>NW_024870716.1:42500-642500 GCF_019054845.1 Dipodomys spectabilis | reverse complement strand
CTCGTGGGATTCACCACACTGTGGACAGAGCCCTTATCCACTCCAATGTAACTTCCTCTGCCAAGGTCCATAACAGCACCTCCACTGGCCAGGCGGTGGCAGTAGAGCTGATTCTGACCCTGCAGCTAGTGCTCTGTGTCTTTGCTTCTACGGACAATCGTCATGCAAGAGGCTCTCCAGCCGCCATGATCGGGACCTCTGTGGCTTTGGGTCACCTCATTGGGGTAAGGGGCTAAGGGACATGAATACACGGGGGGTCCTCCTTGGGTGAACTAGTGGGCACAGACACAGAAAGTGTCTCGTCCTGAGTCCTTCAATGCCTTGGGACTACAGCAGTGTCTGGATCTCCAGCTCCTAGATACAGTGAGGTAGGGAGGGGCCTCTGAGGCAGGGCAAGGGGACTGTCTTCTCCCAGGATGCCTCAAGTCTCTCCACATGCTGCTCCTGCACTTGCTCTCCAGATCTACTTCACTGGCTGCTCTATGAACCCAGCGCGCTCCTTTGGTCCTGCTGTCATCGTGGGAAAGTTCACAGTGCACTGGGTGAGACTCTCGGCCATGGGAAAGGGGGAAGAAAGAGGTTAACAGAAATAATAATAGTTAATGGAGATAAGACTGTCAGGGAAGCTGGGTGCTGGTAGTTCATACCTGTAATCCTAGCTACTCAGGAGGCTGAAATCTGAGGATCATAGTTCAAAGCTAACTCAGACAGAAAAGTCCATGCGACTCTTATCTCCAATTAATCACCCAAAAAAAGACCCCCAAAACAAAACAGAGATGGAACTATGGTTCAAGTGGTAGAGTACTAGTCTTGAATACGAAAGCTCTGGGACAGTGCCCAGGGTCTGAATTCAAGCCTCAGGATGAAGGAAGGAAGAAAGGAAGGAAGGAAGGAAGGAAGGAAGGAAGGAAGGAAGGAAGGAAGGAAGGAAGGAAGGAAGGAAGGAAGGGAGGGAGGGAGGGAGGGAGGGAGGGAGGAAGAAAGGAAGGAAGGGAGGGAAGGAAGGAAGGAAGGAAGGAAGGGAGGAAGGAAGGAAGGAAGGGAGGGAAGGAGGGAGAGAGGGAGGGAGGCAGGGAGGGAGGGATAGAGGGGCTGGGAATGTGGCTTAGTGGTAGAGTGCTTGCCTAGCATGCATGAAGCCCTGGATTCCATTCCTTGGTACTACATAAATAGAAAAAAATGGAAGTAGTGTTGTAGCTCAAGTGGTATAGAGTGCTAGCCTTGAGCAAAAGAAGCTCAGGGACAGAGCCCATGCCTTGAGTTCAAGCCCCAGGACTGGCAAAACAGAAAAGAAAAAGGGAGGGAGGGAGGAAAGGAGAAAGGAGAGAGAAGTGGAGCTGTGTCTCAAAATGATAGAGCACTAACCTTGAACAAAAAGAGCTCAGGGACAGTGGCCAGGCCTTGACTTTAAGCCTCACAGCTGACCAAAAAAAAAAAATTAAATTAAATTAAAAATTTGAAGGGAGTGAAAGAAAGAAGGAAAAGGAAAAAAAGAATTAGAGATGGCAGGTTTACCGGTAAGTGTCCAGAGACTTGGGAAGATAAACCCCTAGCTTGACCATTTAGACCTGGAAATGGAAGTTTCCTAATTGAGGAAGGCCAGAGTGAATATCCTGGTTTATATATTACATCCTTTCCAGCTCTGATCGCATGTGGCACCCAGTGGACTGACAAGAAATAGGACATAGCAGGAGCTGCAGCCTTGTCCCAGCCTTTATATTCTGTTTCCTTCTGCACTTTCTCCAGCTGGACCAATTTTCAAACTTGAATAAAGAAAAAGACGAACAGAAATAGACACACACACACACACACACACACACACACACACACACACACACACACCAGCAGCAGAGATAGAAATGGCAAGAGCTAGAACTTGGCTGAAACAAGGGAGGGGAGAGGAAAGAAGCAGGCGTGAGTATGAGAGTAACCTTAGGCCTCCAGTCCAGGCCATGCCTGAATAGCTGAGCCCCACTCCACAGAAGGTCCTCTCATATCATGGGCCCCAGAATCAAGATTCATGGCTTTCAAATGATCACCTTTAAAGCCAGGCCCGTATGGCTCGTGCCTGTAATCTTAGCTACTCAAGGGGCTGAGATCTGAGGAACACAGTTTGAAGTCAGCCCAGGCAGCCAAAGTCTGTGATATTCTTATTGCCAATTAATCAACAAAATGCCAGAAATGGCGTTGAGGCTCAAGTGGTAGAGTGTGGCCTTGAGCATACAAGTCTAGGGACAGCACCCAGACCCTGAATTCAAGTCCTAAGACTAGCACCAAAAATAACAAAACCAAACCCATCACCTTTGAGAGTTCCTGGGAGACTATGTCAACACTAGGAAAGTAGGCAGGCAGGATCCCCAAACCACTCGGATTTGGATAGCTCACGGGAGGGGTATCTACTTGTGTCTCCTCAGATCTTCTGGGTGGGACCCTTGACAGGGGCTGTTCTGGCTTCATTGATCTACAACTTCATCCTGTTCCCTGACACCAAGACCGTGGCCCAGCGACTGGCCATCCTCATGGGTACCACAGCAGAGGAGAAAGTTGTAGAGGTGCAGCCTGAGAAGAAAGACTCCCAGTGTAATTCAGAGGACATCGAAGTGAGCGTGTGACCCAGCATAGCCCTTGGCACCTCAGGCACCATTGTATCATCTGACTTGAGATTTTCCTAGTGGGCAAATTACAAGGAGGAATTACAAGGGGGAATACAGAAGCTTGGGACTCTTAGGGTGGGCAGTGGGAAAAAATGTGCCAGCTTCATTCCCTGGCATTACATCCCTGGCCCTCCCTCCCTCCCTTCCTTGTCTCCTTCCCTTCTTTCCTTCCCTCCCTTCATTTTTTTTCTCTTCCTTCCTTGCCTATGTCCATTTTTTCCAGTCCTGGGGCTTAAACTCAGGGCCTGGCCACCGTCCCTGAGCTTCTTTTGCTCAAGGCTAACACTCTACCGCTTGAGCCACAGCACCATTTCCAGCTTTTTCTGTTTATGTGGTATTGAGGAATCGAACCCAAGGCTTTATGCATGCTAGGCACTCTACCAGTAAGCCACCTTCCCAGCCCCCCTCCACTTTGTTTTCTGAGATGGGCCTTGAGGCATTGTCCAGGCTAGCCTTGAACTCACAATCCTCCAGACTGTGAGCTCCAGAATGGCTGGGACTACAGGCACATCACTATGCCCACCTTCTACATTTGTATAGTGAGAGCATGTGGGATCAAATACACCCAGTTCACTCTCCCTAAGCCTTCCTTTTACTAGGGTTCAAAGCAAGAGAGCCAGAGGATGATGATGTCTCCCTTTTGCACACTCAGCTAAACTCCAGTGGAACCCCTGGGCCTCCAAATCCCCATCTTAGGAGAAGGTAAATTGGAACCTAGCCAGTCATTCTGTTCCCACTCTGACCAGGGACTCAAGGAATCCCACTTTACCCATCAAGGGAGACTTTGGGGAGCAGGACACAGGTATCTTAGAACTGGGCCCTGGGACAGCCTCTGAGTTCCTCAGTTATTTGTCTGCCCAGGGGGATGGTTTTAGGGATGTGATTCTCCTGTCAGGCTAGGGGCTTTCTGAACCCTGAGACTGCCCCTCCCAAGAGATCTATGTTCCTCATTTTCCCCACCCCATTGGGAAAAGCAGACCTAAGGAAACTTTTCTTGGGCTAGCAAAAGAAGGGCGCTTTGGACCAGATGGGCCTTGTCCCAGGTCTGGCTTTCCCTAAGAGTTCATCTGCTCAGACCCAGTGACAGAAACCATCCTGAGGGAGAAACCTCCATCTCCCACTCTCAGTTCATCATAGGACCCGTAAAAGAAGGGATTATAATTAAGTTCTGAGGATGGTAGGATCATGAGAATGACCCAAGAAACCAATATTCAAGGGTTAAGTACCTCTGAAAGATTCCAGGCATTCAAACTTGTTTGTTAAAATTTAAAGGATGCTGGGGCTGGGAAGGTGGCTCAGTGGCAGAGCGCTTGCCTTGCATGCATGAGGCCCTGGGTTCGATTCCTCAGCACCACATAAGCAAAAAAGAAAAGAGCCGGAAGTGGCGCTGTGGCTCAAGTGGTAGAGCGCCAGCCTTGAGCTGAAGAGCTGAGGGACAACGCCCAGGCCCAGAGTTCAGGACCCATGACCGGACCCCCAAAAAAAAAATTTTAAAAGATGCTGTAAATCTATTCTACCTATGATTTGAAGTCCTGTCTGGATTTCTACTTTCCCAGCTATAAAATGGGTGTAATCTTTCCCTCAGGGACAGCTATGAAAATAATGTGATTTAAAAGTACTTTAGGAAGTTAAAATGCTGATAAAAACCACCCCCAATAAATGATGATGATTGTTGCGGTTACCGTAATTATTGGGTTTGAGTACAATTACTGTTGGTAATGGGAGGGTGGAGGGAAGAAGGGAGAGAGGGAGGGAAGATTGCAGGTTTTCATCTACTCACTAGGGACTCTCCCTTCTCTCTTGAGGCTGCTGACCTGGGAGCTTTGTGGCTGTGGGGGTTTGGGGGAGGGACCCTGGAATGAAGAGACAAGCCAATAAAAGTCAGTTCTTCTCATCTCTATGGAGCTCATCACCATGGTACCCTGAGATGCAGCAACCAAATCCATAAAAAAAAAAAAAAAAGCTAGGTCCTTTTCCATGATGTTTCCCAAGGGGCTGGAGATGGGGGAAGGGCTGCCAAAAACCTTCCAAGGACAGAACAGGCCTAGCCTGTGACCACTGCAGTAGCTGAGTCTCCAGTGTCTATGGCTCCAGCAGCTGTGCTAGGCATTCTGTACTATTGTCAGTGCTATTCGTCAGTGCTATTCACGTCTCTCCAAGCAGGGTTCCACTCATCCATTTTTGCAATCTTTCAGAGCCCAGGGCTTCCTGTGCCCTTTTATGAGCAGGGACAGCTGGGTATGTGTATGTATATTGTGTGTGCATAAGTGTGTGAAGAGGACATGATTGACGTGCTAAAGGTCACTCATCTCAGTTGCATAGACTCCCAAGGTCTCTAACTCCCAGCTTAGAATTTTCCAAAATAGAGCGGCAGGGGGGCTTATGCAAGCTTCAGCCTCAGGAAGGTAGGAGGCAGGAACTAGAGAGTTGCAGGGGGTGGGGTTCTACCCTAGGCTCTTGAGCTTCTTGACAAATTGTCTCTGCATCTCCAGAGCCAAGCACACACCGGGTGCTCAATAAAAGTTTGATGAATGAATGACTGAGGCTGGGTGGCTGGGGAAGGAGAGGATGCAATAATTGATCAAGAGGAGGAAATGCAGGAGTTACAGCTGCAAATGAGCCAAAATGACAGCAGCTGGGAAGCCTCTGCTTCCAGGCAGGGGCTGGAAGAGGACAGTAGCCAGACATTTGAGTGTCTACTTACCACCCCAGAGCAGCCAGGTCAACCTGGTCCCAGAATTTACAGGACGAAAGGGCAAGGGTAGTTGCCTGAGGGGAAAGTAGGGATTATGTTCACTGATAGTTCTTTAGCATTTGTCTTGTCAGGTCAGACTAGAGGAAGAAATTAGCTTCTTGAGAAGTAAGGAATTAGGTTAGAAGCTGAAGAGCATCGAAGGTTAGATGCAGAGGCAACCACGGGTTAGTTTCTCCTTCTCTCGAGCCCTTTAATAGGACAGCAGGCCATCTGTTAGGATGAGGGAAGAGCTGGCCTTTGGCGAGCTCAATCTCAGCGGCCCCAGCTGGGAAAGCAGGCTTCACTGCCAAGGACTCTGGGCCTGGTTGGGAGAGGGGGCCTGGAGAGAACAGAGACCCAACCAGAGGACCCTTGGTGTGCACTCCCTGCCTCCCATTTGTCAGGGGAAGTTTTTAATTAATGGTGTGTAATCTGATCTGGCCCTTCTCCCTGCTGAGCACTGCCTTCAATCAGTGGAGCCATCTGCAATTGCAATTCATAATTCTCCCGAAAGGGAGGGGGACCCGGGATGGGTGCCTTGGTGATTAATACAATTAGCCTTTTATGTTGATGATTGTCTTAGCAGGAGCAGATGATGGGAGCATGGAGCCTAGGTGGTCGCTTCCGATTGGCTGACAGGAAGCCCCTCACCACTGCCCATCCCCACTGCTGGTTTTTAACCTGCTACCAGCAGCCCTCATTGGGAACCAAAACATGCAAGAGGGAAAGGTCAAGAAGGGGCCAGGTTCTGGGACACAATTAGCCCCCCAGGACTGACAGAAAAAAATCAGCAGCACAATGATAGAGACCTCTACTTCCCAAAGAAAACTCACCTGGACCAGGAAGGTTCTATGCAACAAGGTTGAAAGGAGTAGAGTAAGTGTAGGAATATAAACTGACAGTTTTAGGTCGGGTGTGTGTGCTGATACTAGGGCTTGAACTTGGAGCCCTGGATGCTGTCCCTTAGCTTTTTTGCTCAAGGCTGATGCTCTGCCACTTGAGCCACAGTTCTACTTCTGGCATTTTTCTAGTTGATTGGAGATGTGTTTCCTGATTTGTCTGCTCAGGCTGGCTCTGAACCAAGATCCTCAGATCTCAACCTCTTGAGTAGCTAGGCTTACAGGCATGTGCCCAACAGCATTGACCATTTAAATACAGGTTCCAGCACTTACCAGCTGAGGAATTTAAGTAAGTTAAGGATCCTAAGCCTCAATTTCCTCTACTGGAAAATGAGGCAGTTAAAAGGAGCCAGCTGGGCACTTGTAGCTCACGCTTGTAATCCTAGCTACTCAGGAGGCTGAGCTCTGAGGATCGAGGTTCAAAGCCAGCTTGAGCAGGAAAGTCCATGAGACTCTTATCTCCAATAAACCACTCAGAAAACTAGAAGTGGTGCTGTGGTTCAGGAGGTAGAGCTCCTGCCTTGAGCTGAACAGCTGAGGGACAATGTCCAGGCCCAGAGTTCAAGCCCCACAACCGACCAAAAAAGAAAGAAAGAAAAAAGAAAAGAAAGAAAGACATGAGCCATGTTTATTTAGCAAGCTCAGTCACTTAATCACTCCATCAATTACCATCACTACCACAGTGGATTCCATTTCAACCACCATGAGTATGGAAGGCCACTTCCCTTACAGTTTCTACACAGGCCAAGACTGTTACTAGGCATTGCATCCTTACCATACACCAGGCTTAGTAGATTCTCAGTGCACACAAGCAAATGTGTTCAATAAGAAGCAGGGATGGAATCTCAGGGACAAAGAAGAGTCAAAAGTCAAATCCAAGAAAAGAATTAAGAGCCTTCTCATAAAGAAGCAAAGTCCTGAGGTGATTGTAGATGGGAAAGGTAGTTTGGAGAGTTTAGGAAATAAGGGTAAGGAGGCTGAATGGGGTAGTAAGTAAATAAAAAGAAGCATGGCTTTGAGGATTTGCAGTTTCATAGGAAAGTAAATAAAAGTGAGCTAACATCAGAGCTGAGGTTTTAGGTGTAGCTTAGACCAAAGATCACTGTGATCTAAGAGGTCAGGGGATGTGGAAGCAGCTGTTTGGGGTTTTGATGGGAAATTCTTACCAGGTCAGGAGAGGGCCTCGCCCCACATTGGCCCTACAACACTGCTCTCAGTGACTTACAATAGCATGGGAGAATGCAGGGAACAGGTCCACAGAGAAAAGAGCTTGAGATGAAAAGAATAACAGAGCTGGGAAACAGTGGCTCATATCTATAATCCTAGCTACTCAGGCTAACATCTGAAGATCACAGTTCAAAGCCAGCCCGGGCAGGAAAGTCCATGGTCCTCTTTTTTTTTTTTTTGAGGGTCTGGTCGTGGGGCCTGAACTCTGGGCCTGGGCACTGTCCCTCAGCTCTTCAGCTCAAGGCTAGTGCTCTATCTCTTGAGCCACAGTGCCACTTCCGGCTTTTTTCTTTTTTGCTTATGTGGTGCTGAGGAATCGAACCCAGGGCCTCATGCATGCAAGGCAAGCACTCTACCACTGAGCCACCTTCCCAGCCCCTCCATGGCCCTCTTATCTCCAAGAAGTCACCATCTGGGCTGGGAAGGTAGCTCAGTGGTAGAGTGCTTGCCTTGCATGCATGAGGCCCTAGGTTCGATTCCTTAGCACCACATAAGCAAAAAGAAAAAAGCCAGAAGTGGCGCTGTGGCTCAAGTGGTAGAGCGCTAGCCTTGAGTTGAAGAGCTGAGGGATAGCGCCCAGGCCAGAGTTCAGGCCCCATGACTGGACCCAAAAAAAAAAAAAAAGTCACCAAAAAGTTGGAACTAGAGCTGTGGCTCAAGTGGTAGAAAGCTAGCCTTAAGTACACATGCTCAAACTGGGTATCGGGGGCTCATGCCTGTAATCCTAGCTACTCAGGAGGCTGAGATCTGAGGATCCTGATTCAAAGCCAGGCCGGACAGGAAAGTCCATGAGACTCTTATCTTCAATTAACCACCAGAAAACCAGAAGTGGCGTTGAGGCTCAAGTGGTAGAGTGCTCACTTGAGCTGAAGAGCACAAGGACAGGACCCAGGCCCAGAGTTCAAGCCCCATGACCAAAAGAAAAAAAGTACAAATGCTCAGGAACAACACCTAGCTGAGTTCAAGCCCCAGGACATAAAAAAAAAAGTAAGCAGGAAATACAGGGAACAGGCCTGTAAGACAAGAAAGAGCTTGATATTAGGAGAGCTTTAACCTATACGTTAGTGCTAGGCCCCAGGAATGTCAGAGAGGAAAACAGGAAGGAAGAGCTAATCAAGATGAAGCATCTGACCAAGCTGTGGGCACTTGGGGAGCCGCTGTGGCAGGGGGTCAGCACAGCCAAGATCTGTAATCACTTCTCAGGGAGAGCCATACCAGGGCTCATATTTAGCAAAGCTGAGGGGGCAGGACGTGGTTAGTAATGGAGGTTTACAGGAGTCCAAAGGCACTAATTAATAGGCTGCAGCTAATTGACAAAAAAAAAAAAGGGAAATGAAAAGCAATGTTTCAGAGCTTTGATTAAGGAAGATAAAGGGGCAGTGATTGTCAGAGAAGAGGGAGAGGAGATCAGAGACAGGAGCAAGGACCAGGAACTCACACCCTAGCCCCATGAACACCTGAAAGAAGGCTTAGCCTGTGATCAGAGGAGAAGTCAGAATGATAGTCAAAGGTGTCTCACGAATCTGGAGCTACAGGTTGGATGTGCTTCTTCCATCTGGGAAAATGTTCCTAGTCCCTTTCAACCTGCCGTGTTTGCTCTGAATTCCAGCTTTGTGACATGATCTCTGAAACTCTAGGACTTCAGTTTACTCCTGAGCTCCTACATAAGCTGAGCCCACCTTTATCCACCTTTCTCCTTGGCCACTGAGCACCTGTTCAAACAAGAAGACCTTCTTAAGCAAAATTAGTTTTAGCTTTTTACATGGCAACGGATTCCCATGAAATGGCTTCCTTTTCTCATTGGTTTCCGTAAATCACAGCCTTCCACTTTAAAGGGAAGAAAAGTTTTCTGCTTGAATGCTCTGGATTTGGTGAACAAACTGAGCAAGATTACAATGAATACTCCCAACTCCCTACCCAAATAGAACACTGGAATATCTCTCGCGTCTTTATTAAAACTTTCTGAACCCCATCAGGATAAACGGTGATTCACAATGGCCTTTCCCCACTACTCCAATCCAGGGGCCACATGTAATAATTCTGGGAGTCATGACTTGCAGATTTTGATCCTATCCTATATTTGCTTATCTGCTCCTTCATGCTGTATTTTTGGTTGAACCTTAGTTTCTCTGCAATTGCTACAGCAGCTGCCCTCAGACTTAGGGAAACTCCTTGAGTTTGTATTTGGGTGCTGGGGATTGAACCAGGACCTTACCATGCCCTTTACTACTGGAACTTGCAACTTGTTGTGTGTGTGATGGTCCTAAGGCTTAAATTCAGGGTCCAGGCTCTATCCCTGAGCTGTTTTGATAAAGCTAGCACTCTACCACTTGAACCACAGTACTACTTTCAGCTTTTTGCTGGTTAATTGGAGATAAGAATGTTATAGACTTTCTTGTCCGAGATGGCTTTGAACTGTGATCCTCAGATCTCAGCCTTCTAAGTAGCTAGGAATACAGATGTGAGCCACCAGCAGCTGACAGAACTTGCTGTTTAACTGTCTCTGACTACACCAAAGTAACAGGTTACCTGGCCTGAACCATTGGTCCAGCCAACAACCTTTCTGATGTAAATAGCCAACACTTCCATTGCAAATAACAATGATTATAAGAACATGTATCACTATTTTATGAGCCACTAAGAAAGAACAAACACTGTGTTACATTTACAAGACACCATTGATTGTAAGATGCTCCAGATCTCATAACTATTAGCACAATATTTTTAAAGCACATCTTACAATCAATGAAATGATCATTTCTTCTTTAAATCTTGGCTGTTTAAGTCAGTATTTTATAAAAGGGAAGAAAGGCCATAGTGAGCACTATACTGAGTGGCTTCATCTTCTTCCTCTCAAGAGGGATGGCTGTCCTCCCAACTCTACCCATCAGCTGCTGTACTGGCTTCTAGGTATCAGGGTATGCCTCATGGGTAAACACATCCTCTCCCTCAGTGCCAAGGAGTTCAATGAAGAGAACCCCACTTTTCCCATAGAGGCAAAACAAAATATAAACCATGTCAAGCTGGGATCACAATTTTGAGGAGATAATAGGCTGATACTCCAACCCCATTATCCAACCACTTCCCACCCCACTGGGCTATCTTCCCCAGAGTCTCCGGAGCAGTGTCAGGAGAAGATGCAGAGATTAGTCATTTCCTTCTAATCGGGCTAAGACAGCTCCCCTAAGCCGCCAACTGCAGGCGGTTCCCGTTAAAGCAAAGCAGCTGGAAAGGGCTTAGCCCTTTAATGCCAGCAGCTGTATCGCCACAGTGTGGCTGCTCTGTGACGGGCTGGACCTTGTCCAGAAGCACCAGGCGTTTAGCCCTAGTCAATGTATATTAACCCAGAAGGAGAGAGCAGCCAGCTCCCTGGGAGGAGAGAAGGTGGTTCATTTAAGCATCACCACCCCCAAGGCTTTGCTTTCCAATAAGAAAAACCCCAATCCTTTTGCAACTCGCCAACTACTAAAATCTGCACAGACTGAAATCACCTCACAGGCAGAAAAGAGCTTTCTCTGTGGTAGGAGCAACTCCATTTTCTAAGCTCACCTAAGGACAGAGCCATTTGTAAGTTTTGACAACAAGAAGACTTTGGGCCATTAACCACCCAGACTCAGTCTCCTTTAGGCTGATTTCTTTCCTCCCCCGGGCCCCTCAGCCAAGCTCTCAAGTATTTTTCTGATCTCAGGTATGTATACATGTGGCCACAACAGATGACTACCTCTTTTTGTAGAGCACTGGGCCCCAGGGTTGATGAGGGAGAACGCTGAACAACCCTCAGAAAGCCCTGGCACAGAGCAAGCTGCTGAAGAGTGATCACTTGAAAACTTCTTACTCAAAGCCAGATGGTGAACATGAGCCGGGTGAGAGCTAATGCCACTAGGGGGGAAAGCCAATAAACTAATCCGCTGACACGT
Organism: Dipodomys spectabilis; assembly: GCF_019054845.1. Classification (NCBI taxonomy): domain Eukaryota; kingdom Metazoa; phylum Chordata; class Mammalia; order Rodentia; family Heteromyidae; genus Dipodomys; species Dipodomys spectabilis. The sequence goes on along the minus strand of NW_024870716.1, from coordinate 631,069 downwards.
TCCTCAAAGTAGGCTGATGGCTTAGCTTGGCTCAGAGACTTGCCTGTTCTTGGCTTAGAGTTTCACAGCACACAAACCATACATGGGAGGCCTGAGAACTGACTACCACCTTCAAGGGCTAACACCAGCTCATCATCCTCCTTGCACACAGAAAACAGCCTGAGGTCACTATGCTCAGGTTCTCCATTCTTCTAACCACTGCAACTGTCCCAAATTCTCTCCTTAAGAGTCCAGACCTCCCTGGCAGTGCACAACTACATTAATATAGTCAATGGAAACTTGGCCCTAAGTTGGGTATGACTTACAAACAGAAGTTCTTACAGAACCATGTGTAGTAACACAAGTTTGTAAACTCAGCCCTCAGGAAGTTGAGGTAGAATCCCTTGAGCTCAGGAATTCAAGATCAGCATGGGCAATATAATAAGATTCTGTCTCAAAATAAGAAAAAAAAATGTTCTAATAATGGGGAGAACTTCTGAAAGGTAAATAGTCATTTTCAGTGTTGCTCATTTTGCATTTGCTAATTTTGCATAACAAGACCCGTCCTTGCCTGGGATATAAACAATACTGGGCCTAAGTAAATGTCACAGGATTTAATACCTTATGATACATGATTAACAGATCCCACAAATGCTAAAAGTCGCAAGCACCATAGCTGACCTCCAGATTAAGAGGTGCCACCTCCAAGATCTAACCCCAGATCAAGTAGGCATTAGTTTGTGAGTTTGGCCCAAATCATTTCTGAATTTGCCACCTGGGACATCACCTGTCCTGCCTACCACATAGAGATGTGATGAGATCAAGTAGGTAATGATAGCATTGAGTATAAAACATTACATTTCCTAAGGGTTTTTAGAAAAATCAGGTTTTGTTTTTTTGTCGTGGGGCTTCAACTCAGGGCTTGGGTGCTATCCTTGAGCTCTTTTGCTCAAGGCTAGTGGTTTACCATTTTTTTTTGGGGGGGGGGGAGGTCCAGTCGTGGGGCCTGGGCGCTGTCCCTCAACTCTTCAGCTCAAGGCTAGCACTCTACTACTTGAGCCACAGCGCCACTTCCGGCTTTTTTTCTTTTTGCTTATGTGGTGCTGAGGAATCGAACCCAGGGCCTCATGCATGCAAGGCAAGCGCTCTACCACTGAGGCTTTACCATTTTGGACACAGCAGCACTTCCAGAAAATCAGGTCTTAATATCATCTGCAGTGATGCCCAAAGAAGACAGCAATGGACAAGTGCATTACTCACAAGTCTCACTACCCATTTATATGGGTCTGAGCCTAACACTGGATTGGTGCCCAGATGTGAGATGAGGTGATTTTTGGATATAAAATAACAGTGAAGCTAACTGGACACTGGTGGCTCATGCCTGTAAGCCTACTCAGCCTGTAATTCTAGCTACTCGGGAGGCAAGATCTGAGGATCACAGCTGAAAGTCAACCTGGGTAAGAAAGCCAGTCATGGAGCTGTGGTTCAAGTGGTAGAGCTCCAGCCTTGAGCATAAAAAAATCTCAGGGACAGAGGCTAGGAAGGTGCCTCAGTGTTAAGGTGCTTGCCTTGCATGCATGAGGCCTCGAGTTCGGTTCCTTAGTACCACCTAAGCAGAAAAAGTTGAAAGTGGTTCTGTAGCTCAAGTGGTAGAGCACTAGCCTTGAACTGAAGAGTTGAGGAACAGCACCCAGGCCAAGGGTTCAGGCCCCATGACCAATAAACAAAAAAATCTCAGGGACAGAGCCCAGGCTCTGAGTTCAGGCCAGGACCATGGTGGGGAGGTGAGGAATAAAGCTTAATAAAACCTGGCAAGTTATGGGGGAGAAGGTAAGGAAAATGAAAAATTCCTACTTCCAACTGTGAGTCTACCAAATTTGGTCTCCTTTCCCCTCCCACATACCTGTAGAGGACAAAGCTCTCACAAGGTTATTCCTGTTGAAGTTGAACTGACACAACTACATGAATAGAAACTATCAACAAACATAGCTCTGAGAACCAGTGTCTGATAAAGTATACAAGTTAGGCTGCTAGGGCCCAATGTTTATTTACAAAACATGCCAGCTACAGGAAGTATATTTTAAAAAACAAGTTCTTATGTTAAGTGACCATTCTCTAAACCCTGTTTATACTAAAAGCACAATGCTAAAGTCTCAATTCTGCAAGGATTTTCAAACCAGTGGTTGACACCTGAAGTCATGATGATCATATCAAATATCAAAGCACATTGTTGAAAATCTACTATGAACTGTGCTGACTTGAACACTGAACTCTGTCAGCCTCACTTCTCAAATGTAGGCTTCTATAATACCTCTTCTTTGGTCATGGTGAGAACCCTAGAAAAAGTCATATGTATATAAGAAAACCACTTAGCATACCAGTGAATTCCTTAAGTGCTTTCCAATAGAAGTCAGACATGCAGTGTGTGTAGATATGGTTATGCATGTGGATACGTATGTATGGGTACACTAGCGCCCCCCTCTGTGGTTTCAGTTACTTGCAGTCAACCATGAGTCAAAAACATCAAATGGAAAATTCCATAAATGGATGATTCATCAGTTTTGAATCATGAGTTCTTAGTAAGCATAATGACTTTCTTGTTCCATTCTTCTCTGTCCTCCCTGGGATGTATAATGCACGCCACCTGCCCATTAACTGTCAGACCATCTAGCAGGTTGTCACAGTGCTTGTAGCCAAGTAACCCTTATTTTACTTAATAATGGTCACAAAACACAAGTAATCGTGCTGGTGACGTGGATAGGCCAAAAAGAGCTTTCTTTAAGTAAAAAAAGTGATTTGAGCAATTGGTTGTCATACCTCTCAGACTACAAAAGGGTGTGATGAGTATGTAGTTAAAATGTAGAAGATGGGGCTGAGAAGGTGGCTCAGTGGTAGAGTGCTTGCCTTGCATGCATGAGGCCCTGGGTTCGCTTCCTCAGCACCACATTAGCAGTAAAAGCCGGAAATGGCGTTCTGGCTCAAGTGGTAGAGTGCTAGCCTTGAGCTGAAGAGCTGAGGGACAGCACTCAGGCCCAGGGATCAGGCTCCAAGACTGACTAAAAAAAAAAAAAAAAAAAGATGTAGGACATTCAATTTATGGGTGGAAGCTGTGAACAGAAAATGTGTTTTAACTGACTGCAGTGGGTTGTACCAGAAAGCAAAGAGCTTGTACAAAGGCCTTAGTAAGGCTTTAGTAAAGAAACCGTGACACCAAGCTATTTACTGAAAAAAAGGGATAGCCCCACAGATTGAGAAACAGGTTTGGACTGAAAAGTATATGTTACCAAGAGACTATCTGTTAATGAAGCTGTTCTCCAACAGAACTAAATTTGATGGAAAAAGGACATAATCCATGACTTCAGTTTCCATAAAACTTCCAGAAGATGACCAATGGAACCTACACCAAGTTGGGTGGCTCCTAGCTGTATCCTCAGCTCCATGGGAGGCAGAGATAGAATCATGGTGCGAGACCAGCCACAAGCAAAATGTGTGAGACCTTATCTGAAAAATAACAACAGGAAAAGGAAGTGCAGACATGGCTCAAGCGTTAGGGGGCCTGCCTAGCAAGTGAGGCTTTGCATATAAAAATAAACCTATTCAGCAAAAATGTAAAATGTAAAGGACTCATCGGGCATAAAATGGGGAGACAGATTAACTCTGCAATTATGTGTTACTACTGCAGGCCACATGATAAAGCTCGTACTGTGCAGATTCCACACTTTCAAAAGCAAAAACTCTTATTCTGAGATATCATATAATTTTCATTATAGTATATTCTATATCTAATTTATAAATTAAAATTTATTATATATAATGTATATACTATAAATAATACATATATGTAGTATATATAATATATACATCATATATACATATATATGTGTGTGTATATATATGTATGTGTGTGTGTATCTATGATTATGGTTTACAGGCAGCACTGGGGGATCTTGAAGCATATCCTCTGAAAGTCAAAGGGGCTACTGTACATGAATCTATCTGAGGAGGGCAGGTAGTGCCTATTATAACAAAAACAACAATCCTTTCTTTGCTCTCAGCTATCCAATGTTATTACCACAAGTTCAATTTGTGGCTAATTTTTTTTCTGGAAGTCAACTGCATCCTGTCTTCTAACTGAAACTAAGATGTCTTCTATGTTAACAAGCTAGGCACCAGTGGCTCATGCATGTAATCCTAGCTACTCAGGAGGCTGAGATCTGAGGATCACAGTTCAAAGCCAGCCAGCCAGGACCATTTGTGAGATTCTTATCTCTAATTAGCCACTCAGAAAACCAGAAGTGAACCTGTGGCTCAAGCAGTAGAGCACTAGCCTTGAGCTGAAGAGCTCAGGGACAGCGCCCAGGCCCAGAGTTCAAGCCCCACAACAGACCAAAAAAAAAAAAAATACTGGATTACCTGTCCAGTTGAAAAGCATCAAACACACAGCCAGGCAAGGTAGGGCATTCCTACACTCCTAGCACTCAGGAGGCTAAGGCAGGATGATCACAAGTTCTAGGTCAGCCTGGGCTACATAACAGGTTCCAGACACTTAGGCCTCTTAGAAGACTTTGTTTCAGTAATTTAAAACAAACAAACAAACAAAACCATCACACTTAGTATTCTTTTTTTTGTCTGTTGTGGGGCTTGAACTCCCCCGCTTGGTGCTGAGCTCTTCAGCTCAAGGTGAGCGCTCTACCGCTTGAGCCACAGCACCACTTCCATTCTTCTGGTGGTTTATTGGAGATAAAAGTCTCACGGACTTTCCTGCCCAGGGTGGCTTGGAAATGTGATCTTCAGATTTCAGCCTACTGAGTAGCTAGGATTACGGGCATGAGCCATCAGCTCCTGGCTTCAGGATTCTTATACAATCTTGAGAACAGGAGTAAAACAACTTAGATTCCCATTATTAGCAAATGAAATAAAGTTAAATTGCATCAAAGGTGAAGAAAGAGGCAGCATCAGAAAGGGTGAGGACCAAGAGATGGGGGCGCCAGTCAAGTCAAAGCACAGATAATTTAATTAAGGAATCCCTCTAGCAAAGCTGTTGCACATGAAGCACTGTTAAGCTGAAAGTGGGTATATTTTCCCCTTTGCTAATATCAGAATTATTTTCACAGCTAAGAGTTCTTGGCTTAGCCCAAAATCTGAGCAACTATGAGCTGCCAACATTTGACACACAGGACTATTTCCTTTTTCATTTATGGGCCATCAATTCCTGCATAGGGTAGTCTTGCCTTCACTAATGTTACACAATCCATTTACTTCCTCTACATTAGTGACTTCAAATGCACCTTGGGGAGATGCTACAAAACAGCAAATATGGAGCCAAGCCAACTTGAGGCTTGCAAAGACAAGAAAAGAGGTAGCATCTAGGACAAAGTTTAAAAAAACAAAACAAACAAAAAAAAAAAAATCACACTAAATCCTAGCAGTCATGTGTGTTAAGGGGGAGGGTTGGGGAGATGGGACCCATCCTCTGTCAATTTACTGAGGCAGATGGGCCCTGCTGTGAGAGCTGCCCCCTCCTGGGAAAAAAGCCAGTAGGTTGCCTCCTCTCTCCACGGTTACATATTAAGCCTGCAACTGTTTACGTTCAATCTCAAATACATTCTGTTCACCAGCCTCAGAGTTCCAAGTGCAGGTGCCCTCAGTTAATCAGCCCAGCTCACTCCACAGTCACTTCCAGCAGTGAAGGATGTTCCAGGCAGCCCGCCAGCCAGCAGCAAATTTTCTTTTTTTAAAAATCTGTACCAGTCTGGTCCCTAGAGACTAGTTTAAAAGTTTTTTTTTTGTTTAAAGTTCTTGCTTCAAATAGGATAATAGTTATGATATCTAGACTTTTAGTTTGGACAAAGAAAGAGAATGAAAAAGAAATAAAGAAATCTCTGAAAGTGGTGAACAAGGGGGTGGCCATTGGGTACAGGGAATGAGAAATGGAGATGAACAAGAGACCCAAAATACTTTGAGGAAAGCTATTTTCTAAAAAGTGTTGGAAGTTACCATCCAAGACAAGAAAAGCAGCCTCACATTGTGAAAAAGCTATTTACTTTTCTCCAAATATTATTCCAAATATGAGTCTTATAGACAAAGGTCAATGTGAGTCAGAAACATTCTACAGAAGAAAACCATTTTTACAGATATTGGGAATAATCTGACAGAAGAAAAGTCACGTTTACCTAGATGTGACTGTTTCATGGGAAAATTCAGCATCCAAAGTGCAAAAGCAAAAACGACTGTGGCTTTTATTGCCACACGAAATATTGACACTTTCTTTACAAGCTAATCTTAATTGTTAGCTGGGATGCCAGACAGACATCAAACTGACCTTTAGAAAACAGGGCTTTTGCTGGACAAGGGGTAAGAGAGTCAGCCATCAGAATGAATTCAACTTTAGAAGAACAAACAAACGCTGATCCCAACCAAGTCCAAAGCCCAGCCAGTAGTCCATTAGAGATAAATACAAGTTGTAGTATTACAAGGTTGTGCCATTTTATACTAAGATTTAATCAATCCAAATTAAAGCTAAAGATTCTCCCACCACTAGTTCTGTTTGCAACCTATCCCATTTTTCTGCAGGCTCATGCTACAGCTTAATTCAAGAGAGAAAAGGGACTTCAGTGTTGAGAGGCAGCCATCCTGCATCCCCTGCCCAATCCTGTCTTTACCCTGCCCTCTCACTTCCTGCCCTAAGTTGCTCTTACCAAAGCTGTAGGGTTTCAGTCACTGTCTCATGAAAATTAGTTCTACATAAAAACGAGAGAAGTCACTCTATATAGCATCTGGTTTTGAGTCAAAGGGATGTCCTTACCCCCAAGAATCACAATAAATTCCATATTATCCCTTCTACCTACCCCTGTAGAAAAGATCTCTCATCTAAAAGTTTCTAACAACAACTAGCACAAGGTGCTGATATTATGTTACTAGAGGAGAAAGAGAGGGAGATATATATAGTTTTAATAAAACCCTCATGCACAATTAAACTTGATTAAAAGCCTGGAGAATGCTAAAAGTAGTACGGAGGCTGCAAAGCAGAGTACAGGTGTGCCCTTTCTTGCAGTCAGTAAAAGCTGGCAAGTAGGAAGCAGGGTGACTTCACTTGAGGACTGGAGAAGCAAAAAAGTTGCCTTGTCGTCCTAGGTTGGTGGCAGACTTGCTTTTGCTCCCAAATCTACAAAAAATAGAAAAGAATGAATCAGAAAATATTCCATGAAAATACAAATGGTAAATAAACAACTGCAATGTTAGCAGATATAACTGACTAAAAGTAGGAAACCTTGGACAATTCTGTGATGTATTCTTGGTACTACTGAAACAAAAACAGTAAAGACCTTCAGCCCTTTTCTTTTGTGTGTTTGAGTGTGTGTGTATGTGTTTGTACGCGCGTGTGCACGTGGACCAGTCCTAGGACTTGAACTCAGGGCCTGGGTGCTGTCTGAGCTTTTTTGACCAAAGCTAGCACTCTACCATTTGAGCCACACCTCCACTTCTGGCTTTTGGGTGGTTGACTGGAGTTAAAAGTCTCATGGACTTTCCTGCCAGGGATGGTTTTAAATGGTAACACCCAGATCTCAGCCTCTTGAGTAGCTAGAATTGCAGGTGTGAGCCACTGGTACATGGCCTCAGATTCTTCTTGTCTTTTTGAAAGAGTCTCACTATGTAGCTCAGGTGGACATGAAGCTCATACTCCTGGCCTTAGACTGTAAGAGCTTGCATTAAAAGGCATGCACTACCATACCTAACCAGACCCTCTTAAAAATGGGTACCAGGGCTCCAACTTTTCCTTTTTTCTTTTTTCAAAGTACTGGGGTTTGAATTCAGGGATTCACACTTGCTAGGTAGACAATTTATCACTTGAGCTATGTCTCCAGACCTTTTTGCTCATTATTTTTGAGACAGGGTTTTGTTTTTTGCCCTAGCTATAGCCTGGACTGTAATCCTCCTATTCACGTTTCCTGCCATAGCTGGGATAACAGAGGCACACTATCACACCTAGCTTTTGTTGCTGAGATGAATTCTCAAGACCTTTTTGGCCCAGGCTGGCTGGAACTCCCATCCTTTTGATCTTAGCCTTCTCCATAGTTGAGATGACAGGCTTGAATTAGAGCTCCCAGCTTTTTATTAGTTGAGATAAAGGCTTGCCAACTTTTTTTTGCCCAGGTTGGCTTCAAACCATGATCCTCCACTTCTTGAATAAGATTATAGATGTAAGCTACTAGCACTGGGTCTCTAAGTTTCCTTTTAAGGTTAACTTCTAGCTTACTATGATATACTTTTATTTTTCTTCAGTAGGTTTCAATATACTAGGGAAGAAGTCTAAGGAAACAGTCATTTTTTTATTCACAAGAAGGTAATACCGCACACCTGGGAGTGTTCTTGCTGAGGGTGGAGCGGACTCTCTGTGACAGGGAACTTGATGAAGGAGTCTTGAGAAGCTGATGCTCAGGTGTGGTCACAGGCCCCAGTAAGCTCACTTCAAACAAAGATCAAGACATATTTTTAAGAGGAAGGAAAAAAAAATAACACACCTTTGAAGATGGTCAGTTTAAAGCTGACTGCCTTCTAAAGTACTTACAAGCTAAGTTTAGACACCTAGCAACACCTCACAGATCATTTTTGTCATCATTTTGTAACATACTGATGTTATATTTTAAACTATGCAAGGCAACTACTCAATGAATACTTGACATACACTTCCATTCTCAAACTCCAAACTTCACATATCTAACATCTGAACACTGATTTGTAGATGTACTGGAATAATGTGCTTCCTTAAAAAGAACTTCCATCATAATCACACAAAACTGTTGGTGGAAAAGCTTTAGAAGCCAACTTGGACTGGACACTGTGGCACGTGCCTGTAATCTTAGCTACTCAGGAGGCTGAGATTTAAGGATTGTGATTCCAGGCCAGGCTGGCAGGATAGTCTGTGGGACTCTTAAAAACTCCAAAAAAACTACTCAGAAAAAGCTGAAAGTGGTGCTGTGGCTCAAGTGGTAGAGCACTAGCCTTGAGGAAAAAGAGCTCAGGGGCAGCGCCCAGGCCCTAAATCCAAAGCCCCACAGCCAAACAAAAACAAAAACAAAAACAGGCCAAGTTGAGCCTGTAAACTCAGCTAACTCTCAAGAGGACCAGGGTTCGAGGCCAGCCAAAAAAAAAACTGTGAAACTCCATCTCAAGAAATAAGATGGGTTGCAGCGTCGGCGTGAGAGCAGAGTCCGAGTGGCGACTGTGAAGAGTCATGGCTGGACAAGCATTTAGGAAGTTCATTCCTCTGTTTGACTGAGTGTTGGTCGAAAGGAGTGTAGCTGAATCTGTAACCAAAGGAGGCATTATGCTTCCAGAAAAGTCTCAAGGAAAAGTATTGCCAGCCACAGTAGTGGCTGTGGGATCAGGCTCTAAAGGAAAGGGTGGAGAGATTCAGCCAGTTAGTGTGAAAGTGGGTGATAAAGTTCTTCTCCCAGAATATGGAGGCACAAAAGTAGTTCTAGATGACAAGGATTATTTCTTATTTAGGGATGGTGACATTCTTGGGAAGTATAAAGAGTGACTACATCACTAAAATGGCATCCTGTGAAGCTGCCCATTTCATGGAAGTTCTGAGAGCTTTCATCATGTAAATAATTTCCATATCTCCCTTTAATAATAAACTGATGGTAACTAAACTAATGATATCCATTGTCTCTAAAATTTAATTTCACTGTTCTGGTATAAACATTTCCAAATAAAACATGTAAATTAAAAAAAAGAAAGAAAGAAATAATATGGATACAGTAGCACAGGCTTGTCATCCTAGCTATGAGAGAAGTTTAAACAGGAGGATCACAATCCAGGCCAGTGTGAGCAAAAATGAGACCTCCTCTGACAAAGCACAAAGGCTAGGCACATACCTACAATTATAGAACTCTTGACTAGCAAATACAAGGCCCTAAGTTCAAATCTCAGTACCACCAACCAAAAAATAAAGTTTAGTACGGGGAGTGTGGCTCAAGTTGTATGGCTCAACTGTAGAAGGCCACAGGTGCAATCCCCAGTACCACAAAACAAAAATAAATAAAAGAAACAAATCAAGTTGGTAAAATACATCAAGAAACAAAAATGATCAAGTCCTTTAATTTCCATTCAGGAATTTATCATTAGGTAATATACATATCATGTTGGCTGTATCATTATTTGTAACCATGAAAAACAGAAAATGTCAATACTTAATGGAACATTTAAGTAAGATTGCAAATTAAGTTTATACAGCCACAACAAAAAAAAAAACTGTCACAATATACTAAGTGAAATAAGAACAAGTTATATCCTATTGTTGTCATATCAAACTTTAAAAAATAAACATCTACATGAGAAAGAAATATATGACAGGGGCTGGAAAGGTGGCTCAGTGGTAGAGCACTTGCCATGCATGCATGAGGCCCTGGGTTCGATTCCTCAGTACCATAAGCAAAAAGAAAAAAGCCGGAAGTGGCGCTGTGGCACAAGTGGTAGAGCACTAGCCTTGAGCTGAAGAGCTGAGGGACAGTGCCCAGGCCCAGAGTTCAGGCCCCACGACCAGACCCAAAAAAAAAAAAAGAAAAAAGAAATATATGATTGGGCTTGGCTCAAGTGGTAGCGCAGTTGCTGTAGCAAGTGTAAGACTCTAAGTTTGACCCTACCAAAAAAAAGAGAAAAAAATTGAAAAAACATTAGGATGGTAGAAATGTACAATTTCTCCATTAATGTTAGAACTTGCATAATAAATTTAATTTTTATTGAAGAACATGAATATCAAACAGCTGTAGCTAAAACACAGAGAAAACTGAAGAAGTACAACTTAGCCCTGACCTTTGATATCTGGTGTCTGTGGTGTTGAAAAGGCATTTGAGTTTTCAATGACACGCAGGGGATCAATATTCTCTTGTTCCACCATCATGAACTGACTCCAGTATTCCAAGGGCAGTGAAAGCAGACGCTCTACCACCTAAAATGCACCAAGTATGTTCACAAGCTTCCAAAGCTCAAGGTTCTCACTGTTCTCTTATGTTATTACACTGCAATCTCTCTCCTTCTCCATCTCCCCTCCCCTTCCCTTCCTTCTTCCCTCTCTCTCTCCCATTCCCTCCTACCTTGGGTTGACGCTTGACATCCTGTAATATTGTCACTGGGTCTGGATTGGGCACAGCATGGGCAACTATCGTAGGGCCAAAGACTTTAGCCAGATTGGCAACATCCATTTTAGTGTTTGGACTCTGAGCCACTCTAAGCAGAGGAGAATTAAATTAGAAGACTTGCTTTTCCCCTTAAATGTAGACCAAAACATAAATTCTACAAGAAAGCAATTTACCCTTCACACTTCTAACATCCGACCCATATTATCTTCTCCTTGGAAAATTCCCTAACTCCCAGAAGAAGTTTCTGCTCTACTCACCTCTGCAAGTGAATCATGAGGAAGGCTAATGTGTCCCTGTTGGCCTGGGGCAGTTCACTGACAGCCTGGTACATGGCAGCTATGCTGTTGTCTTCATCTGTGATTTCTGTAAATGAGAGAAAGTGCCAAGCGGTCTAGACTTCCTTCCCTTGACAGCGGGCTTCCAAGTTATTGACCACAAAGTCTCATCTATACAGTAAGCTTCAGAAAGGTTCTGATTAGGTTCATGACTTCATCAGACTCCAGTTTCATTAACAAGCAGGATACTGGCCAGCAGTTCAATATTAGAAGTCAGAACCTCTCAAAAATCACCCTTTCAGTTTGGTAGGGAAAGCAGGAGGCAACCCATTTACTAGGAGGGCAGGCATACAACTTGCAGCAACAATTAGCATGAAGTGTTCACTCATAAGACATTTTAAAGGCATACTATGTACCAGATACTATTCTAAGTATTGTTGGTAACAATAAATAGAACATATATTCTATTAGGATTTAGTCTAAAAGCAAATACCTATCAGGCAGTATATATAAAGAAAATATGGAACCAGGTGCTGGAAGCTCTTTCCTATAACCCTAACTACTTAGGAGGCAAAGATCTCGAGGATTGTGGTTTCAGGCCTGCCTGGGAAAAAAAAGTTCACTAGACTCCAAAATAACCAGCAAAAGGCCAAGACAGAAAGCATGGCTCAACTGGGAGAGCACCACTATGCAAGCATGGGGCTCTGAGTTCAAACCTAAGTACTGCCAAAAAAAAAAAAAAAAGAAGAGAAAATATGGTGGTAAAGAAGCAAGAAAGTAGAAAATACCTTTCCTGTGAAGACAAGTTAACCAAAGAGAAAAATGAAAGAAATAAAGGAACAAAACAAGTATCTAGATGAAAACATTTGAGGATGGGACAACAGCAAATATTAAGGACTCGATGCAGGGAGTAAAATGGGTATGTTCTAAGAAATGCAAGAATTCCAGGGTAACAAGATTAAGCGCTGAGGGGCTGGGAAGGTGGCTCAGTGGTAAAGCGCTTGCCTTGCATGCATGAGGCCCTGGGTTCGATTCCTCAGCACCACATAAGCAAAAAGAAAAAAGCTGCAAGTGGTGCTGTGGCTCCAGTGGTAGAGCGCTAGCCTTGAGCTGAAGAGCTGAGGGACAGCACCCAGGCCCAGAGTTCAGGCCCCACGACCGGACCCCCCCAAAAAAAGATTAAGAGCAGAACAAAATGGCACTGGAGATGTAACCAGGAGCCAAATCACAGAGGGTCTTTGAGCCATGTTAAAAACTGGATTTCAGGCCAGGCACTGGTGGCTCATGCCTACAATCCTAGCTATTCGAGGCTAAGATCTGAGGATCATGGTTCAAAGCCAGCCTGGGTAAGGAAAGTCTGTGAGACTCTTATCTCCAATTAACCACCAGAAAACCAGGAATGGTGCTAGGGCTCAAGTGGTAGAGCGCTGGCCTTGAGCTGAAGAGCTCAGGGACACCGCCCAGGCTCAGAGTTCAAGCCCCATGACCAACAAAAAAAAAACTATTTCATTCTGAAAGTGATGGCAAGTCACTGCAGGGTACTGAGGCCACAGGAACATCATCTTTTTTTTTTGGTTGGTTGTGGGGCTTGACAATGGGCCTGGGTGCTGTCCCTGTGCTCTTCAGCTCAAGGCAAGCACTCTACCACTTGAGCTACAGCACCACTTCTGGTTTTTTGATGGTTAATTGGAGTCTCACGGACTTTACTGCCCGGGATGGCTTTGAACTGTGATCCTCAGATCTTAGCCAGCCTCCTGAGTAGCCAGGATTATAGGGGAGAGCCACCAGCACCTGGCAGAACATTATCTCTTAAATTTGAAAAGGACCACTCTGATGAACACCATTTGCTTGTACTTTCTATGACTAATAAACACATCTTGATCATAAAAAAAAAAAGGGTGGGCCACTTTAGTTTCTGTATGAAGTTCATACTGCAGAAAGCATGAGTAGAAACAGGACAATCTGTTGGCAGGTTCTTACCACATCCTAGAGAAAGAGTACATCATGAAAGGCAGTCATTCTTTAACTACCATTCTTGACAAATACCAACTTTAAGATATATTTTACAAAGCTGCTGACAAGATTTGGAGTGGAAAGAAAAGGAATCAAAGATAATTCTAACTTCAAAAGGACAACCTAAAACTTGACCAAAAAAACAAAAGCAACAACAAAAACACTGAATAACCCAAACAGTTTAAAAAGTAAAAGAGCAGGCATGTATGCAGTGACTCATCCACCAAATTAATGGTTAAGGCACCTACTTACTGTTTGAGGCTCTGTACTAAGCAACAGATAAAGCAGTGAAAAGTGTAAAAAAGTTCCAGGCCTGGCAGAACTCACATTGCAGTACTAAGATCTGCTCTTACCTGCTGCTTCCATAAAGGCTTTGTTTAGTCGAAAGGTCAGAAGGGGTTCTTTGAGGTTTCGAAGGAAGTCTTTTAGAAGGCTGCAGATGGCATGGATATCATCCACTTTGCTGAGGAGAGGTACTGTTTTCACTCTGAGAAATTTCTCTTTCAGCTCTTTTACTGTTCGGTCACACCCTGAGATCCTATACAAGCCTGTCTATTATCGAAATGAAACTTTTAAGAAATTCTTAAATATAAACAACACAAATAAGCAAATTTACTCTTCTCCAGGGTTGATTCTTACCTCAGTCAGCCCTCTCTGTTCAATCTCATTTACACAGTGGACAACAATGGAAGGGATCATTGGAGATGTCTGGGACACAAAATCAGCCAACATTCCCTGAAAAAGAGAACTTTGAATTATTATTTACACTATTAAGAGCAACAGAAGGCCATGTACATCTGTGAGCTAATACTAATACTTTTAAATGCCTATTTTTCAAAGCATCTATTAAAACTGAGATCTTAGGCTAGGAATGTTGGCTTGGTAGAACGCTTACCTAGCATTCCCAAGCCTTGGTTTAATTATCAGTGCCTTGAAATGAAACAAAACAAGATTCTTAGCTGCAAAATGTGATTTATGATTACATTTTGCAGGAACAAGGACTAAGACCACCAGATACAGCAGAAAGCAAGCAATAGAGATTACAGATATGGCCTTTAATATTAGCTAATTTACTACCCAAAAATAAGATCTTTCCTGTGCACATGCCTTGGAATCCCAACACTCGGGGAAGCAGGAGCAAAAGGATCAGATGGAGACCAACCTAGGCTATCAGAGAAAGACTACCTCAATCACCAAAAATATTAAAAATGAATCCTTTTGTACTTTATTCTCAGCTAAAAACAAATTACTTAATATACCTCATTTGTGTGTGTGTGTGTATATACACACACACATGTGCTGGTCCTGGGGCTTGAACTCAGAGCCTGGATGCTGTCCCTGAGGTTCTTTTGCTAAAGGCTAGCACTCTACCACTTGAGCCACAATGCCACTTCTGGCTTTTTTTCTGAGTAGTTTATTGGAAATAAGAGTCTCATGCATGTTCCTGCCCAGGCTGGCTTCAAACTGCAATCTTTAGAGCTCAGCTGAGTAGCTAGGATTAAAGGTGTGAGCCACCACAGCCCAACATCCATAGTTCCACTAAAGAAACTAAAAGAAAAAAAACTTGTATGCTTTGATAAAAATCGAGGACTAGGAGACTAGGGCTGAGGATGTGGCACAAATAGGGAGTACCTGACTAGTGCATGCAAGGTCCTAAGTTCATACTCAAATACTGCTAAAATAATAACATTTGATTTGTTGAGGGTAACAGCACAATCAATTTATTTTAATGCTTGTTAATGTTGCTTATATAATCAATATTTTCTAGGTAATTTTTTTTTTGCCACTACCAGAATTGGAACTCAGGGCCTTACACTTGGTTTGCTTGCTGGAATTCTACCGTGTGAGCCATACTGAAGGCATGTTCTTAACTAGTTATTTTGGAGAGGGACTCTCAAAGACTTTTCTGCCTGGGCTGGCTTCAAACTGTAATCCTCCAGATTTTAGCATCTAGATATCTTGGATTATAGGCATAAGCCACTGGCACCCAGCAACCATCCTTTTTCTTTTTGTAATTAATTATGTGGTGCTAGGATATAAACTATGGGCTTTTGAGTGCTAATCTGGTACCCTTATCACTTGAATTGCACCTCCAGCCCAGTAACTTAAGCCTGGTATGAAATATCTTGTTATGAACTATCTCTAACATGAATATTCACAGATGAAAATGAATAACTCAAGAATTGGCCTGAGAGGGCTGGGAAGGTGACTCAGTGGTAAAGTGCTTGCTTTGCATGCATGAGGCCCTAGGTTCGATTCCTCAGCATCACATAAGCAGAAAATGCCAGAAGTGGTGCTGTGGCTCAAGTGGTAGAGTGCTCACCTTGAGCTGAAGAACTCAGGGACAGTGCCTAGGACCACAGTTCAAACCCCACGACCGACCAAAAAAAAAAAACAAAAACTCAGGGTTTCCAGGTGCCAGTGGCTCATACCTATAATCCTAGCTACTTAGGGGGAGGCCAGCCCAGGCAACAAAATCCATGGGTTTCTTATCTCCAATTAACAACCAGCAAATCAGAAGTGGCACTGTGGCTCAAAGTGGTGGAGCACTAGCCTTAAGTGAAAGAGCTCAGGGATACTACCCAGATCCTGAGTTCAAGCCCCATGATCCTCAAAAAAAAAAAAAGAACCCAGTGTTAACTTCGCTCATGCCTGTAATCCTAGCTACTCAGGAGGCTGAGATCTGAGTGCCACGGTTCAAAGCCAGCCCAGGAAGTCCATGAGACTCTTATCTTCAAATAACCACCAGAAACCAGGAGTAGCACTGTGGCTCAAGTGGTAGAGCACTAGCCTTGAGCTGAAGAGGTAAGGGACAGCACCTAGGCCCAGAGTTCAAGCTCTACAACAAAAAAAAAAAAAAAAAAGAAAACAGAGGGAAGAGTTTGGTTTAGAAAGATCATTAAACATACAAACCCCAACAAGATTGCTACAGGTTAACATTTTGCTATTTCTATTTTTCATGCATAGAAATATATCTGGCATCAATAATTTTACAATAAAAGCTGACATTAAGTCTCTAAAAGGTAAAAGAAGCCACACAACAATAGAGTCCACAAATCCCACCTCTCCGATCTTGACAGGTGTTCCTATAAGGGTAGGGATGCAGGGAAGAGGACAGCGATCTCGACATTCTGGATGAGAAACCACTCGACAATCTCGACACTTCAGAGACAGTTTGCCAAATTTTATCCGCTTTCCACATGGAACACAGGATTCAGGTTTAATAACCTGAAGATAAAACAGGACAGAAAGAACAGAGTAAATGAATTACAAAATTGCCAACATATATTGAGGACTTGGTATGTCTCAACTTTCTAAGACCTTTATATGCTTTTTAAAATATAACTCTCAAAAAAAAAAAAAGGTATTCAGTAGACACTGAATGTGGAAAATGAACTATGCGACTTGTGGGCAGGGACAGGAGGGGGAGTTGGGGAAAGTGAAGGAGGAGGTAACACTGTCCAAAACAGAAATGTACTCATTACCTGATTTATGAAATAATCCTTCTATATAATACCTTAATAACAACAAAATTGTATATATATATATTTTTTTTTTATATATATATGTATATATATACACATTATATAATTTTTAAATGTAACTCTTAAAAAAACAAAAAGCCAAGCACTGGCAGCTCCAACCTGTAATCCTATTCAGAAGGCTGAGATCTGAGAATCACAGTTTAAACTTAACCCAGGCAAAAAAAAAAAAGTCCATGAGACTCTTTTTTTTTTTTTTTGGGTCCGGTCTTGGGGCCTAAACTCTGGGCCTGGGCGCTGTCCCTCAGCTCTTCAGCTCAACGCTAGCATGCTACCACTTGAGCCATAGCACCACTTCTGGCTTTTTTTCCTGCTTATGTGGTTCTGAGGAATCAAACCCAGGGCCTCGTGCATGCAAGGCAAGCGCTCTACCACTGAGCCACCTTCCCAGCCCCTCCATGAGACTCTTATCTCCAATTAACTACCAAAAGCTAGAAGTGGAGCTATGGCTCAAATGGTAGAGCACTAGCCTTTAACAAAAAAGCTCAGGGGCAGATCCCAGGCCCTGACTGATACAAAAGAAAAAAGAAAAACAGAAAAGACATAATCTTACCCCAAATTCCATAAAGTAGACTATTTTCTTTAATTAGTAAAGGCACAGGCTTATAATCTCAGTACTCGGTACTGAGGGAGTATGACAAAGTGTGAGGACCACCAGCCTATGCAACAAGATCTTGTCTCATAAATAAATATCTGGGCACCCATGTCTCACACTTTTCATCCTAGCTACCTGGGTGGATAAGACTGGAATAATCACTGTTTGAGGTCATCCCAGGCAGAAAAGCCCATGAAACTCCATCTCAACAAAAGAGGCTGAGCATGGTGGCATATGTCTGTCATCATAGCTTCAAAAGGAAGTCTAAAATACACACCTGAGCAGGAACTGAGACTATCTCAAAAATAACTAGTGCCTGCCGGGTGATGGTGGTTCACATCTAGCTGCTCAGGAGGCTGAGATATGCAGATCATAGTTTGAAGCCAGACTGGGCAAGAAAGTCTGTGAGACTCTTATCTCTCCAAAAGCCAGACAATGGAGCTATGGCTCAAGTGGCAGAGTACTAACCTTGAGGGGAAAAAAGCTCAAAAGCTCAGTGCCCAGGCTCTGATTTCAACCTCAGGATGGGTAACAAAAAAGTATCAAAAAGGGCTAGAAGACTCAGTAGAATGTCTGCCTAGCTAGCCTGAAGCCATGAGTTTAAAAAAAAAAGTGCTTGAAAGGAAATGAATCAATCGTGCATTTACCGTCTTAGAGACAAAGTCATGTAGGCGCATTCCTCCATTTGTTTGTGGCGTGCCCAAACTGTCTGTCTCAGTTCTTGGCTCCAGTGGCCTGCTGCTAAGGGTAGAATCACTGTTCCAAGTTTGTAAAGTACCTAGAAAACAATCAAATTTAAGCTTTGTCTTAAGTATTTTGTTCCTTTTAAATTTCAGCCCCATTATTTAAGTAACTGATAAAACAGTAATTTGTAACCATAACTCATAAATGAATACCAACAACTATTTGCGGGGGAGGGGGAGGACACTTTTAAGAAAAAACAGTTATCCATGCTCTCAATCCAAGAAAGTAAAGCATGTACAATCGACTAGTCCTCTAGCCCTCTAGAAATTACCCATTTTAACTGTCCCTGACTCTCAAGAGGATTCTAAAAAAACCAACTCTACTAAATTTTCTAGTCTAGAAAATTTTCTAGTCTAGACTAGAAATTCACTCACACCTTTAGTCATGAATTCATTATTGTATTCATTCACTGTGAATGAACTGTGTCTATGAGACCAAAAGGACTCAAACTCACAATCTTCCTACCTCAGCCTCCCAGGTACGGGTATTACAGGACCTACACAAACTGTTTAGTCAGATTCAACAGACCTGTTTTCCTTCGACTCCTGGTCCAGTAAGGCACTGTCTCAATAGTGGACACAGCTTCAATGGGCCCACCATCATTGGGAACAGTCACTGTAGTTTTTGCAACTATGGATTCATTCCCCTGAAACAAAAGTGATTGTAAGAACACAAAGAGCCTAACTTTCCCACTACTATAAGGTAATTTGGGATTAGGTAAAAATTGCTGAGCCTTAATCCAGATTGTAGCACTAACACAAAATATTTTTAAGTTGAAATCTCTGACTTTAAAAAATACATGTATGAAAAAGTGGAATATATACAAACAAAAAAGAATCAAATTTACAGCTGTTTACTTAACCACAGTAATTCCAATCATATGAATGATAACGACCATATTACACAGAAAAACTCCAATATTACATCTTCTCAAACTAACGCTATAATGTTGACACAGACATTTCACTGCTCTTATGTGTTCAAGATCCCAGTTCTCTTGACCTGACTCATTACCTGGTCTACTGTGGAGCCAATGGAACGAGTTTTCTTTATAGGCCCAGGGGGTCCATCAACAAACTGTCGGCTACTAGAGCGCTGGAGGGGGGAGGGGACAAGGACCAAAATCTTTAGTATCAAGTAGATCTGAAGCACAGAAGATAAAATTATTCTATCAGACAACTGGATGTAAGCCCTAAGGACCAGGGCTACAGTAAATAACAATGTGCTTTCTTTTATTGCCCATTTCCACATGAAAAATGAGTTATACGAACACAAAAATGTTCTCAGCGCCGTAGAAAAAGGAACAAGCTTTGGAGAAATTTAGATGACAGCACCAGAAAAGTGGAACTGTAATCCTATTCTAGGACATGAAGTCTTTGGAAACATATCAAATATCCTAAACAAATACACACAAACAGGTCTCTGTATCCCATTATTCACACATTTTTATCTGAACCTTGTATTAGAGCATAAAAATTTATATGACAATTCACAACAAACTTAAGCATATCCTTTTCTAGAGCATAAATAAATTAAGATGCAGCCAGGACCTTTATGAAATAGGACAGAATTCTGTCTTAAGTCACTATCTCAAAGAATATCAATATAGCTCTACAGTATGAATTTGTTTGTAATATGAGTTTAACAATGGCTAGAGTAACATATCAGGAGTAGTCTAGCTTGCTAAATTTTCTAAAGAAAACTCTGTAGGCTGCGGGCATGGCTCAAATGATAGAATGCTTGCCTCGCACAAGACTCCAGAGTTCAAATCCCAGGATCACTAAAAAGCAAAAAGGAAAATTCTTTTTCTGCTTGAGTTTTGCTATATAGGCCAGGCTGGTCCCAAACTCATGATCCTAAGAATCCTGATTGCATAGAAATAGGATTGCAGGTGTAGGACATCACACAAAGTAAACAAACTCCTGTTGTTTCTTTATACAAAAGCAAAACAAACCATACATACCCTCTTTTCTCTTTTCTTCAATTTAAAATTCCTCACCATGGAAGAATCCCAGTCCTGTTGACAATTACAGTATATTAATTTCTTTCTTTAGTTAGGTCTCCTGTCAATACTATGCAAACAAACTTGAAATCCTTTGGTAGCCAAGCTACCGAAACTATTTGAGGACAGGGATAATGAGAAAGCCTCCAATATTGTAGCTGTAGAGAAATAGTAAAAGTTAACCGGTTTTCTTTTAAAAATTGAAGCTATTATAATAGAATCAGGAATCAATACCACAGAGACAAGAAAAGGTTAAAGAATCAACTTCTATCGTGATTATTTCTGGTGTCTGGTCCTTTATTTTTGATTATTTTTGTAATTAGTTTTAGAACCTACAGACTGTTAGGTACTACACTGGTCATGTCAAGTGTAATTCTTGCCCTTGAGGGATTGCTGCTGTCTACCAGATCTTCTGTACAACACTTCAAAAGTTTAAGTTTAGGTTTATGTCTTTTGATCATTCCTTTTCTTTGGATCCTAAAAAAAAGGTTAACTTCCAGAAAATATTTTGTCTTTTTATGGCTTAATTTCAATTCACTATCTGCATTCATTTTAGTATGTACCTGTGATTAATTCCTGACTGTCCCTGAACAGGAACATAGTATCTAGAAATAATTGCATATAGAAAATAGTAGCTCAACCAAATAATTTCCTTCAGCTAGTTTAGATATTAGTTGATTCAGTTTTAGGAGAAAGGTTATCATAGCATATGTCTACCTTAAAATCAGCTGATGATTTTTTTTTTTCTTCTAGTATTAGAGTTTGAATGCAGAGCCCTGACCTTCCTTGGCTGAAGCTCTACCATTTGAGCTATGCCTCAAGCCTGGTATTTTGCTGGTTTTTGGAGATAGCATCTTATACACCTTTCTATCTGGACTGACTTCCAATTGTAATCTTTTGGATCTTAGCCTCCTGTGTAGACTTGTTTAACCCAGACCTACTCTGTATTTCTTATTTCCAAAAAGAGTTGACTAAAATGGCCATATATCCCCCTAGTAAACATTAAATTTGGGGCAAAAAAGTAATTGTTATTTGTTTCACTATGTCAGAAAAATAGCCACCATTAACTTCCTATAATTTATTATTTTATTTGCTAGGAGCAGCTAGCAACAGAAAACACAAATCAATAAATATGTCTCGCCGGGTGCTGGTGGCTCACACCTGTAATCCTAGCTACTCAGGAGGTTGAGATCTGAGGATCATGGTTCAAAGCCAACCCAGGCAGGAAAGTCCGTGAGACTCTTATCTCCAAATAACCACTAGGAAACCAAAAATGGTGCTGTGGCTCAAGTATTATTCTCCTAAACTGAAGAGCTCGGGTATAGCACCCAGGCCCACAGTTCAAACCCCACCACCAACAAAATGAATAAATAAATAAATATACAATAAATAAATATCAGTCTCCTGATTCAAAGACTAAATTTATGAAGGATAACTTTATGAAGAAATACCATGAGATGAGAAGGTGCTACTCCAGAAAAGTAAGGTAACAAAGAGTTTGGCCATGTGAATTGTCATTAATCAAAGCATTATTCATAGCCTAAAAATTCTCATCACATTCTTCTGATTGAAATCCTGGACCCTTAGTTTCCTTGTAATTGTAAAGTATAGGTAAGATTTCCTCAAGATCCAAACTGATACAGAAGTAAGGCACAAGTCTATTCACCCCAAGAGCATCAAATAAGCTTTGCCTGCATATAGCCTTGCTAATTTTTTTTTTTGGTCCGGTCGTGGGGCCTGAACTCTGAGCCTGGGCGCTGTCCCTCAGCTCTTCAGCTCAAGGCTAGTGCTCTACCACCTGAGCCACAGCATCACTTCCGGTTTTTTCATTTTTGCATATGTGGTGCTGAGGAATCGAACCCAGGGCCTTGAGCATGCAAGGCAAGCACTCTACCACTGAGCCACCTTCCCAGCCCTAGCCTTGCTAATTTTTTTATGGCTAGCTGTGGATTTAATAAGTCAATATATAAAATCAATTAGTACATGCAGCTCAGACATCCTTTCAGTAAACTTAACCTCATGCTAAATTCAGAATTCTTCATCCTCACATCCAGAAACAAAATAAATAGATAAGCCAGTATCTTACAGCTGTGTGGATTCACATTTTAAATTGCTAGCTTAGACTCTATAACATATCAACAAATAAAACAACAGTAAAGGGAGAGGAGAGAACAGGGCTAACAGATAAGTCTCAAAGACCAAATGTTTATTACCAGTGATTCATCAGTCTTGTCAAAGCTGATATCTGATAAAATGGAACCAGATTCATCAATGGTTGATAGTCTAAATGGACAAAATACAGCGTTAGACACAAAACTATGAAATATAAAGGCCACCAAAATTCCTCAACAATCCCACTGATCAGGTAACATGAGCAAGATCATAGCAATATCTTTTCTATGGTAACAACTTCAAGTTCAAACATAACTATGGTGGGCTGCTTTTTATGAGAAGTATATGATAAGTACAGGTGCAGCACAGTTCTTTTTCAACTAAGGGCTTGTAACAGCAACTCAAAGTTACTGCTAGGGCTATAGGTGTTACTCCCTACTAATTCTGTACTACAGGCTACTAAAAATTCACAAGGTAGAAGAGTGAGCTTTAATTTGATCCCAACTGTGGCTGCTTTCTGCAAGGGAGTATAACCCAGCTTTGGCAAGAAATTAAGGCTGTACATCTTCTTAGTTATAAAGATACCCCATAAAACAATCAGCAACAAAACAAATAGCTGTAAGAGTGCTGACCTTTCCCTACTTATTGTACTGGGAGTATTAAAGTCAGAGCCTAGCTAAGACTATTTTAAATAGTGATAGTATGGAACCAAAATTATTGTCTAGTCTTGGCTCAGAATAGCCTTTCTAAACCAGAAAACTACAAGAGCTCTCTGGAGAGCAAGCACTGAAATTATTGCTGAACTGTCACTTTCGCCTTTAGGTTTCTTAGCAATGTACAGGATTAGTTATTGATGTGCAATTTAGCATCAACATGAAAATTTTACCCATGGTGAAACAACATTCTAAGGAGAGATTTATAAAAAAATAAGGAAAGAATGCTGGAAGCCAGTGTCTCAGGCCTGTAATCCTACTACTCAGGAGGCTGAAATCTGAGAATCACTGAAGCCAGCCAGCCTGGGCAGGAAACACCTTGAGACTTTTATCTCCAATTAACTGCTTAAAAAAAAAAAAAAAAAAAAAGCTGGAAGTAAAGCTGTGGCTCCAATACTAGCCAATACGAGGGGAGGAAAAAAAGCAGCTCAGAGACTGAACTCAGGCCCTGGGCTTAAGGAAAGGCACAAATAAATAGATAAAATAATAATAATAAAAGAAAGAAGAAAAAAAAAATAGGGAGGCCCCTGGCCTTAGCTCCTCAATACCCTTCCCCCAAAGTCTTTTTCTGCTTTCTTCAGCACACACTATAGAAGCAGTATATTGAAGAGTTCAGATAACAGGAACTTCTGACAGCTGTGTTGCTCATGATCAGATAACAACAGATGCAGTTCCCCCACCTTTTGTTGCCAGCATTGCCGCTGGATGGTTGGCCTTTATTGAGAAAAGCCAGAGCTGATTTTTGCTCCTCACTTAGTTGAATGCTGCCAGATGTGTCACACATGAGCATCTCTCGAATCAGCTGAATTTGTCGTTCCTTCAGACCAAAGCAGAGTAAAACATCATAACTAGCCAGGGGAGAAAACTTCACCTCAAATTTATGGGACAGGCAGAAGACATTAAAATACAGCATTATGCAAATGGGACTTCAGGAAAGCAGCTACACCAACAGCATATTAATTCACAGATTGTAGCTCTGATTTCTGACTGGTAAAATGAACTGTAGCTAGAATAGCAGGGTTCTGCTACAAGACTTTTAGATCAAACTGCTAATCCAAGAAGAGAGTAATGTAAAATTCAAGTTCCAAAATAGATTTCACATAGCAAAAATACTTTATTGTATTTTATCAAGTCAATTATTAGCTCCTTTCACAGATCAAAGCAGTCACCAACCTTTGTAAATAGTAGAACAAAACACATTAAAACAGATACAAAGCTGTAATACAAAAGAATCCAACAATTTGAACTTACTGAGGCATCTAACACTGAACTAAGATGGATTAGCCCCTCCTAGTAAAGGATTTCTGGCCAGCACTGGCACATCAAAATGATACTGCTACAAGTCAGTCACGTTACTCGACTGGTTGAGTATATCTAGCTCTTTACCCTGAAATAGATGATGACAGGACAGGTAGAACTGCCTTGTTTCTATCAATGTGTAGGAGCAGCTACTTGTATATAGATAAAGTTACTCTGAGTAGCATTTTAATTTCTTTTTTTGGTCAGTGGTGGTGCATGAATTCTGGGCTTGGTCACTTTCCCTGCACTCTTCAGTGCTCTACCATTTGAGTCACAGTGCCGTTTCTGGTTTTCTGGTGATTAATTGGACATAGGAGTTTTTTTTGTTTTTTTTTTGTCCGGTCGTGGGGCCTGAACTCTGGGCCTGGGCGCTGTCCCTTAGCTCTTCAGCTCAAGGCTAGCGCTCTACCGCTTGAGCCAAAGCACCACTTCCGGCTTTTTTCTTTTTACTTATGTGGTGCTGAGGAATCGAACTCAGGGCCTCATGCATGCAAGGAAAGCGCTCTACCACTGAGCCACCTTCCCAGCCCTGGAGATAGGAGTCTTATAGACTTTCCTGCCCAAGCTGGCATTGAGCCCAGACCCTCAGATCTCAACCTCCTGAGTAGCTAGGATTACAGGTTTCAGCCCCAGTGCCTGGCAACATTTTAATTTCTAACTATGAAGGGGAGTCATAAGTGACAGTTTGAACTCTAATCATGGGCAGGATGTCAAAGGACAAGTTGTTTACAGTTCTTTAAAGAGGAAGAAAAACTGGGTATATATTATTGTATATTATTAAATGTTTTTGATTATATAACCATTGTTCTTACATATAAAAAATACACACCAGCTTCTCACAGTCGGCCTCAGCTCTTTGTCTCCGTTTGATCTCTAGCTCCACTTGATTACGTGCATGCTTCAGCTTAACATCTAAAGCACTACGCTCAGATTCTGCTTTCATCAAAAGATCCTTGTATTTCCCCAGCTCGTGGTCTGTTCTCTGCCACTTCTTACGGAAATCCTCAAAATCTTTTGCCAGCTGGATGAATTCTAAGGAAAGGTGAAAATTTTAATAATTCAAATATCAAACAGGGTATAAATCCTCAAATAAATGGCTCCAACACATAGTTAAGGGACCAGCTCAACTATGGGCAAGCCCAACTGAAAATAACCAGAAGCAGATACTGGATATATCTGTCACTCTAGACAACAGCTTTGTGGAGAGCAATTCCTGATTCAATAGGCCACATATTTCTAGCTTAGCCAGTGGCATCTGCTATGGAATATGTAACTCATTAGTCACCTGGCTCCAGATGTAACACTAACACTGAAAGCTCCTGAACAGAAGGCAATCAAAGGGGGATACCTTTGGGGCAGCGGTCACGCACCAGGACAGTTACAGCTATAAAACAAAAAACAGTCTCCTTTACAGTCACACATTGCTGCACCAGAGATGTTAAGCAGCAAATTCAAATGTAACTGCTGTAATATGCTCCAGTAGATGTAGATTAATATTACAGATGTCTAGACCTGCAGTTCCATTCAGCTATATAATTATACAAATATTGATTTGAAAGTAAAGAGCCAATTTGCTTTTGCTGTTTAACACTGCCCTGAAGGGTATGTAAACATTCCACTTGGAAAAGCAGGAGAGATCACAGGAGCTCTTGGAAAGTCACTGAGAGAAGAACGTGGACTCTTCAAACATCTGCAAGGATGGTGTCACTTCCAAGGCAGTACCTCAAAACATTGGTGGCATTCATTCTTATCGCCTGCTATTGGGGAAGACTGTTCTATAATATACTTGCAAAAGTGCCTTACAATTTTCTAGTTAACCTCAGTCTACCTCTAAGCACCATTCATACTCTCTACCATAATGAAGGAACAGTCCAATGTGCATATCTGATACTGGTCACATTAACCCAGTTTAGAGATGAAACTAGGTCATATTCACATAACGCAGATTCTTAGGTAGTAAGGTACAAAGTGTAGCACAAACCTAATATGTCACAGATACACAACAGACACTTGCTAAATAGTAATGCTTATTCCTAATTCATACATCAATATTTTAAAAAGTTCAGACAGCTTCTTACAAAAAAATAGAATATTAAAAATATAAACTGGGGAAAACTAACAAAATACTTAGCTATTAATTAAAGTAATTTTACTGTTTTTTGGGGGGTTTTTGGTCGGTCGTGGGGCTTGAACTCTAGGCCTGAGCACTGTCCCTCAACATTTCAGCTCAAGGCTAGCACTCTACCACTTGAGCTACAGTGCCACTTCCGGTTTTCTGGTGATTTTTTTTTTTTCCTTTTTGCTTATGTGGTGCTGAGGAATCGAACCCAGGGCCTCAGGCATGCAAGGCAAGCGCTCTACCACTGAGGCACTTTCCTAGCCCTTTCTGGTGATTTTTATTGGAGATAAAAGTTTCAGGGAGTGGGGCTGGGAAGGTGGCTCAGTGGTAGAGCGCTTGCCTTGCATGCATGAGGCCCTGGGTTCGATTCCTCAGCACCACATAAGCAAAAAGAAAAAAAGCTGGAAGTGGCTCTATGGCTCAAGTGGTAGAGTGCTAGCCTTGAGCTGAAGAGCTGAGGGACAGCGCCCAGGCCCAGAGTTCAGGCCCCATGACTGGACCCCCCCCCAAAAAAAAAAAAAACAAAAAGTTTCAGGGAGTTTCCTGCCCGGGCTGGCTTTGAACCGGGATCCTAAGATCTTAGCCTCCTTAGTAGCTAGAATTACAGGCGTGAGCCACCGGTGCCCGGCTAATTAAAGTAATTTTATTTAGCTACTTTCATTCTTCTCTTCCATTAACCTTAGACTTAAAAACTTAAAACTAAGCTGGACACTGGTGGCTCACACCTGTAATCCTAGCTACTCAGGAGGCCGAGATCTGAGAATCCCGGTTCAAAGCAGCAAGGAAAGTCCGTGAGACTCTTATCTCCCATTAACCACCAGAAAACTGGTGGGACAAAAATCTCTATCGCGGGCTGGGAAGGTGGCTCAGTGGTAGAGCACTTGCCTTGCATGCATGAGGCCCTGGGTTCGATTCCTCAGCATCACATAAGCAAAAAGAAAAAAGCCGGAAGAGGCGCTGTGGCTCAAGTGGTAGAATGCTAGCCTTGAGCTGAAGAGCTAAGGGACAGCACCCAGGCCCAGAGTTCAGGCCCCTCGACCAGACCCCCCCCACCAAAAAAAAATCTCTATCGCAAAACAAAAATCAATAGGAAACTACATGTCTTATGGAGGGGGGGGAGAGGGGTGGGCTGAGAGGGACAGGGGTTATTGAAATCAATAGGAAATTAGATGTCTTACTATTTTTTCTTTTGGGGGGATTGTTATTTAGGGGTTTTGTTTGTTTTTGCAGCATTACTTCCCAAAGTATTTCCACAACTAGTACCTCAATATATCCCCAAATCCTCACAGCAGTCACGCAAAAGAGAAAAATGCTTAAATTCCTTTTTCACAGATGGAGAAACAGAGAGAAACAAGTTAAAAGCCAGCACTACTTATTAGGATTCTAAACCTTGGATTCTTACCTTGGGTTCCACATCCCTATCTTAAACTCCTAGAGGTCTTATCATTACAATCTCTTCTAACATTTGGCCCATGTTACCAACTCACAAGCACCCATTCTACTGAGGAATGGGATTCCTCTTCTTTTTTCATAAGCTATGGCAACCACCTCCTTCCTAGTCAGAATCCTAGTCTCCAACTCTACTGCAACCTTCACCTCTGTGAGGTAATCTTCCCAAAGCAGAGCGCTAACCATCCCCTCCCCCTCACTGGATCCCCTCTTCCCTCCACTCAAGCTGTTGCTTGACCTAAAATGCCCTCTTTCATCCCTGCCTATTAAGATCTGACCCTATATCTAAGATTCAACTCAAAGCTTATTTTCTTTCCAGAAGCCATTTAGTTGTCTCTTTCCCTCAAACTCAACATGTACTAGAAGCTTTGATAGGCCCTCACAAAGTATTTGTTAAATGAACCTGTGTTTTAAGATTTTTTATTCCCTATCTTTCCCACTAGACTCCAAAGTAATCCATTTTCTGAGATGATGTGACCTCAAAGAGAAGCCTGATTAGTATGCCATTGTGGTTACTGAGCTAGTACCAGATGACAGGGTCATGCAGCAGCTATTAGAGAGAGAAAATAGAATATTGTTCTGAAAGGCCTGTAAGTGGATAAGAGCTATTAAAAGCATCAATCAATTTAAAGAAAATACTGAATGGTATAAGCAAGATGCCATACTAAATACTATGAAGGTAAAGAAAAGCTCAGGACATTACTTTTCAGAATCATTACTTTTATGCCAGTAAGGCTGATTTGAGAGCAACACATGCTAAATTGGTTATTACTGAAAATCTGAAATAGAAGAGAAACAGCAACACAAAGAGAAGCTGGCATAGAATAATTCGTTTAGATCATATACATCAAGGCTATCAGTCCCACTTTCCTTTCCAATTTATTTTCCAGATCGTTCCTTTTCCTCCCCAACCCTCCACTCTATCCCTTTTATTATTTACTCATGCATCTAATGTACAAAAGTTGGTGAAAGTACATGCCTAGTCCTTTTTTTGAAAAAAAAAAAAAAAGACTATTTTTCCCTCTTCATTTGTTTTATAGAACACCAAAAAGTCTGGGATAAAGAATAAAGACAACTAGCTGGGTGCCCCTCATGCCTGTTTAATCCTAGCTACTCAGGAGGCTAAGATCTGAGGATCATGGTTTTAAGCCAGCCCAGGCAGGAAAGCCCAAGATATTTATCTCCAATTAACTACCAAAATAAAAGCTAAAAATGGAGCTGTGGTTCAAGTAGTAGAACGCTAGCTTTGAGCAAAGAAGCTCAGGAATAGCACCTAGGCCCTGATTTCAAGCCCCAGGACCAAACACAAACAAAACAATCAAAAATCTGGAAGTAGAGCTGTGGCTCAAGTGGTAAAACATTATCCTTGAGCAGGAAAAAGCCCTAATTTCAAGCCCCAGGTTCCAAAACAAAACACAGCAAAAAAAAAAAAAAAAAAAAAGGGAAGTAGAGCTATGACTCAAGTGAATTCCCATTAATCTTTGATTATGGGTAAGTGACCATCAGATTCTTCTTAGGTAACACGAAAGAAAAGCAACTTTAACACTGAAATATTTCAGTTTTATAGAAAGCCCAAATGTGAAGTCTGCTTTTTCTTTTTGCACAGACCAGCTCAGAATGACTTACGAAGTTCATTTCCTTCACTGAGAATTTCCACCCGGCGCACAAGCTGCTCAAACAGATTCCGCAAATTCAGCATTGTAGTATCCATCTTTCTGCCAAGAAATCAAATACACATTAGGGGTCCTGCCTTCTCCCTCTGACAAAAGATGCAGTAGCAAACCCGTAGAGTCATCAGTGACCAACATCTGGACTCTTCCATTTGCAGCTACCATTAAGAATCTCAAGCCAACAATTGATGTTTTGTGTGATCCTCAATATAAAAACCAAGTTGGAGGCTAGGGTGTTGGTCAGTGGTAAAGCACTTGCCTAACAAGTATAATGTCTTGGATTCAATCCCCAGTTCCAAAAATGAAAAGACAAAAAATAAACAGTTAAAACCAAAGTTGGATTGTTGAAAGCTCTCTTGAATACAAGAAGATAATACCTACACCTCCTGCCTATTTCTCTTCCTACCTCGACCCACAATCATCCTGGTGCTGACAAGAAGGCAATTAGGAATGAGTCTGTCAATCAGTTGATTACAAGGTGACTACAAAATGTGGTTCAAGTCAAACCTGATTAGTATAAGACTTCTGCTATTTTAATTCTTGTGGACTTTGAAATCTACAATGTAACTTAAAGTGTCTATCTTTAATTTCATTTTTAGCAAATGTCCTGTTGAAACTGCCTTCTAAAAAGCAGGACATGGTCAGCACATTTCCTACCAATGACACAAATGACATCATATCACTGATTAAGTGGGGAAATTGCCAGCTCAGCAACACAAGAATTATTTCTGTAATGCAGGGTGCTGGACTGCTTGCAGACTATGTCTAATAAATTTATACCAAGTACAGGCAAAGGATTATGGTGTACCATATTCTGGCATCAGAGACAATACACCACCTTCACAGTTAGAAGGGCAAAGGAAAAATCATTTATTGGTATGTTCTGTATAGTGAATTTCAGGCTTTGTGCTTCCCTTCAAAGACCTACAGCTATTACATTAAAAATGCAGTTCTATTTCAAATAGACTTTAACTGCAAATATCTTGAGGAAATAAGATCTTCATTTAACAGTTAAAATAAGATATTCATGGGATGTTATGAAAATTATCAAGGAAATGAAATAAACTCAAATTTCACTTGAAAATAAAATGTCTTCAGAAATATCATAAAAAGGATTGTTCCTCTATTTCTCAATCTACCGCTCAACATTCTACTCCTGGTGATTATTTTGCCTTTAAATAAAAATTTCAAAACTCTATTATGAATGGCTTGTGATTTTTGCAATGTTTTTAAGAGTGTACCATAAGTTGTAACAGCAATGAAGAAAAAAACCACAAACGACAAAGGAATACATGAACACAAAGATATTTTCTATTAAATGCTACAAAAATATTCATTTGTACTTGTGACAATTGTAATAGCAAAAACCTTCAATTCCAGCTTGGATACAATATACACCTGATTCTGGGCCAGAAACTAAGATCCTCAAATGGCAATTTATCTGTTCCAAGCAACATAATCATAGCAAGCTGCTAAGCAACCAGACCAACAAAATTTATTACAAGTCTTTTTCTAAACTAAGAACAAAATCAAAAGAATAACATTAAAACTGACAGAAAAAGGGCTGGAAAAGTGGCCTAGTGGTAGAGTGCTTGCCTTGCATGTATGAGGCCCATGTATGAGGGGTTTGATTCCTCCGTACCACATAAGCAGAAAAAGCTGGAAGTGGCGCCGTGGCTCAAGTGGTAGAGTGCTAGCCTTGAGCTGAAGAGCTGAGGAAGGGACAGCACCCAGGCCCAGAGTCCAGGCCCCACGACCAACCAAACAAACAAAACAAAACAAAAACACTGACAGGAAGAGATCTGGAAGTCATGGAGAGATACTCATGGACTTAATAAAAATAAGCATACTCAAGTACCACAGGACAGAAGCAGGGAAACATATTCAATAGTTGATTCAGATGACCATAGCTTTTGACTCCCAATAAAAAAGTAAGGTCCTAATAAGTACTTTTAATCTGAGCATTGATTTCTTTCAACTCATCTGTATATGTGAAATACTAGAACAGTAGAAAACTTCTGTTCAAGAGTACAGAAATGAGTCAGGTGGCCTGGGAATATGGCTTAGTAGTAGAGTGCTTGCCTAGCATGCATGAAGCCCTGGGTTCCATTCCTCGGCACCACATAAACAGAAAAGGCCAGAAGTGGCACTGTGGCTCAAAGTGGAGAGTGCCAGCCTTGAGCAAAAAGCTCAGGGACAGTACCCAGGCCCTGAGTTCAAGCCCCAGAACAGGCAAAAAAAAAAAAAAAAAAGTCAGGTATCAGTGATTCATGTATGTAACCCTAGCTACTCAGAGACCTGGAGGACCTGAGCTAGCAGGGGCAGAAAAATCTGTGTGATTCCCCATCAGAACCCAGCTCTTAATTTTCCCCCCAAAAGTTTTTCTGTCTTAAATAAGACCTGACTCTCTCTCTCTCTCTGTGTGTGTGTGTGTGTGTGTGTGTGTGTGTCTGTCTGTCTGTCTGTCTAGCTCTTAATTTTCCCTCTAAAAGTTGTTCTGTCTTAAATAAGACCTGACTGTGTCTGTGTATCTGTCTGTCACTGGGGTTTTAAACTACGGGCTAGAGTTTGCTAGGTAAGCACTCTTATCACTTCAGACATAACTCCATGAACTGACTCTTGATCTCATGTATGATTTAAATGTTTGTGTCCCTCTAAGATTCCTGTTAAACCTACATTCCCAATGCAGTAGTACTATGAAGTGATTAGGCCAGGCACTGATGGCTCATGTCTATAACCCTAATTACTCACTCAGGAGGCTGAAATATGAGGATTGAGGTTCCAAGTCAGTCTAGGCACAAAAGCCCATGAGACTAATCTCCAATTAACCACCAAAAATCCAGAAGTGAAAGTGTGGCTCAAGACATAGAGCACCAGCTGGAATGAAAAAGCCCTAAGACCATGAGGCCTTAAGTTCAAGAGCCAGTATGGAAACAAAACAAAGCCAGCAAATAAAAAAAGTGATCAGAACAAGAAATGGAATTAATGCCCTTATAAAAGAGTTTGAAGGGGGCTGGGAAGGTGGCTCAGTGTTAGAGCGCTTGCCTCGCATGCGTGAGGCCCTGGGTTCGATTCCTCAGCACCACATAAGCAAAAAGGAAAAAAGCCGGAAGTGGCACTGTGGCTCAAGTGGTAGAGCGCTAGCCTTGAGCTGAAGAGCTGAGGGACAGCGCCCAGGCCCAGAGTTCAGGCCCCACGACCAGAACCAAAAAAAAAAAAAGGGGGTTTGAAGGAACCTTTTGCCCTTATCTTAGAGGTAGAAAGCAGGCCCTTACCAGACAAAGACTGTGCTAGCACCTTTATCTTGGACTTCCCAGACCGTGAAAAATAAGTGTCTCAATTCTAAATTACCTAGGCTAAATATATGTTTCAGCAGCAGGAACAGACTGAAACAGTCACATTTTCTCACATTCCTTCAGTCCATTATTCTTTTCTATGTATATTACTCACTGGAATAAGAGTTGGAGGGCAGCAGGCTCTTGAACACATCAATCTCACTGCTGAAACAGCTAAGCATGCAGACAACCTACATGGGGACATCTCACCACTACACATACAACAAAGAACAATCTGCATTGTTCTCCTCAGGTGATGCCTAGTATTATAGCCAGAAGGTGCTTAGTTAAGAACCTCCTCATTCTCTACTGTACACAAAGAGGAAGTCCTTAATTGTGACAGATCAGCATGGTCTCCATTGTTTATATCAATTTCTATTTTCTCAATTTCTATTTTCCCCTCATCACCTGATATTTGTGTTCCAGGCAGACTGTAAACTTGAGAGCAGAAATCTTATATTTGGTACTATGTTATACACAGAAACATTGAGAATTTAAAACATAATACAAATAGCTGATAAATGTGAAAGAATACACACACTGCCATTAATACTTCAAAAGGGTTGCTTTCTACCTCAACATTACATAATTTAGAGCAGAACGAAAAGAACAGTTAAAGAGGGGTAGGGCAATAGTCCTAAATTAAAGCTTTAATCTCTTATGTACTAGTAAAACTGTTGGTAATTACTTAAATTCTGAGGCTCATTTATAAAGTGCAAACAATAATATGCTATACTTCACAGAAAATTTTTAAGTTAACATAGAAAAAAACTTTACAATGAATAAATTGACCCTTACTAACATATAAGGTATTTATTTATATTTAAAAAAACAAAAACTATGCTCACACCTGTAATCCCAGCTACTCAGGAGGCTGAGATCTGAGGACTGTAGTTCAAAGCCAGCTGGGGAGGAAAGTCCATGAGATTCTTATCTCCAATTAACCATCAAAAAGCCAGAAGTGGAGCTCATGTGTTAGAGCACTAGTCTTGAGCAAAAAAGCTCAGAAACAGTGACCAGGCCCTGAGTTCAAGTGCCAGAACTGGCAAAAAGAACACAATAAAACAAAACAAAAAAGAATGAATTTTTGTTTTATTTGTGTCTGATAGTTGTTCATCACATCCCAGAACAATGATTCCAAAATCTAGTATTCTTCCCAGTTTAGGCTTTTTGCACATAGAGATAACAGTAAATTCAGACTTATAACTATTTTCTTAAATAAGGCTATATAATTACAAAGAAAATCAGTATTTACTAGGGCCTTTGAAGTGATTTGGACACTCAATTCGACATTTCACATATTTTTTTTAGTGAATTTGATTAACTTAACTTCTGTATTACAGACACCAACAACTAAGGCTCAGAGACCTTAAATGACTAATAAATGCTGAGCTCACGTAGTAGGTTGTTTGTTACATACATTCTCAGATGTCTCTCCCAAATCACATTACACAAAGAATGAAGCATATAAAAGTGGTCTATAAATAGAACCTAGACCAAAAACAATCAAAAAGATAACAAAATTTGACCAGGTAAAGAAACTTATGCAAGCTGTTCTAGATAAGGCTTAATGCTACTGAAGTAAACCTCTACTATAGGTTTACTTAGGGTAATCAAAGTGGCAGTAGCAAACTATAATCCTCTTCTCTTTATAGTCTGTGGAACAATATATTTTTATTAACATCCTACAGAAGTGACTCTAAGGAATTATTTATAGGTGACAAAAATATCTTTCTGCATCACTACCCTTGATATCTTAGCCAAATTGTAACTCAAAAAGCTAAAATCTACTCATCCTATTCAATGTCAACTGAGAATGGTTTTAATTTTCCTACTGGGTCACATTTTCACCCTTAAGTTTATTTCCTCTCCCTTTATTATTTAGCTGCATAGCTAGGAGATACACTAATGTGAAAGGAAACAAAAACAAAGTCATCTTGCAGTGCATTGCTTTGCAGCTGTAAAACAGCTGTCACTTTCCACAAAAGGGGCTGCTGCCTTTCGGGAAAGCTGAAACGATCCCTGTGTGTGGCAAGGAAATCAGTTTGTGAGCATTTTAAACAAAAAGGTGCGGAGAATCTCAGCTATTATTGATAGGAGGCCCCAGAAGTGGAGAAGTCACTACATAGAGATTCCCAATCTGTGAGTATCCCTAAGGGAGCAATTTGGCAACACCAAGGTAGAGTCTCAGCTTGCCTTGATTGCTTTGAGCCCCCAATTTAATTTCAATCACCCAGTGAAGAAGACAGACAGTTCTTCAGAGTAACAGACTACTGCAGACTGCAGGGTATCCTGGGAGAAGTCTATATACTCTTCTACTTTCTCTTACAAACAACATTATGATGAAACCTATATATCGGGTTTTTTAGATACGTAAAAGTTGTTAAATATTGTAAAACAAAGCAATAGAAAACGACTTGAGTTTTTTATTGAAGTGCTTTAATAAAAAAAAAAAAAAAAAACCACAAACATTGCTGATCTGGAGAATCCCAAGAAATTAACAATATAGGTTTTCTGCTACCAAGGAAAACCTTTTATTCCCCAAAACAATCTCAATGCTAAGATTCTTTCATACAAGTAGGAAGCATTTCAGAACAATTTTTTTTCCCAAATGTCTCTATCAAATCCAAGTGGCAAGAAGAAAAAATAAGCCAGGAGCCAGTGGCTCACGCCTGTAATCCTAGCTATTCAGGAGGCTGAGATCTGAGGATCGAGGTTCAAAGCCAGCCCAGGAAGGAAAGTTCGTGAGACTCTTATCTCCAATAAACTGCTAGAAAACCAGAAGTGGTGCTGTGGCTCAAGTGGTAGCATGCTCGCCTTGAGCTGAAGAGCACAAGGACAGCGCCCAAGCCCAGAGTTCAAGCCCCACGACTGACAGGGGAAAAATAAGAAGAAGAAGAAAATATACTATCGGGCTGGGAAGGTGGCTCAGTGGTAGAGCGCTTGCCTTGCATGCCTGAGGCCCTGGGTTCGATTCCTCAGCACCACATAAGAAAAAAGAAAAAATACTATCATGAGATCAAATTTTTGTCTGTTTTTAGAGTGCTAGGGATTGAACTCAGAGCCTTGTAAATGGTAATCAAGTGTTCCACCACTGAGCCACATTCCAGGTTCCCACCCCCTCACCCCCTCAAAAAAAGCATTGTTCTTGTGAACAAACTAATGCAGAATGAGTGAACAGAATATCTTCAACCCAATATGAAGAAATGAGAACTGAATAATGATTTTTTTTATAAAATTAGTAGAAACTCAGCTTACTAATCTTTTTTTCTGTGAATTCTTCTGTCTTAACTGTTTTATTCAAGGTCTAAAATAAGTCTTACCAATTCAATGAAGCCTTCATTTCAATCCACAATGATCTCCCTTATTATCTAAAACACTCACTGAGCAGAAACACTGCCTCATAGTGCTAAATTTCTATGTTTAAAAAAAAAATAAAGAAAAATCATCATCACTCTAACCAACTGTTATGTGTCTCTATATTTAACCTTTGTCCATGAGCACTCATTTATCAGAGTTGCAATCATAGATTATATATAATTTTGTGCTTTGCTTTTTACTATCATGTCTCCATTAAATTCAAAACAGCTGATGAGCAACTACTGTTTAATCATTCTCTTCTTTTGATATTTAGATTATTCCATTTTTCAGTTACCACCCTGCCTGGAATCTCCTGGATAGCCTATTTCAAATCTTTATTCATGTCATTTTCTCAGTGAAGTCTTTCCTAACCATCCTTTTAAATTGCAGCCTTTCCTCTCGACACTTCTCAACTTAACTTTGCTCCCAAAAGCACTTATCATTCTGGTATACTTATTTAATTTATTGTTAATGGTGTAAATTCTCAGGAAGCAAAGATTTTTGTCTGTTCTGTTCACTGCTGAGCCTCTGGTGCCTTAACAATGAAGACATTTGTTAGTGATTAAAGCACTCACTGAATGAATAACATCAAACAGTATTTTTCTTCAGGTGACCATGCTCCTTAGATAAATTTCCAATCAATGTATTTCTTTTCTTCTTCTTTTTTGTTCTGAGACCAAGAACTGAACTTGGTACCTAATGCTTCCACTAATTGGCTAGCACTCTACCAACTGAGCCATGCCCCCACTCCATTCAATTAATACATATTAGGGTGTGGAAACTCTTAAGACTCTTCATAAAGACTGCCAAAAAAAAAACTTTCTAAAAAAGCCATACTAACTGGGCCCAAGGCCACTTGCCTGAAATCCCAGCTAGTCAGGAGTAAGGCAGACAGAAGGAAAGTTCAAGGCCAGCCTAGGGTAAATATCAGAGACCCTGTCTCACCACCGGCCCCTGCTACAAAAAAAAACACTATACTATATGGTGTATTCCAACATTTTATAGATTCAGCACAGATATCTTTTTAAACTCTGCCACCCAAAACAAACTGCACATTCTTTTTAGGCTAAGTATGATTGCCTTCTACTTAAACTTTAATAATACCAGTTAGTGTTGAGTAAGAATCCACTGAAATTGTTTAAGAAAAGGGGGACCAGTGACTGACTGAGGGAGTGAGTTTCCAAGTTTGGTGAGAATGCATTGGATGTGCTTATGGAAATGTCCCGGTGAGTCACACACCCTTGGCTGATGCATACTAATAAAAATCTTTCTTTTTAATCTAAAAATAATAGAGCACCAGTCTTGAGCAAAAAACAAAACAGAAAACTCAGTGACAGCGCCTAGGACCCTGAGTTCAAGCCCCAGGACCAACACACACACACACACACCCCTGAGCCCCAGGACCAACACACACACACACACACTATAAAAATAAAAGTACCTGTTGGATGATTAAACAAGCAATAGGATGGTGCCTTCTCAAAACAATTTCACTAATTTATTTTTAAAAAGTGTTTATCTGACCTATTAAAAAGAATGTCTTTTTTTTTTAAGGGTTTTTATCTTCCCACCCACTCCAATTTCCTACACACAGCCTTGGCCTATCAAAGACAGATACTTATGAACTGAAATGGGCGTGAAAGGGTAAAAAAAAAAATTAAATAAATACACAAAGGGTGACTTTACTGAGGCTCAGAAACAAGTTGGGAAGGGCAAGATGTCATTCGTTGCCTGGGCCGCCTACCTGAAGAGACCCAGCCCACCAGGAAGACGGGGCTCACTTACAGGCCGCCCCCCCCCGGCCCCCCAAACACCAAGGCTCCTCCCTTTACAAATACCCAGTGCTTCCAAAAGCGGGGCGGGGAGGTCACCCCTCCGACAGCGAGTTTAACTACACACCACTTCTTTTTGGTCGGGGGGGGGGGGGAATGGGGAGGGAATGGCTCCGGTCCTGTAAAAGAAGCCACCCCTAAAACACTTCTCACTTCCCACAAGACCCGATGCCAAATTAAAAACTAAAACAAGCAGACCTGGCCTTCCCAAGCCTCCCCACCCCCGGCCTGGAAAGCCACAGCCGCGGGACACAGGCGGCCGGCCTTCCCCTCCGACCCCCCGCGGTGGCCAAAAACTTACCACGGCGGCCGCACGCCCTCCAGCACGTCGATCCGGCGCCCGGCGCCCCTGGTCTCGCAGCCCCCCGCGCTCACTCCTCAGGGTGCCGCCAGGTCCCACCTGGGCGGCCAGACACTTCCCGACGCGTCTCACCCAACGGCAGAGCGGCACCGCGCTGCCCGCTCGGGTTTGAAATCCCGCACCGGCCAATCACAGAGAAGTTTATTCCACTCACACCGCCCACTATATAACGCATGCGTCAGACCAAAGGGCGGGGGACAGGAACAAAACTAAGCATGCGCGTTCCGCTGGCGTGAAGCTGAAGGAGGCCATTTTGACTAAGGTCAGTAGTTTTGAGTTTGGATGGATTTTTTTCCTTCTGGTGCCCTTTCCTGAAGCCATTCTGGATGCCATGTTGACTAAGGGCAAATAATACCTTTTTTTTGTTTTTTGTTTTGGCGGGGGGGGGGGGGGGGGGGGGGTTCAGTTCTGTCACTTGAACTCAAGGCCTGGGCACTGTCTCTGAGTTTTGTTTTGTTTTTTGCTTAAGGCTAGCGCTCTACCACTTGACCCGCAGCTCCACGCCTGGGATTTTTGTTTTTGTTTTTTCTTTTGTTTTGTTTTTTGGTAGTTAATTGGAGATCAGAGTTTCACAGGGCTGGAAATGTGGCTTGGTGGTAGAGTGCTGGCTGGCCTAGCATGCATGAAGCCCTGGGTTCGATTCCTCAGTACCACATAAAACAGAAAAAGCCAGAAGTGGCACTGTGGCTCAAGTGGTAGAGTGCTAGCCTTGAGCACAGAGAGGCTCAGGGACAGTGGCCAGGCCCTGAATTCAAGCCCCAGGAGGCGGGGGGGGGGGGGGGGGGGGGGGGGGGGGGGTGTGTAAACATAGGTTCTCCTGTTGGGGCTGGCTTCAAACCTTAATCCTCAAATCTCAGCCCGTTGAATAGCTAGGATTACAGGCGAGCTACAGGCTTGAGCCACGGGCACCCAGCCAAATGGTGCTTCTTGAGTGCATATTATTCTAGGCTTCTCTGTTTCCCTGATAGGGAAATAGGGCTCATGGAAGCCATTGACTGAACGTTGTGCATTGCAAAACATGAAGAATTCCTGCAGGAGAAAGAACCACAGTCATTTCAACTGACTATATTATCCATTCAGTCCTGCCTTCATTCAACCTTTCAACTGACACACAAGTATCACTATAAATGGGCCAGTTCATAACAAATACTCAGCTAGGAATCAGAAAAACAACAACAGCAACAGCAACAACTAAAAGGTTTCTTCTTTCCAGAGCTACAAATGGAGGAGACAGTTCAGGGAAACAAAAATACTAAATGAGAAGTGTTGTAATTCCATTTAATAAAATGCTATTTGGAATTTTACATTGTGCTGGCACAAAGGCTTTTATACTTTTTGTAAAAATCTGGACCCAACAGCTGGGAGAGAGTGAGGAAAAGGGTGACATTGTCCAAAAAGAAATGTACTCATTACTTGACTTATGTGACTGTAGCCCCTCTGTATGGCACCTATATAATAACAAGAAAAAGACAAAAAATCTGGACCCATATATTTAATACATTTCATGTCTGAAGCAATTATCAGAGGATTCTGGTCATCTTTACAATATGTAATATACCCTGAACATTTTGGAGTCCCTACTTCATTGAATATACTAATCAACAATGAGTGACTACTTGTAGTTTGAAAAAATATTGCTTAGAGCATACAAGAAGCAGTGAGATTTAACGGAAAGATCACAGATTGAGGAGATTATGTTCAAATATATAAAATTTTAGTTAGAGGAATATGTCTAGATTATTATAACGGGGTGACTATAATTAGTACAAGTGACTATAATTAGTACAAGCAAGTGCTAACAGTAGGTCTTAAATATTCTCACCACAATGTGAAATAATGCATATATTAATTATCTTGATTCAGTCATTCCACAGTGTATGTATGAATGCATGCATATATGATGTTTCCTTATTTGTGTATTTATACAGGTGTGTGTATATTATATAGAGACATATATCTATCTAGTGAAACATCATGATGCACTTTATAAATATATTTTTTATTTCTTTAGTAAAAAAATAGAACACGGATTTTATAACCAGAAAAATATGACTTCATTTTAACAAATAGCAAGGAAGAACTGTTATGTGGCAGATATGCCACTTAACCAGCTATATTATCTTGCTGTTGATACTAGGAATTGAACTCAGGGACTGCCAAAAGTCAAGAGCTCCACCACTAATCTATTACCCCTATATTATCCTTATTTCTCTTTTTTCCAGTACTAGGGGTTGAACTTGCTCAGCTTCACGCTGCCTCCAGTCCCCCACACCCAACTCATGGCTGGCTCTCTACCAGTTGAGCCAAGCCTCTACTTCCAGCTTTTTTCTGGTTAATTGGAAGTAAGAGTCTCAAGGATGTGTCTGTCCAGGTTGACTCCAAACTGAGATTGTTATATCTCAGCCACCTGAATAACCATTACCACTTTTTAACTGCTATGTACTTCACTTCCTTCAACTATACATAATAATAATAATAATACTATTCCTATCTTACAAGTTTATTCCCAGATCAATCCAGGTAGTATGTAGTATGATCTTAAAGTATTTGATTTCAAAATGTAATATATATTGTTAGTATTATTAGGAAAGGGATGAAGAAATATAAACTGTATGTATATTGTCACAGTTAATCTTCCCAGCCACCTTTCAGGGACAGGAGCATTTGTTGATTGCATTAGCCTGTGCTCTTTAGATATCCATAATACAATAAAATAAGTACTATTCTAGGATAGAGCTATGTGTAAAGTGCCTTAGAAGCACAGACAAAAAAGCAATTAATCCTATCAGGGGAATAGGAGTGTTACAAAAGCCTAGAGACTGATATCTGAGCTGAGACTTGAAGTGTGAATAGAAATTTAGCAGAGAGAAGTGGATGGCAAATTCCTAGCAATGCAAAGACCATGTGACCTCTGAGGAATGGGGCAAGTATATTTTTTGTAAATATATAAGCACATTGTTGATGGAAAAGACCTAGGACCATGGAGGACATTTACTGCAACTTGCAAGTGACATTGGGGACTCAGTAGATGTAATGCCTTTTGGGAACATTGACCTGAGAAGGGGAGAATAAACTCACACAAGGAGACTGGGACCAGATCAGATAGAGATTAGCCTTAATCCTGAAATAGAGTCTTTGTCAGAAGAGTGAGGCTTGGACTGACTTGACTGAGTTAGAACATACACTAACATAAGGTCAGGGTAGAATTCTACAACACATACCTAGCATTCAAGAGATCCAAGGAATGTATAGTCCCAATACTGGGAGAGGAAACAAATCCCCAGTGCTGAAAAAAAAAAAAAAAAAGCTAGGATGGCACAGAAGATGGTATGAATGGTATGGAAAGGAACCCATCTGAAGGTAGAGAAACTTCTGAGCTAGGCCAGTAGCAGTGAGAATGGGGAGTAGGGGGCACAGGTAGAAGATATTTATGAAGCCAGTGAGTAAAATGAAAGTTACCTATTAAATAACAACCTTGCCAGGCACCAGTGGTTCATGCCTATAATCCTAGCTACTCAGGAGGCTGAGATCTGAGGATCACAGTTTGAAAACAGCCAGAGCAGAAAAGTTTATGGGACTCTTATCTCCAATAAACTACCCAAAAAGGCAGACATGGAGCTGTGACTCAAGTAGTAGAGTGCTAGCCTTGAGCAAGACAAAAACAAAAAGCCTTGGGACAGCACCCCACTACCACCATGTGCTGGGTTCACTAAGATGTGCATAAAATAAATAAATAACTGGACCTTGGGATAAGGAACAGAAGGGCCTATCTTTTTTTTCTTCACACCCCAATCACTTATCTAGTAACTACTGTTACCACCCTAGTCTGGTTCAGTGGTCCAAACACCAGTGAAATTGTGTGCTCCTCCCTTGTGTTCTTCACAGGTTAAAAAAAATCAGTCCTAAGCCAGGTGCCAGTGACTCACACCTGTAATATTAGCTACTCAGGAGGCTGAGATCTAAAGATCTCAGTCTAAAACTAGCCCAGGTAGACAAACTCATGAGACTCTTCAATTAACCAGCAAAAAGCCAGAAGTGGAAGTGTGACTCAAGTATACAACACCAGCCTTGAGAGAAAAAAAAAAAACTCAAAGGCCTGAGTTCAACTCCCAGCACACACACACACACACACACACACACACACACACACAATTCTCATCCTACCTCTTCCTTGCCTCCTTAAGTATTTTCCTTACATAACAAGTCTCTCCTTTCCTGCTCTTGCTCAGTCTCTCTACCTGCTCTTCCTGACTCTCAGCCACGTTCTCAGTAGCACCAAACAATGGTTCCCATCCAGAGCTTTACCTTTGATGTTCAAC
This sequence comes from Dipodomys spectabilis, assembly GCF_019054845.1. NCBI lineage: Eukaryota > Metazoa > Chordata > Mammalia > Rodentia > Heteromyidae > Dipodomys > Dipodomys spectabilis. Next base: position 588,203 of record NW_024870716.1, on the reverse strand, counting down.
TGACCCCACTCTTTCTGTCTCCCTGCTGCCTCTTCACCTGGCCAAGTTCTTTTCACCCTTCTAGGCAGCTTGAATTTTCACTTCCTTCTTCAGGGAGGTCTCTGACACCTGACCTCATGCCTTTGCCATTACCCCTACCTCAGTGCTCCATTTTCCCTCACCCCTCTTTTTTTTTCTTTTTTGTGCTAGTACTGGGGCTTGAACTTAGGGCCTAGCAATTGTCTCTTAGCTTTTTTGCTCAAGGCTGGCACTCTACCACTTGAGTTGTACACCTCCACTTTTGGCATTTTGGTGGTTAACAGATTTGGAGATAACATTATCCTCTCCAGACTGGCTTCAAACTGTGATCTTCAGATCTCATCCTCCTGAGTAGCTAGGGTTACAGGGCATAATCCGCCTATGTATGTTACCTAATTTATTTTTTTTGTTTTTTCTCGCTTTTCTAGTTACTATCATATGGCCTTCCACATGCCACTACATTGCTTACTCATCTATAAATGGAAGTCACAATAATTCCTATTTCATTTGGGTTATTCAGAGGAATAAATAAAATACCTTTGTAAAATACTTAGCACAGTTCTGGGCATATAGCAAACACACTGTAAATACCCTTACTTTCCTTACTAGACTATAAACTTCTGGGGAAGAGATGTACTTCTTAAGCTAGGTAGAGTTGGCTCATGCCTATAATCCTAGCTACCTGGGAGGCTGAGATCCTGGTTTGAAACCAGTCTGGGAAGAAAAAGGTTGCATGACTCCGTCTACCCTCCTCCTCCTCTACCATACACCCCCCACCAAATTAAGCCTGTCTGCTCATCAGAAGTCTGTTCCCCTGAAACCCCAGGCCCACTTCCTCACTGATCATCAAAACCTTTCTCATTTACTTCCATAGGGAGACCCTTGGTCATGGCATTGGGGAGGAGTTGGCTTTCCCCCAGAGAACTTCACTTTCTTGAGAGCTTTCTAGAGACAAGGCCATTTCAAGTCTAGGATCACTACAGTTGCCCCATTGACAGCCCAGCCCCTGCGCCTCTCTCCCACCTTCTTCCTCATTCCGGAAGCTCTCCTATGCCTCCCTCCCAACCTTCCTGAAGCCTTGAAGGCTGGGAGGGAGATCAGAATGGATCCTATCCTGGCAAAATGAGAAAAGATTAGAGCAATACATTTACTGTCAATGGCAATAAGCCTGCCTGAGCAGGGGAGAAAGAATATTTGATTTCGTGCTCTCTGGAGGGGTCTTGATGGAGGGGAGCACTGGCAGCTGCAGCTGCCCCAGGCCTGATGGAATAGGGAGGGCTGGTTTCAGCCCTAGTCAACTGGGGACCCCGGTATCCCAGCCCGCCTATCTCTGTATTGACCCTATCCTCCACAGTCACCCACGGGGCTCCAGCTCCCTCCTCCTCACCCATCATCTCTCCCTCTCCTCTGCCAAACTTGTTTCCTGAAGCAGTTTTTCTACTTGGTGCAGGGTGATGGAGCAGAAAGAACACACTGCTCTAGGGCTGGAGTGGAGGCCGCGGTTCTAACTTCACAACTGCTTCTAAACCCTGTAAGTCACTGAGCCTCTCAAAGTGTGGGCAGAGGAGAGCACATGGCATTCGGCATCCTGAGAAGAGGGGGATCAGCTAAGTCACTCACTGTTTTAGTCATTTAACCTGTTACCTTCCACGTATTCATCAGCAGAATGGGGGCAAAACAAATAATATGAGTTATATGCTCTGGTGGTAGTGAGTACTGAGAAAGGTGTGAATATTAAAGTTCTCAAAAGTACAAAGTAAAAATAAAAAGAAGCCAAGCACTGGTGAATAAGGTCTGTAATCCTAGCTGAAGGCTAGGATTGAGGTTCAAAACCAGCCTGGGCACAAAAGCCCATGAAACTCTTATGTTCCATTAACCAGTAAAAAACGAAAAGAAGTGTGGCTCAAGTGGTAGAACACTAGCCTTGAGCAGAGAAAAGTAAGCAAGAGCCCAAGGCCCTGAGTTTAAGCTCCAGTACCAGCACCCACATACACACAGACACACTATACAAAGCAATCTGGGAATTTTCCCACCTTACAGTCCAGAGCTGAGAGGAATAAGGATCAACTTTCTTCCAACCAATTCTTTTTTTTTTTTTTGGGGTCCGGTCATGGGGTCTGAACTCTGGGCCTGGGCGCTGTCCCTCAGCTCTTCAGCTCAAGGCTAGCACTCTACCACTTGAGCCACAGCGCCACTTCCGGCTTTTTTTTTTTTTTTTTTTGCTTATGTGGTGCTGAGGAATCGAACCCAGGGCCTCATGCATGCAAGGCAAGCACTCTACCACTGAGCCATCTTCCCAGCCCGCTTCCAACCAATTCTAAAAGACTTTCTGGAAGATAGATTTTAGAGGCAGCTTCCTGACTCATGCCCACATAGGAATAATGTCCCCTGGGATGATTATTCCTGGATATGGAGTAAGACAACTTCTGCCCAACCTCCAATGCAGACAAGGCACTGGGGAGGAGAAGATGGAAGGGTCTGTGGAACAGAATGAACATTTATTACCAAGCTGCCATGTCCCAGGCACCATGCAGTGTTTCTGATGTGATATCTGCTCAGTAAAAAGCCTGAACGCAGGGTTTAATTGGCGCAAAGGTTGACTAGCTGGCCCACGGTTACCAGCTGGAAGGAACTGAAGCCGGTTGGCCAGATCCCATCAATCTACATGGCCTCCACTGGAGCAGAGGGGCCAGGCCTCGGTCTCTGACTGTTTACCAGGGATGAGCTGGAGAACTGGGAAGACTACGTTTCTCTTTTTGGTGATAGTAGGGATGGAGCCTTGCCTAGCACACCTCCTGCATGCTAGGCAAGGGCTGTACTAGTAAGCCACACCCCACAACTTCAGATCCTTCAGACCCACTCTAAAAGATGTTTTCTCCTCTATTAAAGAGGATGACTCTCCTGAACTAACAATGCAGGGGATTCTGTAGAACGTACAGTGCTTGGAAGATATACCAATTTATAATGCACTATACTTCCATGTGCTTCTGTTCTGGCTCCAACCTCATTTCTCATAGCTCCCCTGCCTGGGCTTCTCTTCTGTGTAGATCTCCTCACTTCATTTTTTACCTGAAACATCAGGTCAATTCCGGTTCCCTCTCTTTTACAGATTTTACTGATCCTTTAAGGCGCCCCCATCCATGAAGCCTTCCTTCCTGTCCTGACCCACAGAAGCAATAGCTTAGATTTTTTTTTTTTGACCTACTATTCAATATTGAGAGGGAGGGAGAGAGGAGGGTGGGTAGAGAGAGATAATGCGAGCACTGTTTCTGGAGTTTGAACTCAGGGTCTGAAACCTGTCCCTTAGCCCTTCAGCTCTACCACTGGAGCCATTGCTCTACTTCCAGCTTTTTGGTGGTTAATTGGAGGTAAGAGTCTCACAGAGCCAGATGCCGGTGGCTCACACCTGTAATCCTAGCTACTCAGGAGGGTGAGCTCTGAGGATCTTGGTTCAGAGCCAGCCCAGGCAAGAAAGTCTGTGAGATTCTTATCTCCAATTAACCACCAGAAAACCAGAAGTGGCATTGTAGCTCAAATGGTAGAGCACTAGCCTTGAGCTGAAGAGCACAGGAACAGCACCCAGGCCCAGAGTTCAAGACCCATGACCGACACAAAAAAAAAAGAGTCTCACAGATTTTCCTGCCCAGGATGGCTTCAACCCTCAATCCTCAGATCTCCGCTAGGATTGCAGGTGTGAGCACCAGCATCATTCACTTTTTATGAATATGTCATATAGTCCCAATCTGATTATCTGAGGATGCAAACTATATGTCCTATCTCTTTGGAGTCTTAGGGCTTAGATAGAGTCTGACACATAATGAGTACTTATTGTGATGAGGGTCAACTTGATTATATGAATTTGAAGCAGTGATGGGAATTGTGGTAATGGTGACTGTATTTTATCTCTTGTTGCATAACAAATTACCCCCCAAACTTAGTGCCTCAAAACAACACATATTTATTATCTCAGTTTCTGTGGGGTAGGCATTGAACATGGTTCTCTGGCTCAAGGTCTCTCCCAAGGCTGCTACCAAGGTGATAGCAAGGGCTGTGGTCTCATCTGTTGTCTTGCTTGGGGGACTATCACATGATAGTCACACACACGATCATTGGCAGAATTCAGTTTTCTTTTAAACACTAGGACCTTGCTGAGTGCTGGCCTGAAGTCTCCCTTTGTTCTTGCCATGTGATCTTCTTCATGGGCAGCCGTGAATATGGCAGCTGGCTTTCCCCAGTAGAAGTGACAAAGTACCCAAATGGAAAACACAACCTTTTTGTAATCTAAGCTTGAAGTTCCATCTCATTATTTCCACTGAATTCTGTCCCCTAGGTATGAGTGATTAAATACAACCCATATTGAAGGGATGGGATAATACAATGGCGTAAGTGCTAGGAGACAGAGGTCAGTAGGAGCCACCTTGGAAGCTACATCCTGAATAGTGGTGACAGCTGAGCACTGGTGGCTCATAATCTGCAATACTCTCAGGAGGCTGAGATGTGAGGATCCCAGTTCAAAGTCATCCCAGAGAGAAAAAAAACCACAAGACTCTTATTACCAATTAATCAGCAAAAAGCCAGAAGTGGAGGTATGGTTCAAGTAGGTATGGCTCAAGTGGTAGAGCTCCAGCCTTGAGCAATAAAACTAAGGGAGAGCCGGGCACTGGTGACTCACGCCTGTAATCCCAGCTACTCAGGAGGTTGAGATCTGAGGATCACAGTTTAAAGCCACCCCAGACAGGAAAGTCTATGAGACTCTTATCTCCAATAAATGACTCTGAAAACTGGAAGTGGCACTGTGGCACAAGTGGTAGAGTGCTAGCCTTGAGCTGAAGAGCACAGGGACAGTGCCCAGGTCCAGAGTTTAAGCCCCACCACCAACAAAAACAAAACTAAACCAACTAAGGGAGAACATGAGGTTTTGAGTTCAAGCCCCAGTACCAACACACACACACTGTTGGTGACAATGACAATGAAGAAGAAAAATGGTGGTGGTGGTGGTGATTTGGTGTTTGGAAAAGGGATGGTAGGGTATTAGAGAATGAAAGTATTGGCATCCATATTAGAACTGAACAATGGATCTGAGCAGAAGAATCCAGTGGGCTGAGCCAAATACACAAGACCCACTTTTTTTTTTCCATCGGTCATGGGGCCTGAACTCTGGGCCTGGGCACTGTCCCTCAGCTCCTCAGCTCAAGGCTAGCACTCTACCACTTGAGCCATAGTGCCACTTCCAGTTTTCTGGTGATTAATTGGAGATAAGAGTCTCGTGGACTTTCCTGCCCGGGCTGGCTTTGAACCACGATCCTCAGATCTTAACCTCCTAAGTAGCTAGGATTACAGATGTGAGCCATCGGTGCCCAATGACCCACTCTTATGTACCACACTCCAGCCTGTGTCAGGCCTGTGCCAAGTCCATATCCATTCCCCCAAGTCGCCTCTATCCATTAATTACACTGCCAATCACCCCCACCCTAGACTGCTGCTCTCCTTTAGGCAATTAATGAGCTAAGTAATCACCAAATGGAGAGCAATTACTGCCAGCAGTCAAAGGAGGAGGGAAAGAATGGTCAAAGGCCTAGGGCAGACAGAAAGAGGCTGAATTTCCCTATCTGGGCTGTGACTCTCTCAAGTTAGATAAAATCACCTATTGTGTACTGAGTCCTCATATCTTAGGGCTTCCAGCTGCCACATCCCACCATCATTTCATTTTCCCTCCACCAATTCTTCATATAGGCTTTGGCCAGAGCTTCACTGGACCCAGGAATGTCCATAATCTTGGACATCTTCTGCCTCTGTCGCCTGCCCCCAATCTTTTGCTACTTATAAACACTTCCTATTGTTTGAAGTTCCAACATCACCTCGTTTGTGTGTGTGTGTGTGTGTGTGTGTGTGTGTGTAGTGTGTGTGTAGTGTGTGTGTGTGTGTGTGTAGTGTGTGTGTGTGTGTGTGTGTGTAGTGTGTGTGTGTGTGTGTGTGTGTGTGTGTGTGAGTCCTGGGGCTTGAACTCTGGGCCTGGACACTGTCCTTGAGCTCTTCAGCTCAAGGTGAGCGCTCTTCCACTTGAGCCACAGCACCACTTCTGGTTTTCTGGTGGTTAACTGGAGATAAAAGTCACAGAGTTTTCTGCCCCTGCTGGCTTTGAACCCCAATCCTCAGATCTCAGCCTCCTGAGTAGCTAGGATCACAGGCGTGAGCCACCAGCGCCCAGATGCCTCTGTTGTTTTGATCAGCACAGAAAGGGTTCATCTTTTCTGAAATCTCACCTCCATAGTGATCACCATGAAATCTCAGACCAACACCTCAATACTAGCACTTTTAAGCCTGGCAAGCCCAATTATGTGGGAAAGGCTCTTCAGGCAACCTGGCACACCATCTTGAGTATCACTGGGCACAAGCCCTCCTGTGGTAAGATCACAAGATTGAGTGATAGGGGTGAAAGATATTAGATTGGGAGTCATCATTCTAATTCCAGCTTTGTCACTCATGGTATGTTCTTGTTGTTCTCTGGCCTCAGTGTCCCTATCTGATAAGTGGTGACATTCAAGGATGGATTTGATTAGATGATTCCTAATGATCTTACCACTTCTTGTTACAGTGCTGATAATTCAACCCAATCCAACTAGCCGAGTACTCTACCACTGAACTATATCTCTAGTCCTTAATTTAATTTAATTAATTAATTTATTTATTTTTGCCTGTCATGGGGCTTGAACTCTGGGCCTAGGCACTGTCCCTCAGCTCTTCAGCTCAAGGCTAGAGCTCTACCACTTGAGCCACAGCACCACTACCAGTTTCTGAGGGGTTTATTAGAGATAATAAACTTTACTGCCCCACTGGCTTTGAACTGTGATCCTCAGATCTCAGCCTCCTGAGTAGCTAGGATTACAGGCGTGAACCACTGGTGCCCAGCTTATTTATTTTTTATTACCAGTCCTGGTGCCACTTCCAGCTTTTTCTGTTTATGTGTTATAGAACCCAGAGCTTCATACATGCTAGGTAAGCACTTAACCACTAAGCCACATCCCCAACCCCTTAATTTTTTTCCTATTTTTTTTTTAATGCCAGTACTGGGGCTTGAATTCAGATTCCATGTTCTAACTTGGCTTTTCCACTCAAGGCTGGCCTTCTATCACTTGAGTCAGAGTTACACTCTTGGCTTTTTTTTTTTTTTTTTTTGCCAGTCCTTGTGCTTGAACTCAGGGCCTGGGTCTTGTCCCTTAGCTTTTCTCCTGGAGGTGGAGCTCTACCATTTGAGCCACAGCTCCACTTCTGGCTTTTTCTAGTTACTTGGAGATAGAGTTTCTAGATTTGTCTGCCTAGATTGACTTTAAGTCTTCATCCTCAGATCTCAGCCTCCTGAGTAGCTAGGATAGCAGGTATGAGCCATTGACTCCAGCTCTGGTCCTTTTTCTTTTCTTCTTGACTCACTCTGTCCTGCCTTGCCCCCACTTGCCCACCTCACCTTTCCTTCATCTTTTTTTTTTTTGGTAGGGTCTTGCATTTGTGCCAAAGACAACCTGAAGCACAAGCTTCTTATTTATACTTTCTGTTTGCCTGGAATGATAGAGGTTTATGTACTACTGAATCCAGCTTTTTATTGGTTAAGATGGAAGTCTTGCAAACTTTTTTTTTTTTGATAAGGGTTGATCCTCCCAATCTCTGCCTCCTCCATAGCTAGGATTACAGGTGTGAGCCAGTATGCCCCTGTTTCAGGGGATTTTTTTTGTTCTTGTTGTTTAGTTTTTGTTTTTATTTTTGCAGTCTTGGGGCTTGAACTCAAGGTCTGGGCACTGGCCTTGAGCTTCTATTTGCTCAAGGCTAGCACTCTACCACTTGAGCCACAGCGCCACTTCTGGCTTTTTCTGTTTTTATGTGGTACTGAGGAATCGAACCCAGGGCTTTGCGCACGGTAGGCAAGCACTCTACCACTAATCTACATTCTTAGCCCTGCCCTTGTTGTTTGTGTGTGTGTGTGTGGTTGTTGTTGTTGGGGTTTTGTTTTTGTTGTTGTTTTTGTTGTTGTTTTGTCAGTCATAGGGATTGAATTCAAAGCCTGGGTGCTGTCCCTGAGCTTTTTTGCTCAAAGCTAATGCTCTACCACTTGGAGCCACAGCACCACTTCTGATTTTCTAGTGGTTAATTGGAGCTAAGAGTGTCATGGAAGTCTGGGAAGGTGGCTCTGTAGTAGAGTACTTGCCTTGAATGCATGAGGCCCTGGGTTCGATTCCTCAGCACCACATAAGCAGAAAAGGCCAGAAGTGGCACTGTGGCTCAAGTGGTAGAGCGCTAGCCTTGAGCTGAAGAGCTGAGGGACAGCGTCCAGGCCCAAAGTCCAGGCACCATCATTGACAAAAAAAAAAAAGTGTCATGGACTTTCCTGCTTGGGCTGACTTTGAACTGAGATCTTCAGATTTCAGCCTCTTGAGTAGCTAGGATTACAGGCACGAGTCATCAATGCATGACTCTGCCCTTAGTTTTCTAAACATAGAGTCTTACTATGGAGCCTAGGCTGGCCTCTAACTGACAATCCTCCTGCCTCTGCCTTCCAAGTACTGAGATTAGAAACCTGTGCCATCATACCCAGCTAGAACTCTGCTAATTCTAAACTTCTATGACTCTGCTACTCATTAAAAAGCTGGAGATTAAGTAGAAGATAATAGCTATCCTAGAAGGCCAAGGGCTATATTGCTGAGATAGTAGCAAACCTGGTCAAAGAGGGGAACCTTTGTTCTGTGCATTGTAGGAAACTAGAGTTCCTCCCTGCATCTTCCTTACCTACATTGCCTAGGCCCCAGATGTATGACCTTGGCATCGCCAACTCCCTCTGGTCCCTATCAGCATATTCAGTCAGTCACCAACTGCCAATCATCTTCATGAACACCCACACTGCCCCACCTAGTTCACTCTGCCCTTCTCTCTTGGTCTCCATAACCCACACCTTACTGTTTCTTACTTCCACTCCTTTATATTTTTGGGGGTCTGTTGTGGGGCTTGAACTAGGGGTCTAGGCATTGTTCCTGAGCCTCTTTGTGCTCAAGACTAGGGCTCTACCACTTTGAGCCACAGCTCCACTTTCTACACCCTTGACATATATAACATCTAACATAGTTTGCCTCGCCTCTCTGACCAATCTTCCTCAATTCCCTTTGTCCCTCCTTATCTACCTTCCCTCTTTTTACTCATCCCCTAAATTTGGATAACATCCTAAAGTTTTGTTCTTGATCATTTCTAACATAATAACAAAATTAAGGGCTGGGGGACATGGCTCAAATGGACAGGCACCTGCCTAGCAAATATGAGACTATGCGTTCAAACCCCAATAACAGCCACAAACTATTGGCTCATGCTTGTAATCCTAGCTACTCAGGAGGCTGAGACCTGAGCATCTCAGTTCAAACCCAGCCCAGGCAGAAAAGTCTATGAGTTTCTTATCTCCAATTAATCAACAAAAAGCTGGAACTAGAGGTGTGGCTCAAGTGCTAGAATACCAGCTTTGATGACAAAAGCTGAACAAGAGTGTGAAATCCTGAGTCTAAGCCCCAGCGCTGGCTTAAAAAATAAATTTTAAAAACCCATACACACACAAACGGAAATTCCAAAAATAATAAACAAGGATTTAGCAGTGTTTCTAAAGTACAAAGAGCTTAGAATGTATGTTTGTTTGATTCTATGAAAAAACTATTATCATCCAGTTAACAGAAGTCAATTTTCTCTTCATAGAGTTTCTAAAAACTGTCCTTCCCTTTTTATTTCCATAGCCACTGCCCTAATTTAAGCCCTTAATACCTCATCTTAGAAACTTGCTTCAGCGCCCTGGCTGACAATACTGTAGGTCTTAGTTGACGAAAGGGAAAGGATGGGGTTCCAGTTAACCAATTGACCAAGGGCTTTGAGCTTAACCAGACCAAGCCCCACTCAGAGCAATGGTTACACAGTAGGCTGTGCTGTAAAGATAAGGCCCTCAGAACCACAGTCATCTGGGGGAAAAGATTAGGGTCACACACACAAAAATCAGAACCTGTGATGAGGGTGACTGGAAAGAGAACAATGCCTGATGAAATAGGTGAAGGCCTGCATAATGAACTCCACAAGAATCTCTTTAGAAGCTCTACCCGCCTCCCCAGGATTTGTTCCCACACCCCTAACTCTCTCCAGTCCATCCAATCTACAGCCTCAGCCTGTGGAAGAAGGTAAACCTCCACTCTCTAATTTGTCAGAAAAAAAATCTTAATTCCTGGGAAGACAAAGAAAGAATAAGAATAAAGAAAATAAAGTGTTAGAAATACTGAAGGAAGAAATTGAAATTCATGACATTGCTTTGGTAATGGGTGGAGTTTTTGTTGCAATCATTGTAATCTTGTATGTTTTGTCTGCTTTTAATGATATTTGAAGCTTTTAAGAAAAACTGATGGGTTTATGAAGAGCTTGATTTCATTTGCAATCAGTATCTAAATATTTAGAGAAATGTAATTTATTTCAGGATTTTTTTTCATTTATTGGTTGTAAAGGTAGTGTAATAATGTTTATTCTCAAAATTGTTTATTCTGAAAATGTCTATTTTAAAAATTGAATAAAGATTAGTAAACTTCCAGGCACTGGTGGCTTATGCCTAACTACTCAGGAGGCTGAGATCTAAGGATTACAGTTTGAAGCCAGCCGAGACAGAAAAGTCCATGAGACTCTTATCTCTAATTAACCACAGAAAAAGCCAGAAGTAGCACTGTGGCTCTAGTGGTAGAGTGCTAGTCTTGAGCAAAAGGAGCTCAAGGACAGCGCCTAGGTCCAGAGTTGAAGCCCCAGGACCAGGAAAAAAAAAAAAAAAAGCGCCCCGAAGGCCCTGAATTCAAGCTACAGGATCAGCATGCAGGCAGCATGCACGCACTGGCGTTCATACACACACAGATTAATAAATTGACATGAAAGTATAAACAAATAATGAGTCTTTTTTCTATGCCTGATAGAATGACATGAAGTCATAATTTTTCTTCTTAAACTTCCCATGTATGAATTCTGTATCTTTCATTGATTTCTAATCTATTGCTTATACCTCTGTGACTCAATTTTGTCATCTCAAAACGGAATGACATTACAATCTAAGGATTTAATAAGGTAATTCCTTCCTTAGCACTTAGCACAATACCCAGCATGTAAGTGTTCAATAAATGTTGGCTATCTTTACCTTCCCCCAGGTACCACTTTGACCATACTGCCTCCTGCTCAAAACCCTTCAAGTGCTATCCAGGGCTCACAGAACAAATCTAAGCTCTAACCATAATATTAGAATCTTTATGTCCTCACTTCCACCTGCTTCCCGCCTTGATGGTCACACTTTCCCCTCACCCATCAAACATCATCCCTCCCCATCACCAAGCCATCCCTCCCCCTGAGATGCCTTACCTCTCTCTCTCATGCCATTATTGCCAATTCAAACTGAATACTGATCCTCAAGAACCATCTCAAAGGCTACATCCTCCAAGATGCTTCTGGCCAAGATGCTCCCTCCTCTAAGCACTTTATTAGTATTTCTTTCCTGGCAAACATCACGTCTGGTTTGTATCAGAATCAGTTACATAGATGTCTGGAGTATAAATTCTGTGAAGGCAGGGCCCACTTCTTTCTTATTTTGTGCAGGTACTGGGGCTTGAACTCAGGGCCTGGGCACTGTCCCTTGAGCTTTTGTGCTCAAGGCTAATGCCCTACCACTTGAGCCACAGCCTCATTCCCAGCCTTTCCATAGGTAATTAGAGATAAGAGTCTCACAGATTTTCCTGCCCTGACTTCTAATCTTGATTCTCATATTTCAGTCTCCTGAGTAGCTAGATTACAGGCATGAGCCACCAGCACCCAGCAAGACTCATTTCTTTCTCTCTCTTTCTCTCTCTCTCTCTTTCTTTCTTTTTTAGTGGGGCTTGAACTCAGGGCCTGGGTGCTATCCCTGAGCTTTTTTTTCCTCCACACTAGTGCTCTATCACTTTGAGCCACAGCCCCACTTCTGGTTTTCCCGTGGTTACTGGAAATAAGAGATTCATGGGTTCCCCCCCCCCAAGCTGGCTTTGAACCTCCATCTCCAGATCCCAGCTTTCTGAGTAGCTCAGATTATAGCCATGAGCCAGCAGCATCTAGCTAAGACTCACTTTGGATTGATTGTGGCAAAGGCAAGGCTGCCTTGCCCAGAGCCTGGAATGTCATTGGTGCTCACCTAACAAGATGTTCAACTCATCCACCTCTGGGTTGTCATGTCACATAAGCAGAAGTAGCAGAGACTCATAATCTCACAGCAAAGTAGAGGAGACTGCAGGCCACCCTCACTCACCACTGCACACCACGCACGAGAGGAGAGGGGACAGGAGACAGAAATGGAGGAAGCCAGCAGTCGACTGTCCCAGGGCCCACAGGGTAGATGACAAGAAGATGGCAGAGCCAGATTCCAGGAGCATGTGGAGTTGTATCAGCTCAGCTCATTGACATTCCTCCAGACACTCAGCCTTTCTGTCAGTCAATGTGTGTGTGTGTGTGTGTGTGTGTGTGTGTGTGTGTGTGTGGACTGTTTGGTGGCAGATGCTCTGTGAGGTGAGGCTGATGTCAGCTTCCAAAAGAGGTCTGCCCTTGTGGCCAGCGCTCCTGTGCCCTCGTGTGTCCTGCCCCACCCGGCCCTGAGTTCCAGTTCCCCGCCAGGCAGCCTGCCAGCCAGCCAGCCAGCCGTCTGTGCGCCGGGGCAGAGAGGACCCGCCTTCCACCCTGTTTCCAAACAGCTCCCCTATCCGCGCCAGCGCCGCTGCCTCTCCCGTCTGTTTGCCCCTCGCCTCCTCCTCCTCCCTCTGTTGGGGCTGCCGCCGCCGCCGATGATGAAATTTGGCTTTGCAACACCCCCCTTTCCTCCCCTTCCTTGCAGGCCCGGGAGAGGATTAAGCCGCTGGAGTCTGAAATCGGAAAGATCCCAGCTTCTGCTCCCCAACACCTCCCTTCGCCCCCTCCTCCTCCCCGCCCATGCAAAACCCAGAAAATTAATCTCCCCTTCTGCCTGTGATATGGCGGGCTGCATTACAAGCTGGGCGTCGAGATAAAGCGGAGAGCCGAGGGACCGCGGCCCAGCGCCGGGGCCCCGGGTGGGGCCGGCCGGGGAGATAAGGGCCTCCCAGCTCCATGAATTATTCACCGGCGCTGCCTCCTCCGGCTCGGCGGCCGCCCTGGGCGCTGAGATTGCGCCTTGCACCCGGGCCGGGTAGGTGGGAGGGGGCTCCCGGGGAAGGGCGGCAGGCTGGTGCTTAGCTGGGAGACAACTCGGAGACCCCAGTCCCCTGCAGGATGGACTGCAAGGGAAGGAAGGGCTTCCCCACACACGTACACCCCCCCCCCCCCCGCTCCAAAAGAAAACAAATCTGGGGACTCCCAGACTCAGCCAGGACACCCCCCACCACCACCACCAGGTGCTCTTCATTTATGCAACTAATTAAACGCGCTATTGAGCCGCGCCACGTGCCAGATCCTGGCAGCCTAGAGCCAGAAATCCAGGTTCATGCCTGCCTGAGGATGCCCTGGATACAAAGCCCTCTTCTAAATGCTGGGTGAGCCCAGCTGAGCCTGCTCACCCACAGGGCTCCCCCTCCCCCGCCATCCAAGTGAGCCTGCTCCCCCCCCCCATCCCTCCACCCCCAATAGAAACAACCCCGGCTCAGTCTGGGCACCCTGCCGGAAAGGGGGACAAGAGGAGGAAGGAGAGCAGACTTACTCCCAAGGCGTCTAGGGCCCCTAAAACAGAGAAAGCTGCCTGCACCAGCATCTGGGAGTCGGTGCTAGAGTAGAGGGTTAACCCTGGAAGTTACAGGGAAGAGATAAAGCCCTACAGTGCGTGTCCTGTTTTCCTCTGGCTCTCCCTCTCCCTCCGAGACCCAGAATTCCCAGGCAGGGAGAAGACCTTTAGCTATCTGGTGCCTCCACCTCTCCTTACTTATCCTTCTCTCTCCATTCCAGTCTGTCTCCTCCACATTTCCTCCCTCTCTGTCGCCCTGTGTATCCATCTGCCCTTTTAATCTCTACCTTGCCCTGATTTCTCCACCTTGCTTTTACTCCCCCCCTTCTCTTTAATGATCCCTCCCTCCTGAAGCTGTGACTTCAGAAAATGACATGTTGACACATAAATCGGGATGCTCCATAGAAGATGGCTCTCTGCCAACCCTCTTCATGCACACCCTCAGCTGTGGGGAAGGAGAAGAAGGGTCCTTCACAGTCTTGGATGCACAGATTGGGGGGGGGGTGAATGGTATGGAGAGGGAGTCCCCCCAGAGATGCACTGACACAAAGAGATCTTGAGATGCCCTGAGAGCCAGGAATGAGGGGTACCTGAAGAGGGTGAAGGCCAGAGTCCTGGGCAAACACTGGGACAGGCAGCAACCTTGAACCTGCTGCTGCTGCTGCTGCTTCTGTTGGCAAATCAGCAACCAAAGCACATTTAATAAGACCCATATTCAAGTTGGAGGAGTGCTAATGAGGGGAGAGGGAAAAGGAGGGGGTATCATGGGAGGAGGAAGGGTGAACCCTTGAAGGATGGAGAAGGCAGTGACTTGGATGAGAAAGGGGGAGATGGGGTGATGGCAGAGCGAGATTTAAGAGAGAGGAAAGGGAAAGAAGAAAGGAGCAGAGAGAGGACATGGTGTGTGTGCGTGGGGAGGGGGGTGATCGGAGGAATATTTGGTTCCAAAAAGAAAGAAAACAGAGGGAGAAGGTGAAGGTCATAGGAGGGAGCAACATGAAGCATGGAGTGAAGGAGGGGTGTGTGGATGGGTACCCAGTCCTCAGCCCCTTCCCAACTTACTGCTAATTAACTCCTTAATTGTCTCTGCATTTGCTGAGCTGGCAGATGAAGTGGATGCAGACAGATTGGGGCACATGTGATTTCATGCGTGGGGAAGCGAGAAGCACTGCTTGGGAGTCCCAAGGGAACGTATCTCCTCTCCCCCCCTCCCCTCTCCACCCTCCTCTCCACCCATCTCTCAGAGGCTGGAGGGTGCTTCTGCACCTACAACAGATGGGGCCATCTGCAAGGGAAGCGTCCATGGAGAATTTGCCCCCGTCAGCCTTTTAGAGTCGACCATCCAGCTTACCAGTGTTAATGAAGTACCTACTATTTTACTAGGCCTGCATTGCTTTGTCAGCAGAGGCATCAGCTGCATCCTAGGGACATCTGGACAAGCTAAGTTCTCTGCCTAGGACCAGCATGGGTGTGACAGAAATCAGATTTGAACCCAGATCTGCATGATGTTAAAACTCTGGAATGGTTCCTGGTCAGAGGCTTCTCTCCAATGGACTGAGGAGAGAGGCCTCCCCAGGCATGTTTTCCTCTTAAGTCCCAGGGAGAAAAAAAGGATCTGAGACCTACGAACTGCAGAGGTCAGAGACTGGATGAAGCTGGGAGGATACTAGAGGGGCCAGGATGTGTCAGGGTCTGGACAAGAGGTGGGTGGACCTAGAGAAGCAGAAAGAAGCAGTAGGACACTAATCATAGTCCTTAAATCCCTCATGTGGCATCTTACAAAGGCCTTGGCAATGCTGACTTCCTCTTTTCTTCATCCCTGCCCCACAAACACCCGTCAGGATGCTCCCTCTGCTGCTACTCTGTTCTGGCTCACCCCTCTACTTCATTCTAGGCCTTTGTTCTAGAATCACTTGTCCACATGTTTATCTCTGTCTTGCTACTGGGAGGCTTTTGAGGGAAGGCATTCTGTTACCCTTCATCTTGTTCCCCAGGGCCCATCCTGGGATTCAATACAGGGAAAATGTTAATGAAGGTATTGTGCAATGGACAGGACAGGGAGAGGATGATGTGTGTGGTCAGATACCCATCTCATCTGAAATGAAGAGGAAATAACAGCATAAAGGATTTAGACTGAGTATACAAAAGAACTTCCTAAAACTGGCACCGGTGATACTATAAAGTCTTGATTCACACCCACACATCATAGAGAGCAAGTTTTCTCAAGATTGGCTGTGTGTTAGAGGTCTTAGAAACCTGAAAGATTGGGGCTGGGAAGGTGGCTCAGTGGTAGAGCGCTTGCCTTGCACTCATGAGGCCCTGGGTTCGATTCCTCAGCACCACATAAGCAAAAAGAAAAAAGCCGGAAGTGGCGCTGTGGCTCAAGTGGTAGAGCATTAGCCTTGAGCTGAAGAGCTGAGGGACAGCGCCCAGGCCCAGAGTTCAGGCCCCACTACTGGACCCAAAAAAAAAAAAAGAAACCTGAAAGATTCCCAAATCAGGCACTGGTGGCTCCCACCTGTAATTGTAGTTATGCAGGAGGCTAAGATCTGGAGTGTGGTGATTTGAGGGCAGTTCAAGCAGAAAAGTCTACAGGACACCTTCTACAAAATAACCAGCAAAACGCAGGGCTGGAGGCATGGCTCAAGTAGTAGAGTAAGCCAACCAGCCAAGCAAGCAGAAAAGTTAGGAGATCTATATTCCACCCCTAGAGATTCTGAGTTAATTGATGTGAGGTGGCACCATTGCATCAGTGTTTAGTCTGTCTTGCTGTGGTTGCACTGGTGGTTTTACAACTGCATCCTAATGCTAATGCTAATAATATTCATTATTTACTTATTGAGGATTAACCAAATACAAGCCAAGTACTGAGTATAAGCTTAGTACTAAAAGCTAAGCATTTTCATGCATTATCACGTGTAATCCTCAAAAAAAAAAAAACCTTGTGAAATAAATATTATTTACATCTTATAGATGAGGAAATGGGAGCTCAGAGAGGTCAAGGGACCTGCCCATACTAATAAATGGTAAGACCAGGTTTGGGAAGAACTGAGATCACTTGCTTCACGCCTTTTGTCTTCCCCCAGACTCTTCCTGAGGCTGTTCATTGGCCTCAATCAGTCCTCGCCTACCTCCATCTCACCTCATCACCCTCCCTCCACCCCCGCTGCTCCCTCTGTCTCTCGGTAACATCCCAGGTGATTGAAGCAATTTGCAGCCATTAGAAGAGACTCCATGTGTCACTCAGCCTGTGAAGGTGGGAAGGTGGGGAAATCACAGAAGCTCTAAAGTAGTCTCTCCCCTCCCTGCCCCCCTCCCGCCCTGCTCCCGAGGACATTTGGTATTCAGGAATCAGACTAGGTCCAATGGCTCCTCTGGTCCCCTTTTTGAGACCCTCTCAGGTGAATTCCCACTGCCAAATGCCCCTTTGAGTATAGTCTAAGTATCTGGGAGAGTGCTGCCACCCAGTGGCTGCCCAAAGACATGGCAGCCCACCGACCCCTCCTGATGCTGCTGGACAGCTCCCCCGACCAAGATCTGAATGGAAAACGGTTTTTTCATGGCAGGTGAGCGTACCCTGGGTCTTAGCGGATGGATCTACAGTCATACTCGTACTAGGGACCTCCAGTTTCCATCATGGGTTCCATCTTGGGTTCCTCGTGTACCCTCACAACTTCCCATCCAACTTCTTTCCCACTGTGTCATCCCCTCCTCCTTACTTGGTCCTTCCAACTTAAAAAACAAACACAATATAAAACAAAACAAAAAAAGCACCACGTCCAGTAGGTTCCCTTCGCATCTTTCTTTCCCCAGAGCTGCACCGTCCTGGAAGTGGAACAAATGAGACACTAGAGAGAATTCTGGTCGCCGCACCCGCCTCCTTCTCATCTGACACCATCAGACCTCAACAGCCTCGGTGCTAAGAGCCCCTAATGAGCATCAGCAAATTAACAGCTTCTCCTTGATTGCTCCTTCTCTGTTAATTGGATAGGGAGGGCCCCCCAAGGCCACTCAGAAAGGAGAAGGAAGGGAGGGAAGGGGAGAGGTGAGAGCTACAAGGAAACAGCCCCCAGGCCTGGATTCAACCCCTGGACTTCTGCTTCATTTCTGAATATTATCTCCCCTTTCTGGCCCTTCCTCATCCTGAGCCCTTTATTTCCTTTCCCCTTTTCTTATTCTTAACCAAATCCCCCTGGCGTCTGGCCTTTACTCCTTCCTCCTCTCTGTTCCTTTAGAGATTTGGCAATGAGGAACTTCAAACACGCCCCACTACCACGAAGACAAGCTGAGTGATGGAAGATGGGGGTATAGATGTCAAGGCTGTGTGTTTGTTTATATATGTGCGTGCGTGTGTGCTTGGTGTGCAGGAGGGATAAGAACAGGAGAAGACCTGTCTGGTCTTCCGGCGAGGGCTCGGTGTGTTGTTGTGGGCCAGGTCTCTGGGCTGGGAGGGCGTTTGTGGTGTGTATGTCTGTGAATGGCATGGTACGACTCCAATCTCTATGTGTCTGAATCTCCATACAGGCAAGTGCTTGAAATCAGTCAAGTGTGACTTGGAGCTTGTGTGTGCCCGTGTGTGTGTGTGCGTGTGTGCGTGTGTGTGCGCGCGCGCGCGCGCAAGTGTGCCACCAGAGGAAGCAGCAGCAAGAGGCAGGAGCATCGATCCGAAGGAGACAGCGCGGGGAGGGGGACGCTGGGGGCAGACACCCTCCTTCCTGCGCGCACCCCCGCGCGCGCGCACACCCCCCACACACTGTCACACACACACACACACACACACACAGAGGCACACACGAGCACACATACAAGCCATTGGGCCACACA
This sequence comes from Dipodomys spectabilis, assembly GCF_019054845.1. Lineage (NCBI taxonomy): Eukaryota > Metazoa > Chordata > Mammalia > Rodentia > Heteromyidae > Dipodomys > Dipodomys spectabilis. Next base: position 569,611 of record NW_024870716.1, on the reverse strand, counting down.
GGCAGTGGGGAGACGGGCTCCGGAACCCGAGCGAGGCAGCGCTGCCGAGAGCGGCTGGGAAGAGGGGGAGAGCCAGCGGGGAGGGGAGCCCTGGGTTCCGCTCCCGGGGCCGGGGACCCCGCGCGCACACCGGGCCCGGAGACACCCTCGCAGACACTCGTAGGCGCGCACGCGCACCCTCTCCTCTCCTCCTCCCCTCCTGCCGCCACCCGGCCGGACGATGGATCCCTGCAGATCCCGGGGCTGAAGGCACCGAGCACCGCGCACCGCGCACGGAGCCCCGGGCGGACGAGCCGAGCCGAGCCAGCGAGCGCGCGCAGGCGGGCGGGCGGGCGGCGGAGCGAGCCGAGGCGGGCCGGGCCGGGCCGGCCGCTCCCTGCAGGGCTCTGCGCGGCGTGTGCCGCGGCGGCCGCGGGCTCCGGCTTCGGGCCATGAGCCCCTCCGCGGCTCGGCGCTGAGCCCACGAACGGCCCCGCGCCCCACGACCTGCTACCGGCTGCCTGCTTCCCGAAGCCCCCCTCAGGTGGGTTTCTCCCGATCGCATCGCTTTTCGCTCGCGGGGCTTCTCCGCGCCCCCCCACCCCACCCCGAAGCCGGGGACTCTTCTTCGCTCCTTAGCTCTCCCCAGCTGCTGGGGAGGCTTGGTGGCTGGGGGGGGGGGGGCGGGGGCCGAGCCGGGGATCGGACTGCGACGAGAAGCTGGACTGGGGGGGGGGGCCTTGGGGCGGGGACAAGTGGCTGTCATAGGGAACCGCGCCCCCCCTCCATACATCCACCTCAGGCAATCCTCCACCCCACCCCCAAACACACACACACACACACACACACACACACACACACACACACACACAGCCTGCGCCTATGTAAGAACTCAGACACCGCAGGTGAGGACTCAGGCTAGTCCCCTCCCCAGCCGTACCCACCCCCCCACACCCCCCCGAGGATTTTCTGGACCAGGTTTAACTCCTGGGGTGACAGTCTAGTCCTGGAGGAAGCAGAAGAGGAGCTTCTGACCCCAGGCTCAGCCCATCTGGGGGAGTTTTGGCTCCATGAATAGGGTAGACAGTCCTGTCCCAGAGTGACCCCACATCTGGAAGGAACTCCTGTGCCTGCCTGTGGGAAAATGGGGAATTCCCTCTCTCCCTTGAGCAACTGTATCTGGGGTCTCCCCTGGTCTGGAAGCTTCCCTGGCAGAGCATTCTCTTGGCCTGAGCTGACCTCCCCCCAAGCCCAGCCTCTGTATTAGGAGGAGCCCTGTCCGGGATGTGCCCCCCCTTGCCCAGACACCTCTGTACTTGCACAACAGAAGAGTCTAATACACTAAGAGCAAGACCTCTGGAGATAGGGATTCTAGAAGGATGGCATTAGAGCAGCCCATGTGTACTCTTATCCCAGGATGATGATAGACTTCTCTCTTCCTTCCTCCCTCCAGGATCCCCTCGGCAAGGATGGAACTGAAGGCCGAGGAGGAGGAAGTGGGTGGTGTCCAGCCCGTGAGCATCCAGGCCTTTGCCAGCAGCTCTACCCTGCACGGCCTGGCCCACATCTTCTCCTATGAGAGGCTGTCTCTGAAGCGGGCCCTGTGGGCCCTGTGCTTTCTGGGCTCGCTGGCCGTGCTGCTGTGTGTGTGTACCGAGCGTGTGCAATACTACTTCCACTACCATCATGTCACCAAGCTCGATGAAGTGGCTGCCTCCCAGCTCACCTTCCCTGCCGTCACGCTGTGCAACCTCAATGAGTTCCGCTTTAGCCAAGTCTCCAAGAATGACCTGTACCATGCTGGTGAACTGCTGGCCCTGCTGAACAACAGGTGGGCGACTCTCACCTCCCCCCTCGGTCTAGCTTATTGGGGTGCCAGTCAGGTTGCTTACTTTCTTACCTTACCAAGAGCCAGCCAACTTTTCCCTCTTGCTACCACTTCCCCACTTTCCTCCCTTCCACATACCATAAAGGAGCTGGGGTACTGCTAAAGCACCCAATTAAGGACACCCAATCTCTATTCCAATATAATCCAAAACAGCTCTACCCCCACCTGCCCAGCCTGAGCTGTGAGTGAGATGTCAGCACCCAGTCTTAGTTAACTTTGCCCTCCTTCCTGCCTTGTCTTCCTCACTTAGAAATGGGAAAGACCACCTTCAACTGGCAGAGACTATATCACAAATGCTATAACTCCTGCTGCTTCCCTGCTTCATCTTACTTTGTTTTGTGTGCTTATTTGCTTTGTGCCTTTGTGCTGGTCCTGGTGCTTGAACTCAGGGTCTTGGAGCTGTCTCTTGGCTCTTATGCTTAAGGCTAGCACCCTACCACTTGAGCCAGAGCTCACTTGGCTTTGTGCTGGTTAATTAGAGACAAATGTCTCTTGAACTTTCCTGCACAGGCTGGCTTTGAACCACAATTTTCATATCCCAGCGTCCTGAGTAGCTAGGATTACAGGCATAAGCCACTGGTGCCTGACAATGCATCTCAATCTTGTGCTAAGAGGCCCAGCTTTTGAGCAGCCACCGTAAGTCCTCTGACTCCGTGTGGAATATCCTCTGGACATGCACAGCTCTTCTTCCTTGCATGTCTGTGCCCAGATCTGCCCCCAACCCAGGACTAGATGTTGCCCCACCCCAAGTATAAGATGGGCTCTGGTGGTCATGTTCATCCATGTGGTATTTCCCACCCTATTCCTGGCTCCAGGTATGAGATACCTGACACACAGATGGCTGATGAAAAGCAGCTGGAGATATTGCAGGACAAGGCCAACTTCCGCAGCTTCAAACCCAAGCCTTTCAACATGCGTGAGTTCTATGACCGAGCTGGTCATGACATTCGTGACATGCTGCTCTCCTGCCATTTCCGAGGGGAGGTCTGCAGCGCTGAAGACTTCAAGGTGGTGAGTGATTCCCTGATGCAGTGGGAGTGTCAGCCTGGCCCTCAGAGGAGGAAACCAGGTTTCTCACAAGGCTTGCTGTTTGGGAAGAGGCAATTGTATGTCTTCAGCTTTGCTTTTGACAGGAGAGGACTGTGCTCAGCACTTGGTATATTTGCTCTGTGTGAGACCTGAGCTTCAGCCTTGCCTCCATGATGGTGCCCACCACAACACACACTTGCAGACACTCCCATACACATACACTCATGTAGCCTGGTCTGCCCCCAGTGTTACTTTCTGGGTCACAGGTATCACAATTAAGAGTGGTGGTTATTACTCAAAGTTAATTTGGGAACTGTCACCTGGGAGCTTGAAAGGAATGCAATCTTGACAGGAGCCAGTGACATATGCCTATAGGCCTAGCTACTCGAGAGGCTGAGATCTGAGGATTGAGGTTCAAAGCCAGCCGAGACAGGAAAGTCCATGAGACTCTTATCTCCAATTAATCACCAAAAAGCTAGACGTGAAGCTGTGGCTCAAGTTGTAGAGTGCTAGCCTTAAGCAAAAAAAAGCTAGGGTCAGTTTCTAGGCCCTGAGTTCAAGCCCAGAACTAGCAACAAAAAGAGAGAGACAGACAGACAGATAGATAGAGAGAAAGAGAAGGAAGGAAAGAAAGAAAAAGAGTGGAAGAAAGGAAGAGAGTGAGAGAAAGAAAGAAAGGAAGGAAGGCAGGCCTTTGTACCCCACCTCATTTCCCAGACCTACTGAATCAGAATTTGCATTCTGACAAGATCCCTGTTCGAGAGCTGGAGAGCAACTCAAGTAGTAGAGTACTTGTCTAGCAAATACACCGAGTTAAAACCTCATTATTGCTCCCTTCCCCATACACCCCATACACACCACACACACACACACACACACTTAAAAGTTTGAGAAGCACCACAAAGCACAGAGGGTAAGCAAACTTTTCTCTTAAATAGCCAGCCAAGTAGTTGGGCATATGGGCACATGCCTGTAATCCTGGCATTCAAGGGGCTGAGGCAGGAGGACTGTGAATTCCAGAACAGCCTAGGCTATAGGTGAAACCCTGTCATGCAACAGGCAAACAGGTTATTTTTCCTTCTGTGGTACCCTCCCTGCCTATGCATACTAGCAGGCACATGTACACACACACACACACACACACACACATACACACGTTTGTTTAGGTTCTCCCCCTACCAGCAAGAGCCACAGAGGCAGGGTTGGAGGGGCTCAGAATGTACAGTCCTGGCTAAACTCGAGGCTCCCTTTGCTTGTAAAAATGGAGATGTCCCTTTCCAACTGGCACTATACTCCATAGACGTGGTGGCCTCAGGCCAGCCTGAGGAACTGACTTCCACATCTGACCTGCTAGGTAGCCCTAGGCAAGTCACACAGATTATTCAAGGTTAAGAGACTCACCAAGCTGGTTGTTGTGAAGCATGCCTATAATCGCAGCACTCAGGAGGCTGAGGCAGGATGGTGAGTTTAAGGCCAGTGTGAACTACATAGAAAGACCTTGTCAAACAACAAGAAAAAAAAAAAACAACAACCAGAAAGAGATCAAAAGACCTACAGCCATATATGAATGGGTGAAAGATGCTTATTAATGCTTCCTAGTGTTTGCCAGGCTCTCTGTATCCCTTTGATAGATAGCCATATTAGCTCTATTCTGCAAATGCACAGACCGAGACACAAAGAGGTAGAATAATTTGCTGCAGTCCACTGCCTGGTTAATGATAGAATCAGGATTAGAACTCATGTTTCCTTAAATCCCAATGAAGTATACTCCCTAGAGTTCCTCTGTGCACTTCCACCTTTTTTTTTTTTTTTTGGTAGTACCAGTACTGTGGCTCGAACTCAGGGCCTGGACGCTATCCTTTAGCTTTTTCACTCAAGACTGGCCCTCTACCGCTTAAGCCACAGCTCCATTTTGGCTTTTTAGTGATTAATGATTAAAAAAAAAGTCTCAGATTTTCCTGCCCAGGTTGGCTTGAACCTCTGATCTCATCCTCTTGAGTAGCTAGGATTATAGGTATGAGCCACCAGTACCTAGCAACTTTTTCTTTCCAAAGCTTGGGTCCCCAAACATCCCTGGGGTGCTTACTACCAACTTCCCCACCTTTGAGCTTCCTTTTTCTCCCTGTCCATTTTCTCTCCCACTGGCTGGCTTCCTCCTAGCATGAACTACCATTGTTTGTATAGAAAGACTAAAGCCATGGTCATGTTACTGTTTACAGCTGAGGTTATACAAGACTTCCCCTATTTAAGCCCTGCTCCACAGACAGATTTCACAGGCCTTTGTCAATCCTGCTAGACAAAGTTTGTATGATCTGAATGATCAACAGCTTGCTGAGCTTGGCTGACAGAGAGCTTAAGATAGATGCAACAACCATTTCCTTCTCTTTTCTTTCTTCACTACAGGAAAGGCTTAGATTTCCCAGAGATTGAGACCAGGGAGTCGCCAAGCTCATAAACTATGTTCCTAAGAAAAATAAAATTGTAGGTGAAGGTAGGCAGCAAAAGCCAAACCCACAAGCAGAAGTAACCAACAGGAAGAAAAGAGAACATACTAACTTTTTTTTTTTTTTGGGGGGGGGGGGGGGGTCCGGTCGTGGGGCCTGAAATCTGGGCCTGGGCGCTGTCCCTCAGCTCTTCAGCTCAAGGCTAGCGCTCTACCACTTGAGCCACAGCACCACTTCTGGCTTTTTTTTTCCTGCTTATGTGGTGCTGAGGAATCGAACCCAAGGCCTCATGCATGCAAGGTAAGCGCTCTACCACCGAGCCACCTTCCCAGCCCAGAACATACTAACTTTGATGGCTTGTGTTGCTAGATGAAAACAGGAAGTGCTTGGCTTAACCTGGAAAGTATAAAGTTGGGATATAATAAGCCCACTGAAAGTGTTCAGTTGAGGGCTGGGAAGGTGGCTCAGTGATAGAAGGCTTGCCTTGCATACATGAGGCCCTGGGTTCGATTCCTCAGCACCACATAAGCAGAAAAGAAAAAAAAGCTGTAAATGGCACTGTGGCTCAAGTGGTAGAGCACTCGCCTTGAGCTGAAGAGCTGAGGGACAGTGCCTAGGCCCAGAGTTCAGGCCCCACGACCGGACCCTCCCCAAAAAAAAGAAAAGAAAAGAAAGTGTTCAGTTGAATCTTTCCATCATTTCCAGAAAGACTTTAAATGGTGATGTTAAGACATGTTCAACTGGGCACCAGTGGCTCATGTCTGTAATCCTAGCTACTCAGGAGACTGAGATCTGAGGATCGCAGTTCAAAGCCAGCCCTGGCAGAAAAGACCCTGTGAGATTCTTTATCTCCAATTAACCACTCAAAAACCCAAAGTGGTGTTGTTGCTCAAAATGGTAGAGCACTAGCCTTGAGCAAAAGAGCTCTAAGACAGCACCCGGGCCCTGAGTTCAAGCCCGGCAAACAACAACAACAAAATGACATGTTCAAAGTTAGGCACTGGTGACTCATACCTATAATCCTCGCTACTCAAGACACAGATCTGAGGATCAAGGTTCAAAGTCAATCTGGGTAGGAAAGTCCATGAGATTCTTAACTCCAATTAACTACTAAGAAGCCAGAAATGGAGCTGTGGCTCAAGTGGTAGAGGAACAATCTAAAGCAAAATTGCTAAGGAAGAGCACAAGGAAGCCGGGTGCTGGTGGCTCACACCTGTAATCCTAGCTACTCAGGAGGATGAGATCTGAGGATCGAGGTTCAAAGCCAGCCCGGGCAGGAGACACCGTGAGACTCCTATCTCCAATAAACCACCAGAAAACCGGAAGTGGCGCTGTAGCTCAAGTGGTAGAGCGCTCACCTTGAGCTGAAGAGCTGAGGGACAGCACCCAGGCCCAGAGTTCAAGCCCCACGACCGACAAAAAAAAAAAAGAGCACAAGGCCCTGAGTTCAAGCCCTAGTACCAGCACAAAACCAAAAACATGTTTGGTTTAAAATATGACTGACCCATGTTATCTGAGTGGACAATTTCTAAGCTGTCATGTGAGGTGCGATTGGCTCATAGCATTCTGGAGCAATTTCAATGTGAGAACAGATACACAGGCTAACACTGTCCAGGCCCCGATGTAACATTTCTCAGTGCAGGAAAAGACCATAGCTTTCTGTGTCTTCATGTCAAAGATTTGATCCTTTATGGCTGCTGTGGGTGGGTTGACCTCCCTGCCAGGCTTTTTTTTTTTTTTTGCCAGTCCTAGGGCTTGAACTCAGGGCCTGGGCACTGTCCCTGAGCCTCTCTATGCTCAAGGCTAGCATTCTACCACTTGAGCCCCAGTGCCACTTCCGGCTTTTTCTGTTTATATGGTACCGAGAAATCGAACCCAGGGCTTCATGCATGCTAGGCAAGCACTCTACCACTAAGCCACATTCCCAGCCTTTACCAGCCTCGTTCTATGTTAAGAGCTTTACCACTTCTACCTGTGGGGTTGCCCCTGAACTGATGAGAGTCAAGTTGTGATTCACTGTCTGTTATCTTCTTGGTGGAGAATGGTCTAGCAAGGCCCTAGAGGACTCATAGATACTTTGCCTGGTATTCTACCCTTTCATCTCTTCTTGGTCTCATAATGAACATCAATCTCTCCATCCTTCTTATTCTCTGCTAGGCCCAGAGGTGTATTGGGGATGTGGATCATTGAACAAATGTAGCACTAACAGAAAACAGCTGTCTACACAGTGAAGGCTTAGGCAAGATCAACTTGGCTTTTCTTTCTTCCTTTCTTTTCCTTTTTCCTTCCTTTCTCGCTTTCATTTTTCTTTCCTTCCTTTCTTCCTCTTCCTCTTTCTTTTTCTTCTTTTTTTGTCACTTGGGATTGAACTCTGGGCAGGGGCACTGTCCCTCAGCTCTTCAGCTCAAGGCTAGCACTCTACTACTTGAGCCATAGCTCCACTTCCAGTTTTCTGGTGGTTTATTGGAGATAAGAGTCTCATGGACTTTCTTGCCCGAGTTGGCTTTGAACTGTGATCCTTAGATCTCAGCCTCTTTAGTAGATAGGATTATAGGCATGAGCAACCAGGGCCTGGCTCCTCTTTATTTTTCTTTTCTCACTCTTTTTCTTCCTTCCCCATTTCTTTCTTCCTTCCTTTCTCCCTCTCTTTCTTCCTTCCTTTCTCTCTTTCTTTTTCTCTTTCTCTCCCTTCCTTCCTTCCTTCTTTTCTTTTCTATTCTTTTGACATGGCTGTATATTCCAGCGTGGCTTCAAATTCATCCTCCACCTGCCTCTGCCTCCCAGACATTGAGATTACAGGCGTGCACGTGTCACTATACCCAGCAAGAGGAGGAGGTCTTAACTAATGGCCCAAGTCCTTGCTCAAAGTGTTTACGAAACACAGTGTTCATGGGGCTATGTGGACTCTTTTGTGGATTTTCTAAGGGCAACCCTCATCTAAACAATAAGAACCCTGTTCCTACAGGATAGTTCCAGGAGGCATAGGAAGGTGGCTACTCTGGTTTCTAAAGGCCTCCAAAGACAAGGGTCTGCAGTAGTAGACACCCTCCAGCTGTGCTTCTGAATCCAGCTCTACCGTGGGGATTGGTGTTCAGAAAATGTTGGGCAGGGTCCTTCCCCCTGTGAATGAGCTTGTGGAGGGTGAATGTGGATATCCTGCATTAAATCCAGGAGAAACTAGTTTGGAAGTCCTTCGGATTGAAGGGGCAGAGGGCAGTTGGGTAGGCCTCAGTAGCTGTCTCCTGAACCACCAAAAGAATAATGAATGCCAACCACAAAACTCCCTCTTTCCTGGCTGCCTCATTTGTTGCCAGGGTAACAGGGTGTGGGGATCCTCTCTCCTGTCCCACCTTAAGGCTAATCAGGCTGAGCAGGGCAGGGTTCTGTGGAGGGGGACTGGGGGCGCAGCTGTCCGCTGGTGTCTGGGCGGGGGCTGGGAGTGAACATAGTCGCAGCTGGTGCCGGCCTCCAGCTGCACCTTATCTGTCCCTGGCAGTGGGAGCAGAGATGTGGCTGGAATGCTGAGCAGCTCCAAGGGGAGGGGGCTGGCAGATGGTTGCCAAGTCTGCCCTATGCTCCCCTCTCTCCTGGGGGGAGAGAGAGAAGCAACAATTCGTGTCTGGACCTGGAAGAGAAGGAAGAGGAGGGTAGAAAATTATGTGGACGAGGGTGTGGTAGGGGCAATAATCCTCTCAAGAAGGGTAGAATTGGGGGGGCATGAATCAGTGGGGGAACCCACAGGATTCCCCAAGGAATTCCCAAATAAAGAGATGGAGTAAAGAGAGTATAGGCATAGAAATTCGCCCCCCCCCAAAAAAAAAAGGTTCTGGAATGAAAACATGGATAGGCGATCCTGCAGCCCAGATGGGGACAAAGAGGTCACTATAAAGCAATTAAGAAGCCCATCGCCAGTGGCTCCAGCCTGTAATCCTAGCTACTCAGGAGACGGAGATCTGAGGAGTGCAGTTCAAAGCCAGGATGGGCAAGAAAGTCCTGGAGATTCTTCAGTGAGAAAGCTAAGAGAAAGCAGGAGGCCCTCAGTTCAAGTTCCAGAACTGGAGATAGATAGATGGATGGATAGATAGATAGATAGATAGATAGATAGATAGATAGATAGATAGATAGATAGATAGATAGATAGATAAACAATTAGAGCCCAGGAATGGCAGGGTCCAGGGTTCTGTCCCTCCACAGACGTCCCTTCCCCATCCCCTTCTCCAGAAGCTCAGAAGGAGAGTCTCACTGGAGGCCCCCCCATCTCATTGCCTGGGTCTGTTTCCTCTAGCTAGGAAGGAAGCCTCAGAGAGGAAAGGAAGCAGTCCAGACCATGCAGACAGAGGGAGGAGAGTCTGGATGACAATTTCCACAGGGTGGGTAGGAATGGGAGCATGCACTATTTGCAGAGGGTTAAAAGAGATTCCTAGCCAGGTGTCTCATGCCTGTAAGCCTAGCTACTCAGTAGGATGAGATCTGAGGATCATGGGTTTGAAGGCAGTCTAGGCAGGAAAGATTCATCTCCAACTGGCCACCAAAAAGCTGGAAGTAGAACAGTGGTTCAAGGATAGAGCCCTAGCTTTGAGCACAACAGCTCATGGACAGTGCCTAGGCCCAGAGTTCAAGCCCCAGGACGGACACACACACACACACACACATACACACACACACACACACAGAGGCTCTAATAGAAGGCCAGCTCCACTAGTCTGAGGGGTTAATGGATAGCATGACTTCACTCTGTCCTTCCCCTCTCCCTCTTCCCCAGAAAGTACTAGAACTAAGTAGTAGCCAAGGTCTGGAGAGTCACTGATTAGAGCCAGTTGCAGGACTCCAGGTGGCTGGGCTGGGGGTCTCTTTCTCCTTTGCCCTTGCTTTACACACACATATATACAAACATCTTTTGGGTAAACAAACATCTTTGGAGTACTTTGGTTTCTTCCTTCACCTCACTCCCCCACCCTTCCCCCAACCAGTTCTCCCAGAAGGCTATCAGCTAAGAGGCTACTCAAAGCTAATTGATCTCCTAGCTGTTGCCTAAAGTGATAGGGAATTGATGGAAGTAACTAAGTGCCTCTGGGGACAGAAGTGAAGTGCTTCCTCCATGCCACGCTGGCAGCGTGGACAGCTCAATTGAAGGTACACCCACTGCACCCCAAGGTGCAGTCCGAGAAGCAGAGCGAAGGCTTCCAGAGAGGGCATGCGAGTGTGCCAGTAATGGGACTTAAATTCAGGCCTGGTTGCTGTACCTTAGCTTTATTTTATTTTATTTTTTTCCTCAAGATTGGTGCTCTTGGGCTGGGAAGGTGGCTCAGTGGTAGAGCGCTTGCTTTGCATGCCTGAGGCCCTGGGTTCGATTCCTCAGCACCACATAAGCAAAAAGAAAAAAGCCGCAAGTGGCTCTGTGGCTCAAGTGGTAGAGCGCTAGTCTTGAGCTGAGGGACAGCGCCCAGGCCCAGAGTTCAGGCCCCACGACCGGACCAAAAAAAAAAAAAAAAAAAAGATTGGTGCTCTTGAGAGCCACAGCTCCATTTCCAGCTTTTTGGTGGTTAATTGGAGATGAGAGTCTCATGGACTTTCCTGCCTGGGCTGGCTTTAAACTTTAATCCTCAGATCTCTCCAGTCTCCTGAGTAGCATGAGCCACTGGTACCAAGCTGCAAGGTAGCTTTAAGTGCCACAACTTCACACAAGACTTAACAGGGGAAGTGGTGCTGTGGCTCAAGTGGTAGAGCGCTCACCTTGAGCTGAAGAGCTGAGGGACAGCGCCCAGGCCCAGAGTACAAGCCCCACAACCAACAACAACAACAAAAAAAGTAAAAGAAAAGACTTAAACAGGAAAAAACAAACAAACAAACAACAACTAAGGGCCAGTGTCCCAGGACTGGCACAAAAAATTAAGTGATGTCTAGCTAGAATGGAGGACAGAGCTGGCGTAAGGGCAGAGTTGCACCTGACTCAACCTCTCAGCTTCTGTGTCCAATTTCCTGCAAAGACAGAGACTATATAAAGGTTCTTAAAAGGTTTTTTGTTAGCTGGGTGCTGGTGGCTCATGCCTATAATCCTACCTATTCAAGAGATCTGAAGGATCATGGTTCAAAGCCAGCCTGGGCAGGAAAGTCCTTGAGACTCTTATCTCCAATTAACTACCAAAAGAGCCAGAAGTAGAGTTCTGGCTCAAGCGGTAGAGAGCTAGGCTTGAGCAAAAAAGCTCAGGGATAGTGTCCCACGTTCTTTGTCAAGAGCTATCCCCCTCCTTCAGCTTCTGGGAGACTAAACCCATGCTAGCCTAAATGCATAATGGATGTACCCAGACATGGGCATAAGACATCTTTCTCTTGTTTAAAATGAGCAGGAAGCTACTGTATTTCCTTAAGAAGCTGTAAGAGAATCTGCCATGCCAGGCTCTCCGAGGCCACACTAGCAGAAAAAGAAGGGCAAGTTGTGGTCTTTCCTGAGATCACATGAGTTCTCAGAAAGAAAAGCCTTTCCCACCCCTCTCATCTGCTGTGGCTCATCGGCTGCCTCTCAACGTGTGACTGCCCATCCTAGGGCCTGGAAGGTTGGGCTTTGATGTTTAGTGTTGTGTGTCTCTAATTGGTGTGTCGCATCAGCGTGCCTGGCTAAGAACGTCCCCGGGGAGAGACTGCCGCAGTGGCCTTGACCATAGGCGGCAGCAGCTAACTCCGGTTTCTGAGAGATTCCTCCTGGCCCACACGCCTCCAGGGAGGCAGCACACATGTGCACCTCCCTGTGTATGCCGCGAAGAGGGGGGCTATGGATATAGACTAGGGTATAATGTGGACATATATGAATGTGCACGGGGGCACATGCAACTTCGCGTGTGGCTGTGAAGACAGTTTTTGTGAGGGCAAAGCTCTAGTTGCATGCAGAGCACATACCAAGCCAAATTAATCATCTCTTTCAGTCTTGCTTTGAAATTTACAAATTCCCTTCACTTTCCATCATGTGGGCCTCCTAATGCTAGAAGGCAAGGAGATTTTATTTTATTTTATTTTTTGGGGGGGTCCGGTCCTGGGGCCTGAACTCTGGGCCTGGGCGCTGTCCCTCAGCTCTTCAGCTCAAGGTTAGCACTCTACCACTTGAGCAACAGTGCCACTTCCGGCTTTTTTCTTTTTGTTTATGTGGTGCTGGGGAATCGAACCCAGGGCCTCAGGCATGCAAGGCAAGCGCTCTACCACTGAGCCACCTTCCCAGCCCGGCAGGGAGATTTTAATATCTTCATAGGAAAGATGAGAAAACTGAGGCTCAGAGGCAGTATGGGACTTGCCTGAAAAAGTTACAAGCCAGAGGATGACAGAATGGGTCCCTGACTTCAGAGTGAAGGCCAGGTTTTCTGTGTGTGGTGGACTAGGTTGCACTAGGGTCTCCAGCTGTTTGCTGTCCTATGGAGAGAAGGTTCTAGAAATCTCTTCTCCAGGTTAAATGTGCTGAGCTTCTAGATTCCCCTGTCTCTTTCTTTCTTTCTGTCTCTCTTTTTTTGGTGCCAGTGCTGGTGCTTGAACTCAGGGCCTAGGAGCTGTCTCTTAGTTGTTGTTTTTTTTTTTCACATAAGCTTGGTGCCCTACCACTTGAACCACAGCTCCACTTTGGACTTTTTACTAGTTAAATGGAGATTTAAAAATATCTCACAGACTTTCTTCCTTTTTGGGGGGGCGGGGTCTGGTCGTGGGGCCTGAACTCTTGGCCTAGGCGCTGTCCCTCAGCTCTTCAGCTCAAGGCTAGCACTCTACCACTTGAGCCACAGCACCACTTCTGGCTTTTTTCTTTTTGCTTATGTGGTGCTGAGGAATCAAACCCAGGGCCTCATGCGTACAAGGCAAGTGCTCTACCACTGAGCCACCTTCCCAGCCCCCTCACAGACTTTCTAGACTAGGCTGGCTCCTAATTATGATCTTCAGATCTCAGCCTCTTAAATAGCTGGAATTACAGACATGCGCCACTGTACTCAGCTTTTCTGCCTTTTTTTTTTTTTTTTTTTGGTCTGTTGTGGGGCTTGAACTCAGGCCTGAGTGTTGTCCCTGAGCTCTTTTTGCTCAAAGATGACACTACCACTTTGAGCTACAATGCCACTTTCTGGTTTTTCTGGTGATAAATTCAAGGTAAGAGTCTCATAGCCTTTCCTGCCTGGGCTGGCTTTGAACCATGATCCTCAGATCTCAGCCTCCTGAGTAGCTAGGATTGTAGGCATAAGCCACCAGCACCCAGCTTCCTCTGCCTTTTTATTGCGTCATCTGGCCAAGTCCCAACCTTGAATGAACCCACTGTTGGCCTTCCCCAGGGAATCATTAGAGCAAGCAGGTACCACCAAAGGAAGTAGCATTACCCCAGAGTAGCATTGGATCATGTTGTATTCATGATCATCATCCTTTAGTGGGCCTGTGGTGCTGCCTAGCAACCCCACTGTACCTTCCTGGTCACCTTGCTCTGTTCCCCCCCCCCCCCCCCAGTGATTACTGAAAAGTCCTCTACTCACCTCCAGAAGCCACCTTGACTAGCTCCTCTCTGCAGACGACCTTGCCTCCCACTTCACTGAGAGCACAGACGCCTCAGACAAGCTCTCCTCCTTCCTCCAGGTACCGACACCCTGAAGGGAGCATCTAGCTTATCCACAATAAAATCTCAACCTACTCTCCATATCTGATTCCATGCTGCCAGTGTAGGAATTTTATCCTACTCATTCTGCCTTCCCTTCATCTACAGGCAGTCTCTCCTCAAGCTAAGAGGTCCCACTGACATTGAAACAACCTTAAGACACTCCCACTTAAGAAAATGTATGTGCACACACACGCACACTCATGCATGTACTCACCTACATAGTCCCAGCTAACTGAGATACTGAGGCAAGACAATCACATGAGCACAAGAGTTTCAAACTCACCTGGACAACACAATGAGATTCCTTCTGGAAGGAAGGAAGGAAGGAAGAAAGGAAGGAAGGAAGGGATGATTAAATAAATGAATAGTCTCTAACAACAGCTACCATTTGTTATCAAGCAGGTTTAAAGTCCCCATTTTATGTCTCTCACTCACTCTTCAATCCACTTAGGCTGCCTTTCCTCCCATGCCAGCACTCTGCCATTAGTGAGTTTCATGTTGCATGCATGGTTCATCCTTGGTCTTTAGCAGCATCCCAAACCAATGATACTCACCTCTTTCTTGAACTGCTCTTTTCCCTCACCACTAATTCTCCACTTGCCTCTGAAGTCAAGCCACTCCTCTCTCTGCCAGCTTGTTCTTTTCTACTTGGCCATTAAGTATTATATTGACTCAAGGCTCAGTCCCAAGTTTTGTCCTTCTTTGAAACCAGAAGGATACAGTCTAAGGGCATGGTGTGAAGAAATTTTACATTGAGCTATCTTATCATGTAACCGCTGCAAATTGCATTGGCATGTATTTATTTGATATGAAATATTCCCAGCATCCAAGAAAATTCCATCAGGCCTTTTCCTAGGCAATACATCCCATACAAGCCTGCCATTGTTCTATTGACATATTTAAGTTTCAATATAGTTAAGTCTCTGGAACTACCTAAATATATGTATCTTCTCTCCAATAGCTGTTCTTTTTGTGTCTGTTTTCACTCATGATTATGACTGTAAGATTTAGTCTCATTACAGATAGCATTAGTTGGTTTTTTTTCAGTGCTGTATAGTGTTTCATTATACAAATATACTACAATTAATTCATCCATTCTACCAATGCCAGACATTTAAGTTGTTCCCAGCATTTGGCTGTTATCAATAAAGTTACTACGAACATTCTTGCTCACATTTTCAGGTTGACATATACACTCATTTCTTTTAGGAATACAGCTAAGAGCTATAGCTAAGTGCTGAGGTCAAATTCTGTTTAGCTTTGGTGGATATTGCCAGTTCAAGCCTCTTTTCTATCTTTTCTTCTTTATTTCATATTCTATTTTTGGGCAGTCTCATCTTCACTCATCACTTCAATTACTATTTACACACTGACAACTGCCAAATTGCTGTCTCAGGCCAGCTCTTCCCTTCTAACATCAGCCCCAATAGCCAATTTCCCACTTAACATCTCTACTTGGATGTCCTCAAGGCTTCTTCATAATCAGCATGGGCAAAACCAAACTCATTCCTCTCAAACAAATCCTTTCCCCTCAAACAAACCCTTTCCCCTTGCCTTGATCTAGTGAGCCACCTACCACTCACCCAGACAGGCTAACCGGAAATCTGCCCTAGTCCTGTGCCACCCTCACATACCTTAATAGGAGCTGCCAACTCCTGACAGGATCTATCAGCTTTGCCTCCCAAACTTCTCCCCTCTCCCTACCACTCCTTGCCTCACCTCTGCCTCAACAGTGGCTTCCTGACAAGACTTCTATCAACCACTATGGCTCTTCTACTTTGCAGCCAGAGCTGGTGTGTGTGTGTGTGTGTGTGTGTGTGTGTGTGTGTGTGTGTGTGTGTGTGTGTGTGTGTGTGTGTGTGTATGCCAGAACTGATATTTGAAACCAGGACATTGTCCCTTAGATTTTTTGCTCAAGGCTGGCACTCTGCCAATTGAGCCACGATCTATTTCCGACCTTTTTTATGGCTAATTGAAGAGTCTCACAGACTTTACCTCCCAGACTGGCTTTGAACCATGGTCCTCAGATCTCAGCCTCCTGAGTAGCTAGGATTACATACAGGAGTCACCAGCACCCAGCCAAACCAAAGCTTTGCTTGATATCCTTCCACAAAGTGTCTTCCATGGCTGTTAGGCTAGAAACCTTACCTTCAAAGTCTGCATGATCGGTGTCTGCCTGCTTATATCTATCTTTCCAGACACACTTGCTTTCTCTTAGCTCTCCTTCTTCAGGACTTTTATACACATTCTGTTCTGTAGCTACAACCCCCACCTCAATAGATTTTCTTTACATTCCATTCAAACATTACTCCCTCAGGAAACCTTCCTTGATTTCTGGATCAGGGGCCCCTGTCCTTTTCCCTCCCCCACCCATAGAACTATATTATGATTTTTACCAGCATGTCTCATAGTTTGGTGGTGCTGCAGCTTAAACTCAGAGCCTCATGTTCTCCCTTAGCTTTTTCACTCAAGGCTAATGCTCTACCACTTGAGATACAGCTCTACTTCTGGCCTTTTTTTTCTAGTTAATTGGAGATAAGCATCTCATGGACTTTCCTGCCTAGATTGGCTTTGATTCTCAGATCTCAGCCTTTTGAGCAGGTAGGATTATAGGCATGAGCCACTGGTACCTGGTATTTTGTGTGTGTGTGTGTGTGTGTGTGTGTGTGTGTGTGTGTGTGTGTGTGTGTTTAAATCATTGGAAAGTGAGTTCTATAAGAGGAAAATATGGACCCTTATCTGTTAATCTTTGTGTCAATGAGTCAAGGAAGAAGGAAGGGATTTAGAGATAGATGACCTAATTCTAATCACAAACCTGTTACTAGCAGAACACAAGATTTAAATAGATTGTTGTAGCTGGCAATCATGGCTCATGCCTGAATTCCCAGCTACTCAGGAGGCTGAGATCTGAGAATCACAATTCAAAGCCAGCCTATGAAGGAAACGCCATGAGACTTTTACCTCTAATTAAATATCTAAAAAACCAGAAGTAAAACTGTGGGTCAAGTGGTAAGGCAGTAACTTTAAGCAAAAGAAGCTCAGGAACAGCAGCTAGGCCCTGAGTTCAAGCCCCATGATCAATAAAACAAAAAAAAATAGGTTGTTGTACCTCAGTTTCCTCACTTGTCCAGTGGTGGTGAAGTTCCCCACACCTCCCTCTTTGTCGGGGTTGTACAGAGATCCTACAAGGAACTAGGTGAAAACCACCAACCAACTACACCAATAATGATAGGTACAGAGACATAGAGGAAGTCAGAAAGCCCTGGGTTGTCCCATAGCTGAAGAAAAGCACTGATGGGAGGGATGAGGAAAGGCTGCATCTTTGGGTGGCAGATTCAGAAATGAGTGTAGCCTAATTTGGGAGGTTTGATACACTCAGTCACCTCCTGGGGCCTTCTATGTAAGCCTGCAGTCTATAAATGCACTGTGCTATAGTCCTTACTTCCACAGCATGGGGATATTTTGGATCTGTCTACTTGAGGGAGATGAAAGTAACTGGTAATGTTAGAAGAACCAAGATATAGGGAAGGAGAGGGAACGCAGGGGTGTGTGTGTGTGTGTGTGTGTGTGTGTGTGTGTGTGTGTGTGTGTGTGTGTGTGTGTGTTGATGTGCGTGAGGTGAGGTAGGTCTTGGTGTTGGAGTTGGGGGGAAGAGCAATGGCTCTTCCAAATGGCTGTTCTTTGACACTGTTCTGGTCTGCACAGCCTTCCTTCTAGTGGAGTCCCCACACTGGAAGCCATCCCTGTGACTTAGTAATTGCCTTCCTCCAGGCGTCCAATCTACAGCCACCTGCAGGATGGCTATTAGAAGGGGATAATGCCCTCTAGTGGGCACAAAACGCAAGGTCCGCCTTCCCTGCCTCAGCGTTGGCTAGCTTGTCCTTCCTCCTCCAACCCAAATTTGGCTCTCACCACTGAAACACTTCCTGAAGAGGTGCAATGCAAGAGGACCCTGCCCTCTGACAGCTGAAGTCCAGGAGAGGGGCAGAAGATGCCCACGGGACAGGAAACCCAAAAGCCAGCCCGGGATTCATATGGGAAAAGGCCAAGACAAGAGCTTAAAATGGCAGGTCTCTCTCTCTCTTGACTTCTGGCAGTGACATCTTCTTGCCTTTTCTGAATGTTTGTTCCTTGTGGACACCAGATTCTGATCTTTTACTCCCAGAGTCTCTTCCCTTAGAGAGCTACTGGTCACTACTCATACCTGATGGGCCTTGAGCAGAGCTGCACATTCATTCTATTCCTTGGGTGGGCACTGTGTCCTGTGGGGTCAGAGATGGCTTCTTGGAGGACATAATGTATGACTAGGATGCCAGGTATGGTGGCTTCTTCTTGTCGCTCAGCCATTTGAGAGGCTGAGAATTATTTGAAACTAGGAGTTCGGGGTCAGGCTAGACAACATAGCAAGACTCTGTGTCTTAGAAAAGAAACGAAAAATGAACCGAACCTCTTTAAATAGAGCCAGAAGAAGTCAGGAACTCTGGATGAGCCTAGTACCTCTGAGGAAGGCCCAAGTGGCTGAATGCTGGGGTAAAGCAGAAGGGTTCACCTTGGGGGGTGAATTTTACCAGGAGGCCTGGGGCATTAGACAGGGTCTGTAAGCAGCAGAATGGACAGTGGACTCAAGAACTTTCAGGGAGTTAGAGCATCACCTTGGAGGCCATTGTTTAGATAAAAGAATTTGAGACTAGTTGCTCACACCTATAATTCTTACCTATTCAGGAGGCTGAGATCTGAAGACCATGGTTTGAAACCCACCCAGGCAGGGAGGTCCATGAGACTCCATTCCAATTAACCACCAGAAAACCAGAAGTGGAGCTGTGCTTCAAGGGCTAGCTAGCCTGGAGAAAAAAACTAAATAACAACAACAGCAACAACACTTAGGGACAGAACCCAGAATTAGAGGCCTATCTGAGGATAGTGGTGTAAGGCTGGAAAGGGCTCAGACCTCAAAGTTTCCCCTTCTGTGCCAGAGTCAATTCCTCTAGAACCTGGAACCTGCCTCCCATTCCATCACACTCTAGGGTCTGTCCTGCAAATGGAGATGGGGAAATTGGAGGGCATGACCCAGGATGATGGAATGGCCAAGGAATTAAAAAACCAAGGTTGACTGGTCCAGCCCCTACTGCTCTTCCTCTGGCTCTGTAGGGGAAAGATGCATCTGTTATATTCCTTCCTCACTCCGCCGCTTTTCTCCCCACCTCCCCAGGTCACCTTCTTGACCCTGGAGACTTGGCTGGTAGCTCAAGTTCCTCAACCATTGGACCTGGGTAATGAGAGCACATTGAGGGACCAGAGGCCTGGGGACAGGGAATAGTATAGAGGCTACCTTAAAGACTGAGGGATTGGGGTATCTGAGAGTTTAAGAGGCCCAAGTAGTTTCCCAATAGCTGATCCATGACTGCACTGATCAGTTTTTTCCACTCACTGGGGAACAATTCCTCGAACTTCTCTTCTAAACTTTGGAGGAGGGGCATGCTGGGAGGGACAAGCAGGGGAGAAAGTGGTACTCTGCCAGCAAGCTTTTCAGCTACAAGAGACAAAATCCCTCCTCCAGTGCCGGGAATTGGCCAGAAATGAGTCTGTGGTCAATGAGAGACCTTTGCTAATGGAACCTGGGCCATCCCACAAGCCACAAAAGCAGGGGAGGGGAGGGGAGGGCTCTAAGTGCAGTCAGCATTGGGGAATGGGTGCTGACATGAGGTAAAACTGGAGGTCAGAGAGGAAGGAGAAGGAAAGGGGGTGGGGGGAGTCTAAGCCAGGAGGTACTGGCAATTCACACCTGTAATCCTAGCTACTCAAGAGGCTGAGTTCTGAAGATGGCATTTTGAAGCCAGCCCAGGCAGGAAAGTCTATAAGACTCTTACCTCTGGGCTGGAAATGTGGCTTAGTGGTAGAGTGCTTGCCTAGCATGCATGAAGTCCTGGGTTCAATTCCTCAGTACCACATACACAGAAAAAGCTAGCAGTGGTGCTGTGGCTCAAATGGTAGAATACTAGCCTTGAGCAAAAGAAGCTCAGGGATAGTGCCTAGGCCCTGAGTTCAAAACCCAGGACTGGCACATAAAAAACAAAACAAAAACCTCTTACCTCTAATTAACCCAGAAAACTGGAAGTGTAGCTGTGGTTGACAGAGCAGGGGCTGGGAATGTGATCTAGTGGTAGAGTGCACTTGTACCATATAAAAAGAAAAAGCTGGAAGTGGTGCTGTGGCTCATGTGGTAGAGTGCTAGCCTTGAGCAAATGAAGCTCAGGGACAGTGCCCAGGCCCTGAGTTCCAGCCCTAGGACTGACAAAACAACAACAACAACAAACAAACAAACAAAGTGATAGAGCACTAGCCTTGAGGGAAAGAACTCAGGGACAGTACCCAGGTCCTGAGTTTAAGCCCCACAACTGACAAAAAAGAGAGTTGGCCACTGGTGGCTCATGCCTGTAATCCTACCTACTTGGGAGGCTGAGATCTGATTATTGCAGTTCAAAGCCAGCCCAAGACTGGGAATGTAGCTTAGTGTTAAAGTGCTTGCCTAGCATGCATGATGCCGTGGGTTTGATTCCTCAGTACCACATAAACAGAAAAAGCTGGAAGTGGCACTGTGGCTCAAGTAGTAGGGCGCTAGCTTGAGCAAAAGAAGCCGAGGGACAGTGTCCACCCTGAGTTCAAGCCTCACGAAAGAAAGAAAGAGAGAGGGGGCTGGGAAGGTGGCTCAGTGGTAGAGCGCTTGCCTTGCATGCATGAGGCCCTGGGTTCGATTCTTCAGCACCACATAAGCAAAAAGAAAAAAGTTGGAAGTGGCGCTGTGGCTCAAGTGGTAGAGTGCTATCCTTGAACTGAAGAGCTGAGGGACAGCACCCAGGCCCAGAGTTCAGGCCCCACATCCGGACCCAAAAAAAAAAAGAAAGAAAGAGAGAGAGAAAGAAAATAAGAGAGAGAGAGAGAGGAAGAAGGAGGAAGAGGAGGAGGAAGAGGTGGTAGGAAGGAAGGGATGAGCGTCACAAGCTAGCTGGAGTGAACTTGGTGGTGGATAGGAAGGGGTTTCAGGGATATTGGGGGCTCATGGAGTGAGTAAATTGGGACTAGGACTATGCCTGGAAGGAAACTGAGAAGCAAAGGAATAAGTAGAGAGAGCAGGGAGTTTCAGCTTGGATTGGAAGAATTGAGGGGCAATGAAACATGTGGGGGGAGGGGTCAAGGATTAGGTCAAGGAATTAGAAAGGCAGGAGAGGTCTGGAGAGTGCCTACATAGTGCATGAGACTAGGCTATCCCACAGAAACCAAGGAACCACGGCAAGAATAACAAAGAGGGCCAGAATTGAGGTGGGGAAACTAGGGGACACATTGAGGAACAGACTGGCAAGTGACAGAGCAGGCATGTGTGTCCTGGCGGGACTGTTGCCAGCTGAGGTCATCCTGGTACTGAAAGCCAAGGACTCTATTAGCCTCACCTTGCCTGGGGAAGGGACAAAAGGAGTCCTAGTCTTAGGCTTTTCTGGGGTTTCAACCATGTCTTCAGTTCTCTATGTCCTGCTGGAATCAATGACAGGAAGGGGCTCCAGTTCCCCGCCCCCTCCATCAGCCTCTTTCCTAGTGCCATCAATTATTCATCAGCACAGATCCCCGCCCTCCTGGCAGGGTAGGCTGGTCCCTCCCTCCATGCCCCGCCCCAACTCAGCCACACTGCCATACAAGCTCTGGTGAGCAAGGACAGCCAGCCAGGCAGTCTTCACTGCCTGGCTCAAGGGCTCGGTGGCTGTCCCTGCTAGACCCTGCCTGAGATCACATCACCCAGCCCTCCGCATCTGCCTCCTGGCAATCTCCCAGGGCCAGGAAGCCCCCTGGAGAAGATGCCCATCCAGATCTTCTGCTCTCTGTCTTTCTCCTCCGGAGAGGAGACCTCTGGGTCCTTGGGAGATGTGTGGGGTCCCCAGCAGCAGAAGCAGCGGGACAACTCAGAATCTGAAGAGGAGGAAGAAGAGAAGGAAAAGGAGGTGTCGGGGAAAGAGGCCAATGAGGGTGCTTTACCTTTGGACTTGGTGGCCTTTGCCAACAGCTGCACCCTCCATGGGGCCAACCACATCTTTGTGGAAGGGGGTCTAGGGCCAAGGCAGGCTCTGTGGGCAGTGGCCTTTGTCATAGCACTGGGTGCCTTCCTCTGCCAGGTAGGGGACCGCGTTGCTTATTACCTCAGCTACCCGCACGTGACGCTGCTAGATGAAGTGGCCTCTACCGAGCTGGCCTTTCCCGCGGTCACCCTCTGCAACACCAATGCCGTGCGGCTGTCCCAGCTCAGCTACCCCGACTTGCTCTACCTGGCCCCTATGTTGGGGCTGGATGAAAGTGATGATCCTGGGGTACCCCTTGCTCCACCTGGGCCAGAGGCTTTTTCTGGGGAGCCCTTTAACCTGCACCGTTTCTACAATCGCTCCTGCCACCGGCTGGAGGACATGCTTCTCTATTGTTCCTACTGCGGAGGGCCCTGTGGCCCTCACAACTTCTCTGTGGTGAGTGGGGCCCATACCTAGCACATTAACCCCCAAGACTGTCTTCCAGGACTCTCCCTGACCCTCACCTTCCGGGGCCCAGGACCTTGGTCTATGAGGTCAGCTTCTGATCTGTTGGTGACTGCCAATACTGGCCAGTTGTTAACTATTTTTGATTATCACCGCTTGGGTAGATGGTAAGGCAAGAGCCATTTGGTCTTTGGGGTGGCAGGGAAGTAGGAGGTTTGGTCCCATCATTACTCTACCCCACTCCTGGTCAAAAACTTCTACAGCAGGGACTTGTGAAACGTGTGTGTTGCTCGGTCATCTGTGTGTTTACCTGTCTCAGTGAATACAAGTTTCCTCTAAATCCAATGGCCTCTAGCTGTAAGCAGTAGGGACCTTTCTCCCAGAGTCATTTTTCCCCCTTGACCTTCCCACCCAGAGGTCTAGGGTTCTGTTAAGGGACCAACTGCCACCTTCTCTTCCCCCCAATTCAGCTTCCAGCTCTGTCTGGCCTGACTCCTCTCCAGCCCCTCCAAGGTACTGACTTTTCCTCCCTACACCTCCCCCCCAATCACCTGATGCCAGCTTCCTCTCCAATGTAGGAACTGGTGGGTGTCACTTCAGTCCAACCTCAGTCTTTGGATGGATGTAGACATACAGGACACTAGGAGTTTTTGGCCACTGTACCTCAGAGAGGCCAGGAGAGGGTTAACCTGTCTTCCTTGCTGTAGGAGGGTAGAACAGATAATTCTATCCGAGAACCACCAGGTGGCAGCAGCGATCCACTGCCCAACAGCCCCGCCCACAGAGCCAGGGAGCCTCAAAAACCTTGTCTTGGGGCTGGGAAGGTGGCTCAGTGGTAGAGCGCTTGCCTTGCATGCCAGAGGCCCTGGGTTCAATTCCTCAGCACCATATAAGCAAAAAGAATAAAGCCGGAAGTGGCGCTGTGGCTCAAGTGGTAGAGGGCTAGCCTTGAGCTGAAGAGCTGAAGGACAGCACCCAGGCCGAGTTCAGGCCCCATGACCGGACCCAAAAAAACCCCTTGTCTCTCACCACCCCAAATGGAGAGTAGGCCTAGGTGTGTGTTCAGCCTGTGGCTGCATGCTCCAAACTTGACAGTGGCTCTGGGAGGCTATAGGGAACTCTTAGAGTTCTTCCTGTGTTTTATCTCTCTCAATTCACTCTAAAAATATGGGAATGTTCTCTGATTTTCAGTTCCATACTGGAGGGGAACAAAGAAAGCTGTAGGTAGACAGAAGAGTCAAATGCTACTTCCCAGTTATACCCACTCACACTGCTTGTTCCTATGTCACCATCTAGCAGTAGTTCTTTTGTGGGAACATTTAGGAAGTTCATAGGAAAAGAATTAGTTCAGGGCTGGGAACGTGGCTTAGTGGTAGAGTACTTGCCCAGCATGCATGAAGCCCTGGGTTCGATTCCCCAGTACCATATAAAAAGCCTGAAGTGGCACTGTGGCTCAAGTGGTACAGTGCTAGCCTTGAGCAAAAGAAGCTCAGGGGCAGTGCCCAGGCCCTAAGTTCAAGCCCCAGGACTGGCAAAATAAAAAGAATTAGTTCAATCTTTCCCAGGCAGCTTTGAAATCAGGGCTGTGATAAGAGCTACTGTGGGCACAGAAGGAAGAGAAAACAGAAACTCCATCCCATGGCTGGGATATCCTCTGATACCTTCAAACTCTGCAAGAGCTTTACCAACATTCCATGTCTTGTTGTTTAGTTCGAGTGGTGGGGGCATGGATGAGGATGGTTCTTGGCATGGGAACTTGGACCGCTTCAGGTTCCATTGATAATGGGACAATGGTGGACAAAAAGGGCTAATGGCTGGAGGAAACCAGAAAGCTCAGCTTTTCTTTATTCTTTTGGTGTGTGTGTGTGTGTGTGTGTGTGTGTGTGTGTGTGTGTGTGTGTGTGTGTGTGTGTACTGGGCCTTGAGCTCTCGCTTGGGCTTTTTCACTCAAGGCTGGCACTCTACCCCTTGGTCACACCTCCATTTTTAGCTTTTTAATGGTTAATTGAAGCGTCTCAGGGACTTGTCCATTCAGGTTGGTTTCCAATTGCGATCCTCAGAACTCAGCCTCCTGAGTAGCTAAGATTATAGGCTTGAGCCAATAGCAGTTGGCCCAAAAAGCTTAGTTTTGAAGGGCTTAGGTTTAGAGGCAAGGTCTTGGGGAGAACAGGAGTTCTAGTGGCTGGGGTGAAACACCGAAGAGAAGCACTATTTCAGAGGCTTCAGAGGTCAGGCATAGACTCTTGGTGGTGGAGGTGTTCATATTAGAATATTGGCAAAGAGGGGCTGGGAAGGTGGCTCAGTGGTAGAGTGCTTGCCTTGCATGCATGAGGCCCTGGGTTCGATTCCTCAGCACCACATAAGCAAAAAGAAAAAAGCCAGAAGTGGTGCTGTGGCTCAAGTGATAGAGCGCTAGCCTTGAGCTGAAGAGCTGAGGGACAGCGCCCAGGCCCAGAGTTCAGGCCCCACAACCGGATCCCCCCCCCCCCAAAAAAAAAACAGTTCAAGGAGAGTGCACATGCGTGGGCATGCATGCATATGTACAGATTGGCACTTGATAGTCCAATTGAGAAGACTTTAATAAACTGTTTACAGGGCTGGGAAGGTGGCTCAGTGGTAGAGCGCTTGCCTTGCATGCCTGAGGCCCTGGTTCGATTCCCCAGCACCACATAAGCAAAAAAGGAAAAAAGCCAGAAGTGGTGCTAGGGCTCAAGTGGTAGAGCACTAGCCTTAAGCTGAAGAGCTGAGGAATAGCACCCAGGCCCAGAGTTCAGGCCCACGACCCGGACACAAAAACAAAACAAACAAACAAACAAACAAAAAACTGTTTACAGAGCTGTAGACAGGATTAAGGAAGCCAGTGAGGGTGTGGCAGCTAGCAATAGTGGGAAATTGCTCTCACTCTACCATTCCTGCCCATATTTACAGCCACAACCAGCAAAACAAACAGTCAGGGGACAGGGAAGGATTAGTACCCCAGTCTCTTTCTCCTCCTGCCTTGATTCCTTACTTGTAGTTCCCATTGGCCAAACGCTCAGGCTATGTACCCCACGAAGGTGGCTCTCCAGAGCACAAAAGGATGGAGAATAAGTGGGAGAGGGAAACAAATGGAGAATGAGCTGCCGATTCCTGAAGAGCAGTGTGATTCCATCATTGGAGGGAGCTGGGGAGAACCTCTAGGGGGCGGGGCAGGGGGTACTGGAAAAACTCAGGCTCTCCACTCTGTTCTTCATCAGGTCTTCACACGGTATGGAAAGTGCTACACATTCAACTCAGGCCGAGATGGGCGGCCTCGGCTGAAGACCATGAAGGGTGGGACTGGCAATGGGTTGGAGATCATGCTGGACATCCAGCAGGATGAGTACCTGCCCGTGTGGGGGGAGACTGGTATGTCACACTTCTCACCACCTCCCCTGCCTTGTTGTTCCTGGCCCCCACTTCTACTAGGCCTCCAGTCTGGGACCTGATACAGGGATCCGTCTCTATCTCCATCTCTGAATCTACCTGACATCCACACTCTCATTTCCCTGACTCCCCCCTCCCCTTCCTGTCTCAGTTACTCTCCAAGGTAACCAGCCATCCTCTTCCATCAGCAGCCGCCACTCACTCTATAAATAACTCCCTCTCTTCTTGGGCTGACTGCCTGTCTTGGTCTCAGGGGGCCTTGGGGGCAGGGGGGGAGGAGGAAGGAGAAAGGGAGGAGAATTGGAGCAAGTATCTGAGACTGTGATACTCTGGGAGAATTTGAAATCTTAAAACTTAGCAAACACCAGATAAGAAAAGAAATGTGTTGAATGCATGTCATTGAAGCCGCATGGAGCTGGTAACCCCAAGAGGCTGGGGAGTAGGCTCAGACCCCAAAGATAACCTCCCACTCAGTCCTAGTGCTTAACTTCTGGGGAAGGTCATATGCTTTCCTTGTCCCCAGCTCTGAAGGAGATTAGGGCTCAGGAGCCCTCCCAACCCACATCCCCTTTGTTCCCATAGACGAGACGTCCTTCGAAGCGGGCATCAAAGTACAGATCCACAGTCAAGATGAACCTCCTTTTATCGACCAGCTGGGCTTTGGTGTGGCCCCAGGCTTTCAAACCTTTGTGTCCTGCCAGGAGCAGCGGGTGAGAGGGTGGAAGGCTGCTTCTAGGGTGGGGTTGTGAGGGGTTCAAGATAAAGTGGCTCCCGCCTATAATCCTAGCTATTCAGAAGGCTGGGATCTGAGGATCATGGTTTAAAGCCAGCTCAGGAAGGAAAGTCTGTGAGACTTTCATCTTTAATTAAATACCAAATAAACCTGGAAGTTGAACTTCGACTCAAGTGGTAGAGGGCTAGCTTTGAGCAACGAAGTTCAGGGACAGCACCCAGGCCCAGAGTTTAAGCCCCAGGTCTGACACACACACAAAAAAAAGGAAGAAAGATAGAGTGGTAGGTGGTTGATAACAGGAGGAACAGGTGAGCTACAGCAAGGATGATAAGCAGCATGAATGACCTACAAACTCTGAGATTTTCAGAGGCCATGGAGGGGAAGGGGGTAGGGCTCCCCAATTCCGTATCTTGTCAGAGAAGTCCATCAAGGTGACTTGGGGGGAAGAGGTCCCCACACTTCCCCAGCTCCCCGCTCTCCCAGCAGCTCATCTACCTACCCCCGCCCTGGGGCACCTGCAAAGCTGTTACCATGGACTCGGATTTCTTCGACTCCTACAGCATCACCGCCTGCCGCATCGACTGTGAGACTCGGTACCTGGTGGAGAACTGCAACTGCCGGATGGTGCACATGCCAGGTCAGGCCTCCAGGCTCCCAGCACTTATCCTGCCCCTCCACAACTCCTTCCCATCCATCCTCCTCCCCACGCCCACTCCTTACCTCTCTCACCATCATCTGCCCTTGGTCCCTGCCTGTGCCCACAGGGATGGGTGGCAGGAAGGGTGGACTCTGCCATCACAACCCCTTTAAACTCCATCCTGCAACCACTGTCTTCTCCTCCAGGGGACGCCCCATACTGCACTCCAGAGCAGTACAAAGAGTGTGCAGATCCTGCCCTGGGTGAGTCCTTCCCCCCGCCCCACCCCTCACCCCTGCCCTTATCCTGGAGCAGTCAGAATGCAGCCACGTGCATAAGGGTCTCAGTCTAGACAGCTCTGATCCACTGCATCCACACACGTGTCTGACTTGAATGCTGAGAATAGCATTTTCACAGGTCCCTATGGAAAATGAACAGGGTGGGGTCACCTGGGAAGGGCCTCCAGTCTCTTTCATAAGTAACTCAAGATGGCTGACCATCACAGATCCTCAGGGAATGGCACATAGGCAGAATACATACTTATGAGAGACAGGGCTGAGGGAAAAGGGCAGGTCAGGAAAACAGAAGGGGGCTCAGGGGCCCTTGGTGGGGGCAGGGCCAGAATCTTTCTGTTGAGAGTTGGTGGCAGAAGGATATCACTCAACCAGCGCCTGTCACCTGGCTGGGCACAGACTTCCTGGTGGAGAAGGACCAAGAATACTGCGTGTGTGAAATGCCTTGCAACCTGACCCGCTATAGCAAGGAGCTGTCCATGGTCAAGATCCCCAGCAAAGCCTCCGCCAAGTACCTGGCCAAGAAGTTTAACAAGTCTGAGCAGTACATAGGGTAAGAGCTCCACAGTTCTGGGCAAGGTCTGTGGACAGGGACAGTGGAGGGTATAAGTGGGCTTTGATGAGGGCTCAGCAGGCAAGAGAAAGTTGAGATAAACCCAGGGAAGACACACATGGCAACCAAAATGTGTGGGCTGGGGGGTGTACAGAGAGAAAACCAGGCCAGAACAAGCAATGGAAAGACTCTGTCCTCTCTCCTCACTTTACACTGTCTCCACCCTCATGCTGTATTTAGGATCTCCTCCCTCTGCCAGTATGTAAAGCATCTTTTTCTCTATGCCATTTCATCTATCCTCACAACTCTAGAACTTGTCCATCTGCATCTCATTTTGTGTATAAATATATGTGTGCCAGTCCTGGGGCTTGAACTCAGGGCCCAGGTGCTATCCCTGGGCTTTTGTGCTGGAGGCTATAGCTCTACCGTTTGAAGCACAGCTCCACTTCTGGCTTATTTTCATGATTAACTGGGGATAGTCTCATAGAGTTTCCTGCCCAGGTTGGCTTCTAACTCCCATCTTCAGATCTCAGCTTCCTGAGAAGCTAGTATTATAAGCATGAACCACCAATTCCCAGCTTGGATCTGGTTTTGTGGGTACAGAAACAAATTCAGAGAGGCTAACTTGCTATGGTCACCTGGCTAGCAAGGGGCAGAGATAGGACTTGAACCTAGGTCTTCTCCTCCCTACCCCTGTACAGGGAGAACATTCTGGTGCTGGATATTTTCTTTGAAGTCCTCAACTATGAGACCATTGAGCAGAAGAAAGCCTATGAGATTGCAGGGCTCCTGGGTGAGCTTCTGATGTCACTTGTCATGGGATCCCTACCACCCAAACCAGGGTGTTTATTCTGCCCCATCCCTAGGGGCCTTTCCCTCAACCCTGTGGTGTGGCATGCAATGGGGGAAGGGGATGGGCAAAGAGGAAAGCGTACATAAGTGGAGACTAAGAGTTTGGGGATATTTTGTAAAGTCCTTTTCCCTTAATAACGTCTTTTTCATCTCGAAAAAGTAGAAAAATGTTTTTTAAAAAAAAAAGTGTAGAGAAGCAAAGAGAAATACTGTCAGGATCTGGTTTTGCAACACTTCCTAAGAAGGCTGTTAATCCCTTTGTGAATCTGGCTGGCCTGCCCTAGCCCCACGGAGCCTTACTGTCCCCATGGGGTCCTGAGCCCCTTCACCTCCCTGCCATCCCCACCCCCACTTCCACAGGTGATATTGGGGGCCAGATGGGGCTATTCATCGGAGCCAGTATCCTCACTGTGCTGGAGCTCTTTGACTATGCCTATGAGGTAAAGGGGGACAGGGGAAGGGGGAGGGGGCTATAGAGGAGCAGGGCTCCAGTCCACCTACCCCGCTCTCCCCTTCTTAGGTAATTAAGCACAAGCTGTGCAGAAGAGGCAAATGCCAGAAAGAGGCCAAGAGGAGCAGCGCAGACAAAGGCGTGGCCCTCAGCCTGGATGACGTCAAAAGACATGTGAGGGACCAGAGCAAGGGGCACCCTGCAGCCAGACCCTTCCTCCACCCCATGAACACCCTCTCTCCCAGAGACACCTTCTCCTTTGGCTCCCTAGGTCCTCATAACCAGTCCTCTTCTGTGTCTTTCCCCTAGAACCCCTGCGAGAGCCTCCGGGGCCATCCGGCCGGGATGACGTATGCTGCCAACATCCTACCTCACCATCCGGCCCGAGGCACATTTGAGGACTTTACTTGCTGAGTCCCGCAGGCCACTGTACCAAAGGCCTAGGTGGGGAGGGCGAGGAGAGCAAAGGGGCCCCAACGGCCCCCCCACATCTGCCCTGAGGACTCTCCCATACTCCTGGGCAGCCCTTTTCCTCTTGCCTGGGTGAGGAAGGAGTCTTGACCTTAGAAGACCTCTCCCTGCCTCTATCTCATTCTTTTTATCTTAACAAAACTAAACTAATCTTGAAAAAGAAAAAAGAGAGAAAGAGGGAGAAAACCTCGGCAAAGGACCTCAGGCTGCCCCTCCCTGCTCCATGCTGCCGCCCCTAGCTCCCAGCCTGAGTTCTGTCTGTCATCTGAGTGTCCACCTACATTCTGCTGCCACCAGTCACCAAAGTCCCCTCCCAGTGAGGGGCAGAGGGGATCCCTGGGGCCTGGAATTCAGGCCCCAAACCAGAGAATGTACCTTAAGGGGGGGAGGGCTATTGAGGGGGCTTCCCCAGCCTTAGGAGACCCTCTCAGACCAGTGACTTCCCCCCTCCCTGGTCCACTCCTCCCCCCTCCAAGCTCATCTCCAGGCAGAAAAATAAATCTCCAGTCCCGCTCCCTCACACTATGTGAAGTTTCTGGGGGGAGGGGAGGGGTCAGGGATCCCCTGAAGAAGTGGAGAAGAGAACATGATGTGGCTCCGGTGCTGAAGGCCACATCCTAAATCCCTATGAGCTCTCCCCCACTCCAAAGCTGCTGGAGAGACTTCCTTCCCAGAGGCAGCCTTCCTCCACATCCTGTAAAAGACCTGGCTGGTTAGCTTCCAGCTCAGGGAGAGGGGCACTGGTGCCTGACCTCACTGGCCTCCCTCCCAGAGGCCCTTGCAAAGGGCCACATCCATAAATTTTCTTATGGAACACTCCCAAGTCTTCTTCTCCAGCTTCATTTGCTTCTTTCAACAACCTCATCTGCATTTTCTATTTCTATACGATACAGACTCTATATTGCTATATCTCTGTATATACTTTCCTCTAACCCTGTCTGTCTCCATCCTTTTGTCTCAGAGAACCATCTTCCCAGATATTCCCACCCCCCCAACCCCTCCAAAAAGAAGTTCCTCCTTCTGTGTTTCTCCCCTGTTCCTGGTCTCTGAATGCCTTCGCCTGTATAAACAGTTGGACTCTCCCCTGGTGTCTGTACTGTGTACACACATCCCTCTGAGAAGCACAAGGAGACGACACACGCATTGTAACCTTCGCACTGTCTTGGTGGCGACATAAAGGAAGCTGTGAATCACAAGCTCTGCCTCTTTCTGGCCTCACCCTCTCCCCTCAATCCCAGGTACCCTCTGCCCTCCCTGCAGCCTTAACATTCCCTTCCCCTGCTCCTCCTATCCCAATGTCCTTTGCCTGGCTGACTGTGGTCTCCCCAAGAAAGGAGTGCTACAGAGGTAGCCCCACGTAGCGGGTAGAGAACTATGCTGGACACTAAGTCAAGAGACAGAAGGGAGCTGCGGATTGGTGACTCCCACAGCTAGGGCAGTGGGTGCCCACAGGAAGAAGTTGAGGTCTTCAGTCAGTGGCCTTTCCCTCCTTCTGGGTTCCCAGCCTCCCTTCCTTACCTGATGTCCAACCAAGCCCACCTGGTGAGTCAGGGTTTGGTCATGGGAGGAAAGAGGCAAGACCTAAAGGGGGAGTTGAAAGATTTGCTGTTCTGTCTCCCTACAAGTAAGGGGTTGGGCCTGTCCCAACCCCTCCACCAGGCACTCCTCACAAGCCAGAGCCCTAACCCTTTTCCAGGCCTTCTCTGTCCAGCTGTCTCTTGGTGTACACTCCCAGAACAGTGCCTGTGGGCAGTTCATCTGCATTGGTCTGGAGCTGGAGAGTGAGACTATAGGATCTTTGGGAACTTCTTGATTTCTAAGTTCCTTAGAAAACAGCCTTTCCAAAGGGAAGAAAGAGCAAGGCCAAAAGTGTGCACTAGATGGGGGTCAGTAGGCAGGGCCCTGGGTGACGCATGACTCTGGTCTAATAAACTGGGTTTCAACCATCTCCTCTTCAGTGTTGTTCTTTTTATTTGAGGAGTTTTTAGGTATTCCCACTAAAGCTGAGATTGGCATGAGACCACACTATGAGGGGAGGAGTAAGAAAAGATCTGATCAGCGAGACACTGGAATCTGTCCTGACATGGGATACGGAGATCACATACCAGGAATGGTTTGAAACACTAGGCAGGAAAAGAGGGAAGGGATTGAACACAATATATTTCCCAAAGGTAAGTCTCAGCACAGAAGGATTCTTTGGAGAGGTGGCAATGTCAAAATTCCAGATAAACTGGAACCTAAAATCTGGAAGCAGAATAGGTTACAAAGGAGAAAAAGGAAATGGGTCGCAGTTCCCACAAGAGTAAATCATTGAGGCAACTATTTATGGAATGGATCCTGGGCTGCCAAGCAGAAGACGAGTTGAGGACCACTCTACCACTTGCTACCTTGAAAGTTCATCATTTACCTCCTTCGAATCCAGCTTTTTCATCTGTAAAACACAATAAACAGCCTGTGCAGATGACTCAGGCCTGTAATCCTAACTACTCAGGAGGATCTGAGGATCTTGGTTCAAAACCATCCCAGGCAAGAAAGTCCATGAGACTTTTATTTCCAACTAACCACCAAGAAGCTGAAAATGGCTCAAGTGATAGAAGGCTAGCCTTGAGCTAAAAAGCTAAGAAACAGTAGGACCGAAGTTCAAGCCCCTGGAGCGACACAAGCACGCACGCGCACACACACACACACACACACACACTCTCTCTCTCTCTCTCTCTCTCTCTCTCTCTCTCTCTCTGCAATAAGCCGTACGTTTCCCTTTTCGGCCACCCTCACTGAAAGCAGCAAGGGAATGAAACGAAAAGCCATCAGAGAGCTGAAATGCACTGCAGCAAGGTGAAGCTGTCCCTCCCAGCCCCACTCTCCATCAGAAAGCTAGCGTTAGGGGATTGGAGGGCTATGTTCCTCCGGACGGCCTGGGGGCGCCCGTTCACGCGGCCTCTCTATCCCCGCGCTCCTCTCTATGGTGCTCTCGCCCCGACCACGAAGGTGGGGATGGGAGGGGGGGGTCATCACACCCTTTTCGCTAGGCGCCTCCTCTAGCCCGTCGTCTCGTTGCTCCTGAGCCTCCCGTGCCTGCCCGCCCGCCGGGCACACAAACAGGCAGGCGCTCGGGGGGCGCGCGGGGGGGAGTTCCGGTTCCGGTTCTTTGTGCAGCTGCCTCGGCGGCTCCGGGAAGATGGCGGCCCGGGCGGGTTTCCAGTCTGTGGCACCGAGCGGCGGGGCCGGAGCCTCAGGAGGGGCGGGCGCGGCAGCTGCTCTGGGCCCGGGCGGAACTCCCGGGCCTCCGGTGAGAATGGGTCCGGCGCCGGGTCAGGGGCTGTACCGTTCCCCGATGCCCGGGGCGGCCTATCCGGTGAGTGGGGCAGGAGGAGGGGCGCGCGGGCCGGGGGCGGGGCCGAGCCGGGGCCTGGGAGTGACAGGGATGGGGGAGGAGCAGGAAGGACTCCCCTGAAAGGGGTTCTGGTCCTGGGTTGGGGGTGGGGAAGGCAGTTAGCATCCTCCCGCCCCCCCGCCCCCACACACACACCCTGCTCCCACAAGCATTGTTTCAGTGGGGAGTCAATGTAGAGTCGGGGAGATGCAGTGGGGCTTGGGATGGCCATGAAGAGCAAAGAGACATGGGCTTGGAGGAACACCCAACTTGTAGTTGCAAATTGAGGTCTGCTTCAAAAGAGATTGAAGCCAGCCGAGTGGGTGGAGGACTAGAGGAGTTGTCTGATGAGTCCGATTGAGGAGAAAACTTGAATGTAATATAGCTGTCTTAATAGTTCGTGGGTCCTAATTTCCATAGATTGGAACTGGGGCAGAGGATGGTCCAGTTACCTATATTTCAAAGAAGCAGAGGGCTCCCGCTCTCTTGTCATTATCCTCCACCCTACCTACCAGCTTTGTTCCATTCAAAGAATTCAGGCTCCTACCTCCCAGTTTTCCATTCTTGGTGGGGTTAATTGGCAGGGGAAGCTATGACATCTCTGGGTCCTTTCCTCTCTGTAGAGACCAGGTATGCTGCCAGGAAGCCGAATGACACCTCAGGGACCTTCCATGGGACCTCCTGGCTATGGGGGAAACCCTTCAGTCCGACCTGGCCTGGCTCAGTCCGGGATGGACCAGTCCCGCAAGAGACCTGCACCTCAGCAGATCCAGCAGGTCCAGCAGCAGGCGGTCCAGAATCGAAACCACAAGTAAGATGACCTGGGTGGAGGAAGGGAGGGGCAAGGAGGCCTGTGAAGATACAGGTGGTGGGAGAATTGGTGAAACTGTATCAGCAGGTGATGCTGCAGAGACTCACTATTGAGAATGCCTGGTGGTGGTGGTGGTGGTGGTGGTGGTGGTGGTGGTGGTGGTACTAATGATGGGAGGGCAGGGAGGAGGGGAGGAGGTTCTTCTATTTGAGAAAAAGCTTTGCAGGCCCTCACTTTACAATAAAGGGAGGTGTTGATGGCTAATTTTTCATGTTATGACTCATTCTATCCCAACCTGATAACTATTTATTCTGAACAGTGCAAAGAAAAAGAAGATGGCTGACAAAATTCTACCTCAAAGGGTGAGTCCAATTTCTATGTCTTCTTGAAGGTGTGGTTAATTTGAGAATAGAGATGGTCATCAGCCTTACATCCCAATCACATCTTTTCTATTTTGAAGATTCGTGAACTGGTACCAGAATCCCAGGCCTATATGGACCTCTTGGCTTTTGAAAGGAAACTGGACCAGACTATCATGAGGAAACGGCTAGATATCCAGGAGGCCTTGAAACGTCCTATCAAGGTAACGCAGGAAAGCACTAGGCAGATAGCCAAAGGAGAAAACCTTCATCAAGCTTAGGATGAAAAATCTTGGCATTTAAATTGTATTGCTTTGGCTGGGCACTGGTAGCTCAGACCTGTAATCATAGCTACTAAGGAGGCCGAGATCTAATGATTATGGTTCAAAGCCAGCCCAAGCAGGAAAGTCCATGAGAGTCTCTCCAGTTAACCAGCTAAATTTGGAGCTGTGGCTCAAAGTAGCAAAGTAATAGGCTTGAGCAAAAAAGCTCAGGGACAGTGCCCAGGCCCTGAGTTCAAGCCCCATGACCAACAGAAAACAACAGTAAGATGGCACTGGTGGCCTACGCCTGTAATCCTAGCTACTCAGGAAGCTGAGATCCGAGGATCATGATTCAAAGCCAGCCTGAGGAGGAAAGTGGGTAAGACGCTTATCTCCAATTAATCACCAGAAAACCAGAAGTAGAGCTGTGGCTCAAAGTGGTGGAGCACTATCACTGAGCACAAAAGCTCAGGGCCGGCGTGCTGACCCCAAGTTCAAGCTCCATGACGGGAAAAAAAAAAGGACAGAACAGCAAGATGGGGGTGGGGGTTGGTGTTTTTACTATGATGGCTCTGCTACATTGGGAACCTGGCACTATGCATGACTTTTTCCACCTGGCATCCCAGGGACAGTAAGCCAATCTATTAGGAGTAATTTTGGGGTTTGGGGAGACTCTTGTCTTCAGCATCAAACCATTGAAGCCCCATTATCAATCCTGTTTCTGCTTTCTTCAGCAAAAACGGAAGCTTCGTATTTTCATTTCTAACACTTTCAATCCGGCCAAGTCAGATGCCGAAGATGGGGAAGGGACCGTGGCTTCCTGGGAGCTTCGGGTAGAAGGACGGCTCCTGGAGGATGTGAGTTCAAGATCTACAGTGGTCATGGTTGATGTGTAGGGTGGGAACTGCTGGGACTGAGCAGTGTTGTCCAAGCTGCAAGAAGCCTTACTGGTTTTTACAGCTCCTGCCGAGAGTATCGGACAGGGGGACACTCTGTTCTCTGCACAGAAAGACAATGGTCCTTTATATCTATTCCCATAGTTTGGTCATCACTGGTATCAAAAACCTTATTGTCTTGGGATTTGATTTGTTATTTGCCTTACTCCTGATTCTGCTGGCCATTCAATTTAGCAGTATTCATAGATTAGTTAGGTAGGGTTTGGGGGTGGGTTGGTTGTTTTGTGTTTTAGTTTTTAAGTTCTTAAATCCTTGATTCCTACTGTGGCATTTCCAGCTTTCATTGGAGATGCTCCACAGTTTAAGTCGGGTAGATTTCTCTGACAAGGTCTTTATTACTTCATGGGGAACGTTAACAGACAGGGGGTAGCCCTCAACTTCCCACCCCAGCAGCTCCTTAGGGAAGCTCACCTTTCTTTCCTTTCCTTGCACTCTCTGGCTCTATTTTTAGCTGCTTGCAGGCAAGCTGATTTGAATGCATTTTGCAGAACTAGGACTCAATGTTAGAGCCTCCATCATCTCTATATAGGTCTAGTCCATCTGCTGATTATGTCATTCTGTCCAAATAAAGCTGTTTTTGTTCTGGCTGGTTACTGCCTGTGATTCATTTCCCCTCTACAGTCAGACTTTCTCTGTTCAGATGTGCTTTATGTACAACAGTTTGGCTTAGCTTGCCTCATATCCCTTAGGGAAATGAAGTAGATAAGTGACTTTGTCCTTATAAGCTGCTTCTTCGGGGTTCTACTGATATCATGACTAGAGTTTTGCTTTTTTCTTTTTTGTTTTTTTTGGTACCAAGATTTTAACTTAAGGCCTTGAGCTCCTGCTTGGCTTTTTCACTCACAGCTGATGCTCTACCACTGGAGTCATGCCTCCAGACCAGCATTTTGCTGGTTAGTTGGCTATAGAGTCTCAGACTTTTCTGCTTGGGCTAGCTTTGAATCTCAGTCCTCAGATCTCAGCCTCCTGAGTAGCTAGGATATACAAGTGTGAGCCACTAGTGCTAGGTAGAGGCCTACTTTTCCATTTCTTAAGAGACAGAAGACGTTCTTGATTCCCCCCCCCCCCCCCATTGTTATTGTGGGTGGTTTTAATAGGGCTTTGTCTTGGCAAAGGTTTTTGGGCCTTTTCTAACATGATTTTTCCTATCTCTCTTCCAGTCAGCCTTGTCCAAATATGATGCCACCAAACAAAAGAGGAAGTTTTCTTCCTTTTTTAAGTCCTTGGTGATCGAATTAGACAAAGACCTGTATGGACCAGACAACCATCTGGTAGAAGTGAGTACTTATGCCTTGTAGGCTCTGATTCTGGTTGGAGGATGATGGACTTGAGAGCCGAACTAACACCCAAAGAGAGGAGGAGATAAAAAGAGTTATCCCAAGTGTACAGGTCCACCATTTCAGTTTGTACATCGACTTCCAGATGGCACTAGCTGTGTTTATTTGGACCTAGAACTCTTTTTTTTTTTTTTTTGGGTCCGGTCTTGGGGCTTGAACTCTGGGCCTGGGCACTGTCCTTCAGCTCTTCAGCTCAAGGCTGGCGCTCTACCACTTGAGCCACAGTGCCACTTCTGGCTTTTTTCTTTTTGCTTATGTGGTGCTGAGGAATCGGACCCAGGGCCTCATGCATGCAAGGCAAGCACTCTACCACTGAGCCACCTTCCCAGCCCCTAGACTTACAACTCTTGGAATCTGACTTGTCCTGCCTTTTATTATCCTGACTATTGCCCCTACTTTCAAGGAATATTCTAATGAAGGCCTCTTGTACATATCAAGCCATCTCTGAATTTGCTTATTAAGAATGATGAGTTGTAGTTACCCATGTGTCATTCATAGTGTTTTCTGATAGCAGTTGTTGTAATTAAAGGGGTTGATTAAGGGTGCTAGTACTTGCCTAGGTTACTTTAGGTCTTAGAGTCACTTTCAAATCATCAGTAATCCTTTATTGTAGTGCCTAATTGTGCAGTGTTTTAAAGACCATGTTAGCACCAGTATTATTTGGGACATAGGCCCAGAATAACATCCAGTGCTGCATGTAAACTTAACTTGCTCCTTTCTTTGCCAATGTAGCCGCAGCCCCTTAACCTCAACCACTAAGAGACATGGGAAGGTCTTTACCATCTAATAAGGGAAGTAAGTCATAGACTCAATAGAAATTTGTAAATATATTTAACTTAGTTTTATAGTAGTGTAATAGCAATGAATGTGGACTGGAAATCAGACACACCAAAGCTCAAATTGCAGTTCCACTATTTATTGGTATTTGACCTAGGCAAGTCACTTCATTCTTCTAAGCACTAGTTTTTTTCATCTGTAAAATAAGTATTATCAGGCTTATCTTGAATGGGTGTTTGGGAATTAAGTGATAACCAAGTAAATGGCTTAGCATACTCTTTTACAAAATAAGTATGCACTAAATGGTAGCTACATTATGTTTCTGTTCCCATATGCATTCATTTTGTGGGCAAAAATTTCACTGGAAATTTGGGCTAATTTAAATATGATCCCCAATACTCAGAAATAAACAAATAATCTGCTTATATACAGGCAATAATCCCAAAACTATATGCAAACTTTAGGTGTGTCTTATGCTATTGCTGCTCTCCAGTAACCTCAGTAATCAAAGTTGAATGTTCAGTCATTACAGAAGCTCTTCCCTCCCACCCCAGCTCTTCCTCTGGGAGAGCCCCCCTGACATCTTCCTCTCTGTAGTGGCACAGGACCGCCACTACCCAGGAGACTGATGGCTTCCAGGTGAAGCGGCCAGGAGATGTGAATGTACGGTGTACTGTCCTACTGATGCTGGATTACCAGGTATTTTGTAGAGATGTGAGGGGGTCTAGCATTTACAGCCACATCTCAGTAACAGTCCAACCTGTAAGGGTTTAGGTCTAGTTGTGAATAACTTGCCACTTTAACACATGGATAATTCTTATCTTACTATTTTCCTGTACCTAAGAAAGCATAATTTTAATGTTTGCTGACTAGATTGAATGTGCAATCATAGTAAGCACATCAGGATGCACACCGATCCAGCTCACTGATTTCATTTCCTATATTCTCTGGTTCTGTGCAGCCTCCCCAGTTTAAATTAGACCCTCGCCTGGCTCGGCTCCTGGGCATCCATACACAAACTCGTCCAGTGATCATCCAAGCACTCTGGCAGTATATCAAGACACATAAGCTCCAGGACCCTCATGAACGAGAATTTGTCATCTGTGACAAGTACCTCCAACAGGTATATTAAGGACTTTTTCTTTTGTTGGGAACCATAAGGCCAGTAATTATATTCAAAATGCCTATTTTTAGTTACTTCTCTTTCCCATAGATCTTTGAATCTCAACGTATGAAGTTTTCAGAGATCCCTCAACGGCTTCATGCCTTGCTTATGCCACCAGAACCCATCATTATTAACCATGTCATCAGGTAAGCTTGAATGTGGGAGACCTAGGTATACTGGAGCTGGCTTGTAATAGCTCACACAGTTGGTTGTTAACAGGGATTTTGTAAGCAGTTTGTGTAACATAGCGATTATTAAAATTAAATTACAGCCAGGCACCCATGGCTCATGCCTGTAATCCTAGCTAATCAGGATGCTGAGATCTGATGACCATGGTTCAAGGCCAGCCCAGTCAGGAAGAGCTGTGAAACTCTTATCTCCAGTAAACCACCAGAAAACCGAAAGTGGTGCAGTGGCTCAAGGGGTAGAGCGCCAGCCTTGAGCTGAATTGCTGAGGGACTGCACTCAAGCCCAGAGTTCAAGCTCCGTGACCGACCAAAAAAAAAAAACTGAAAAATGAGTAATAAAGCTGGGTGCTTATACTTGTAATCCTAGCTACTCAGGAAGCTGAGACCTGAGGATAGTAGTTTGAAGCCAGCCTGGGCAGAAAAGTCCATGAAACTCTTATTACCATTAAATTATTCAGGCCGGGAGCCAGTTGCTCACGCCTGTAATCCTAGCTACTCAAGAGGCAGATCTGAGGATCGAGGTTCAAAGCCAGCCCGGGCAGGAAAGTCCATGAGACTCTTATCTCCAATAAACCGGAAGTGGCTTTGTGGCTCAAGCGGTAGAGCACTAGCCTTGAGCTGAAGAGCGCCAGGACAGCGCCCAAGCCCAGAGTTCAAGCCCCACGACTGACCCCCCCCCAAAAAAAGTTACTCAGAAAAAGCCAAAAGTGGTGCTATGGCTCAAGTGGTAGAGTACTAGCTTTGAGCACAAAGAGGCTTAGACAGTGCCCAGGCCCTGAGTTCAAGCCCTAGGATCGGCAAAAAAAGAAAAGGGTAATATATACTCAAAACCTATTTCGTAGTTCTTGTTGTTGTTGTTGTTCATGGGGCCTGAACTCTGGGCCTGGGTGCTGTCCTTCAGCTCTCCAGCTCAAGGCTAGCACTCTACCACTTGAGCCACAGTGCCCACATCTGGCTTTTTCTGCTTATGTAATACTGAGGAATCGAACCCAGGACCTCATACATGCTAGGCAAGCACTCTACCGCTGAGCCACTTTCTCAGCCCATATTTCCTAGTTCTTTTTTTTTTTTTTTAATTAAACCACATTTACTCATATCTGTTCTCTCAAGGCTACTTCTGTCTGCATGGTAGAAGTACTGCTGTGTAATGAGTTGCTGTTGGACAAGTCTTCCCAACTCTGTGCCCAGTGACAATGTTGGTGGCTGGAAATCAGCAAACACTGTCCCCTTGGAGAATCAGTTCAGGCTTTACCAGCTTATCAGTGTGGGAGGAGTCAGCATCTGTCTTTTCCCTTGGCAGTACTGGCCTTTGTAGGCAGACACTCTTAGCACTGTGATCAACACCTCTAGTCCTTTTTTTCTTCCATGATTTTTGAGATAGGGTCTGGATGTTTTGCTCAGCCTAACCTAGACCACAATCTCTTCACTGGGATGGCAGATATGGGCTACTATGCTAGCCTCTTCCATTGAGATGGAGTCTTGCAAGTTTTTTTTTTCCCTATTAGAACTAGAGTTCTTCCACCTCAACCTCCCACATAGGTAAGATGAACAGGCATGCACCAGTGTGTGCTGCTGTTGGTTGAGAGTCTCACAATCACAAAGTTTTCTCCAAGACTGACTTCAAACCATAATCCTCCCAATCTCAGCTTCCTGCATAGCTAAGATTGTAGGCATAAGCCACTGCATTCAGCTTTTGTGGCATATGTTGTGTGTATGTGCATGCATGACAGCTGGGGCCTGAACTGGCTTCAAACAAGATTCTCAGACATCAGTCCTTTTTCCTTTCTTTTTTGGTGCCAATTCTTGACATCATGTTAGAGCCTGGTCCCTGAGCTTTTTTTTTTTTTTTTTTTTTTTTTTGTCGTTTGTGGGTCTTGAACTCTGGGCCTGGGAGCTGTCCCTCAGCTCTTCAGCTGAAGGCTAGCACTCTATCACTTGATCCACAGCGTCACTTCTAGTTTTCTGGTGGTTAATTGGAGATAAGAGTCTCACGAACTTTACTGCCCAGGCTGGCTTTGAACCGCAATCCTCGGATCTCAGTCTCCTGAGTAGCTAGGATTACAGGCGTGAGCCACCAGCACCTGGTTGTCCCTGAGCTTTTTTGCTCAAGGCTAGTGTTCTACTACTTGCCACAGCTCCATTTCTGCCTCTTCCCCCCCCCCCACCCTTTTTTTTTGGGGGGGGGGGGGGAGAGGTTGGTCATGGGTTTGAACTGCTTTTTTTTTTTTTTGCTAGTCCTGGGGCTTGAACTCAAGGCCTGGGCACTGTCTTTTGCTCAAGGCTAGCACTCTACCACTTGAACTACAGCGCCATTTCTGGCTTTTTCTGTGTATGTGGTACTGAGGAATTGAATGAGGAATTGGCTTCATGCATGCTAGGCAAGCACTACAGCTAAGCCACATTCCCAGTTCCTGTTTGGGCTTTTGTGCTCAAGGCTAGTGCTCTGTCACTTAGTGTCCCAGCACCACTTCTAGCTTTTTCTGAGTAATTTTTTTTTTATTGAGGGGATGGGGGGCGGTTGTGGGGCTTGAACTCTGGGCTTGGGCATTGTCCCTGAGCTCTTCAGCTCAAGGTGATCGACCTAACACTTGAGCCACAGCACTACTTCCAGTTTTCTGATGGTTTATTGAAGATGAGTCTCTTTCCTGCCCTGGCTGGCTTTGAACCGCAATCCTCAGATCTCAGCCTCCTGAGTAGCTAGGATTACAGGCGTGAGAGCCATTGGCACCTGGCTTTTCTGAGTAATTTATTGGAGACTAAGAGTCTCATGGATTTTTCTGCCCAGGCTGACTTCAAACTGCTATCCTCAGATCTCAGTCTCCTGAATAGCTAGGATAACAGGCACTCATTTCTCCTTTGTTTGTTTGATGATTAATTGTAGATACAAGTTTCATGGACTTTTCTGCCCCGAGCTTTTTTTTTTTTTTTTTTGGGGGGGGGGGGGGGTCCGGTCGTGGGGCCTGAACTCTGGGCCTGGGCATTGTCCCTCAGCTCTTCAGCTCAAGGCTAGCACTCTACCACTTGAGCCACAGCGCCACTTCCAGCTTTTTTCTTTATGCTTATGTGGTGCTGAGGAATCGAACCCAGGGCCTCAGGCATGCAGGGCAAGCGCTCTACCACTGAGCCACCTTCCCAGCCCCCCAAGCTAGTTTTGATCCATGATCTTCAGATATCATCAGCCTCTTGAGTAGTTAAGATTATACATGTGAGCTTCCAGGCCTAGCTTCCATTGCTCTTTTTTTTTTTTTGGTGCCAGTACTGGAGCTTGAACTCAGGGCCTTGGTGCTGTCCCTGAGCTTTTGTTGCTCAAGGTTAGCGTTCTACCACTTGGGCAGCAACTCTACTTCAGGCTTCTTTGTGTTGGTTAATTGGAGATAAAAGGCTCACCGACTTTTCTGCCAACAATGAACCACAGTCCTCAGAGCTCAGCCTCTTGAGTAGGATTACAGGCATGAGTTACTGGCACCTGGCTTCCATTGCTTTTTAATTGGAAGATAGAGAGTGAGACATCCCCAGGAGACAGATAGGTAGTAAAGAAAAGTACTTCCTCCTCAAAACAGAATGTCCCTGTAGTTGGCTATCATTTATTTGACTTTCTTCTATGGCTCCATGTTAAGTCCAGTGAAGGTCTGTTTCCTTTGGCCCTGAGCCATCACACAGCCTGTAGTCAATTAGTTAAACCATCTTTGTGTGTATGTGTGTGTGTGTCTGTCTGTCTATCTAAATTTAGTTTGCCTTCATTTTGAGATAATTCTAGTTTAAAGATTCTGTGGTAGTAGTTTTCTCCTGGGCTCAAAAGATCTTTCTACTGGATACTTTCTTATGCTATTTGAATTTTTGCTATTTATTGTTGAAAAAAAAAACTTTACTGAGATAGCATTTGTATGCAGTGAATTGCACCCACTCTGAGCACATTAAATTTTTGTTTGAAGATTTCTGGTGACTGTATATAGCACATAGCTTCTATTGCAGTGAAGGAACACAGTATTTGTGTTGGATCTGAGAGTGCTTGAACCCTTTTTCAGTCAATCCCTTTCTCCTTTGTCACTAGGCCATCTTTTTTTTTTTTTTCCTGGTCCTGGAGTTTGAACTCAGGGCCTTGCTTAGTGCTGTCCCTGAGCTTCTTTTGCTTAAGAC
The DNA here is from genome assembly GCF_019054845.1 of Dipodomys spectabilis. Lineage (NCBI taxonomy): Eukaryota > Metazoa > Chordata > Mammalia > Rodentia > Heteromyidae > Dipodomys > Dipodomys spectabilis. The sequence goes on along the minus strand of NW_024870716.1, from coordinate 526,389 downwards.
TAGCACCTTGAGGGGGCTGGGAAGGTGGCTCAGTGGTAGAGAGCATGCCTTGCATGCATGAGGCCCTGGGTTCAATTCCTCAGCACATAAGCAGAAGAAAAAAAAAGCCAGAAGTAGTGCTGTGGCTCAAGTGGTAGAGCTCTAGCCTTGAGTTGAAGAGCTGAGGGACAGCGCCCAGGCCCAGAGTTCAGGCCCATGACCGGACACCGCCCCCCCCCCCTGCCCTCCTCCCCCCCAAAAAAAGACTAGCACTTTGAGCCATAGCTTCACTTCTGGATTTTTTTTTTTTTTTTTTGGTTGTTAATTGAAGATAAGAAAATCACAGACTTTCCTGCCTGGGCTGGTTTTGAAATGAGATCCTCAAATCTCAGCCATCCGCAGCTAGGATTACAAATGTGAGCCTCTAGCACCTGGATGGGCCATCTTTTGACTTGGTGATTAGATTTAGGCCAAGCTTATCATCTGATTCCTTTGCTCTCTCCCCCAGTGTTGACCCAAATGACCAGAAAAAGACAGCTTGTTATGATATTGATGTGGAAGTAGATGATACCTTGAAGACCCAGATGAATTCTTTTCTGCTGTCTACTGCCAGCCAACAGGAGATCGCTACTCTAGACAACAAGGTAGGGTTCTCTGGGTTTGAGTATCAATCCCCACCTCTCCATCACAGCTGGGCTTACCTTTTAATTTCTGGGTTTACTTCAAAGTATATTGTCACTTTATATGTCAGGAAGTATACTTGAGGTTGATGGGAACTAGAGTCGTGTGAGTTCTTATTTTGACTATATATTTTAATAGTATTGAATCTCAGCTTCTCATCTGTAAAATAGAAACATAATATCTACATTTATTTTTTTTTAATTTTTTATTTATTTTTTTTTTTTTTGGTCGGTCCTGGGGCTTGAACTCTGGGCCTGGGCGCTGTCCCTCAGCTCTTCAGCTCAAGGCAAGCACTCTACCACTTGAGCTACAGTGCCACTTCCGGTTTTCTGGTGGTTTATTGGAGATAGGAGTCTCACGGTCTCTCCTGCCCAGGCTGGCTTTGAACCGTGATCCTCAGATCTCAGCCTCCTGAGTAGCTAGGATTACAGGCGTGAGCCACCAGCGCCCGCAATATCTACATTTATAAGGCTGGTCTGAGAATGATACAAAACATTAAGGACACCAGACTGTGTCTGACACCTAACAGCCACTACTTAATTACTCCTGCCACTGTTATCACTACATCATCATTACCCTTAACATTGTCAGGCACAGTTCCTTTAGACAAAGCCAGAAGTGTTCTGCAAACACAAAGAAGGACAGGGAGAATAGATAACAAAATCAGGACCAACAAAATGAGAGCTAATAAAGGGGAGAAAGTAACCATTATTATGAATATGGAGACAAAGGACATTACAGAAAGATGGAACAGAGTATGTTAAAGTCCTGAGACAGCCTGGTGTGTTTGAGAAGTACAAGCCATTGATGTGCTAGCTACAGCTCAAGGTTGCCAGGGATGCAATGTTTTGGGGAAGGGAGCTCTCTAAGGAACCAAATTATACAGGTTTTGTTTTGTTTTTGCACATTTATTTATTTTGGTGAGTTATGGGGCTTGAATTCAGGGCCTGGGTACTGTCCTTGAGCTCTTTTACTACCACTTTCAGCCAGTTCCTAATCATCCAGTTTTGATGCCATTCATCCTGGTTCCCATTCATCCTGCGGATTAAATTAGGGCATCTGATAGAGATCTTCACTAGTGGAGGCACTGAGGCTGCTTGTATTGAGAATAATGGTTAGTGGGAAGGTGAACAGTGAGTTGTAAGTGGGACTACTTTAGAGGCAGGAAGCCCAATTAGGAGGTTTTGCATAGTAATGCATGTGAGATATGTTGAGGACCTAAACTTAAGACAGACAGAGAGGGTAAAAATGAACAGGTTTGAGAGGCATGAACGTAGAAAAGAATTTCTTTACCATTTGAATGGGGTTGAGGGAAAAAGAGGCATGATGGTGAGTGGCTATTAGCCACCTAAGATTGGAGGAAAAGAAAGAAGAAACAGCATTAGGGCTGGATGTCAGTGGCTTAAGCCTGTAATCCTAGCTACTCAGGAGGCTGAGATCTGAGGATGTGGTTTGAAGCCAGCTAGCCAGGAAAGTCCATGAGAGTCTTACCTCCAATTAATTACAGAATCACAGAAAAAGCCAAAAGTGGCGCTGTGGCTCAAGTGGTAGAGTCTTGAGCAAAAGGAGCCCACAGAAAGCATCCAGACCCCGAGTTCCAGCCATATGACCAGCCAAAAAAAAAAAAAAGCATTAGGGAAAAGGGACTGAATTTAGTTTCAGAGATGTAGAGTTTAAGGTGTTTTGAGATGTTGAGATGTTAAGATACCATTTGGAATGGTTGGAATTTAGAAAATGGACAACAGATTGGGAACTTGCAACCCTATCAGTAGTTGTGGATTAAATATTCACTTGTGGGGCTTGGAATGTGGTTTTGTGGCAGAGTACTTGTCTGATATGCACGAAGCCCTGCATTAATTCCTTAATACCACACAAACAGAAAAGGCCAGAAGTCGTCCTGTGGCTGAAGTGGTAGAGTACTAGCCTTGAGCAAAAGAAGCTCAGGGACAGTGCCTAGACCCTGAGTTCAAGCCCCAGAACTGACATAAATAATAAATAAATACTCACTTGTGGATATTGAAGAGAGTAAAGGACAACTATTTTTGTGGAGTGGACAGAGAGACGGAAGTGAATACCCTTTGGCTGCTGAAAGAATGCTGAGGGCAGAGCAGTAGGAGCCCTGTACAGCTGACCAGCTCTAGGCAGCAGCATCCCAGGCCAAGGTTATAAGAAGTACATAGAATCGCCGGCGCCAGTGGCTCTCGCCTGTAATCCTAGCTACTCAGGAGGCTGAGATCTGAGGATCGTGGTTCAAAGCCAGCCCGGGCAGGAAAGGCCATGAAACTCTTTCTCTCCAATGAACCACCCAGAAAACCGGAAATGGCGCTGTAGCTCAAGTGGTAGAGCTCTAGCCTTGAGCTGAAGAGCTGAAGGACAGCGATCAAAAAAAAAAAAGTACATAGAGTGTGTCACCAGTACTGCCAACCTTTTTTATTTTTGGTGCCAGTCCTGGGGCTTGAACTCAGGATCTGAGTGCTATCCCTGAGCTTTTATGCTCAAAGCTAATGCTCTGCCACTTGAGTAACAGCCCCGCTTCCATATTTCTTGGAGGTTAATTGAAGATAACAGTCTCATGGACTTTATGCTTGGACTGGCTTCAAATTGTGATCCTCAGATCTAAGCCTCCTGAGTAGATAGGATTATAGGCATAAGCCACCAGCACCAGGCTTGTCTGCCATTTTTAACTTCCTGTTTAGCTTCTTAATAGTATGCAATTCCTTGTTCCTTTTAGATTCATGAGACTATAGAAACTATCAACCAGCTGAAGACCCAACGGGAGTTCATGCTGAGTTTTGCCAGAGATCCTCAAGGTTTCATCAATGACTGGCTTCAGTCCCAGTGCCGAGACCTCAAGGTAAAGAACTACCTGGTGAAAGAGCTAGGGGAAGTGGGGGGCGAGGGACTCGATTTTTTTTTTAATTTTTTATTTTTAGCAGCACATGTCAGGGTCCATTACAGTTAAGTATGGAGATAGAGGCAGAACCATCAAGCATGGAGTTAGTATTTGTCCAGGGCTATCACTGTGCTCCATGTTGTCTTAGAATACAAAGAGGAAGACCTGATCTCTGCTCTCAAAGCAAAATGCATTCTGTTTGGAAACAAGTAGTAAAGTATGTAAGACCTTATCAGAACTGACTGGAACAAACAAGATAATTCAGAGGAGGAGAAGGGAGATCAGTGAGGGTAAAATCACTGGGGAAGGCTTTATGGAAAGTTTGGGATTTGAAGATATTTCCCAGAAAGAAGAATCCTATAAGTTCAGGCAAAAGCACAGAGACCTGAAATGTGGCCTCAGTTCCTAGGAAAAAGGGTGCCAGAGAGGACCTTGAATAGGTAATGACTTAGGGCCAGCTAGCTAGGGGTGGCTTTGAGTGTGGTATTAGTTTGTTACAGCAGACTAACACTGGGTGGCTTAAACAACAGAAATAACTGTTTCATAGTTGTAGAGTCTAGAAGTCCAAAGTCAAGGTGCCAGGAGGATTGGTTCCTTTTGAGAGCTTTGAGGGAGAATCAGTTCCATGCTACTCTGCTGGTAGCCTCAGACATTCCTTGGCTTATACCGGCATTCTCCATGTGTCTTCACATCGTGTTGCTTCTGTATGTGTCTGTCTCTGTGTCCAAATTTCCCCTCTCTATAAGGATACCTGTCATATTGGATTAGGGCCTACCCCAATGACCTCATCTTAAGTTGATCATCTGCAGAGACTCTTATTTCCAAATAAGGTCACGTTACAGGTACTGGGGGATTAGGATTTCAGCATCTTAGTGGGGGGATATACAATTCAGCCACTAGCAGGTCGGAAGGCAAGAAACAAGTGTGTTCTCTGCCCTGCCCCCCCCCCCCCCCACTCCCCTTAGACCATGACTGATGTGGTGGGTAACCCAGAGGAGGAGCGCCGTGCTGAGTTCTACTTCCAACCTTGGGCGCAGGAGGCTGTGTGCCGATACTTCTACTCCAAGGTAGGTACAGTGCTGGGACGCCCTGGGGATATTGACAGAAGGCAAGGGGTCAGCATGCCTGATGGTGGTCCAGTGGTATGAGATGCCAACTTCTGTTCTTCTCATCTATTTTCTCCTCAGGTGCAGCAGAGACGACAAGAATTAGAGCAAGCCTTGGGAATCCGGAATACCTAGGGCTTCTTCAGCCCTGATTTGGCTGCACCAGTTATTTAGGCCCTGTGCTGCGTGCCTCATAGCACCTGCCTTGGTTTTGCTCGGGGCCTTCCCGGGGATGCTGTTGGTTCAAGGAAACACCAGAATGAAGAGGGTCTCACACTTCTGTCTCACAAGACACCTATTATCCTCTTCTCCCACCCCATCCCTTCCCATCCCCCCAGCTCCCATTTGCCCCACGAAGTTTCCATGTGCCTCTACCCTCCCTGGTCTACATAGGACCTCTAGATAGTGATAGAGACCCCATAGTGGTAATCAGTGCTCTGGAATGGGGCTAAGGCCAGATGGTCTTCAAGAAGACCAGCTGCATGGATCCTGCCCTTCAGAGACCCAGGAGTTGGGAGCTATAGCTCTTCCTCTGAGACTCAGGCCTGGGGGTGCTCTATAAGCTAGTTGATCTTGGCCCTCCTGATAACAATTGAGTTTCCTTCCTTCCCTGCACAGGTTTGGAGCAAACTCTCCCTTTATGTATTGTTCTCTAGCACTAAGGGAACCCTGACTCTTGGGCTCCTCTGAGCCCCAGGTCAGTCCCCACCCTCTGGGCTGGCCTGCTGTCAGTGCTTTCGGCTCCTTTTAGCAGGAGTCCATGTCAGTATTGGAGTTTGTTCTGAACTGTTGCTCCCTCCTCCACACCTCTGTAGCTACCCTTTGTAGAATGTCCTCACATCTCCCCTAACCCACAGCGTTTGGGTGGGGATCTTGCCTTTCCCTGTCCAAGCCCAGGACTTCCCTGGGCAACTGTCATTGCCAGCAGAGGCTGTTCTTCCTGCTGTTGCTGTGAGGAGTGACTCCATTCACTCCACCCTGCCCACTCCCTAATGGAGACACAGGCCTAGAATCAAACGGGTAAAGCCCTGGGCCATCCCTGTCTTCCTGTCCCCTGTCTGCCCTGTTGATACCCTCTGGTGACTTCTAGGGCATTGAGGAGTGAAAGCGCCTAGGGCTAGAGAATAGCTGAGATGGGTTTGTGACTCTCCCCTTCCCTGCCTCACAGGTTTGTGACTCCCCGTCCCTGCCCTCAAAGCTTCAGACCCCTCAGGTAGCAAGACCTTGTGATCCTGGCCTCTTGGAACAAAGATGGCTTTGCATCTTTCCAGGAGCGCCTCAGAATCTTCCAGGTTGTATCACTGCGTCCCCCCCCACCCCCAGTTAGCATATCCCAGGCTCGCAGACAACATAGCAGGGTGGGAGACAGCTGGGCAGAGGGGGATTCCGTTCAGCATGGGCTCTGAACCAGAACTGACAAAGCCCCTGCTTCCCCACCCCTCCTCAGGCTCCTGCGAGCACATCCCCCACCCCTTCATCCCTGCGTGGTCTACACTGCACACTTCCCCCTCCTGCCATATACCCACTCCTCCCTCAAAAGGTTCTCCCCCACAGTGACACTGGACAGCCCCGGGACAGCCGAGCCCGGCCTGGCTCCTAGCTGGAACCATGAGGAGGAAGCTCAGCACTCCTACAGTGTCCCTGTTGATGATAACTGTTTTTATTAACTGAATTATTATGTTTTTTTCTCATGGACCAAAATTTTTTTTGTACTATCCCCTTATCGATGTCACCCAGTTTTAATAAAAGGATCTTCTGAAGGGTGAGTCCCCTGCCTCCTGTGGGAGGCCTCCTCCCGAGCTCCTTCAGCACTGCCAGCTCTGCTCACAGTGACAGTTCATTTGACCAGGATTCGCTGAGCACTTGCTATATGCCAACCATGAGACCCGGTACTGGGGACTCCCAGGAAGTGAGCTTTCTCCCCTCAGGACTCTGGTCTTACTTCAGTGGTTGATAAGCTCAGGGCCCAAACAGTCGGTGCTGCTTGGGATTGTTGGGCCTCTCCCCTGGGTCTTAGGCTCTCAGCTCCCATCCATGGGGTGTGGACAAGCCAATGGCACTGCTGTCTTCATGCTGGCTAGAGTGAGCTGTCCTTGTGCCTCTGTGGTCCCTTGGGCTTGATGAACCAGATTGTTCTCTAGGGCTCCACTTCTCTGTGAGGTGCCTGTCCAACTGGGACCAAAGCCACAGTAATAGCTGGCATTGGTGTTTCAAGGGATTTTATGCTCTGAGATTCCACTCAAATTCTGAGTAAGATGTCACATTTCAGTGGGGTTTTGTTGTTGTTTTGGGTTTTTTTTTTTTGCTGTTTGTTTTTTGTGGTCGTGGTGTTTGAACTCAGCCTGAGCACTATTCTTCAACTCTTCAGCTCAAGCCTAGCACTCTACCAGTTGAGCCACAGCGCCACTTCCGGTTTTCTGGTGGTTTATTGGAGATGAGTTTCACGGCTTTCCTGCCCAGGCTGGCTTTGAACCACAATTCTCAGATCTCAGCCTCCTGAGTAGCTAGGATTACAGGCTTGAGCCACTGGCACTCGGCTTTTTTGTTGTTTTTTAAAGCTTGCTAAGTAGTTCACTTGTTATTAATTTAGGTTAGCCTTGAACTGGAGATCCTCTCACCTCTGCCTCTTTTTTTTGGGGGGGGGGGGGACAGGCGGGTCCGGTTGTGGGGCCTGAACTCTGGGCCTGGGCGCTGTCCCTCAGCTCTTCACATCAAGGCTAGCGCTCTACCACTTGAGCCACAGCGCCACTTCTGGCTTTTTTCTTTTTGCTTATGTGGTGCTGAGGAATGGAACCCAGGGCCTCATGCATGCAAGGCAAACGCTCTACCACTGAGCCACCTTCCCAGCTCATCACCTCTGCCTCTTGAGTGCTTGACCACTCTTGGTTAGCTCTTAAGGCTGATGTGGGAGGACTGTGTTATTCTCATACACTCATAGAGACCCTTCTGGGTACCGAGTGCTCACACCTATAACCTAGCTACTCAGGCTGAGATCTAGAGGATTGAAATTCAGTGCCAACTAAGGCAGAAAAGTCCTTGAGACTCCATCTCCAGAATAACCAGGATAAAACTGGGAGACATGGATCAAATAATAAAGCCCCAGCAGAGCAAGTGCAAGGCCCTGAGTTCAAACCTTGATAACAACAAAAAGACTCCCTTTGGCAGATTGGAAGTCTGGAAGAGTGGTTATTACCAAAAGCATGAAATTCTGCTGCATTTCTGCCTGTTGCCACCTGGTGGCTCACTACTTTGTGTCCTCCAGTGAGGGTATAGAGCAGAATGAGGTACAACCACATTCCAAAGTCCTTGTTAAAAGTTAACCCTTTTCCTGCATGGATGGAGCTCTCCAGCATTGCCTGCCACTCCTGCCTGCCCAGAATTTGGGTGTTTCTCAAGCTTGAGTTAGGGAAAGCACTGTATACGTGATACGTTAGGGAAAATATTCATTTCAAGGACACCAAACTGTCATCTGTTTTTCACCTGGGTTAGTTACATGTATTATACTGATGAATAATTTTTTCAGGCAGTCTGCAGCTTGCTTTTGGGTAAAGGGCTCAAGTGGTACCAAGAAGAGAAACACCCTGCTTTTTATATAATGTGTAGTCTTCAGCTCCATACTACCTAACAGGATTGGAGGAACAAAAAGAAGGCCAGGCGTAGGTGGCTCACGCCTGTAATCCTAGCTACTCAGGAGGCTGAGATCTGAGGATCAAGGTTCAAAGCCAGCCGGGCAGGAAAGACGTGAGACTCTTATCTCCAATAAACCACTCAGAAAACCAGAAGTGGTACTGTGGCTCAAGTGGTAGAGTGCTGTCCTTGAGCTGAAGAGCTCAGGGACAAGCGCCCAGGCCCAGAGTTCAAGTCCCACAACTGACCAAAAAAAAAAAAAGGAGCAGTTAGTCAAAAACAAGGGATCACTTCATGAAGAAATGTCCATTCTTTGGGATTCCTGTCATACGTGCCAGGGACAGGAACATCCTTTCTTTTCCATCCCCCCATAATCAGTTCCCAGCTGGCAGCCTAGCACTGGTGTCTTCATCTTGGTGCCAGTGTAATAAGAGAGTGAGCAGTCGGGGGGCAGCTAGCTGTGGAGTAGGCTTAGTTTTTAAGCAATAAAACCAACTGCTGATTTCCTAGTTTTGTTTCCCTCACCATGGAAAAGTATGGTGGGCTTCTCCTGTTCTTTCCCTGGAACTTAGACAAACCATCCCTCCAGTCGTAACCTCCTGCCCACTTATTCTTACCCTCTGGTTGCATGCAGCCTCACCTCTAGCCCAGTACTGATTACAGTTTCAGGCTACTTGCAGCCCTAGAGGATATGGCAACACTCTCAGCAGTGCGTCAAGCCAGGAGGTCAGCACGTGAATACACAGTGTTGTCTGCCTTCTAGGCCAGGGTGCAGGCTAGCTGGAGAGTGATATGTCTCTGCTTCACTGCAGAGCAGCCTGGAAACCAGAGCTCCTCTTCTCTCAGTCAAACAGTTGGCTGTGGGGTATGGACAGCCTGAAATCTCTCCTTCCTACAAAGTCATACACCTGCTTCCTCTCAATTATGGTATCTGAGACACAACTCCGGACTTTTGGAAATTACTATTTCAGGTCCTACATCTCTCCCTCTGTAAGTGAGAAATTGAAGCTCTGTGCCTCTCAAGAGCAGTGTTTATGCACTGGCTACTTTACCTCTTCTGTCTACCAGGCCTAGCAGAACTGTGGGTCATGTGGTGTCAAAAGTTGTCTACATATGACCTTTCCATCTTCCCTCTCTACAAGACATCCAGGTGAGGACTGTCCGAAGTGAAGAGGGCCATTGATGAGTCCTTGAGCTGGCCATTATGGGTGACCAAGATAACCTTGTGCTTCCAAGGGTCTCAATCCTGACCTGGGCTGACCGCTCAAGCAGCCTTTTACTTCATGTGTGGTCTTATCCTTAAGCAGCCATATCCACAGACTTCCCTCATCTATAGCCTGTGGCAGAGCTTGCATGGAGCTGCTGGAAGACCAAACTATGGCAATATTGGGGGTCTTGGAAGGGTGTGTGCCAAGGGTGAGGGATGGAGAATTTCTACCATTGAAAAGAAAACATGAGGGGCTGGGAAGGTGGCTCAGTGGTAGAGCGCTTGCCTTGCATGCCTGAGGCCCTGGGTTCGATTCCTCAGCACCACGTAAGCAAAAAGAAAAAAACTGGAAGTGGCGCTGTGGCTCAAGTGGTAGAGTGCTCGCCTTGAGCTGAAGAGCTGAGGGGCAGCGCCCAGGCCCAGAGTTCAGGCCCCACGACCGGACCCAAAAAAAAAAAGAAAACATGAGAACTGGGAAGGTGACTCGGTAGAGCGCTTGCCTTGCATGCATGAGGCCCTGGGTTCGATTCCTCAGCACCACATAAGCAGAAAAAAAAAGCCGGAAGTGGCGCTGTGGCTCAAGTGGTAGAGCGCTAGCCTTGAGCTGAAGAGCTGAGGGACAGTGCCCGGGCCCAGAGTTCAGGCCAATGACCAGACCAAAAACAAAAAAAACATGACTTGCTTCTAGGGTAAAGACAATTTATTCCAGTTCTGCATACATATAAGTGGGGAAAGGACCTGTCACTTGTTCCTTACCTGGTCTATTTCTTGGCAGACCCCAAAATGAAACCATTGCAAGGTGGAAAACTGGGCTAAGGCCAAGCAAACAAGCTAGCCAGCACGGTCAGCTACAAACCCAAGGGAGAAAAGCTGACCCGGCCTTTGACCCATTCCTGTCCCCCACCTACTCCACTTTTCTCCCCTTTCTCTGGCTCTGCTGGACTCACTGGGCACCAGCCTCCAGGCCACCCCTGGAGGCGGGGCTTGGCAGTACCCACGTGTGTCGGAGTTAAATGCTCAGAGCCGGCACCAGCGCTTGAGCAGAGAGAAGCAGCACTATGGCCGGCAAGAAAGTCTGCATTGTCGGCTCCGGTAACTGGTAAGGAGCTCTGGCAAGGTCCATGGGGGGTAAGGGCAGCTTCCCCCAAGTGCGGGGGGGGGGGGGGCTCTGGAGGGACAGAAACGGAGTAAACAGGAGGCCGAGTGGGTGTGAAATGTCCTTAGGTTCCTGCTGGGCCCTTACTGCTGTCTTTAGTACCTATGCCGCGGGCACAGGACAGTTGGTGCCCAGATCTTCCTGGCTGGTGGCTGCTTGCCTGGGCAGCTGCACCTGTTTGCCACAGGAAAGCAAACAGAGCACTTGCGTTTGGGAGTGCCATCTGAAAGCTGGCCCTCTTCTCCAGCAGCAAAATGTGAGGTAGACTGAGTTTCTACTGCCAGATCCCTGGGGGTGGGAGGGGGAGGCGGGACGTGCTTGTTATAGGAGTAGGGGTGACAAGCAAGATGGGGAGTAAAATAATCTGCTGGGCTGTGTCTTACAACAGAGCACTGCTCAACCCCTGCGTGCCACCATGCTCTCCCTCACACCCCACCCCTCCACTTTCTTGTGCTCCCCTTTACAGGGGTTCAGCTATTGCCAAGATCGTGGGTGGCAATGCAGCCCAGCAGGCACGCTTCGACCCACGGGTGACCATGTGGGTGTTTGAGGAAGACATAGGGGGCAGAAAACTGACCGAGATCATCAATACACAGCATGAGAACGTTAAATACCTACCAGGACACAAGCTGCCCCCCAATGTGGTAAGCCCCAACTCCCTGCAAGAAAGGGTGAGAGGCTGGACACTGTTGAAAGTCAGCTAGACAGCTTGTAGGTGGCTAGAGACAGGAGAGAGGGACTGGGTGAGAATGAGGGAACAGAAGACACTGTACAAAAGGAAATGTACTCATTACCTGACTCATGTAATTCCTCTGGATATCACCTCTATAATAACAATAAAGTAAATTAATAATAATACAGGCTCACACCTGTAATCGTAGCTATTCAGGAGGCTGAGATCTGAGGATCGCAGTTCAAAGCCAGCCCGGACAGAAAAGTCCAAGAGACTTATCTCCAATTAACCACTAGAAAACTGGAAGTGGCACTGTGGCTTCAGAGGGAGAGCACTAGCCTTGAGCTGAAGAGCTGAGGGACAGTGTCCAGGCCCAGAGTTCAAGCCCCATGACTGACCAAAAAAAAAAGGTCAGAGGAAAGCAAGGGAGGGGAGGACAGGAGACTCAGGGCTCAGATCTCACTTAGAGATGTCGCCTGCAGTCAAAGGACCACTCCAGGTGCCAGTGGGGAATTATCTTGAGAGGACTGCTCTTGGCACAGAGCACCCCCCCCCCCCACAACCTCCCTTTCTGGGACTAAGGAAGACCTAAATGTACCTCCCCTGCTGGTTCCCAGGTGGAGAAGGGAGGAGGGAGGCCTATGTTTGTCTCCATGACAACCCAAGTCTGGTCTGCAAGCTCCCAGACTTGGGGTCTGGTAGTACCCGCTCCAGGCTCTAATCTTGTTATTCATTCACTGGGTTATTAGCAGATTTGGAGGCTGTTCCTTGGACTTTTGGTCTTTGGTCAAATCCATGTGGCTCTCTCTCCACCTGGAAATAGAGAGCAGGATAGATAAGAGAAAAACTGGGGCTCTCCCTTCCCAGGTAGCACCCTTAAGTCTGACCCAGGGTGATGAAATCTTCTTTGGCCTCTTTCTCCTGTCAAGCCCAGGCCACCTTTGGCTTCCCAAGCTGTCCCACAGCCAACAGAGTACAGAGAGGAAGATTCCAGGAGTCAAAGATCCAGGACAGCTGGGGCAGGGGTCGGTGCGGGGGGAGGGGGTGGGGCATGATGACTGGGAGCAGGGAGTAAGACGTCTTTTTTTTTTTTCCTGGTCCTTGGGATTGAACTCTTGGGCCTGGGCACTGTCCCTCAGCTCTTCAGCTCAAGGCTAACGCTCTACCACTTGAGCCACAGCGCCACTTCTGGTTTTCTGGTTAAGTGGAGACAAGAGTCTCACAGACTTTCCTGCCCGGGCTGGCTTTGAACTGTAATCCTCAGATCTCAGCCTCCTGAGTAGCTAGGATTACAGGCATAAGCCACCAGCGCCCAGCTAAGATGTCTTGTTCCTCCAAGTTCTATCTCCCAGGCTGACTGGCAAATCACCAAGCCTCATTCTTTGGCTCCTCAATCTCCCAAATGGGGTTCCTTAGGAACTATGAGAGGTCAGCCAGGCCAATGAACATCTATCACCCTACAGGTGGCTGTACCAGATGTGGTCCAGGCTGCAGCTGATGCTGACATCCTGATCTTTGTGGTGCCCCATCAGTTCATCGGCAAGATCTGTGACCAGCTCAAGGGCCACCTAAAGGCCAACACCATTGGCATCTCTCTAATTAAGGTGCCAGGAACAGCTTCATGTGCATGGGGGTGGGATACAGCTAACCACTGGGGAGGGGGGGAGGGGTAGTCAGGATGGTTTGGCAAGCAGGGCAGAAAATGGGAGTGATAGGCAGAACATTCTAGAGAAAAGAGAGGGATTGACTTTGGAAAGGATGGAGAAAGCTATCAGAGGCTGGGGATATGGCTCAGTGGTAAAGTGCTAGCCTAGCATGCATCAGACCCTGGGTTTGATCCCTAGCACCACAAAGAAAAGCAATCAGTCATGTGATGCCAGGGGCACAGGGTAGGGGGAGCTGAGGGGAGGATGTATGAGCCTGCTTTAGAGGCAGATGTCTTAGGAGATTTTAGAAGGCATGAGAATTGGTTTGGCTTGGAAGTTTGCAAGGGGAGTTGATTAGGATGTCAGAGGGCCGTCGAAGGTCATGAGGGAATATGCTGCTTTGGAGAGGTAGGTTGGTTGCGAGTGCATGGAAGGAGAAATTACTGATGATGAACTGGTTTGTCAGTATTGTCTGCCGTCCTCACAGCAAGCTAAGGATGGGTTGGAATAGGGCAGGATCTCTGGGGAGGGACAATACTGAGCAGTGGATAAGAAAGGGGTAGGATTTCTGGGTGGGAAGCCCTCAGCTGGGCATAAAGAGCAGCTGGCCTGAGCTCCATCCTGTACCCAGGGGGTAGACGAGGGCCCCAATGGGCTGAAGCTCATCTCTGAAGTGATTGGGGAGCGCCTTGGTATCCCCATGAGTGTGCTGATGGGGGCCAACATTGCCAGCGAGGTGGCTGATGAGAAGTTCTGTGAGACCACCATTGGTGAGAGCCCCCTCCCCATGCACCATGCAGCTGTTGCCTCCCCTCCCCCAAGCTCTCCCCCTGTTCCATTCAGCCATCTCCTTCCACAAGGCAGGGAAAGGAAGTGTCAGAAGCAAGGGAGGGTTGGGACACCCCCAGGGAAGAGGCTGAACACTCTATTTAGGTTGAATGTGAGAACTGTCAAATCCTCCCTCACAGGGTGTAGGGCATGGCTCCTGTAGTCCCAGCTACCCTACAGGCTGAGAGATGAGGATAGCTCAAGCTCACAAATTCTGGACAAACCTGAGCAACATAGTAAGGCCCTGTCTCAAAAGAAAAAGAAAAGTGAGAGGGAGTCCACCCTCAAAGCTTCTCCTCTTCCCCACTTTAGGCTGCAAGGACCCAGCCCAAGGACAGCTTTTGAAAGAGCTGATGCAGACACCCAATTTTCGTATCACAGTGGTGCAAGAGGTGGACACAGTGGAGATCTGTGGGGCCTTAAAGGTGAGAGGGCGGCACAGAGACAAATAAGGGTGTACAGAAGGTCTCAAAGGAGGGCCTGGCTCACTCTTCAGCAATGGTTCCCTTTCCTTACCAAGTCTCCCACCCAGAGAAAGAACTGCAGAGGCCAGGCCAGGCCACTTAAGCCTGCTGACTGCTTACTATCAGGTGGTAGACCCTGCTTCCTCTACTGCTAGGGCCCCTTGTAGGACATCCTAGCTCTGGCTCTGAGCTGAGTACTGGTCAAGAGAGATGCTCAGGCTAACGAGAGATGAGACATCATGACAACTTCCAGAAAGATCAATGGCTGGAAAGCTGTAGACATGAAGACATGGGCTTATCATGGATGGGGAGACCATCTGTTCAGAAGAGTGGCTCTCAGAAAATGTCCCCAAGAAGCTGGGTACTGGTAGCTCACATCTGTAATCCTAGCTACTCAAGAGGCTGAGATCTGAGGACTGTGGTTCCAAGCCAGCCTGGGCAGGAAAGCCTGTGAGACTCCGGTTAACCACCAAAAGCCGAAAGTGGGTGGGGCTGTGTCTCAAATGGTAGAATATTAGCCTTGAGCAAAAAAGCTCAGGGAGGGCTGTGAAGGTGGCTCAGTGGTAGAGCGCTTGCCTTGCATGCCTGAGGCCCTGGGTTCCATTCCTCAACACCACATAAGCATAAAGAAAAAAGCTGGAAGTGGTGCTGTGGCTCAAGTGGTAGAGTGCTAGCCTTGAGCTGAAGAGCTGAGGGACAGCGCCCAGGCCCAGAGTTCAGGCACCATGACTGGACCCCCCCCCCCAAAAAAAAAGCTCAGGAAGCCGGGCGCCAGTGGGGTGGCTCATGACTGTAATCCTAGCTACTCAGGAAGCTGAGATCTGAAGATCGTGGTTCAAAGCCAGCATGGGCAGGAAAGTCCATGAGACTCTATAATCTCCAATAAACCACTAGAAAACTGGAAGTGGCGCTGTGGCTCAAGCAGTAGAGTGCTCGCCTTGAGCTGAAGAGTGCATGGACAGCGCCCAAGCCCAGAGTTCAAGCCCCACAACCAACCAAAAAAAAAAAAAAAGACAGTGCACAGGCCTTGAGTTCAAGCCCCAGGACTGGCATAGAGAAGAAAAAAATGTCCTCAATGATTGAATATAGGGTGAAGCTTAAAGAAGAGTATGCATTAGCTAAGATATGGAATCAACCCAGATGCCCCTCTGTAGATGAATGGATCAAGAAAATATGGTGTATATACGCAATGGAATTCTATGCCTCCATCAGAAAGAATGACATTGCCCCATTTGTTAGGAAATGGAAAGACTTGGAAAAAATTATTGTGAAGTAAAAGCCAGGCCCAAAGAAACATAGGTCCCATGATTTTCCTTATTTGCAATAACTAGTATATGTCTGAGTGAAACAGAAAAGGTCAGATAAGTTGATGTTAGGGAAATGAACCCTAAGATATGTATTCAAATGTTTTTTTCTTTCATGCGATTGTTTCTAACACATTTATAAGATGATTTCTCTGTTGCTTTGTATGTCCCTCCCCTGTGGTATAACCCCTGCTTTCACTCTATAATTTGTGGAGGGGAAGGGAAAAAACAAATCGTTTAAATAGAGATACAGGTGGACCCATTGCAACAATGAGACCTACAAGTATTTATGTCAAAAAGGAACTATACAACTTTGGTGTGGGGGAGGAGGGTTGGGGGGGGGTGGGGGGGAGGTTGGGGTGGGAAACAAAGGAGGAGGCTACAATGCTTGATAAGAAATGTACTCATTATCTTGCCCCTGTAATTGTAACCCCTCTGTACAGTATTTTCACACACACACAAAAAAAGAGTATGCACAAAATAGGAAAACTAGGTGGTGGATATAATTTAGGAGTCCGTATGCCATATCACTTAATGGGTGTGTCATGGTTGCTGTGAGGAGCATGAGGCAGGTGCTGAGGCCTCTTAGTGGGGTCCCTGGAGGAGGAACGCCCTCACCCATGTCTCTACTCTTACACAGAATATAGTGGCTGTAGGAGCTGGTTTCTGCGATGGGCTGGGTTTTGGTGACAACACCAAGGCAGCGGTGATCAGGTTGGGCCTCATGGAGATGATCGCCTTCTCTAAGCTCTTCTGCAGTGGTCCTGTGTCCTCTGCCACCTTTCTGGAGAGCTGTGGTGTTGCAGACCTCATTACTACCTGCTATGGAGGGCGGAACCGCAAGGTGGCAGAGGCCTTTGTTCGGACTGGAAAGGTGAGTCCTGTAGGGAGAACCAAAAGTAGGCCCTGCGGATATCCAGGTACAAGTGCTTAGTAAGAGTTTGTTTTTTTTTTCTGTTCTTGGAAAGTAAATATTTATTTTGCCCAGGGGAGGGGCTCCGTCCTTCTCTGTGGCAGCTTCTTTGTTCATGCCAGCACTGAATGTTGCTTAACCCTTTTTGTTTCCTCTTGGCAGGGTTGTGTATCCTTACCCTTTTTGTTTCTTTTTAGGTCAGTACCAGGGCTTGAACTCAGGGCCCGAATGCTATCCTGTAGCTTTTTTGCTCAAGGCTGTTACTCTACCATGTGAGCCCCAGCTCTACTTTTGGCTTTTGGGTGATTTATTGGAGATAAGAGTCTCATGAACTTTTCTCCCCAGGTTGGCTTTGAACCTCAATCCTCAGATCTCATTCCTAGCTAGGATTACAGGTAGGAGCCACCAGCAACACATTTGTCCTTGAAGATCTTGAGTAGCTCCACTGTGAGGTGCTTTTACAGGCAAGGTAGCATGAACTTAGCATGCTTAGTGAGTCACCCACAGCTATGGCTAAGGCCCACAGCCATGGGATAGTATAAGGCCATGTCTACAACAGGAGATGGCTGTAGAGAGCACACATTAAGATAGTTGTGAACCAGCCTGCAATCCCAGCACTTGGAAGGCTAAGGCAGGAGGACTGCAAGGTTGAGTTTAACCTAAAATAGACAGCCAAACTCTGTCTCAAAAACAAAACAATCTGCTCATGCCTGTAATCCTAGCTACTCAGGAGGTTGAGATCTAAGCATTGCAGAGTGAAGCCAGCCTGGGCAGGAAATTGTGTGACTCTTATCTCCTACTGGGGCTGAGTTCAAGTCAACCCCTGGTACCAGCACAAAGCAAGCAAACAACACCATAAGCAAACAAAAAATTTGTTATAAATAGGGACTAACCGTGTAGTTCAGTAGTAGAGCACTTGCCTAACATGTAGGAGTCAATTCTTAGCACTGGAGGTCATTGTTACCAATATTTCCATCCCTTTCTGTCTCCTGAGCTCCAACTTCCCAGTTCAGATGGGCCCCCTGCCACTCATTTCGACCCACATGTTCTGTTTCCTTCACAGTCCATTGAGCAACTGGAGAAAGAGATGCTGAATGGGCAGAAGCTGCAGGGGCCCCAGACAGCCCGGGAGCTGCACAGTATCCTCCAGCACAAGGGCCTGGTAGACAAGTGAGTCTGCGCAACCGCCCAGCGCTATCCCACTCACCATTTTCCTGAGTCCTGTAAAGTTGCAAGATAGGCAGAAGGAACTGTGTTTGATCTTTTGCTTACAGCATGGAGAGTCTGGAGTGCCCACTGTCCCCAGCCAGCGCATTGTCCCGCAGCTCATTTTAGTCTAGTGTCTTTTACACCTTCTTTGTAACTTCCCCTTCCTGTCCTTCTCTTTGTCCCCTGCTCTGGAAGTTAGAGCTCTGGACCAGGATTATCCCATTGATTATCCTGTCTTTTTGTTGTTGTTGTTGTTGGTCATGGTGTTTGAACTCTGGGCCTGGGCTGTCCCTCAGCTCTTCAGTTCAAGGCTAGCGCTCTACCACTTGAGCCACTGTGCCACTTCCAATTTTCTGAGTGGTTTATTGGAGATAAGAGTCTCCCGGACTTTTCCTGCAAGTCCTGCGTGGGCTGGTTTTGAACTGCGATCCTCAGATCTCAGCCTCCAGACTAGCTAGCATTATAGGCGTGAGCCACCAGCGCCGGGCTTATCCTGCCTTTTTGTTCATCCTTCTAAGACCAAGCCTGATTCCTTCTGTCCCCAATCCTAACCTGGATGTTGAGGAAGATGGGCTCTACTTCAAGGCACTCCTTTCCAGGGAGCACTGACAATGGGGTAACAGACCAGTGCTCTTAGTAGAAAATATGGAACAGGTTCAGAAGAACAGCTCATGACTCTGGGTATAGGAGCAGCTAGGCAAAGATGTCAAGAAAGAAACTCTTATTCATTGACAGCTTTACATAATGCATAATCATTGTATCTTATACAATCATATCTTTACTACTTTGTCATATTGGATCTTTTTTTGTTTTGTTTTGTTTTGGTGCTGGTCCTGTGGCTTGAATTCAGGCCCTGGGCACTGTGCCTGAGCATCTTTTGCTCAAGGCTGGCACTCTACCATTTAAGTCAGAGCTCTACTTCTGGCTGCCTTGAGTGTGTGTGTAATTGGAGATAGAAGTCTCACGGACTTTCCTGCTCAGGCTAGCTTTGAACCAGGATTCTCAGATCTCAGCCTCCTGAGTAGCTAGAATTACAGGTATGAGCTGGGCCTGGCTATATTGAACCCATTTTAACAGCCAATGACACTGAGGCTTAGAGATCAATAAATTGTTCAATTGGAAAAATATAAACAAAAACCTCTTGGAGCTAGGCAATCATGCCCCCAAATTTAGTATGTAAGGGAGCAGTAGGGGCACTTAACCTGACCCTAAAATCCAAGGCTAGGCAAATTCAGATTCCCAGCAGGTAGAAATTGAAAGCCAGAGTCTGCCTGAGCTCCAAGGTGGGAAGAAAGGGGAGTGGAGAGCGAGGTGGTAAATGGGGCTAAAAGTATTGGTTGGAAGCTAAGCTTCCCTTCCCTTCCCACTCTAGGTTCCCTCTGTTCACGGCTGTGTACAAGGTGTGCTATGAGGGCCAGCCAGTGGGTGAATTCATTCGCTGCCTGCAGAATCATCCAGAACACATGTGAGTGGAGCCAGGATCCAGGGAGGCAGCGCCTCTGTCCAGCAGAGATGAGCAGGAAGTTTGTGACCTGGTCACCAGGACTATCTCCAGGACTCCCTCATGAGCAGTCTTTTTGTTGAAGGATACTGCCGGGCACGTGGCTGGGAGACTCCGCTGCACACCTGGGGCAATTAACTGTGGGGAAGCCTGTAGCTTCTTTAGAAATGGAGCTTCCCTGTCTCTTACCAGATGTGAACCTCTCTTACTGTCCTCTGTGAAGCCTAGAATTAAGCCTCATTGCTGCCTGCTGATCTAGGGGTGGGTGGGTCGGAGGAAGGGAGGGTACCAGAGCCAGGTTGGCTCATGGCTGCCTTACAGAAACCACGTATCTGTCCTCAAGCCCAACTAAGTGGCTACAGAAGTACCTTAACTACAGGAAGGGTAAAGCACAAGCTGCCAGGAAAAGCTTTGGTCATTTTCAGCAGAAAATGGCCTCAGAGACCCCTTGGTTGACCTGTGCCAGGCCCCACACAGCATCAATGATCTGAGTGTTTGTTAACAAAATACAAAGATCTCAAACAACTCTCTTCTGGCTTCTCCTAGCAACAATTACGTCCTCAGAAACCTCTGGTCACCCTCTTTCCTCCTCCCTGCCAGGCTGCCCTGGAACAAGTGTTGCTTCGTACTGGCATCTCTGGCCTTAGGGCTTACCATTCTCCCTAGGGACTTCCTGCCTTCTAGACCTTTGCCAGCTCCTCCCCACCCTTTGTGACCTTTCCAAGCTTTTCCTCCCCCAGCATCCTCTATGGGGACAGGAACTGCTGACAGAGCTCTACCTTTTCATAGCAGGCTCAGATCACTGGGTTCCCTTTTGACCTTTGCATTTGCCCTGCCTCCCTAGTTGGGGGAGGTGCGGCTGGGCCCCTCCTGCTGTTTAATCTCTCCCGAGGATATCCCCTAACTCTATCCCCTCCTCCTCCCAGCCCTAGCACATCTTTCTCAGCTGCTCCTGAACAGCTAAAAGAGCAAACCAGCATCTGACATCAGCATGGCTGGGGCTAGAGAGTGGCCCAAAGGCTGAGCAGGATCCCATGTTGGTAGGTCCTGGTATTCCAAGGCTAGCTCTCCTTCATGGAACAGGCACCTCCACATGAGAGGCTGACCATATCAGCCCTTCAGGAGCTGGAAACTCAAAGAGGAAGAAAATAGAAGCTTCCCTGTCTCTAGGATGAGGGAAGAAGAGGAGGGAGAGGAGTGTGCTTTGCATGGGCTCTGCTCCAGGATTGGGTGGTGGCAGGGGAATGTCACAGGTCAGCAGCCTGGGCTCCTAGCTATAAATAGTCCCTGAGGGCTGAGAGGCTCCTGCATCCAGCAGGAGTCTCCTTTTCCTATGTGGCAGCATCTGGCACACCATGGCTCTGGACAGCATTATGTTAACCCTCCCTCAACTCCTCTAACAAGCCAGAGTGTCAGGCTTCTCGTAGCTGCTAGCCCTTGAGAGTTCACTGCCTGATAAGGCAAAGAGGGAGGGGCACTGTCACATCAGTGGCTTCTGTTTGGACAGCTCTCCAGGACGATGGGATGGATGGTGTATGCAGAGACAAGCTTCTAATACCTTTGTCCACTTCTGCTCCATCCACAGCTAACTATGAATCTGAGGCCTTGTGTAGGGCCAGTTATCACCCAATAAAGTGCTTCTTTGCAGATATTGAAAGATTTGGGGGGAGTTCAGTGCATGTCTGCACTGTCATGTATCACCACAGTGTGTATGTTTTCACTCTTAACCTAAGATCAACGGATCAGTTCCTCCCGGATAATCACAGCCAAGGTTTCCAGCAGCGGGACCCACTCAGTCCTCTCTCCTGCTACCCCTGATGGGAATATGCAATCCCCAAAACATGAAAATTCACTCCCATCCTCCCCTCAGATCACAACCTCAATTTCCCAAAGCAGGCTACCCCTGACTGAACCTGGACCTCCTCACTGGGCTTGCACAACAGGCTCCGGGAACCAGGCATGCGTAAATTACTTCAGGCCAAAACCACAAACTTGCAAAGCCCCACCTGACACTTTTGTACCTTCCAGCCACCTTCACCGAGAACCCTACTTAAGTCCCTTCACCACTGTCCCCACTTCGCCCCGAGTCTCCTGTCTCCTGAGGTCACCACGGCGTCCCGCTTCCATTAAAGTTGATCTGGACTGCTGAGGTCATCTTCTGCTCTTTATTCTGATAGCCTCAAGGCTAACAACCTCAAGGTTGTTTCTTAACAACTCCCACCAGTGCCACCTACGCCTTCCTTCCCGCAGGCTGTCACCCAATCTTCAGCACTTGGAGGCTTTATCCTGCCACCTGCAAACTGGAAGTCACGAATAAGTCAGAAACCTTAGTAATCCCTCGGGTGCACTCCGTGGACATGGCCTCGCAGGGTGGATTCGGGCTATAAGGGGTTCGGGATCCACTGCCGGAAGGCTAGGAGAATCTACCTCGCTACTAAAGACGTCACCGCCACACAGGCTGTGGATTGGTTAACTCTGGCCGAGCTCTTAAAAGTTCCGGTTCCGAACCTGGAAGGGGTGACAGCGATCAAAATGGATTGCATTTATAAAATGATTTGTTGAATTAAGATCTCCTTTATACAACCACTTGAGGATAATTTTTTTTTTGTCGGTCATGGGGCTTGAACTCTGGGCCTGGGCGCTGTCCCTCAGCTCTTCAGCTCAAGGCGGGTGCTCTATCACTTGAGCCACAGCTCCACTTCCGGTTTCCGGGTGGCTTATTGGAGACGAGTCTCACAGACTTTCCTGCCCGGGCTGGCTTTGAACCATGATCCTCAGATCTCAGGCTCCTGAGTAGCTAGGATTACAGGCGTGAGCCACCGGCGCCCGGCGAGGATAATAATTTTTTAAAGAAGTTCCAGTGCTCAAAATTGGGGTTACCAAAGACGCTCACTCGATGAAGCAGGACTACAACCCCCAGAATCCAACGGGAGAGGAAAGTACTTCCGAGAAAGTATAGCATGTATAACAAACCCGGAAGCCGGAAGTTCAAAGCCAGCCACCAACCCGGGTAGTCGCCTACGCGATTTCCCGCCTCTAGTGGGCGGAGCTAGGCTGGGTTTCGGTGCAGGCACGCGCAGGTTCGCTCGCTCGTTCTCTGCAAGCACGAATCTTAGAGGTCGCTCCAGGTGGGTGGGCGGAAAAGTGGGCGGCTCTCTGCTCTCGTAGCTGAGGCGGACTGGTTGTTCCGGTCTCGGTGTCGTGGGTGGCCTCAGCTGCACTAGGAAGTTGTAGGAACGCTAGCAGCCGGGAGCAGCCTCTGCAGGCCTCCGGTACACGCCAGGGAGCTGCAGCATCCAGGTACGCTGTTGGCTTCGGCGGAGCAGGGGCCGCTGGGCCGCGGGGCGCGTGCCGCCCGACGTCGGCCCGTGTGCGCCGCCCCACCCACCTCGTCCGTGGCCTTGCTGTCCTTGAGGTCGCGCGCTCCGGCGCCCGCTGCTCCACTTCAGCCCGACCTCCGGGCAGTGATGGGGTCCGCTTTGCTGGCACGCCCAGGCCCCTGCCCGGCTCGAGGCTGGTCCCCACACGGCCCTTCCTCCCGTTACAACTCGCTGCGCTTGGTGACCTCGCTGCCCCCTCCCTCGGGTGTGAATCCCGTCCCGCCCTTTCCGAAAAGCAGCCCCGCCCACTCCTCTCTGCGGGTCTTTCGGAGCACGCAGCCGGTCTCTGAACCCCCGCAGAGCCTCCGCTGCTCGCGCGCGGGCTTCTACCTTGCAGCGACGTAGCTCACCGCGATCATTGTAGCTCGTACCTCGACCTCTTTTAGGCAGAAGAGGTTTGTTTGTTTTTCACCTGAGGCTTTCATAGGATAGTGTGCGATGTGACCGATGGATCAATGAGTGAATCTCTAAGGTTGAAATGAGCCATTGGAGAGGAGGAACTTGTGCCTGAGTTCCTCCCACAGACTTGCAAATTATATCACCGTGGCCTTGTGTGTGTGTGTGTGATCAGAATTCGAATTTGGCATCTGACGCTATAAGCTCATTGGCAAGAGCTCTGCCACCTGAGTCAAGCCTCTAACTCTGCCATCGGCCTCCTCCACCCCCGTGGCTCCCCCCACCCCACCATGGTTTTCCTTATATTTTTCTGAAACTTGCAGCCTAATCCCCACTTGCGCAGGAACAAATGGGAACATTCTGCTAATCAAAAAGGCGTTCTCTCTCTTCCTCTCTCCCTCTCCCTTCCTCCTTCCCTCTCTTTTTTTCTCTTGTCTCCCCCCCCCCTTCCTCTCCCTCTCTTTCTCCCTCTCTCTTCCTCTCGCCGGTCCCTGATCTCTTTTTGCTCAAGGCTAGCCCTCTACCACTTTGAGCCACAGCCCTCTGGTAATCTTCCAACCGTGATCCGCAGTTCACAGCCTCCTAAGTAGCTAGGATTACAGGTGTGAGCCATTGGCGCCTGGCTCAAACTTTTTCATATCCAATTAGAGAATTAATCTGTTGAAATTATGTGAAGAAGAGAGTAGTGTTGTAAAGAGATTGAGAGGATGAGTTTGATTGAGATACATTGCATACATGTATGGAAATGTCACAATCCCCCTCGTACATCTAAACTATACTTTTCAAAAGTTTATTTCATTTCCAAGATTAATCCTACCTAGATTTCAAATTTCATTTTTTTCTATTCATTTTGCCTCCTTTTATCCTTAATTTAGCCACCACCTTCTTCCCCTTTAAGACATATTCAAATCTTCCTTATCAATAAGTGGAACAAAACTGGCATTCTCAGCCAGTGTGGTGGCACACATTTGTAATCCCAGAATGAGTTTCTACATACTACTAGACCTTGTGTCACTCTTCTAGCACCACCATATCTAGCCCAAATTTTCTGATTTAAAGAAACCAATTTTTAGTGCTGTGCTGGTATTTCAAGTCTGTAATCCTAGCTCCTTGGGAAGCTGAGATAGGATCATGGGTTGAGGCTGGATGCACACAGATCCTTTCCCAGCCAGTATCTGGGCGTGGTAACAGGAGTCTGTCATCCCAGCGTGTGGGAAGTTAAGATCGGAAGGATGGTGGTTCTAGTCAGCCAAGACAGAAAGGTTTGTAAGACTCCATCACAGTGGAAAGAAGTTGAGTGTTAGGGTGCTCACCTTCATCCCAGCCATGATGGGAAGCCTAAAACAGGCAAACTGCCATATAGGAACATACTTGGCAAGTAAGCAAGGCCTTGTGTCACATAACCAGTGGTAAAAAGAGCTGGAGTTGTGGTTTATTGGTAGATTGTTTGCCTAGCCATGTGAGGCCCCAGTACAGCTATTTTTTTTTTTTTTCTCTCAGTGCTGGGGCTTGAACTCAGGGCCTAGGCACTGTCCCTGAGCTTCTTTTGCTTAAGGCTAGCACTCTACCACTTGAACCACAATGCACGTTCGGCTCTTTTTTCATTATGTGGTACTGAAGAATTGAACCCAGGGCTTCATGCATACTAGGCAAGCACTCTACCACTGATCCACATTCCCAGTCAATGGCTAATATTTTTTAAAGAAATTAATTTCAGTTCCTTCAACAGAAAGCAATATAAGAATACATTCATAGTCTCAAATTGAAAAACATTTTGGTCTTGTAAGATTTTTCCATGTGAAACTTTCTTTAGCTTCCTAGTTCAGAATAGTAGAAAACAGTTAAATTAGAAATAATCCTAGCATTTGGGAGGCTGGGGCAGAAAGAGAAGAAGTTTGAAGCCCAGCACTGATGGCTCACGCCTGTAATCCTAGCTATTCGAGAGGCTGAGATCTGAGATAAAGGTTTGAAGCCACCCCTGGTAGAAAAGTCCCAGTGAGACTCTTATTTCCAATTAACCACTCAAAAGTGGCACTGTGGCTCAAAGTGGTAGCCTTGAGCATAAGAGCTCAGGGACAGTGGCCAGGCCCTGAGTTCAAGCCTCACAACCACCAAAAAAAAAAAAAGAAAGGTGTTTGAGACTACCTTAGATTACAGAGCAAATTCCAGGCTGGCCTGGCTTTCTTAGCAAGCCTCTGTCTCAAAAAAGCAAAGAAAATAATTTATGGAAATATGATGGCTTAAACTTGCCTTGAGCCGGGCACTTGTGGCTCATGCCTGTAACTAAGTACTAAGGAGGCTGAGGTCTGAGGATCACGGTTCAAAGCCAGCCTGGGTAAGAAAGTCCGTGAGACTCTTATCACCAATAAACCACCAGAAAAACCAGAAGTGTCTTAAGTGGTAGAGTGCTAGGCTTGAGCTGAAGAGCTGAGGGACAGCACCCAGGCCCAGAGTTCAAGCCCCACAACCGACCAAAAAACAACAACCAAAAAAAAAAACCCTTTCGTTGAGACTAACTTAGGAGTCAGAAGTGGTGATGCAATCTGTAATCCTAGCACTTGGGAAGTCTGGGTTACCTAGTGAGGCCCTTGTTTAAAAAAGTAAAATAAGGGCTGGGAAGGTGGCTCAGTGGTAGAGTGCTTGCCTTGCATGCATGAGGCCCTGCGTTCAATTCCTCAGTACCACATAAGCAGAAGTGGTACTGTGGCTCAAGTGGTAGAGCACTAACTAGCCTTGAACTGAAGAATTGAGGGACAGTGCCCAGGCCCAGAGTTCAGGCCCCACAATTGGCAAAAAAATAATAATAATAAAAATAAATAAATAAAAAACCTGGCGCTTATGGCTCATGCTTAAAATCCCAGCTACTCAGGAGGCTGAGATCTGAGGAATGTGGGTTCAAAGCCAGCCCAGGAAGGAAAGTTCAAACCCTAGGACCAGTGTGTGATAAGTGCATGTGTGTGTGCACGTGAGCACACACGTTTATACACACACACACACACACACAGAAGGCCAATAGCGAAAGTGAATGAGGGTGAGTATGGTTGAAGTACTTTATATGCATGTATGAAACTAGAAAAATGGGACAATCCTAGCAACCTGGACTGAGATTTGAGGAATGATATTTGAAGTCAGCCTAGGCAGAAAAATGTCCAAGAGATTCTGTCTCTAATAAATCAGCAAGATGCTAGAATGGAGGTATGGCTCAAGGGGTACAGTGCCAGCTATGAACAAAAAAGCTGAGCAAGAGTTCTAGTCCCTGAGTTCAAGCCCTGGTACTAGCACAAAAGAAAAGAAAGAATAATAAAACAACATTGAACTTGCTTTAAGGAGTGGGAGGAGGCTTAAGAAAGAGGAGGAGAGGATGAGTTTGAATGAGGTACATTGTATATATGTATGTAAATGTCACAATAAAACTCCTCTTATACAACTTTTATTTTTGAGGGGGGCAGGGATGCTGGTGCCAGAGCTGGGGCTTGGACTCATGACCTAGACACTGTCCTTGAGCTTCTTTTGTTCAAGGCTAAGCCACAGCTCCATTACTGATTTTTTTTGGTAGTTTAGTAGAGGTAAGAGTCTCACAGGCTTTCTTACCCAGGCTGGCTTCCAACTGTGATCCTCAGATCTCAGCCTCCTGAGTAGCTAGGATTACAGGCATGAGCCACTGGCACCTGTCAACTTTTTTTTTTAAATGAGAAACAAAAAGCCTAACTTGGGAACCTAACCACTGTGAATTAAATTGTCTGTTTCTAGGAAAATAATTCACTGCCTGTGTTTAAACCTGGCTACATCCATTAGGTTCTCTACTAGCCAGAAAAACTGGTGTATGTATCAAAATGATGTGCCAATTAGGAAGGAAAAGTTGTTGGTGGGCCATTCACTCTTCCCACAAATGCAGAAGACCAAGTGTTAGCTGTAGTGGCATTCAGATGCCTCTGGTTCTGTCATCCTGTCTATATCTCACATGCAGACTTCATTTGCCCTTTGAGATCATCCTAAATCATGTTATCCAGTAATCAGACCTTGCCAACATGGGGAAGCAGAAGTTATGGAATGGCCCTAAAGTAGGGAGACAGATAAGGGAGGTGAGGCCTTATGCTGTGGTTTAAATACAATCTGTCTTTGTAGGGGACAACATGCCATCTGTCAAGCAGCTAGCTGATATTGGCTACAAGACCTTCTCCACCTCCATGCTGCTGCTCACTGTGTATGGGGGCTACCTCTGCAGTGTCCGAGCCTACCACTATTTCCAGCGGCGCAGCACCCAGCGCCAGGCTGCAGAAGAACAGAAGACCTCGGGAACCCTGTAGAATTTGGTCATTTTCTCTTGAGCAGTGAGGCCTAAGGCATGCTATGGGAAGACTTTCCCCTACAGTCCTTGCCAGGTTAAGAGGATTTATGACCCTGATGATTTTCAAATCCTGCCTGAAGAAAGAACCTATGGTTTGTCTGATACTTCTAGTTGGTGCCTGTTTGTGGAGTCTGTTGAATAAATAGGAATGTGAGGGTGAGGTATACCTTATAGACATTAAATATTTTTCCATGTCTGTGTTTTGGTGTTTGTGTTTAGCTAAATTATAGGGACCATAGTCTTCTAGTGTTCTAGTTGTATACTTAGATTACTGTATCTAGAGCTTTTAGCCCCTTGAGTTGGGGGGATTATAGTTTTAACAGTAGTGGTGGTATCAAGCCTCATGATCTTGGTGAAAAAACTTATCTATTTTTTAATTAATTAATTGATTAATTTACTTTTGTGCCAGTCCTGGGGCTTGAACTCAGGGCCTAGGCATTGTCCCTTAGCTTTTTTGCCCAAGGCTAGCAACTCTTATCACTTGAGCCACAACTTCACTTCCAGCTTTTTGGGGGTTAATTTGAGATAGAGTCTGGACTTTTCTGCCCAGGCTGGCTTATATTCTCAGATTTCAGCCTTTCGAATAGCTAGAATTACAGGCCACCAGTGCCTGGCTTCTTTTTTAAAGAGTCTCATGCAATACTAAGCATGTATTCTACCACTATACTACACTCCTAATCCCTGTATTACCATTTATGCAAATCTCCTGTATAAAGCTCTTTGGGCATTGTCCATTCTTAGACCAACTACTGTGTTTAGGAAATGAGGAACGCTAGCCAGAGTGGCTATACTTGTACCTCTGTGTGAGGCAAGGGAAGCCCTTGTTTGACAGCCCTAATACATGAAGTGAAAAAGGACTAGTTCCCAAAAGAAGAGCTGTTGGGCAGTGTGCATACTAAAGCAGTTCAGTTTCTTAAGTCCAGTATGTGTGGAATCAGCCCTGGAGTAGATTTTGACTATGCAATTGCACAAGGAATTTGCCTGCAGGTTTTAGAGATATGTGAAGACTTGAAAGCAGTATATCCAGTGCACAATGAAGAGAAATTCTTACCACCATTCCATTTTAGAGTTTTTTTGTTTTTTTTTTTCCCAGTCCTGGGGCTCGAACTCTGGGCCTGAGCCCTGGGCTCTTTGTTCAAGGCTATTGCTCTACCACTTTGAACCACAGTGCCACTTCCAGCCTTTTCTATGATTAAGTTTTACAGACTTTCTTGCCTGAGCTGACTTTGAACTGTGATCCTCAGATCTCCACCTTCTGAGTAGCTAGGATTACAGTCATGAACCACCAGTACCCAGCTTTTAGAGCTTTTTTGGGAGGTAGAAATATGGGGAATTGAACTCAGGGTCTTACATATTTAGGCAATAACTCTACCACTAAGTTACATCCCCAGCCTCCTTTTAAATTTTTACTTTCAGGGACTGGGAATGTGGATCAGTGGTATAGTGCTTGCCTTACATGCATGAGCCCTGGGTTTGATTCCTCAGCACAACATAAGCAAAAAAAGCTGGAAGTGGTGCTGTGGCTCAAGTGGTAGAGCAGCCTTGAGCTGAAGAGCTGAGGGACAGTGCCCAGGCCTAGAGTTCAGGCCCACGACCAACAAAAAAATAAATTTTACTTTCAGACAAATTCTCACTAAATTGCTCAGGCTGGCCTCAAACGTGCAGTCCTGCCTCAGTTTCCCAACTACTTGGGAACCACTCATTTAGAGTTATCACTTTTGTTGATTGTCTAAAATGGCAGCCCCGGAGGACATCTTTTTTTCTCCCATGCTATCATGTACTGGTCTCTTTTTTTTTTTTAACTTTTTTTTTGGGGGGGTGGGGGGTCCGGTCGTGGGGCCTGAACTCTGGGCCTGGGGCTCTGTCCCTCAACTCTTCAGCTCAAGGCCAGTGCTCTACCACTTGAGCCACAGCACCACTTCTGGCTTGGTCTGACTTTTCTATCGTCATAAACTCATTATTATTGAGAAAAACAGGTTTGGGGCAGGGTGTATAGCTTAGTGGTAGAATGCTAGTATATGCAAGGCTCTGTAGTTGATACCTAGAACTGCCAATAAAAGAAATAGCTAGGCTGAGTGCTAGTGGTTTATGCCTGTAATCCTAGCTACTCAGGAAGCTGAGAGCCAGAGGATTGAGATTTGAAGCCAGCCCAATAAGAAAAGTCCAGGGACTGGAAAGGTGGCTCAGTGGTAGAGGCTTGCCTTGCATGAATGAGGCCCTGGGTTTGATTCCTCAGTACCACATAAGCAGAAAAACCGAGAAGTGGTGCTGTGGCTCAAGTGGTAGAGTGCCCAGGCCCAGAGTTTGGGCCCCACGACGGACCAAAAAAAAGTCCAAAACTCCATCTTCAAAATAATCAGCAAAAAGCCTGGCTAGAGGGGCCACTAAAATTATAAAATGCTATCTGAAGAAGCAAGAAAGCTAAGCAAGCTCATAGCCCTGAGTTCAAACCCTAAACCATAAAATTAAAAAAAAAAAAAAAAGCTGGGTGCCGGTGGCTTACACCTGTAATCCTAGCTACTCAGGAGGCTGAGATTTGAGGGTCATGGTTCAAAGCCAGCCAGGGCAGGAAAGTTCATGAGACTCTTATCTCCAATAAACCACCAGAAAACTGGAAGTGGCACTGTGGTTCAAGTAGTAGAGCAGTAGCCTTGAGCCGAAGAGCTGAAGGACAGCACCTGGGCCCAGATTCAAGCCCCATGACCGACAAAAAAAAAACCCCACCAAACTGGGAATAGTTGTGTATACTTATGATTCTGGCCCTTGGGAGGTTGAGGCAGGAAAATTGTAGCTAAGGCCAGCCTTAGCTACATAACAAGACACCCTTCTTCCAAAGGGGTGGAAAAAAGCTGGGTTTGGGCTTTTCTTTGTTGGTAAGACTATTATTGCCTCAAACTCTTTGCTTGTAATAAATCTGTTTAAGCACTGCAATAAATCTGTTATTTCCCATGGTGTTTATATACCATATCTTCTGCAGGTTGGGGTACACATGTAATTAAAATGGTAGAGCTCTTGCTTAGCCTTGCTTGCGTTCAATCCCCAGTGCTGCAAACAAAACAAATCCCAGTTTTGCTGTGTTTTGAACCCCTTATTGCCTCCTGTTGGTGTGTTGACACAGAGGACTCTGCTATATCCACTCTTACTTGTTAAACAGTAAGTGTAATTATTTTCCTAGTTCTGCACTGCCACATTCAAGTAGTATTCTCTGCTCCAATGTAATAAGTCCTTTTTGATGAACCTACATTTTCATTTCTACTTTATTCTGTTGGTTGTGGGGCTTATACTCGGCCTGGGCACTGTCCCTGAGCCTCTTGGTGCTCTCAAGGCTATCTCTCTACCACTAGAGCTATAGCGCCACTTCTGGTTTTTGAGTGATTAATTGGAGGTTCATGGGGACTTCTGCCTGGGCTAGCTTGAACCATGACCTCCCATCTCAGTCTCCTGAGTGGCTAGGATTGCAGGCATGAGCCACCAGTGCTTGACTTCCCACCCTACTTTAGAATTTGAGGGTTTATTGTCTGATTCCTTCTCTTAAAATCTATCAAATGCTTCCTTGTCCAGCCTGTGCCCATAGCTTATTCTGAACAATTGTTGGAAACTGCTCTCTACAGTTTTTTCTTACGTGTGTGTGTGTGTGTGTGTGTGTGTGTGTGTGTGTGTGTGTGTGTGTGTGTGTGCTGGTTCTGGAGCTTGAACTCAGGTCTTGGGTGCTAACCTTAACCTTTTTTGCTCAAGGCTAGTACTCTGCCACTTGAGCCCCCTACTCTACTTCTAGCTTTTTGGTGATTAATTGGAGATAAGAAATTCATGGGTTTTCCTAACTAGGCTAGCTTCAAATCAATATCTTGGCCTACTGAGTAGCTAGGATGACAAGATGAGCCACTGGTGCCTGGCTGGTTCTGTTTTGGTTAACTCATCCTCTTCCCAGTGTATGAACTTGCCTGAGGTCCTGTACTTCCACAAAAAGGAAGTGAAGGTTAGTGAAGTTTTATGTGATGTTGCCACTTCCAACTTGAGCAAATGGGGCTGGGAAGGTGGCTCAGTGGTAGAGCGCTTGCCTTGCATGCCTGAGGCCCTGGGTTTGATTCCTCAGCACCATATAAGCAAAAAGAAAAAAGCCAGAAGTGGCACTGTGGCTCAAGTGGTAGAGCGCTAGCCTTGAGGTGAAGAGCTGAGGGACAGCGCCCAGGCCCAGAGTTCAGGCCCCACGACTAGACACAAACAAACAAACTTGAGCAAAATTCCTCCCCCTCCACCCATTGAAATTCTGTTCCAGCAAGATCTCCATTGCCCCAAATCTGCTGCTGCTTTTTAGTCCTCTTGTTTCTGTGCTTTGGCTACCAGAAAGAAGGAAACATTACCTTTTTTCTTCTCTTTTGACTTTTCCTATTGATTTACTTTGGAACTTTCTCTGCCCTGTTTAAATATCAATGTTCTCCGAAGTTTTATTCATGGCCCATTGGAATTCAGTAAGTTCTCCCTAGATTCTTAATGGCTTAAAAAAATTACCATACATTAATTGTACCTGGGGGGGTTTCACTATGACATTTCCACACACATGTACAATGTATCCTGATCCACCTTACCACTTCCCCTCCTTACTAAAACAATTTCAACAGGCTTGTTATTGTTCTCAAATAAAACACTTCAACCTCATTTGCCCTCCTGCCTTCCTCATTAGCCTTCCTGCCGCCTGATGGTAAAACATCCTATTTTACTTTCTTGATTGTTTTTGTTGTTGGTTTTTAGTATGTATTAGTTGCACCAAAGGATTTCACCACGCATGTATATTAGGTTTTTCTCAGAATAACCCTTTCTCCCCCAGTTCTATTGATCAACATCTCTCATTGAGATTCCTTATGCTTTAAATAGTTGCAGTTCAAAATTATACAGCCTATCTACCTTTATCCCTTCCCTTCATGCATATAGTCCTATAGTTAGAATCATGTTGTGTGTGTATATAGATGTATATGTTGGTGTACATATCCATGAATATTTTTTCTACTCTCCAAATATTAGTAAAAACATGTATTTGGCTTTTGAGCTTCAGTATACTGCTCAACATAATGTTATCCAGTGCTATCCATTTTCCTGTGAATGACATTTCATTTTTTCTTTATGCCCTTGTAACAATCCATAGTATACATGTGCCATGTCTTCTTTATCCATTCATCTATTATTGGGCATCTTCACTGATTCCACTATTTGGCTATTGTGAACACAATTTTTTTTTTTTTTGGTCAGTTGTAGGGCTTGAACTCTGGGCTTGTGCACTGTCCCTCAGCTCTTCAACTCAAGGTAAGCAGTCTTACCACTTGAGCCACAGTGCCACTTCCACTTTTCTGGAGGTTAATTGGAGCTGACTTTGAACCATGATCCTCAGATCTGAGCTTCCTGAATAGCTAGGATTACAGGTGTGAGCCACCGGTGCCCAGCTGTGAACACAATGTTTATATATTTACAGTTGAACATTTAATCAGTTTTACCATTTTTTTTTTTTTTTTGTGGAAGTCTTTTTGTGATCTTAATTCCAATGCTGATTTCATCAAAATTATGTGCCATGTTTGGATCCAGAGATAATTTGAAACAGCTTTGAGTATGGCACTGTCTTGTTGAAGATCCTCTCTGGGGCTGGGAATGTGGCTTAGTGGTAGTGATTGCCTAGCATGCATCAAGCCCTGGGTACCACATAAACAGAAAAAGCCAGAAATGGCACTGTGGCTCAAGTGGTAAAGTGCTAACCTTGAGCAAAAGGGCCTTGAGTTCAAGCCCCAGGACTGAAAAAGAAAAAAGAAAAAAGGTCCTGTCTGAATTTCATCAATGATGGATTAAAAATCCTTGCCCTGCACTGTCCCACTGGACTTACATAATAGGCCCATTGAAATCATTTGGTACCTGTTAAGACAGACACATACTTCTCATGTGCCTTCTCATCTGTTGCCCACAATTTTGACTATATTGATAATTTTGTGTGGCCCACAAATAATGTAAGTATTCAAATGGCCTTTGAAAACATCCCTCGTAGGGATAAGTTGAGGCTCCTTAGCATGATACATGCCCAAGAGCTGACCCACTTTGTTTCCACCTCATCCTCACGTTTCAGTAGTAAGGAAATGCCTGTACAGTTGCCCCATACTTTTAAAAAATATTTTGTGCCAGTACTGAGGCTTCTTGAACTCAAGGTTTGGGCACTGTCCCTTAGCTTTTTCATTCAAGGCTGATGCTCTACTACTTGAGCAAAACCTCTGTTGCTTTTTTTTTTGTCAGTTGTGGGGCTTGAACTCTAGGTACTAGGCACTGTCCCTCAGCTCTTTAGCTCAAGGCTAGCGCTCTACCACTTGAGTCACAGTGCCACTTCCGGCCTTTTCTGTTTAGGTGGTGCTGAGGGATTGAACCAGGACCTGATACGTGAGGGGCAGGCACTTTACTGCTATGCCACCTTCCCAGCCCCAGTTCCTGGCTTTTTGGTGGCTAATTGAAAATAAGTCTTATCATCTTTCCTATTGAGAGTGGCTTCAAACTACAATCCTTACATCTCAGCCTTCTGAGTAGCTAGGATTACAGGCATGAGCCACTGGTGCTTGGCTTTCCCCTCAGTTTGAACTGTTAATCAACACATTGCCAAGCTGTACTTAAAAATATAGTTGGTCATGGGCTTGAATTCAGGGCCCGGGGGCTGTTCCTATGCTCTTCTGCTCAAGTATAGTAATCTACCACTTTGAGTCACAGCTCTACTTCTGGTTTTCTGGGTGGTTAAGTGGATGAGTCCCACAGACTTTACTGCCTGGGCTGGCTTTGAACTGTGATCCTTAGATCTCAGCCTCCAGAGTAGCTAGCATTACAGGTGTGAGCCGCTGGCACCCAGCCAAAAGTAGTTTTCTTTTTCTCTGGAAACAGGGTCTCATTATGTATTGCAGGTGGAGCTGTAACTCAGTGGAAGAGTGCTTGCCTGGCACTGCAAGTAGCCCAGGTTGGCATCAAACTCAGGATCTTCTTGCTTTTACTTCTCCAGTCCTGGGACTATAAATATGAACCACCATGTTTGGCTAGCTATAAATTTGATAAGAGCTCAATGCATGAATATGTTTTCAGTGTAATTTTTTTTTTTTTTGGTCAGTTGTGGGGCTTGAACTCTGGGCCTGAGCTCTTCAGCTCAAGGTGAGTGCTCTACCACTTGAGCCACAGCACCACTTCCAGTTTTCTGGTGCTTTACTGGAGATGAGTCTCACGGTCTTTCCTGCCACGGCTGGCTTTGAACCGCGGTCCTCAGATCTCAGCCTTCTGAATAGCTAGGATTATAGGCGTGCGTGTAAAATATTTTAAAATAGGGGCTGGGAAGGTGGCTCAGTGGTAGAGCTCTTGCCTTGCATGCATGAGGCCCTGGGTTCGATTCCTCAGCACCATATAAGCAGAGAAAAGAAAAAAGCCGCCAGTGGCGCTGTGGCTCAATTGGTAGAGTGCTAGCCTTGAGCTGAAGAGCTGAGGGACAGCACCCAGGCCCAGAGTTCAGGCCCCATGACCGGACCCAAGAAAAAACAAAAAAATTTTTTAAAATATAGTTAATAGTAGCTGTTGTCACTTCCCCTTTCCTGATCTTCTACTCAGAAATAGCCAAAATTAACCAGTTTAGGGTATTCTTCTGTATCAGTGTGTTTCTATGCACACAAGTACATACATACTAGACAAATTCTCCTTTGGTTTTATCTACTAATCTGAAGCCAGAGACTCAGGAAAGAAGCACTAAAGAACAAGGTGAGAACACCATGGCTTTCCTATCCTGGGTATTCACTTCTAGCCTTGGTAACAGGTTATAGCTTGTACACGGAACCCTTAGGGAAAGTGAGGAATACTAAGCTACATCAAGGGATTCAGATTATTACCTTCATACAGCAATGTTTTAGGATGGTTTTCATGAAAGTCATCTGAGTAAAAGCAGATCCTATATCTTTCTTAAGTAAGGATTTCTTAAACTCTTGGTGAGACATGCCATATGAGATCTTCCTGAAGCAAAAGGGGGAAATATAAACAATCTTGTATCTTCATTTTCATACCTCTGCAGGGACATAAGCTTGTTTATAAAGTCATTTCTTTTCCCTAAGGTCTCGTCACAAGTCCTAGGAGCGCCTAGAAGACTCATCTTTCTTTCTTTGCTTTCTTTTTTTTTGTCAGCCATAGGGCTTCAACTCTGGGCTTGAGTGCTGTCCCTGACCTCTTTCTTTTTTTTTTGGGGGGGGGGGGGGTGTCTGGTCGTGGGGCCTGAACTCTGTCCTTCAGCTCAAGGCTAGCACTCTGCCACTTGAGCCACAGCGCCACTTCCGGCTTTTTTCTTTTTGCGTATGTGGTGCTGAAGAATAGAACCCAGGGCCTCATGCATGCAAGGCAAGTGCTCTACCACTGAGCCACCTTCCCAGCCCCTGTCCCTGACCTCTTTAGCTCAAGCTAGTGCCTTGAGTAGCTAGGATTATAGGAATGAGCCCCTGGTGCCTGGCTTTTTACTTGTCTCCTGATTTGGACTCAGCCTATAACTTACCTTATAAGCTTCTTCCTGGTTCTGAGGCCTTTTGATTTGTACAGAACTACAACATGGCCCCCCAGGTCTCCAACTTTACAAATGCAGACTCTCAGATTTTCAGCTCCCAAAACTGCAGAACCCAATTTCTTTTGTGTGTGTATGCTAGTCCTGGGACTAGCACTCAGTGGGGATGGAGTGAAGGAGCTCACAGGGTGGGGCATGGGATTGCTGAGGGCCAGAGCCGTGCCACCTGAGGAAAGCTGCTGTTAACTGTGCTTCAGCTGCTCTAACTCATGGGAGTATGAGGGGAAGCAACTGGCAAGTTTATAACAGGCTCACTCCTGTAATCCTAGCTGCTCAGGAGACTGAGATACCGAGGAATTGAACCCAGATACCGAGGAATTCATACATGCTAGGCAAGCACTCTACCACAAGCCACATTCCCAAACCTAAAATACTCTTTTCTTTCTTTTTTCTTTTTGTTAGTCGTGGGCCCTGAACTCTGGGCCTGGGCACTGTCCCTCAGCTGCCTGAACTCTGGGCCTGGGCACTGTCCCTCAGCTCTTCAGCTCAAGGTGAGCACTCTACCACTTGAGCCACAGTGCCATTTTCGGCTTTTTTTGCTTATGTGGTGCTGAGGAATCGAACCCAGGGCCTCATGCATGCAGGATAAGCACTCTACCATTGACCTACCTTCCCAGCCTAAAATATTCTTAATTAGGGATGATGTCTATAATCCTAGCACTCAGAGGCTGAGGTGGGATGACTGTAAAGTCAAGGCCAACCAGGAAGACATAGAAGACCTACCTTGTCTCTAGAAAACAAAATACAAAAAAAACTTTCATTATTTTATGACTTCAAGAAGTTAGTGATAGAGTCACTATAAAGAGGCACAGATGGTATAGGAGGGTTGAAGCACTTTAATCACAGAAGAGTAAACAATAGTATAAAACCGTTAACAGCTCACCCAGTGGCTGTTGTACTCTGGCCCTCAGCTTATCCTTATATACCCCCTCCCTGTGTACCATTGAGTAAAGAACAGGGTATAAGCAGTTGTCCCTGTCACCATCATAGGTGGTAGAAAGAGTCTAGCTAGGGACCACAAGGATCCTGGCCACCCATCCAAGGTTCTGTTTTTAAACAGCTTGACAATGTGAAATATCCCTTCCTGTACCAAAAGAGGAACAGTATAGAAACTTAGAGCTGAACCTGTGTGCTTCATTCAGATGGTCCAGGAAATCAATCTCAAAAGCCACAGGCCACAAGGGAGGACTCTGGAATTTGGCTAGTGGATTCAAAAGAGACCAGGCATGGCCTAGTGGCCTTAGTCCACAGCTGTGTCACAACCTAGGCGATAACACCCATGCATATGCACAGAGCACATGCGTAAACGCATACATAAACACACACGAAGAGCAAATAACATTACTGAAAGGACTTGGAGGGCATTAAATACAAAATGACAGTTAAAAAAAAAAAGTATTTGTTTCTTTGGTGCCTCACTGTCCCTCTATTCACAGGAGGGCAGTTGCGGGGAGGCCCCAGGAGTAGGAGCAGCCCTACAAGTCCATGTGTGCTCAAGTTCCCATGCCCCTTACTCTTCAGCCCAGTAGCCATCTCCAAGGTGGCCATTCACACAATT
Organism: Dipodomys spectabilis; assembly: GCF_019054845.1. Lineage (NCBI taxonomy): Eukaryota > Metazoa > Chordata > Mammalia > Rodentia > Heteromyidae > Dipodomys > Dipodomys spectabilis. The sequence continues at coordinate 488,924 of NW_024870716.1, read as the reverse complement.
GGCACCACTGCCAGAGTTGCTTCCAGAGAGGTCTTTTGTGTTCTTGGCCTCATCTTCTTCCTCTGAGCTGCTTTCCACATCACTGCGATCATCCTTAGACACCTGGGTAGGTTGGGAGCAAAGGCAGAAAAGTGAATACAGAACTTTTCTTTTTCTTTCTTTTTTTTTTTTGGGCGGGGCAGGGGAGTCCGGTCGTGGGGCCTGAACTCTGGGCCTGGGTGCTGTCCCTCAGCTCTTTAGCTCAAGGCTAGCGCTCTACCACTTGAGCCACAGCACCACTTCCAGCTTTTTTCTTTTATGTGGTGCTGAGGAATCGAACCCAGGGCTTCATGCATGCAAGGCAAGCGCTCTACCACTGAGCCACCTTCCCAGCCCCCAGAACTTTTCTTGAAAGAATCATAGAGCAGACTAAACTCACAGAGCTCATATTTGTGCATTGTTGTCACTGGAACAACAGGGCTGTTGTTGTGAACATCCTTTGCTAGCTTTCTGTTTTTCTATCTCTGATTTTGTTTTGTTTTTGTCAGTCGTGGGGCTTGAACTCTGGGCCTGGGCGATGTCCCTCAGCTCTTCAGCTCAAGGCTAGCGCTCTACCGCTACAAAGCCACTTCTGGTTTTCTGGTGGTTTATTGGAGACAAGAGTCTCATGGTCTTTCCTGCCCGGGCTAGCTTTGAACCACGATCCTCAGATCTCAGCCTCTTGAGTAGCTAGGATTATAGGCGTGAGCCACCAGCGCCCGGCCCATCTGATTTTGTTTTTGTCTCATTAGAATCTGCATTGGAGGATGGGTGTGTTTTTCAGATCTAGCCTAAGAGAAGTTATACCATTCACTGAATCCTAGTTTAGGTTTAAAGAAAGCTCCAGTTACTCTTCTCCACCTCAAAGAACAAAGAAGGCAAACACAAGCAACAAAGAGACTGTCGTTTTTAATTCTAACTTGTGGTGGTTGTGGATGCAACATTCATTCGCATTGGTTATCCTCAGTTTTGCTTTGTCCTCAAAGCTGATCCATAATGGGTCCTTTTCAGTAATATTACTATTCCCAGTATAACTATGACATTATTTCCTAGGCTCCTCTTCCAATAGATTACTTCTCTTTTGAAACTTTAGCACGCCCAAGACACATAGTATAGTAAAAACAATAATAAGATTGTCAGTAAGAATAGAATTCCAGCTGCAATCACTCTACCATTTGTGAATCATTAGCTTTTCTTTTCTTTTTTGGTCAGTCATGGGGCTTGAACTCTGGGCTTGGGTGCTGTCCCTGAGCTCTTCAGCTCAAGATTAGTGCTCTATCACTTGAGCCACAGCACCACTTCTGGTTTTCTGGTGGTTAACTGGAGACAACAGTCTCATGGACTTTTCCCAGGCTGGCTTTGAACTGCGATCCTCAGAACTCAGCCGTCTAAGTAGCTAGAATTACAGGCATGAGCCACCAGTGCCCAGCAGAGAACAATATTTTCTTTCTTTTTTTTTGTTGGCCATGAGACTCGAACTCTGGGCCTCAGTGCTGTTCCTGAGCTCTTCAGCTCAAGGTTAGCACTCTACCACTTGAGACATGACACCACTTTCAGCTTTTTCTGTTTATGTGGTATGAAGAATCAAACCCAGGGCTTCATGCATGCTAAGCAAGCACTCTACCACCGAGCCACATTCCTAGCCTAAGAACAGTCCAAACTTTCCTGCATATTAAGCATATTAAATACCTCCAAAACCCAGATGAATTGATTACCTGAACTTTGGGAAAGTTCCACCAGAGGGCAGAATGTCTTTACATTTGAGGTTAGGAAGGCTCAAATGCAAAAATTTTAAAAAAGATTTTACAATTAAAGCAGGGTTAACTCTCGCAACTTCAGCTCCCATCAATAGTCCCTCTGGATCAGGAAAAAGGGCTTGCTCTGAAACAAACAAGGGGAACAGAAAGGACAGCAGGAAGAAAGACAAACACTCGGGCAGACATGCTTCCAGGAACACTAGAAGTACAGATACACTTACATGCAAGAGATGAAACTGTCCAGCTCTCACCAGGCATAGAGAAAAGCAAGGAGGTGAGAAAAGAATGGAGAGTACAGAGTCTGGGCCTGATTCTTCCCGGGTAGGTCACCTGGTCAGGAAAGAAAAGCAGGGGAGAACAGGATGCACAGGCACACTGAGAAAGTTCTGAAACTAATGGTAGCCATAAAGAACAACGCTACAGAGATCATAAACATCTAGGTTATGTTCCATCTGTTTGGTCTAGAAACACCTCCAGTAGAGCCCATCCCATCTGAAGGCTCTTCACAATCTGATTGCTGTAAAACTTGAAATTTTCAATTTTAAGCTTTATAATTAGCACCTTTCAGGGCTGGTGGGATGCCTAGTAGAATGTTTGCATGTAAGCATGTAAGCATCCCACCCAAAAGAGAAAGCACTTCCCTTCGTGTTTTGGAGCTCTTGGCCTAAGATCAACAGGTAGAAATGCTAATCACCCATTTACTTAAGACTCTTGCCTCATGTAACAGTGGGGTGAGGTAGGCACTTAACTTAGTTACTCATAGAAGCCATATTTTGAATATTGCAGTATGAAAACCTTGAAATAGCTTGTGAGCTGCCATACATTTCCAGGCAATCCAACTATAATATGCTTTCAGTTTATACATTGAGACTCTACATATGATTGATTTCCTTTGGGGAAAAAAGGCTCCATGTTAAAACTAAAAAGATGAGGTCCACTGAAGTAGACAGATAAGGGGTAGGAAATAGTTGAAGTTACTTCTTACTCTTAACCCTACTCATTTATTGATTGATTGCCAGTCCTGGGGCTTTAAACTCAGGGGCTGGGCATTGTCTTTGAGCTGCTTTTGCTCAAGGCTAGCACTCTACCACTTGAGCCACAGCACCATTTCTGGCTTTTTCGGTTCATGTGGTACTGAGGATTCAAACCCAGGGCTTCATGCATGCTAGGCAAGCACTCTATGGCTGGGAAGATGGCTCAGTGGTAGAGCGCTTGCCTTGCATGCATGAGGCCCTGGGCAAGCACTCTACCACTAAGCCACATTCCCAGTCTTACTCTACTCATTTAATAGTCACTCTTTTTTGTGGGTCAGTTGTGGGGCTTGAACTCAGGGCCTGGGCACTGTTGCTGAGCCCTCTTTGTGATTAAGGCTAGCATAGTACTGCCTAAGCCACAGTGCTACTTCTGTTTTTTGACTGGCTAATTGAAGATAGGAGTCTCACGGAGACTTTTCTGCCCTGGCTGGCTTTGAACCACAATCCTCAGATCTCAGCCTCCTTAGTAGCTTGGATTATAGGCCTGAGCTACCAGTGTCTGGCTTAATAATCACACTAAAGGGACTAAAAGGTACTAGACTCCTCCTTTTCCAACTAAGTCATATATATATTAAGAGGCTAAATATTCACAGTCAAGGTAAAAACTATTGAGCTCCAAGCTTACTTATGTAGTTGGGGCTCATCACACCAAAAAATGAGGTGGGGAGGTAGGGGGAGAAAAAAAGGGAGAGATAGAGGAAGGGCAAAGGAAGGAGGAGAGGGGGGCGAAGAGACAGGGAGGGAGGGAGGGGAAAAGAAAGAAAATGGGGGAGGGAGGGAGAGAGAGGGAGGGAGAAGGAGAAAGGAGAGAGGGAGCAGGAGAGGGGGAGGGAGAGAGAGAGAGAGAGAGAGAACCCATCTGTCCACACAGACCAAAGAAGCCTTCGTTCTTTCTCACCTTTCCCCGGATCAAGGCTTTGAGAGCAATTTGTGCAATCAGGTATGACCAGATGATATGCAGAACTTGTAGGACCAGGAGAAGGCCATTGAAGAACCACCAGGAAGGATAGGGCCCAATTATCTCCCAACTCTCAAACAGGGTTGTGTTCAGAATCCTAGAAGAGGGAAGCAAAAAAAGTTAAGATTCTAGAATCAAAACTAGGCAGAAAAGGATAAAGCTGAGTTCTCTGGGATGTAGAATCCTATGTGTTTCTTCTCCATACTTTGTTAGCTGAAATTCCAGGAAAATCATCCATACTGTAAAAAGAATAAAGGAAGGAGCCCATAGGATAGGAAGGAACCTTAGGGAGAAGGGGAAGAGATATAGGTCTTAGAAACTGATTTAATATTTCACAATATGAAACACCTCTACTATGTAGAGTATCACACAACTGGGACAGCCATTGCACTAGAATCTTAGGAATGAATAAGATCTTCAAGCACTCAGAGGATAGTAGTAGGTGGTTGATTCCCTCAGGCTATGCAAAATCTACAACTCATAGTCATTGACATTTTTTTTTAATTTTTTAATTTTTATTTTTTGGGTTCAGTCGTGGGGCCTGAACTCTGGGCCTGGGCACTGTCCCTCAGCTCTTCAGCTCAAGGCTAGCGCTCTACCACTTGAGCCACAGTGCCACTTCTGGCTTTTTTCCTTTTGCTTATGTGGTGCTGAGGAATCAAATCCAGGGCCTCAGGCATGCAAGGCAAGCGCTCTACCACTGAGCCACCTTCCCAGCCCCTCACAGTCATTGACTTTATACCATAAGATACCACAGAGCCAGGCGCTGGTGGCTCACACCTATAATCCTAGCTACTCAGGAGGCTGAGATATGAGGATCGCGGTTCAAAGCCAGCCCGGACAGGAGAGACCGTGAGACTCCTATCTCCAATAAACCACCAGAAAACCGGAAGTGGCACTGTAGCTCAAGTGGTAGAGCCCTCGCCTTGAGCTAAAGAGCTGAGGGACAGCGCCCAGGCCCAGAGTTCAAGCCTCACGACCAACAACAACAAAAAAGATACCACAGAAGTGAAATGGATTCATACACTAGTGGCTCATGCCTATAATCCTAGCTGCTCAGGAGGCTGAGATCTGAGGACTGCAGTTTGAGGCTAGCCTAGGCAGGAAAGGGTATGAGACTCTTCTCTTCAATTAACCACCAGAAAACTGGAAGTGGGGCTGTAGCTCAAAGTGGTAGAAGAATGCTAGCATTGAGCAAAAGAACTCAGGGATAGTACCCAAGCCCAGAATTCAAGCCCCGTAACTGACAAGAAAAAAAAAAAAGAATTTCTGAGGAACAAAATGAAGAGTGTAGACAGAGATGAATAAGGAAATTCAGTGCCATATAACATATACTCTGACTGTGGGTAACATTCCACTAGAAATATTCCATAAGGCAGCTGAGGTTCCATGAAGAGTCCATAAATGGTCATCTTAGGTCGAGGAAAAAGCAAGAGCAAAATAAAAACTGAGTTGGGGGAAAAAAAAGTATCATTAGCTACATAATGACTACAGTTCCATAGCCCTAGAACTTACCAGAATGGAAAGAGTCCTAGACGGGTAATCATAAAAACTGCACTGAAGATCACAAAAAGGGTGTCACAGAGCCGCTGATACTTAGCGTAATTGGCCAGCTTGGCAGCCTGGACAAAGGAAGATAGAAATTGAGTTGGGGAGAAAGCAGTTCTTAGAAAAGAATGATGAGGAAAGCAGCATTGGGTTCTTACTTCCAGCCAGCAATCTGAGAAGTCGTGTAGACACAGAACCAGTGTTCCCACCCGAACCATGTTGTTTATGTAGGAGAAGGTGATAAGCCCAATGGTGGCCAAATGATGCACAAACATAATTAGGAAATCCTAGAAAAAAATAGAAATAGAAATTCAGGAAAAGGTAAGGCTGTAGAAATGTTAGCCTACCCAATGCTTCGAATCACTCTCTGAGGATCTGTATCCCTTATATGCTCCATTTTGCTTTAGATTCTCCCTTGGGGAGTGCTGCCTAGCATCTTAACCCAACAGTCTCGGCATCAATGACTGACTACAGTCTTGGTTAATATAGCCCAAAGCACAAAAAGAGCATGGATGCTGAACTGACATGTGGGAGTGACTTCACAGGTGACAGTGGGGCATAAAAACTAGACACTCCTGCTAGGTGCTGGTAGCTCATGTCTATTATCTTAGCCACTGAGGAAGCTGAGATCTGAGAGTCATAGGTGAAAGCCAGACTGGGCAGTAAAGTCCATGAGACTCTTATTTCCAATTAACTAACAAAAAAGCCAGAAGCGGCTCAAATGGCACAGTGCTAACCCTGAGTAAAAAAAGTTCAGGGACAGCATCCAGGCCCTGAGTTCAAGCACCAAGACCAGCACAAAAGCAAAATAACAACCCCTCCCCCCCCCCCCAACAAAAACCCTAAATATTTTTTGGGGGGGAAGTGTGGTCCTGGAACTTGAACTCAGGACCTGAACACGTTGCTCAAGGCTAGGGCTCTACCACCTGAGCCACAGTGCCACTTCTGGTTTTTTTTGCATAGTTTATTGGAGATAAGAGTCTCATGGCGGGCTGGGAAGGTGGCTCAGAGGTAAAGTGCATGCCTTGCATGCATGAGGCCCTAGGTTCAATTCCTCAGCACCACATAAGCAGACAAAGCCAGAAGTGGGGCTGAGGCTCAAGTGGTAGAGTACTAGTCTAGTCTACAGCTAAAGAGCTGAGGGACAGCACCCAGGCCCAGAGTTCAAGCCCCATGATCGACCAAAAAAAAAAAAAAGTCTAATGGCTGGCTTTGAACCATGAGATCCTCAGATCTCAGTCTCCGGAGTAGCTAGGATTATAGGCGTGAGCCACCAGCACCTGGCTCTATTCTTAAAGACTCTTCTGCCTTACTGAAAGATATTTCAAGGGGAACTAACAGAAAACATATGTTAGTGGAAGAATAAAATCAAACTCTTCCAAAAAACTTCAGAAAAATGTTTGTTAGCTAAACTATTCATTTTTTTTTATCACTTCCTACTTTCAAAATTTAAGGTTCTATTTTTCTCTTGGGTTCAAGTGCTAAAGCTAGAACTAGATAAATCTTTAAATTACTATTATTATTTTTTTGGGTCCGGTTGTGGGGCCTGAACTCTGTCCCTCAGCTCTTCAGCTCAAGGCTAGTGCTCTACCACTTGAGCCACAGCACCACTTCCGGCTTTATTTTTTTTTCTGCTATGTGGTGCTGAGGAATCGAACCCAGGCCCTCAAGCATGCAAGGCAAGCACTCTACCACTGAGCCACCTTCCCAGCCCTAAATTATTATTAGATATATCTGATTAATACTCAAGTTGATAAGGGTTAAGAGGGTTAGAGAATAAGAGAAGGCAGGTTAATTTGGGTGAAAAAAAAAATAAGACAAAAGCCTGTAATTTTCTACAGACACAACAGTATTCATGGTGATGTGGTTCTTGAGTGAAGTGATGGGCTCAAGAACATAGGCTATTTTGTTTTAAAACATCCCTGTTGGGGCTGGGAAGGTGGCTCAGTGGTAGAGCGCTTGCCTTGCATGCCTGAGGCCCTGGGTTCGATTCCTCAGCACTATATAAGCAAAAAGAAAAAAGCCAGAAGTGGCGCTGTGGCTCAAGTGGTAGAGCGCTAGCCTTGAGCTGAAGAGCTGAGGGACAGCGCCCAGGCCCAGAGTTCAGGTCCCACGACTGGACCCAAAAAAAACAAAAACAAATAAAACATTCATGTATTTCAAGCCTTTTTTTTTTTTTTTTTTTTTGGGCATGGGGCTGGAACTCTGGGCCAGGGTGCTGTCCCTGAGCTCTTCAGTTCAAGGCTAGTGCTCTACCACTTAAACCACAGTGCCACTTCTGGTAATTAACTGAAGATAAAGAGTCTTGTGGATGGGCTGGGAGGTTGGCTCAGTGGTTGAGTAATTGCCTCGAATGCATGAGCCCTGGGTTCAATTCCTCAGCACCACATAGGCAGAAAAAAGCCCGAAGTGGCACTGTGACTCAAGTGGTGGGGTGCTAGAGCCTTAATATGAAGAGCTGAGAGACAGTGCCCATGCCTAGAGTTCAGCCCCCATGACCAACAAAAAATGTTTAATGGACTTTCCTGCCTGGGCTGGCTTTGAACTGCAATCCTCAGATCTCAGCCTCTTGAGTAGCTAGGATTACAGGCGTGAGCCACTGGCAACCAGCTTCAAACTTTTTATATATCACATATTAGAAAATTTCTTTATCTAGGGGATGGGAAGGTGGCTCAGTGGTAGAGCGCTTGCCTTGTATGCATGAGGCCTTGGGTTCAATTCCTCAGCACCACATAAGCAGAAAAAGCCAGAAGTGGTACTATGGCTCAAATGGTAGAGCGCTAGCCTTGAGCTGAAGAGCTGAGGGACAGTGCCCAGGCCCAGAGTTCAGGCCCCATGACTGACAAAATAAATAAAAATAAATAAATTTATTTATGTAAAGATCTAAGGATTGTGGTTCAAAGCTAGCCCAGACAGAAAAGTCCCTGTGAAACCCTTATCTCCATTTAACCACTCAAAAACCTATAGTAGAACTGTGGCTCTAAGTGGTAGAGCACTAGCCTTGAGCAAAAGAACACAGGGACAGGAAGTGGCACTGTGGCTCAAGTGGTAGAGTGCTCGCCTTGAACTGAAGAACATAGGGACAGCGCCCAAGCCCAGAGTTCAAGCCCCAAGACCACCAAAAAAAGTAAAGGAACACAGGGACAGTGCTCAGGACCTGAGTTTAAGCCCCACCATTGACCAAAACAAACAAACAAAAGACAATGAAAGCATTCAGAATTGAGTATTAAATTTTTACACTGGTCAACACTAACAACTGACATTAGATTCAATCCAGACCCATAAATTTTAATTCTGGTTTTCCTCATCAAACACAATGAGTGACAAATTAGGGTTAGAGTTATGTCAGCTAAACACCAATAAAAAGGAAATATTTTGTATATCTTTATGTCTGGTTACATAAAATTTTCCCTCCTCAACTCTATTACTATACTGGAACGTCAACTTCACTTTTATGAATCTTTGGTTCCTAAACAGTAGCAGAAGAATATAAAATAAATCATATAAAACTCCTTCCAGTTCAGGGCTGGGAAGGTGGCTCAGTGGTAGAGTGCTTGCCTTGCATGCATGAGGCCCTGGGTTCAATTCCTCAGCACCACATAAGCAAAAAGAAAAAAGCCGATGTGGCGCTGTGGCTCAAGTGGTAGAGTGCTAGCCTTGAGCTGAAGAGCTGAGGGACAGCGCCCAGGCCCAGAGTGCAGGCCCCACGACCGGACCCAAAACCAAAAAAAACTAAACAAAAAAAAACTCCTTCCAGTTCATTCTTTCACCAAGTACTGTAACCTAAAAGCAAAGACTAGAAAGCAAGCAAACATCTTTGCTGTCATTCAAACTAGATAGAGACTTTCCTGGAATCAAGTCCTTTTTGGAATCAGGCCCTGCTACCCTGACGTTCTGACTAATTTCCTGAACTTTACACATGTAAGAATATGAAAGAAAGTCAGGTGGCAGTGGTTCACCCCTGTAATCCTAGCTACTCAGGAGGCTGAGAACTGAGGATTACCTTTCAAAGCCAGCCCAGGCAGGGACTGGAGACTCTTGTCTCCAGTTAACCACCAGAAAACCAGAAGTGGCGCTGTGGCTCAAGTGGTAGAGTGCTAGCCTTGAGCTTAAGAGCTTAGGGACAAAGCCCAGGTGCCCAGGCCCAGAATTCAAGACCCACGACCGACCAAAAAAAAAAAAAAAAGAATATGAAAGAATAAGAAAAAGACTAACAGCTGATTAATTGTTCTCATCCTGGGTGGGGTCCTGAACATCTTAAATGTATTTTATTTTTTGGGTCCGGTCGTGGGGCCTGAACTCTGGGCCTGGGCACTGTCCCTCAGCTCTTCAGCTCAAGGCTAGCGCTCTACCACTTGAGCCACAGCGCCACTTCCGGCTTTTTTCTTTTTGCTTATATGGTGCTGAGGAATCGAACCCAGGGCCTCAGGCATGCAAGGCAAGCGCTCTACCACTGAGCCACCTTCCCAGCCCCTCTTAAATGTATTTTATCATTAATGAAATTTCATTTCTGGGAACATTACAAATTGATTGCTAATAATCCCATCACACCTACTTTCCCTGTTTTTTGTTTCTTAGTTAGGGAAGAGAATGCATCATCATAATGGCAGTAATAGTGGGGGCTAGAAAGGAGTTGAAGTTGCTGATATCCTTACCTTTCTTTTAATGTCTATAAATTGAGAAAACATAAGAGACCAATAGAAAGCCAATTCCATGATATAATAGTAAAAAAGACCTCTTGAGAGGGGCTGGAAGAGAAAAAATAGTAGTTAGAAAATCAGTTCATCATAGATGTACTTTACCTAGGCAAGTTTCCTGGTATCGGAGGATGAATACCCTTAATTATTTGATCTCTTTTATCTCCACTGTTTTCTGAGAACTACTATAAGAAGGCTTTGAAATGATGTAGAGACATAAGCCTCATCCCTCTTGCTCTACCACTTAACTCTTAACTCTTTTTTTGGGTCCGGTAGTGGGGCCTGAACTCTGGGCCTGGGCGCTGTCCCTCAGCTCTTCAGCTCAAGGCTAGTGCTCTACCACTTGAGCCACAACGCCACTTCTGGCTTTTTTCTTTTTGCTTATGTGGTGCTGAGGAATCGAACCCAGGGCCTCAGGCATGCAATGCAAGCGCTCTACCACTGAGCCACCTTCCCAGCCCAACTCTTAACTCTTAACTAAACACTTAACTTAGTTCTCATCTTTTAATAATGAGATAAAGTTAACATGTTTTATTGTTTGTTTTACTAGTCCTGGGGCTTGAACTCAGGGCCTGGGCACTGTCCCTGAGCCTCTTTTGCTCAAGACTAGCACTCTACCACTTGAGCCACGATGTCACTTCCAGTTGTTTCTTTGTGTATGGTACTCAGGAATTGAACCCAGGGCTTCATGTATGCGAGGCAAGCACTCTTACTAAGCCACATTCCTAGCCAAAGTTAACACATTTTAAAACACAAATCAGTGAGCCTATAATTCTGGACAGTTAAAATATACTCAGGCCTTCCCTTCTTCTACTCCTTTAGCATTTCTCTGATATTTTTCATCCTTTTTTTTTTTTTGGTGCCAGTAATGGGGCTTGAACTCAAAGTCTTGTGCTTTCGCTTGGCTGTTCCCTCAAGGCTAGCATTCTACCACTTAAGCTATACCTTGCTTCTTGCTTTGTTTTTATTTTTTGTGCCAGTCCTGGGGCTTGAACTCTGGGCCTGGGCACTGTCCCTGAGCTTCTTTGCTCAAGACGAACACTCTATTACTTTGAGCTACATTCCCATTTCTAGCCTTTTGGTGGTAGATTAAGAGATTAAGAGATAAAGAGACTCACAGATCTTCCCCGGGCTGACTCTGAGCTGCAATCCTCAGGTCTCAGCCTCCTGAGTAGCTAGGATTGCAGGCGTGAGCCACGGGGCTGGGCGGGCATTATTCTAGTACATGCTCTTCAGGAGATTCCAAGTAGCCCTTGACACAAGGGAACATAGCCAGGAAGTACTTTCTAAGTGCCAGCAAACTGCTCATCTCTCTAGCACAATTAAGGTACATATAATGGGGAGCTAGGAATAAAAAGCTCAAGAACATCAAAGAAACGTGTCTCAACCACCCTGCCATATACACATACAACCCCATCATTAACTAATTCAACTCCTACCTGATATGGATAGCTATGCCAGCACTGTCGGGTATCCCAGAACCAAGGTGACTAAAAGAAACAAATAATCCAGGTTAGTTTTTAAGCTGTATAATCTCTCTAGGTTTAGGGGCAAAAGAATTCTCCTTGAAGCCGGGCGCTGGTGGCTCACGCCTGTAATCCTAGCTACTCAGGAGGCTGAGATCTGAGGATCCCGGTTCAAAGCCAGCCCGGGCAGGAGAGACCGTGAGACTCCTATCTCCAATAAACCACCAGAAAACTGGAAGTGGCGCTGTAGCTCAAGTGGTAGAGCGCTCGCCTTGAGCTGAAGAGCTGAGGGACAGCACTCAGGCCCAGAGTTCAAGCCCCACAACCGACAAAAAAAAAAAAAAGAATTCTCCTTGATAAATTTTATATAATCGGTTAGTGGTTAAGATTTTTTTCTTCCCCAAGTGTATTGAGTTGGGCATAGTAGTACAAACCTACAATTCCAGTAGTTGAGAGGCTGCATTAAGTGCTTGCTTGCTCGCTCCCTTGACTCCCTCCCATCTTATGCTGGTACCAGAGCTTAACTCAAGACCTGGGTGCTTTTTCACTCAAGGCTGGGTGCTCTACCACTTGAGACACAGCTCCACTTCTGACTTTTTGGTCACTTATTGAAGATAAGAGTCTCATAGAGCTGGGCGCTGGTGACACAAGCCTATAATCCTAGCTACTTAAGAGGCTGAGATCTGAGGGTTGCAGTTCAAAGCCAGTCCAGGCAAGAAGCTCCATGAGACTCTTATCTCCAATTAACGACCAGAAAATTAGAAGTGGTGCTGTGGCTCAAGTGGTAGAGTGCTAGCCCCATGACCAACAACAAAAAAGTCTCATGGACTTTCCTGCCTGGGCTGGCTTCAAACTACAATCCTCAGCCTACAGAATAGCTAAGGTTATAGATGTGAGCTACTGCACCCAGAAACAATATCTTCTTAAAACAAACGTGAGGGCTGAGAAGGTGGCTCAGTGGTAGAGCGCTTGCCTTGTATGCATGAGGCCTTGGGTTCGATTCCTCAGTACCGCATAAGCAAAAAGAAAAAAGCCGGAAGTGGCGCTGTGGCTCCAGTGGTAGAGCGCTAGCCTTGAGCTGAAGAGCTGAGGGACAGCGCCCAGACCCAGAGTTCAGGCCCCACGACTGGACTCCCCCACCCCCCTCAAGAAAAAAAAAAAAAAGAACATGAAAAACATTATTATAAATAGAAAAAAAGCCTAAGCCTGGAGTAAGCAACAGTAAGAACTTTAGTTATAGGAAACAACACTACCTGGGATATAGGAATTACGCAGAGAAACAATGATTCTATTTGAGAACCAAAGGAGAAATGTCTCTTCTATGTTCAAAATTCAAAAGTAATCATCTCTGAAGGTATTATAATTATGTTCCTTAAGGAATTTGTCTATTTTTTCTGTTTAATTTCACTGTTTAATTGTCCATAAAACTGTCCTTTTTCGTGCTGTTATTGGGTCTTGAATTAAGGGCCTGGATGCTGTCCCTTAGCTTTTTCACTCAAGGCTTCACTCTACCACTTAAGCCAGTTTCACTTACAGGTTTTTGCTGGCTGAGAATAAAAGTCTCATGGACAGGGCTGGTTTTGAACCATGATCCTCAAATTACTGCCTCTGAAGTAGCTAGGATTACAGGCTTGAGCTGGTATCCAGCATAGCACTGTCTCATTTCCTTCCAATAGTACCAATAGGCTCTTGAATGATAACCCCATCCTCATATTGATCATACTGATTATTCATAACTCCCCCGCCTCCCCAGAATGGCAGAATGGTGGGCCTTTGTGTGTGTGTGTGCGTGTATGTGCGTGCGTGTATGTGCGTGCGTGTGTGTGCATGCGTGTGAGTGCGCGCTGGTCCTGGCACTCAAACTCAGTGTCTAGGCACTGTCACCGAGCTTTTTAAATTTTTTTTCTTTTGAGTAGTTTATTGGAAAGTAAGAGTCTCCTGGACTTTCCTACCCAGGCTGGCTTCAAATAGCAATCCTCAAATCTAGGCCTCCTGAGTAGCTAGGATTACAGGCATAAGCCACTGCTTCAGGTGCCCAGCAGAGGGTTGTCATTGTTGTGTTGGTTTTAATGCCAGTGCTGGGGTTTGAAATGACAGCTCTAGGGCTGGGAATTTGGTCTAGTGGTGGAATGCTTTCCTAGTATGCATGAAGCCCTGGTTCAATTCCTCAGTACCACGTAAGTACCACCGGAAGTGGTGTTGTGGCTCAAATGGTAGAGTGCTAGCCATGAGCAAAAGCAGCTCAGAACAGTGCCCAGGCCTGGCAAAAAAACAAAACAAAAACAAAACACCATAACATGAAATGACAGATAGCTCTACTTCTAAGTGGTTAATTGGAGATAAGAGTCTCAGGGACTTTTTTTTTTGTGTGTGTGTGTCCGGTCGTGGGGCCTGAACTCAGGGCCTGGGTGCTATCCCTCAGCTCTTCAGCTCAAGGCTAGCACTCTACCACTTGAGCCACAGTGCCACTTCCGGCTTTTTTCTTTATGCTTATGTGGTACTGAGGAATCGAACCCAGGGCCTCATGCATGCAAGGCAAGCACTCTACCACTGAGCCACCTTCCCAGCCCTCTCAGGGGCTTTTTTATCCAGGCTGAGTACCCAGCCTTGGTGACATTTCTGTCTAGTCATTTAGTCAATTACTGAAAGAGTATTAAGACCTCTAAGTATAGCCAGGTACCTGTGCCTCATGTCTGTGATCCTAACTACTAAGGATGGTGAGATCTAGAAAAAGTAGTTTGAGGCTAGCTTGTGCAGAAAAGTCCATGAACCACCATTCCAAAATAATCAGCGGGCTGGGAAGATGGCTCAGTGGTAGAGCGCTTGCCTTGCATGCATGAGGCCCTGGGTTCAATTCCCCAGTACTACATGAGCAAAAAGAAAAAAAAGCCGGAAGTGGCGCTGTGGCTCAAGTGGTAGAGCGCTAGCCTTGAGCTGAAGAGCTCAGGGACAGCGCCCAGGCCCAGAGTTCAGGCCCACAACCGGACCCCCCCCAAAAAAAACAAAAAACAAAATTATCAGCATAAAGCTGAGCTACAGGTATTGCTTAAGTGGTAGAATGCCAGAAAGCCTGAGGCTATGAGTTCAAACCCCAGTATGTAAAAAAAAAAAAAAAAAAGGAAAAAGAAGAAACAATTGTGACCATGTACCTATTACTTCCCTTTAGTTCTTCCAACTTTTGCAGCTTTTTTTTTCTTATGTGGTGCTGAGAAATCGAACTCAGTGCCTCATACATGCAAGGCAAGCGCTCTACCACTGAGCCACCTTCCCAGCCCCAGTTCTTCCCATTTTGCTTCATCTATTTGAAGACTTAATTACATAATTCAGAGAAAAACAACATGGGAAAGGAAGGGAAAACATGTAATCAAGAATCAAAATAGCCGGGCGCTGGTTGCTCATGCCTGTAATCCTAGCTACTTAGGAGGTTAAGATCCAGGCAGTTCAAAACCAGCCCGGACTTGTCCGTGAGACTCTTATCTCCAATAAACCACCAGAAAACTGGAAGTGGTGCTGTAGCTCAAGTGATAGAATGCTACATTAGCCTTGAGCTGAAGAACTGAGGGACACCCAGAGCCAGAGTTCAAGCTCCACAACCAAAAAAAAAAAAGGCTCAAGATTCTTTGATTCTGGAAAACTTATTGGAAAAAAGGAATAATATCTTTTGTTATTGTTGTTTGTGGGGCTTGAACTCAAGAGCCTGGGCACTGTCGCTGAGCAATTTTGCTCAAGGCTAGCCAGCTCTCTATTTTGAGCCACAGTGCCACTTCTACTTCCAGTTTTCTGGTGGTTAATTGAAGATAAGTGTCTCATGGACTTTCCTACTCCAACTGGCTTTGAACTATTGAACTGAAATACTCAGATCTCAGCCTCCTGATTAGCTAGGATTATAGGCATGAGCCACAAATATCTGGCCAGGAATAATATCCGTTTCACTCACTTAAAGGGTTGATTCTGTTTCTCCTTGAAGGAGCCCAATTTTTGTCAAGTGATCTGTAAGTCATTTAAATACTATTCTGACTTAATTGGTATTCTTTTTATAATTATTTATGTGAAAAATAATACAATTATAAGACTAGTGAAGTCAAGTCCCAACACAAGACAATCTACCAGCACATAAACTGGGTAAATGAATACCACATGAGCAAAACTTAGGGAGAAATAAAGATCTAGATTGGGCATATTGGCGTACAACTGTAATCCCAGCACTCAGGAAGGTAAGGCAGGGGGATTAAAGCCATTTTTTGCAATTTATAGAGAGCTTTCTCAAAGATAGATAGATAGATAGATAAATATACAGCCCAATCAGAGGACCAGAGAAAGTTTAAACTCACCAGCCAGAGAAATATAATTCCGTAGCAGAACATACATAAATAAAAAGTGAATCTCCACCTAGGTGGGCAAAACATAGAGGTTAGACAAATATCCATGTAAAAGAAAGTCTTTGAGGCTAGGTAAACTGAGATCAAGTTTTCTTGTGTATAAGATCCTTCGATCAGGAAGTGGCGCTGTAGCTCAAGTGGTAGAGCGCTCGCCTTGAGTTGAAGAGCTGAGGGACAACGCCCAGGCCCAGAGTTCAAGCCCCACGACCGACAAAAAAAAAAAAAAAAAAAAAAGATCCTTCTATCTGAGCACAGGTGGCTCATGCCTATAATCTTAGCTACTCAGGAGACTGAGATGTGAGGATTGCAGTTCAAAGCCAGCCTGGGCAGGAAAGTCCAAGGGACTCTTATCTTCAATAAAACTGGAAAACTGGAAGTGGTGCTGGGGCTCAAGTGGTAGAGTGCTCACCCTGAGCTGAAGATCTCAGGGACAGTGCCCAGGCCCAGAGT
Source organism: Dipodomys spectabilis (assembly GCF_019054845.1). Classification (NCBI taxonomy): domain Eukaryota; kingdom Metazoa; phylum Chordata; class Mammalia; order Rodentia; family Heteromyidae; genus Dipodomys; species Dipodomys spectabilis. The sequence goes on along the minus strand of NW_024870716.1, from coordinate 472,617 downwards.
TCTAGGCCCCTGCCACCCCAGCCTCCCAAAAAAGATTCCTTCAAATGGAAGTTCTGCTGTGGCTCCAAATGGTAGAGAGCTAGCCTTAAGTAAAAAAGCACAGGGACGGTGCCTAGGCCCTGAGTTGTTAAAGCCACATAAATAACAAAATAAAAAGATAGATGCCTTCATAATAATGCTTAATGTTTTTATTGCATGACAGTGACGAATAAAATATTGTTTCTGGACTGGGAAGGTGGCTCAGTGGTAGAGTGCTTGCTTTGCATGCATGAGGCCCTGGGTTCAATTCCTCAGCACCACATAAACAGAAAAAGCTGCAAGTGGCAGTTCTATGGCTCAAGTGGTAGAGAGTTAGCCTTGAGCTGAAGAGCTGAGGGACAGTGCCCAGGCCCAGAGGTAGTTCAGGCCCCACAACTGACCCCCAAAAAAAGTTTCTACAGGGTAATTAGCAAAAACTTTAGTGAGTTGAAGTATTGTCCAGAAAAGGTGTATGTCACATAAAAATGTGAGTTTAGAGCAAGCTCTATCAAGGTGTACAGGGGTATACCTAGTTACATTAAGTGCAGTTATGGGAATTCACTCTCAGTGTATTTGGAAAAGAACAAAATGGAACCACACTTAGAATAGTTGTAAGTATGTCACCAAGAAGCAAAAGGTGACCAGTTTTCTAGTTCTCTTCTTTCCTACTTAGAACAGTTAATAGCCTTCCACATTCATCAACAGTTATTCTAATAGTGAAAATAATTTCCAAAAAGAAAACCTCATTGTAGTTGTATTCTCACCCTCTGCCTCCTTCCCTACCTCCCTCTGAACACCTACATGCTTTCGCAGAATTTAGTGAGCGTTGGGGGCTTGTCCTGATTCCTCCGATGGCGAAACCAGCATTGGATTTTTCGGACATCCCAGTCCAGTTGCTTTGACAGGCCCTCTAGCCTTTTCTTATCAGGATTCTGTAGATATATGACCAGAGTTAGAATGACCTTTCTCTCTTCAAACCCTTTATAAATCCCTTTGACTAGTTGAGTGGGAAAGGGAGGAAAACCACAGTGGTTCACTTGAACCATCCTCAAATCACTCTTCGAGGTGACATCCCAAAATCACTTGCAGGCATATTTTTGTGGGTAGAGATGTCTATATGCTGGACCTGGGGCTTGAACACAAGGCCTGGGCATTGTTTCTGTGCTTTTTTTGCTCAAGGCTGGCTTTCTACCACCTGAGCCACAGCTCTACTTCTGCCTTTTTGGTAATTAACTTGGACAGAAAAAGTATCATGGGGAAAGTGGCATGTGGTTCAAGTGGTAGAGCACTAGCCTTGAACACAGAGAAGTCAGGGACAGAAGAAAAAAAAAAGAAAGTTTCAAGGGGGCATGGATTTAGATCAGTGGCAAAGCACTTGCTCAGCAAATGCAATGTTCTAGGTTCAAACCCAGAACCAAAAAAAAAGGTTCATGATTTTCCTGCCCAGGCTGGCTTTGAATCATGACCCTCAGATCTCAGCCTCCTGAATATCTAGGATTACAGGTATGAGCCACCAGTACCTGGCCAAAATAACTTTCAGCAAAAATAAATAATTAATATCCTTTCTCATTTATCAAGGACTTTCACTGCTCACCTCTATATACCCTTGTTTGGTCTTCTTCCTCTAGCTTAAGCTGAGTTAAAAGAAAAAAAAAAGGATACTAAAAACAAACAGCTTGTAGCTGAGCTATTCAGGAGGCTGAGTTCGTTCTTTCTTTCTTTTTCCTTTTTTATTTTCCTTTTTTTGGATTTGTGGGGCTTGAACTTAGGGCCTGGATGCTGTCCCTGAGCTCTTTTGTTCAAGGCTAGTGCTCTACCATTTTGAGCCACTTCTGTTTTTCTGGTGGTTAATTGGAGACAAGAGTCTCATGGACTTTCCTGCCAGAGCTGGGTTCCAACCTCAAGTCTCAGATCTCAGCCTCCAGAATAGCTAGGATTACAGGCATGAGCCACCAGCACCTGGCTAAGGAGGCTGAATTCTTTTTTTTTTTTTTTTTCTGGTCATGGGGCCTGAACTCTGGGCCTGGGTGCTGTCCTTTAGCTCTTCAGCTGAAGGCAAGCACTCTACCACTTGAGCCACAGTGCCACTTCCGGCTTTTTCTGCTTAGGTGGTGCTGAGGAATCGAACCCAGGGCCTAATGCATGCAAGGCAAGCACTCTACCACTGAGCCATTTTCCTAGCCCAAGGAGGCTGAATTCTGAGAATCATAGTTCAAAAGCAGGCCAAGCAGGAAAGTTTGTGAAATTCTCTTCTCCAATTAACCACAAAACAGCTGGAAAGAGAGTTATGGCCCAAGTGATAGAGTGTGAGCCTTGAGCACAAAAGTTCAGAGACAGCGAAGAGTGCCCAGGCTTTGAGTTGGAGCAATAGGACTGGCGTGTAAGCACGTATGCATGCACACACATATACACAGAGCCTGTAATTCCAACTACTCAGGAGGCTGAGATCTGAGGATGACAGTTGGAAGCAGAACAGGCAGAAAAGTCTGTAAGACTCTTTTTTTTTTTTCTTTTTCATTGTGAAAATACCGTACAGAGGGGTTACAATTACATAGGCAAGATGTAAGACTCTTTTTATCTCCAGTTAATTATCAAATAGTCAGAAGTGTAGCTGTGGGCTCCAGTTGAACAGCATCAGCCTTAAGCCAAAAAAGTGAAAAAGCTAAAAGACAACACTCAGGCTCTTTTGCAATCACTGTACACATAACATCCATACAAACAACAACAAAATAACAACAACAGCAACAAAAACCCACAAGTCAGAAAGGCTGCCACCATTGCCCTGATAATTGAATTATACAATTGGCAATGCCAGAAACTAAAGCACAGAAAAAGAAAAAAGACATGGTGTCTTGGGTGAGAGGGGTAGAGATGGCTGCTAGAACTTAAACTCAAAGGTATGTAAACAACTTGTTGGGTAAATGTGCGTGAATCCTGACCCAAAGGCATTTCCTTCAGGGACTAAAGTTCTCCCTATAGGTATACAGACCATCAAAATGTGAAAAACCAGTGATTACTAATATGCCATCCCTGTAATCCTAGCTACTGAAGAGGCTGAGGTCTGAGGATCATGTTTGAAGCCAGCTCTGGCAGGAAAATCTGAAGGATTCTATTTTTTTTTGGGGGGCGGGGGGAGAATGGAGGGAAAGTCATAAGACTTGAACTCAGGGCCTGAGCCCTGTCCCTGAGCTTTTTCTGCTCAAGGCTAGCACTCTACCACTTTGACCCACAAGGTCACTTCCAGTTTTCTGGTGGTTAGTTGGAGATAAGAGTCTCAAGCATTGACCTTCAGATCTCAGCATCCTGAGTTGCCACCAGGCGTGAGCCACCAGCACCTAGCTATCTGTAAGAGTCTTATTTACAATTAATCACCAAAAAGCCGTAAGTGGAGCTGTGGCTCAAATGGTAGAGCTCTAGCTTTGAACACTAAAGCTCCAGGACAGTGCACAGGCACTGAGTTCAAGCCTAGGACCAGTGGGAGTGCATGTATGTACACCTGTGCATGTGCATGCACACACACACACACACACACACACACACACACACAAATTTAGTGACTTTCATTTTCTCCTTCCCTTCTCTTACATGTCCTCTATCCTTCCCCACTTTATAGAGCAACACTTCACATTAATTTTCTTTTCAATTTCTTTGTTCACTTACCTTAGTAATAGATAGAAACACCTTTTCAAGGATGGCATTGGGTTTGACATCAGACCTCCTACTGTTCTCAATGCCTAGTCGGAGTGCACAAGGTTTGGCAATAAACCTGTAATAAAGAAAACACAAAGGTCATTTCTCAATAAGCATTAAGGAACTTTCTTGATTAGTGGATTAAATGATTAAAAAGGAAGCCTGGTGCTCTTGGCTCATGCCTATAATCCTAACTACTCAGGAAGCTGAGATTTGAGCATCGCAGTGTTCAACCATGCCAAGGTAGACAAATTCAGGAGTCTCTAATTTCTAATTTTAAAAACCCAGAAGTAGAGGTGTGGCTCAAGAGGTAGAATGCCAGCAAAAATCAAGGAGTACCAGTCTACAGCTAGGAATTCAAGCTCCATTACTGATACATATACACACACACAGGCACACGTGCCTCTGTGTGTGTGTATCGCGTGTGTGCACACACACTGCTTAAATAATGTCTTTCATTTCAATCTGGCTTGTCTTTAGCATATCTTGAGATTTAGAGTCAGACATACCTAGACCAAATCACTGTTCTACTACTTACTGCATATATGAACTTGGGCAAATTATTTAATCTCTATGAGCCTGTTTTGTCCTTGTTTTTGTTTTTCAGCAATACCTATAAGATAAAGACAACATAGATGTTCTTCTTACTGAGCACATGTTACATAGATCAGGGACAGTGCCCAGGACCTGAATTCAAGCCCCAAAACTGACAAAAAAAAAAAAAGCTAGGTATAGCTTTGAAGTCATCAGTAGAGTAGGTGTAGCTTAATGGTAGAGTATGTATGTGCTTACCATGAACAAGCCCTGGGTTCAATGGGGGGGAGAAAGGAGGAGTGTCTTTTTTTTTTTTTTTGGGTCTGGTCGTGGGGCCTGAACTCTGGGCCTGGGCGCTGTCCCTCAACTCTTCAGCTCAAGGCTAGCACTCTACCACTTGAGCCACAGCACCACTTCCGGCTTTTTTTCTTTTTGCTTATGTGGTGCTGAGGAATCGAACCCAGGGCCTCATGCATGCAAGGCAAGCGCTCTACCACTGAGCCACCTTCACAGCCCAAGGAGGAGTGTCTTAATGGTCACCTTGGGTGGTCTTTTTATGATCATGAGAATTGAATCAGGGCCTTAAACATGTTAAGCATGCTATACCCTAGCCATTGGAGGGGGAAAAGAGAACTGATGCTAAGCTCTTCCTTAATATAGCTATCCTAGGCATGGCCATCTGCCTAGCCAAAATATTACAGACACAACTTTCAGGAGTCCTGAAGAAAGAAATCAGGAATCTAGGGCTGGGAAGGCGGCTCAGTGGTAGAGTGCTTGCTTTGTATGCATGAGGCCCTGGGTTGGATTCCTCAGCACCACATAAGCGGAAAAAGCAAGAAGTGGTGCTGTGGATCAAGTGGTAGGGTGCTAGCCTTGACCTGAAGAGCTGAGGGACAATGCCCAGGCCCAGAGTTCAGGCCCCACAACCAACAACAACAACAACAACAAAAAATCAGGAATCTAGGAAGGGTAAGAGGGAATTACCTATTTCACATTCTAGTCCTAGAGTTTTTGAAAGTAATATAAATTTAGTTAAATCTTTTAATCCCTTGGGTTTCAATTATATAATGTGAACTACTTTTCTATATATAAAATTCTATGATGCTACCATTAAATTTTAGAATTGGGATCCTTGAAAGAGGTATTCCTTTAAAAAAAATTAAGTTTCTACTTATGTATCAATGTAGTGCTGTGTCAACAGAATAACATCTATGTACCAGAGCATGAATACTGTTCTTCCAACTGATTTTTGGTTCTTCAAGAAAGATCATACTTTTCCACCACCTAGGATTCTTTCCTTCTTTCCTTCCTTCCTTCCTTCCTCTCTCTCTCCCTTCCTTTCTGTGTATGAATATGCTGCCCCTGTGGCTTGAACCTAGGGCCTGGCAGCATCCCCAGATTTCTCCTTTCTTTAATGGATAAAGCTTGAGGCCATAGCTATCACTTGAGCCAGCTTTTTGCAGGGTTAATTGTAGATAAGAAAGACTCTCAGACTTTCCTGCCTGGTCTGCCTTTGAACCAGCTTCCAATCTCAGCCTCTAGAGTTACTGGGATTATAGGTATGAGCACCAGCATCTGGCTTGAATTTTTTTCCCCACTTTTTTTTTTTTTTCTTCTTTTTCTCCTGGCACGGGAGAAATTCTCAGAGAGACTTTCTACTCTTGGCCTAATCTGCTCATGGTTGGCACTTTACCACTTCAGTGAAGCCTCAATTTGTGATTTTTTTTAAATGGCTAATTGGAGATAAAAGTCTGTTGGTTACTCAGGCACTGATGGCTCATGCCTAAAATTCAAGCTACTCAGGAGGCTGAGATCTGAGGATCGAGGGTCAATAAAACTACTCAAAAAAAGCTAGAAGAGGCACTGTGGCCCAAATGGTAGAGCGCTAACCTTGAAAAAAAGAATCTCAGGCAAGGGGCCAGAGCTTGCACCCATCTTAACTACTCAGGAGGCTGAGATCTGAGGGTTGCCGTTTGAAGCCAGCTGTAGCAGAAAAGTTCCTTTGAGACTTTTATTTCCAATTAACCCACCCATTCAAAAACCCGAAGTGGAGATGTATCTCAAAGTGGCAGAGCCCTAGCCGTGAGCAAAAGAGCTCAGGGACAGCACCTATGCACTAGGCACACATAACCACCCCTTCTCTCAACACACAGAAACTCTACAGGTTTTGTCTGCCTCAGCTGGCTCCCAAGTATAATTCTCAGACGCCTTAGTAGGATTATAACCCTGAGCCACCAGCTTTTTATTTGTTTTTGTTTTCATTTTAACAAACAAAAAACCGGGTAGCTCGTGCCTGTAATCCTAGCTTCTCAGGAGGCTGAGATCTGAGAATCATGGTTCAAAGCCAGCCTGGGCAGGAAAGTCCATGAGACTCTTATCTCCAATTAACTATCAGAAAACCAGAAGTGGTGCTGTGGCTCAAATGGTAAAACGCTGAAGAGCTAAGGGACAGCACCCAGGCCCAGAGTTCAAGCCCCACTAATGATCAAAAAGAAAAAGAACAGGGATAGTCTTCCTAAGGAGTGCTTGGATTATAGGTGTGTACCACCAGGCCTGGGGTTCCTATGTACCTTGATGTACATAAGAGCATCTAGAAACATTTTTTACAATGCAAATATTTACTATTCTAGAAGATGAATGTACTTATAGTAACGTACATTCTTTAGACCTGAAATAGAGAAAATCCTAGACTTTGAAAACTGCTTCCTTCTCCATGGGTTAAAAGACAAAATAGAAATAAACAAGAAACACCTGCTCAGATTCATTCATTACAACTTGCAAATGTTAACTAGCAGTCTTGCAAATTACATAAAACCCTACAATGTAAACACCTTGGTTCACTCTGCCCAGCATCCAAGAAAGGGAAAATCTGGTATCAAGTCCTTTTGATTAAAAGAGAGAGGGAGAGAAACATAAAGACAGACAGACTAAAAAGCCACGAGGTGGTGGCTCACACCTGTAATCTCAGGAGGCTGACATCTGAGGATGGCAGTTCGAATCCAGCCACGGAAAGGAAAGTCTGTCAGACTCTTATTTACAATAAACTACTCAGAAAAAAAACTGGACACGGTGCTGTAGCTCAACGTGGTAGAACACAAGGAGGCTCAGGGATATCGCTTAGGCTGAGTTTAAGCCCCAGGACCAGCCAAAAGAGAGAGAGAGAGAGAGCGAATGCTAAAATATTCTTTTCTTTTCCTTTTTTTTTTTTTTTGGGGGGGGGGTCCGGTCGTGGGGCCTGAACTCCGGGCCTGGGCGCTGTCCCTCAGCTCTTCAGCTCAAGGCTAGTGCTCTGCCACTTGAGCTACAGGGCCACTTCCCGGCTCTTTTCTTTTTGCTTATGTGATGCTGAAAAATTGAACCCAGGGCCTCATGCATGCAAGGCAAGCGCTCTACCACTGAGCCACCCTCCCAGCCCAAATATTCTTTTCTTTTTACTTATTTAGTCGTATTGGTGTTTGAACACAGGACCTTCTTCATTCTTGCTAGGCAGGTACTCTACTGCTAAACAATAAGTCCAGCTCTTTTCAGTACGGGTTATCTTTCTTTTTTTGCTGGTCCTGGAGCTTGAACTCAGGGCCTGGGCACTGTCCTTGAGCATCTTTTTGCTCAAGCTGGTGCCGTACGACTTCTGCTTTTTTTTTTTTTTTTTTTTGCCAATCATGGCGCCTGAACTCTGGGCCTGGGCACTGTCCCTCAGCTCTTCAGCTCAAGGCTAGTGCTCTACCACTTGAGCCACAGTACCACTTCCAGTTTTTTCTGCTTATGTGGTGCTGAGGAATAGAACCCAGGGCCTCATGCGTGCAAGGCAAGCACTCTACCACTGAGCCACCTTCCTAGCCCCCCCCCCCCCCACCTTTTTTTTTTTAAAGTTTATTGGAGATAAGAGTTTCACAGACTTTTTCTGCCCAGGTCCTCAGCTCTCAGCCTCCTGAGCAGCTAGGATTACAGGCATGAGTCACGGGTGGCGGGCTTTTTTTTTCTTTCTTTCTTTTGTGATGATACTCTGGATATGCAGGCCTGGGTGCTGTCCCTTAGCTTTCTCACTCAAGACTAATGCTTTGACTAGCTTTATCCAGGCTGGCTTCAAACCTTGATCCTCAGATCTCAGCCTCCTAAGCAGGCAGGATTACAGGTGTGAACCATTGGCATCTGGCTAGTACTCAAGTTTTTGTTTGTTTGTTTGTTTTGCTTTTTTGTCATTTTTTGTTTTTGTTTTTGCAAGTCCTGGGGCTTAAACTCCAGGTCAGGGTGCTGTCCCTTGAAGAACTGACTCCTACCCTATAGTCCCTGAGCTGCTTTTGCTCAAGGCTAGCACTCTACCGCTTGAGTCACAGCTCTATTTCTGTGATTAATTGGGGATATAGAATCTCACAGATTTTCTTGTCCAGGATGGCTTTTTTTGGGCTCTTAAGTAGCTAGATCACAGACATGAGCCACTGACACCCAGGTGGTTCCTTAGCTCTGTGAAAGAGCTCTTTGGTTGTTAATTGAAGATAGGCAGCTCCCCTTAACAAGGAGTCTCACAGACTTTCTGACCCTGTCTGGCTATGAACCTTGATCCTTATATCTTAGCTGCCTGAGTAGTTAGGTTTATAGGTATGAGCCACCAGTGCCTGGCCAGGACTGATTAGAGACAAGGTCTCATTTTCTTCCTGGTAACAACCCTGGACCACCATTATCCTATTTTTCACTTCCTATAGTAGCCAGTGGTGCCTGGCTCCACGCTTTGTTTTGTTTTTAATTAGCTGAACAAAGAGATTTTACTATGACATGTCCATATATAACCAAGGACTTCTGTGAATCAGCTTTAGGAAAACTTTATATAGTAACTTTTAGTGTATGCAAAAACAACTGAATAAAAGGAAAATTATGGGTGTAATGTTAAAACCAAAACCCACTTTTAACCCTCTTAGCATTCTTGAAAATACAACTGGGAAGTATTAAAATGGAATGGCATTGATCTGTTTTCCAGGAATGCATTTGAATAAAAATATATTATCTCTAAGGGAGATAATAAGCTCCCATTAATTATCTTTCTCTAAGAATGCCTTTTTTTCTTATCACCAAAGTTCCAGAGCCTGAGATAAAAAATCCGAACACAAAATTAGCTCTATTGGTAACTGACATTTTACAAAGCTGACAAAAACTTTCCATTCAAAGGCTAATGCTACTAAGCCAGGTGATCAAGGCTTCTGTCTGTAATCCTTGCTACTACAGAGGCTGAAAATCTGAGGATCCCAGGTAAAACTAGCCCAGGAAGATAAATCCATTAACTCTTATCTCCATTAAACTCAGAATTGATACTATAGCTCCGGTGCTAGCCTTGAGCACAAAGAGGCTCAGGAACAACACCCAGACACCAAGACCAGCAAAAGAAAACAAAAATAGGCTAATGGTTCTACATAGTTTTCACTCTCTGGGCTATTAGTTGATGTACCAATAATATTTCTTTTGTGTACCAATAGTATTTTAACCTTCAACTTACTTTTCAACTCCTTGTAAACACAGCTAATAAACTGCTTTTGCACTTACCACACTTCTATGCTTCATAACTGTCAGTTGACAGAGTAGTCATCAAGTGACAAGCCTAGGAAAACCCATTTTATTGCTTTATTGGAGCTCAATCTGGATCAAGATTAATCGGCACTTTGAAGAGTAAGGCAGTCTTTTGTTGCTGAGTTAGTGTCTTATCAAAGATTAAAAAATCACAACATTGTATCACCTGTTTCCTCCCATGAATATAATTCTATGAAGCGCTAGAAACAGTGATGGCTTCCCAGTTCCTTCTCTAAGCCTCTTACCCAAGTTCATTCCTCAACCAGAGGTAACTCAAAGTGATTAAAGCTCAGGACTAGGAGTTAAACAGATATTACCAACTAGTGACCTTGTGGACATCTTACAATTGCTTTAAAAACACAATAAAATAAATATACAGATTTAGTTATATAATGAAGTAAACACTAGTGAACAAATGAGATTTGAAATCAGAACTTTTTTCCCCTTGAAATCAGAATTTACTCCCTATTTCCAGTGGCACTTTATTTAACATGAGGGGAATGGTTACAAGTGGGGCAGAGATGGCAATGTTTCCACCACTACTGGCACACAATAACAAGTAAATAAGGAGAAGTGGGCATGGGGAAAAAGTGGCACAGCAAACACTGACCAAATGGCGCAGTGTTCCCATTGCCATCCATGAATATGAACTATGCACACAGTAAGTTTGAAAGCCTAGATCAACTTTCTTAGCTGGTGTAACATGACAAGTAACACAAGTGAACTATTATACCCAGACATTTATCTTGGCTCTCAGTGTGGTCCATAGGCCTGGGGTTGTAACTGGCGTTTTTAGGCTTCAGGATAAAATTGCTGGTTTCAGTTTAGGTCTGTCATTCACCTCAGTGCTCCCAATAAAAAGACAAGAAACGGTGGAGGTCAAAGAGAGATTTGTTTTGGTAGTACTACTGGTGTTTGAACTCAGTCTCCTGTTTGCTACATAGGTGCTCTACCACTTGAGCCACACTCCTAGCCCTTTTGGCCTAAAAGAAAAAAGAAAAACTTTCTGAATTGGGACTGACTTTTATTGCTTGGACCAGGATCCTCCTATTTATGCTTCCCATATATCTGAGATGACTGACTTAACCACTGTGCCCAGCATTTTATTAGAGGAGATGTTGTCTTGTGAACTTTTTTGCTCAGGCAGCCCTCAAACCTTGATCATCCTGGAACTGTCTCTAGAGCTAGGATTACAAGTGTGAACTACTATGCCAGGTGAGAAAGGAGATTTAATTGATACGACATAAAATACATTGTAAGAAGAAGTAAGATGCATCTAGAGCATCTCAACCCATCTTTCACTTTTCATGTCTGTAAAATGAAGGTAAAGATACAATTATGCTTAAAAGTTACTATGAAGATTCAAAGTTTCACCCATACAATAGTACCAGGACAAAGCAAACACATAAAATACTAACTACTGATATTATCAAATAGTGTATGGTTGTCTCTCTCTCCCCTATGGGGTTTATTTTTTTCCTATCTTTTTCTAAAACATTGTATTTCCTCAAGGTTCTGTTTACGTTATTTTCTTATTCTATATACTCACTGTAGGTGGTCTCATTCAGTTACATCACAGCACTGGAGATATGGCTCAAGTTGTAGAGTGCTTGCCTAGCAAGCATGAGGTTCTGAGTTCAAAGCATTTCTTGTTACAGAGGGTTGCATATGGTTGTCTTAAGAAAAGGGAGGGCTGGGAAGATGGCTCAGTGGTAGAGCGCTTGCCTTGCATGCCTGAGGCCCTGGGTTCAATTCCTCAACACCACATAAGGAAAAAAAAAGCCGGAAGTGGGGCTGTGGCTCAAGTGGTAGAGCACTAGCCTTGAGCTGAAGAGCTGAGGGACAGCGCCCAGGCCCAGAGTTCAGACCCCAATACTGGACCCCCCCCCAAAAAAAAAAGAAAAAGAAAAGGGACTCGTGTGACCACTTTGTGAGCTAAACTAAGTTCCTTTTTTCCTACAAAGTTGTTTTCATTAAATTTTGAGGTGATAGGTTTATTATGAAACAACTTAAATGCCTGTCTTCTTAATTTTTTTTTTTTTTTTTTGGTTGGTTGTGGGGCTTGAACTCAAGGACTGGGCATTGTCCCTGAGCTTTTTCACTCAACGCTATTGCTCAACTTTGAGCTAGGTCACCACTTCCTGTTTTCTGGTGGTTAACTAGAGATAAGAGTCTCAGGGACTTTACTATCTGCTCGGGCTTTGAACCATGATCCTCAGATCTTAGCATCCTAAGTTTTTTGCCAGTCCCAGGGCTTGAACTCAGGGCCTGGGCATTGTCCCTGAGCTTCTTTTGCTCAAGGCTAGCACTCTATTACTTGAGCCACAGTGCCACTTCTGGATTTTTCTGTTTATGTGGTGTTGAGGAATTGAACCTAGGGCTTCATACATGCTAGGCAAGCACTCTACCACCAACCCACATTCTCAGCCCCTTACACTGTATTTTAATCAACAATTTTCTTTCTTTTACTCTAAAGGTGGTAACCATGATTGCCACCTCATAGAAAAGAAACCAGTTTAAGACAAAACTTTACATTTTACAAATTCTTTCTTATCCCAAAGGCAATTCCTCTTTTCCTTAACAAGAACCAAGCCATCAGGCCACAAACAGGAATTCTCAAGATATCTTGCCTCTTCTTACAATGTATTTTATGCTACATCAATTATTTGCCTAAAAATACCTCTGGAAAGGAAGTCAAAAGAGGTATATTTTTCCCTTCCCACTCTACAAGGAAGGTACAGATTTCACTTATGCTCTCCTTCGTTAATCTCTTCCTTACTAATCTAAAAGATTCTAGTTTTCAGAATCAGAAAGTGACTTCAACAAGAAGTTTCTTTTTCAATGACGAATACACACTGTCTCCAAGGATAACTCCGGCATGACAGTACTGACTTGTCTGCAAAACATCAACACCCATTGTGCAGAAAAAGTGGGAGAAAGAAGTTTTTCTAGAGAGAGAGAAGACAGACACAAAAGGTTTTTTGTTTTTGGTTTTTTTTTTTTGGTGGTCATGGGTCTTGAACTCTGGGCCTGGGTGCTGTCCCTCAGCTCTTCAACTCAAGGCTAGCGCTCTACCACTTGAGCCACAGCACCTCTTCTGGTTTCCTGAGTGGTTTATAGGAGATAAAGAGTCTCACAGCCTTTCCTGCCAGGGCTGGCTTACAACCGTGATCCTCAGATCTCAGCCTCCTGAGTAGCTAGGATTACAGGTGTGAGCCACCGGCGCCCAGCTTTTGTTTTGTTTTTGCCAGCCCTGAGGCTTGAACTCAGGGCCTAGACACTGGACCTGAGTTTCTTTTGCTCAAGGCTAGTACTCTACCACTTGAGCCACAGTGCTACTTCCAGCTTTTTTTGTTCATGTGGTACTGAGAAATGGAACAGGGGCTTCATGCATGCAAGGCAAGCCACATTCCCAGCCCCTCAAAAGGCTTTTGACCATCTGGAACTTATTAAGGGGTGAGCTTTTAGATAAGGGCAGGGCTATGTGGCCATTTTCCTAATCTTGCTCTGATGGATCTGCAAACCTCATTTAACTCTGTGATTTGCAATTAAATATCACTCAGCAGAATACCTTTAAGGACACAGTGGAATGAAATAAATCCCTTATGATCTACTCTGTAGCAATGACAATTTTTCCCAAAGTCTTTCTCTATCTGGATGACTTAGTAATATTTGGGCCACAATGCTGTGACAGCCAGCACAGATTTGGGAGGACAGATGTAGGTATGTCAGGAGAAAGAAAAAAAGCTTTCTTTAGTTAAACAGCAGAAGTGGAGAGGACAGGGAACAAAAGGCAGTATGCAGTAGAAGTGGCAAGGCTTTCAAGAGAGGAAGATGAAATTGGTGGTTTAGTAACATGCACAAACAAGGACTGGGAGTGTGGCTCAAAGTGGTAAGAGGTCCTGAGAGCAAACGCAGCATCACCAAATAAAAACAACAAAAATATGCACAAGAGTTACTGCTCTTATTGTCAGTTATAAGCACTGTTTAGTCCAGGTGACTGAAAATAGTATTGAGGCCAGGCACTGGTGGCTCATGCCTGTAATATTAGCTACTCATGAGAAAAAGTCAGAAGTAGCACTGTGACTTAAGCGGTAGAGTGTTAGACTTAAGCAAAAGGAGCTCAGGGACAGTGCCCAGGCCCAGTGTTCACAGTGTTTAAGCTTAGGACAGGCAAAAAAAAAGAAAAGAAAAGAATATTGAGAGGACTTCAAACACTCCTATGAGGCTGTCTTGAACTGATGAAAGATAAGAAAACAGGAATAATGTCTAAGCAGAGTAGAAACTGCGTACTCACTTCATTCATGCATAATATATATTATATATATTGCATGTGTGTGCACGCTAAGGTACTTGAAATCAGGGCCTGGGTGTGGTTCCTAAGCTTTTTTTGTTTGAGGTACAGTTCTACGTGTGTGTGTGTGTGTGTGTGTACTGAACCTTGAGGTACAGCTCTACGTGTGTGTGTGTGTGTGTGTGTGTGTGTGTGTGTGTACTGAACCTGTAGATTGAACTGAAGGCCTGGACAGCTCTACATGTGGCATGTGTGTGTGTGTGTGTGTGTGTACTGAACCTGTAGATTGAACTGAAGGCCTGGTGTGTGTGTGTGTGTGTGTGTACTGAACCTGTAGATTGAACTGAAGGCCTGGTGTGTGTGTGTGTGTGTGTGTGTGTGTGTGTGTGTGTGTGTGTGTGTGTGTGTGTGTGTGTGTGTGTACTGAACCTGTAGATTGAACTGAAGGCCTGGACTCTGTCCCTCAGCTTTTGCACTCAAGACTTGGCTTAAGGTTATTGCTCTACCACTTGAGCCACAGCTCCACTAGCAGCGTTTTTCTTTTTCTTTTTGGTAGTTAACTGGAGATAAGAGTCTCAGGGGAGGGATGAGTAGGGGAGGGATGGGAAAGAATATTGAATGGGATGATACTGATCAAGATTTATTGTACATATAAACTGTTTTGTTAAATGGCAACTCTTTTTTGTATAACTACCTAAAGATAATTAAAAACAAAAAACAAGCCTGGTGCTTGTGGCTCAAGCCTGTAATCCTAGCTACTCCAGAGGCTGAGATCTGAAGATCACCATTCAAAGCCAGCCCAGGCAGAAAAGTCCAGGAGACTCTTTTTTTTTTTTTTTTTGGAGGGGGGGGGCCGGTCCGGTCCTAAGGCCTGAACTCTGGGCCTGGGCACTGTCCCTCAGCTCTTCAGCTCAAGGCTAGCGCTCTGCCACTTGAGCCACAGTGCCACTTCCGGCTTTTTTCTTTTTGCGTATGTGGCGCTGAGGAATCGAACCCAGGCCTCATGCATGCAAGGCAAGCGCTCTACCACTGAGCCACCTTCCCAGCCCCCTCACCCCCCAAGGAGACTCTTATCTCCAGTTAACCTCCAGAAAACTGCAAGTAGCTCAAGTGGCTTGCCTTGAGCTGAAGAGCTCAAGCACTCAGGCCCAGAGTTCAAGCCCCATGACTGACAAAAAAAAAAAAATTTTTTTCTTTTGGCAACATGAAGTTCCTGTTATATTAGGATATTTGAAATAATATATAGCTCTCGTGGTGTCAAGCTCTTCACTTGATCCCAAGGACAAGTGCTCAAGGAACTGGGCACTGAGTTACAATTTTATTTTTATTATTTCTTTATGTTGTTGGTAGTAGGATTTGGAATTTGGACTCATATTTGCTAGGCAGATGCTTTATTACTTGAGCCATACCCTCAAACCTAGTTAATTTTGTACTGGTCCTTGCTTGAACTCAGGAACTGGGCACTGTCCCTTAGTTGTTTTTTTTTTTGGGTCCGGTCGTGGGGCCGCCTGGGCACTGTCCCTCAGCTCTTCAGCTCAAGGCTACCACTCTATCACTTGAG
The DNA here is from genome assembly GCF_019054845.1 of Dipodomys spectabilis. Lineage (NCBI taxonomy): Eukaryota > Metazoa > Chordata > Mammalia > Rodentia > Heteromyidae > Dipodomys > Dipodomys spectabilis. The sequence goes on along the minus strand of NW_024870716.1, from coordinate 456,964 downwards.
CCACAGCGCCACTTCCGGCTTTTTTTTTCTTATGTGGTGCTGAGGAATCGAACCCAGGGCCTCGAGCATGCAAGGCAAGTGCTCTACCACTGAGCCAACTTCCCAGCTCCCTTAGTTTTTTTTTTTTTGTCGGTCATGGGGCTTGAACTCTGGGCCTGGGCGCTGTCCCTCAGCTCTTCAGCTCAAGGCGAGCGCCCTACCACTTGAGCTACAGCGCCACTTCCGGTTTTCTGGTGGTTTATTGGAGATAAGAGTCTCACGGTCTCTCCTGCCCGGGCTGGCTTTGAACTGCGATCCTCAGATCTCAGCCTCCTGAGTAGCTAGGATTACAGGCGTGAGCCACCAGCGCCCGGCTGTCCCTTAGTTTTTTTGCCCAAGACTAGCACTCTACTACTTGAGCCATGGCTCTACTTCTGGGTTCTTAGTTAACGGGAGGCTCTTGTGAGTCTCATGAACTTTCCTGCCCAAGCTGGCTTTTGAACTGTGATCCTCAGATCTCAGCCTCCAGACTAGTTAGAATTACAGGTGAGAGGGGCTTCAATCATTCCTTATTTACTGATTACATGCTATGCTTGAGATTCAGTTCATATACAGGCCACCACAATATAATTGGCAACAGAGGCCACAAAGAAAAGTCTCAATTCTTTGGTAGGTAATAACTGACTCTGTGGCGGGGAGGGGGTTTGGTGGGGTTTTTTCTGTTTTTTGGTTTTTTTTTTTGGTCAGTGGTGGGGCTTGAACTCTAGGCTTGGGCGCCGCCCCTGTGCTCTGCTCTTCAGCTCAAGGCGAGGGCTCTACTGCTATAGCTACAGCACCACTTCTGGTTTTCTAGTGGTTTACTAGAGATAAGAGTCTCATGGACTTTCCTGCCCGGGCTGGCTTTGAACCCCAATCCTCAGATCTCAGCCTCCTGAATAGCTAGGATTACAGGCGTGAGCCACCAGCGCCCGGCAGTGTTTTTTGTTTTTGCTGGGAATTGAACTAACAACTTTACTCATTCTAGGCAAGCACTCCGCCACTGAGCTACAACCCTAAGTTCATTCTGGGGTTCTTTAGCAGAATACATAATTACTTAGATACAAATACTTCATTTATGGTCATATGGTTTCAAGTCATCTCTATTAGATGAGGCTGCCGTTTTCTAGGGAATATGAGAGCAAAAAAAAAAATGATCAGAGTTAGTTTATGAGAAGGAAGAAAAAGAACTAATTGGAAGACTCCTACAATGATATAAACATATACCATTTATCAAGGGAAATAGTGTTACACTCATTAAAATGTTGTAACAAATTGAGACCCCACCCAAACAAATATAATCAAGAATAGCATGAGCATGGATTTTTTTTCTCCAAACCCTAAAATACTATGAACAAGAGGTTAAATGTTTTTTTACTTTTTTTTTCTGGTCATGGGTGCTGGGCTCTGGGCACTGTCCCTCAGCTCTTCAGCTCAAGGCTAGTGCTCTACCACTTGAGCCACAGTGCCACTTCTGGCTTTTTCTGCTTATGTGGTGCTGAGGAATCAAACCCAGGGCCTCCTGACTTTGTTTCCTTTATGGAAGACTCCCATATTAGAGAAGAACTGGCAATTTAGCAGTCAATTCAAATTATTTACTGAAGTAGTAGATCTTAAGTCATAACAAAATAGGAAGACTTTCTAGCATTAAACTTTCCTAAGAGCAAACATGAAACAAAGTACCTGTCCTTACTAGCCAAGAAATATCATACTAGAATGCTCTCAGCTCAGTATTCCCATCTACCCATATTCCCCTGACACTGGAGCACCATAGAAACACTCAGATAGAATTCCCGCAGGTAAAGTATCCTTCCAAGTGCTCTGCCAGATAATGTCTTCATCTGGGGGAACCTTTTGGAATCTGAAGAGATACATGTTTATATATAATGAGTGTATATAAGTAACAAGTAATTTGACCACTAACGTGGTCAATTACAAAAATTGGTATATATCTATATGAAAGGATGAAAACCTTTCATATATGACAATTTGCTTCCTCCTCCACTTGAATTGTGCATATTCCTTTACAGTTGTATTTTCTTTCTCTTTTCAGTTCTAATAGACCCTACAAAGAAGGAGATTATCTGATTTAGTATAATCCTAAGAGAGACAAGTGGTTTGTGCCTCCACCCCAGGATTACCTAACACAATGAACATACTTTTAAAAACTGCAATGTTAGGGCTGGGAAGGTGGCTCAGTGTAGAGCACTTGCTTTGCATGCATGAGGCCCTGGGTTCATGAGGCCCTGGGTTCGATTCCCCAGCACCACATAAGCAAAAAGAACAAAAGCCGGAAGTGGCGCTGTGGCTCAAGTGGTAGAGCACTAGCCTTGAGCTGAGGGACAGCGCCCAGGCCCAGAGTTCAGGGCCCACGACCGGACCCCAAAAACAAAAACAAAAACCTGCAATGTTAAGTTTCTGAGGACCCAGGAAGGTATGTAGATCTTTGGGTTTCATTTACTTCAGTTAAAAATGCAGTTTTAGGGCTCAGAAGGTGGCTCAGTGGTAGAGCACTTGCCTTGCATGCATGAGGCCCTGGATTCGATTCTTCAGCACCACATAAGCAAAAAGAAAAAACCCGGAAGTGGCGCTGTGGCTCAAGTGGCAGAGCGCTAGCCTTGAGCTGAAGAGCTGAGGGACAGCGTTCAGGCCCCACAACCGGACCCCCCCCCAAAAAAAATTGTTTTAGGGGCTGGGAAGGTGCATCAGTGGTAGAGTGCTTGCTTTGCATGCATGAGGCCCTGGGTTCAATTCCTCAGCACCACAGAAAGCAGAAAAAGCCGGAAGTGGCGCTGTAGCTCAAGTGGCAGAGCGCTAGCTTTGAGCTGAAGATCTGAGGGACAGAGCCCAGGTCCAGCATTCAGGCCCACGACCAACAAAAAAATACAAAAATGCAGTTTTATTTTTGCACTTGAACGTCTGGTACAGCACTTTTATAGTAAAAGAAAAGCATTATGAACAGATATCTAGATACATAGAAGTTTTAATAAGATTTTTGTGTCAGAAAAAGACAGACCAAATCAGTAATCCAAAACAGACGTTAATCTTCAGCAGAGTAACAGATTATTTTGCATGAAACACATTTCATTCCAGGAAAGACATTCCTGCATTACAGTCACTTCTGCTGCAGATAAAAAGTAAAATGGACTAATGTCGAAGTGCTTCCCCTTTGCTAAAGTCTGAGTAAAATCGATCAAAACGACTCATATCTATTAACCCATATTATAAAATTTCCACACCAAATCCTTTTTTTTGGGGGGGGTGGGGGTGGGGGTGGGGGAAGGGTACCAATCCTGGTGCTTGAACTCAAAAAGTAGGCGCTGTCCCTGAACATTTTTTTTGGGGGGGGGGGTCGGTCGTGGGGCTTGAACTCTGGGCCTGGGCGCTGTCCCTCAGCTCTTCAGCTCAAGGCTAGCGCCCTACCACTTGAGCCACAGCGCCACTTCCGGCTTTTTTTCTTTTTACTTATGTGGTGCTGAGGAATCGAACCCAGGGCCTCAGGCATGCAAGGCAAGCGCTCTATAACTGAGCCACCTTCCCAGCCCTCCCTGAACATTTTTGCTTGAGGCTAGCACTCTATCACTAGAACCACAGCTGCACTGACCCCAAATCCCCTTTATTTAACATAGCAGTTATGACCTGCCATTCAAAGAACTGTGAAATCACCTTTAACCAGAGCACATGGTGGGACGAAGTATGTGGCTATTCTAATCTCCCTTGGAAGCTGGCTTCCACAAATAATCCTCTAAGTAACCCTGGGATTTCAATCTTTTCCGTGGGCTATTCCTACCACCATTAGACTTTAAGGCCCGTTCGCCAGCTAAACAGACACCAACCCTAACGTTGGAAGCCTCAGGCTCCACCACGCCCTATTCCCCCCTCCCCCGCCACACACAATTTCTTCAGTCTCACCAACAAACGTCCAGGAGCTGACAAATCAGGGCTTGAGGTCTAACTAATCCCCAACTCTCAGCAGCTAAAGGGCCTTTACAAATCTTAGGATTCTTAGGGACTTATAACCCCCTTTGCTTGGAGGGTCCAGCGCTTTGCATGGACCCCTTGCAGCCTCCAGAACTCCAAGGAGCTCAGGCTTTTCAGGACCCTTTGCGTTCCTCTGCCTGACCTCACGCTCAACCTGTTTCCACCTCGGTAGGGTGGCGGCCTCTGACACTCCCAAGAAACTCTAGGAACTCAACTCGAGGGGGCCGGCACTCCCGTCGAGGCTCACTCTTCTCACTAGTTCACGCCACACAACTTCCCGTTCCACCCCGCTCCCGAGCATCCCCGCCACGGCACGCGCTCCCCCAGCCCCAGCTTCCGGGCTTTGCCCTCAGTTCTGCTTCCGGCCCTCGGTCTCCGATCCCAAGCGGCTCCCGGGCCCGCGTCCTCCCCGGCCGCCCCCGGCCCTCAGCCCCGGCTCCGACGGCTCTCACCGTTCGAAGAGCAGCCTCACGGAGAAGATGCCCGCCGCCAGCGGGTACACCGACAGGAGGTGCCGAGCGCGCGGGTAGTCGTCGCCCTGGCCCTCCAGGTCCGCCCAGCTCACGTTCTGAGGCAGCCAGAAGCGCTCGCTCCACAGCCAGCCCCATAGCAGGCCCAGGGATCCCACCACGCCTGTAGCCATCTTACGCCCGCCTCGCGGCCACCGCTGCCATAGCTTCGGCGGCCGCCACGGCCAACGGAACCCGCTGGGAAACAGCCCCGGGGCGGAGCCGGACCCGCAGCCACCCCCTTCCGGCCCCTTCTCCTCTCCCGCACCGCCCAGCCCGCCTTCCCCACAGGTCCAGCCCCTTCACCGCCCATCTTGCCTCCGCGCCCCACTGCCAGGCCCTCAAGCCATGACCACGCCCCCATCATGGCCACACCCTCTCGACCCCTCAAGGCACGACCTCGCCCCTCGGGGCGTGGCCACGCCCCCGCCCCGCCCCCGTCCAGACCACATCCCTCCCGCCTCACCTCCCGCAGCCCGAACCCTACCCATTAGTCCGCCTTTAACTCTGGCTCCGCCCTATTTTTTACTGGTCGGGGCTTTGCCTCTCTCCTTCCCTTCCTTCTCTCCATCTCCCGCCCCCTTCTTCCCTAGCTTCTGTCCTCTTTCCTTCTCTCTCCTCCCCCTTCTCTCTCTCACGTAGCTACCACCACATCCCTGTTTCAGGCCTAGTTCCTTTACCGGGACATTCCTCTTTCTCAGCTTGGCGGATTTAAATCCATTCCTATGTCTTCATTTGCAGCTTCTGTCCTGCTAGTCTAGCTTGCCATCCATCTCAGCGGTCTGTTTACTATTCCCTACCACAAATGTTTTTGTTACTCTCAATCTCCTCTTCCTTTCGTACTCTTCCATATAGCCAACCCCTTTCCCTGCTTTATCCGTCAAAAGTTCCTGTCAAGCCCGGCCGGTGGCTCAAGCCTGTAACCTAACTGCTCTGGAGACTGAGATCTGAGGGAATGAGCTTCAAAGCCAGCCTGTGCAAGAAAGTCTTTGAGACTCTTATCTCCAAGAAACTACTTAGAAAAAGCCAGAAATGGCACTGTGGCTCAGATGGTAGAGCACTAGCCCTGAACAAAATAAGCTCAGAGACAGCACCCAGCCCTGAATTCAAATCCCAGGACTGGCCAAAACAAAACAAAACAAAAAAAAGTTTCTGTCACTTTTCCTTAGAATAAAAAAAAAAAAAAAAAAAAAAAAAAGATGCGGGCTGGGAAGGTGGCTCAGTGGTAGAGCGCTTGCCTTGCATGCCTGAGGCCCTGGGTTCGATTCCTCAGCACCACATAAGCCAAAAAGAAAAAAAGCCGGAAGTGGTGCTGTGGCTCAAGTGGTAGAGCGCTAGCCTTGAAGAGCTGAGGACAGTGCCCAGGCCCAGAGTTCAGGCCCCACGACCGGACCCCCCCCCAAAAAAAAAATGGATGCATGATGCACAACTGAGATCCTCACATTACTTGTGGCTGACGATGGGAGGGCCTGAGGTAGCAGGATTTGTGATTTCAAGGTCTACCTTGGCTCCAATTCTTTACTTCTTTTTCTTTTATTAACAGTTGTGGGGCTTGAACTCAGGGACTAGGTGTTGTCCCCGAGCCACTTTGTGTTCAAGACTAGCAGTCTACCACTTGAGCCACTGCACCACTTCCAGGTTTTTTGTTTTTGTCGGTCATGGGGCTTGAACTCTGGGCCTGGATGCTGTCCTTGTGCTCTTCAGCTCAAGGCTAGCGCTCTACCACTTGAGCCACAGTGCCACTTCTGGTTTTCTAGTGGTTTATTGGGAGTCTCAGGGACTTTCTTGCCCAAGCTGGCTTTGAACCGAGATCCTCAGAACTTAGCCTCCTGAGTAGCTAGGATTACAGGCGTGAGCCACTGGTACCCGCCTTCCACTTCTGTTTTTTGAGTGATTAATTGGAGATAAGATTTATCAAGCCTCACGAATATGAGAATTAGAGTTGTACAACATCAAGCTGACTTCCTTTTTCCTTTTCATGTAAAAAATGAAATGGAAGGAAGACAAGCAACATGAAAAGCGAGACACTAATAGGAATATATAAAGGCAAGTGAAAAATGAGTTATGGCCAGTGTTTACTGAGGTTATGTGCCAGATAATGCCCAGAACATTTTCACTTCTTCCTGCTATGAACTTGATACTGTTATTCATACTATTTAATGGAGGAGTAAACTAAAGTCCAGAAAGGCTGAACAGCTTGTACAAGGTTATACTGATAAGAAATAGTAGCCAGACTGGACTTGAGAACTCTGAGCATATTCCACAAACTACCTTAATTCTGTTTTAAAATTGAACATTGAACTTTCTGTGTGAGCCCATATAAATAAGGGAGCCATTCATGAGGTAATTTCCCCAAATTGCCTGAGAACCCTGAACCCTGTCTGTTAAAAACTAGCTACAAGATTAATTGCTAGAGGTTAACTAGAATGGCCTGAAAGAAACATTAAAGAACTCTACCTATGGTCTAAGACAGATAAAGTAACTATAACTAAGGTGTATTTGCACCAGAATTGAAAGTTTGAAGGAGGCAGGGGATTCAACCATTCCAGTACACTAAAAGGTTTGGTCAGAGCTTTTCTGTTTGTTTGTTTGTTTTTGGGTCCAGTTGTGGGGCCTGAACTCTGGGCCTGGGCGCTGTCCCTCAGCTCTTCAGCTCAAGGCTAGCGCTCTACCACTTGAGCCACAGCACCACTTCCAGCTTTTTTCTTTTTGCTTATGTGGTGCTGAGGAATCGAACCCAGGGCCTCAGGCATGCAAGGCAAGTGCTCTACCACTGAGCCATCTTCCCAGCCCCTGGTCAAAGCTTTTCAAACTTTGGCTTTCATTAGTTAGACATTAGCATCTCAGGAGGAGAGAAGGGAGGTTGTTACAAGTTTTCTGAGCTTCAGCAGAGAAATTAGGATTACAGGAGATCAGGAGTAGGACCGATGAAGTTGAATATTTCCTTTTCTTTTTTCTTACGCTGGCCTCAGGTGCTAAGACTAAGCTATGACTGAGGCTACATTTGTGTGTGTGTGTTTTTGTTTTTTGTCAGTCTTTGGGGCCTGAACTCTGGGCCTGGGTGCTGTCCCTCAGCTCTTCAGCTCAAGGCTAACACCCTACCACTTGAGCCACAGCACCACTTCTGGCTTTTTTCTGTTTACGTAGTGCCAACTAATCAAATCCAGGGCCTCATGCATGCAAGGCAAGCACTCTACCACTGAGCCAACTTCCCAGCCCACTATTCTCAACCTTTTGAAATATGTGTTTAAAGTAAGACAGGGCCTGGCACCCGTGGCTCATGCCTGTAATCCTAGCTAGTGAGGAGACTGAGATCTGAGGATCACAGTTTAAAGCTAGCCTGGGCAGGAAGACTCTTGTCTCCAATTAGCCACCAGAAAACTGGAAGTGGCACTGTGGTTCAAAGTGATAAAGCTCTAACATTGAGCAAAAGTGCTCTAGGATATTGCCCAGGCCCTGATTTAAAGCCCCACTGGCAAAAAGATTAAAAACAAGAAAAAAGAAAAAAGACAGACAGACAAAAATATTTAAGTCTCCTTAAGGAGATTTGGCTAGGAGTTAAACAGCTAAATTGTATTAAGTACATTAATGTCAGGCTCCTCATGCCTGTATTGCTAGTAACTCTGGAGGCTAAAATCTGAGGATCACTGTACAGTCAGCCTGGACAATGAGACTCTTTTTTTTGGGGGGGGTCTGGTAGTAGGGCCTGAACTCTGGGCCTGGGTGCTGTCCCTCAGCTCTTCAGCTCAAGGCTAGCACCACTTGAGCCACAGTGCCACTTCCGGCTTTTTTCTTTTTGCTTAATGTGGTGCTGAGGAATAGAACCCAAGGCCTCAGGCATGCAAGGCAAGCGCTCTACCACTGAGCCACCTTCCCAGCCCCACAATGAGACTCGTATTTCAAATTGAACACACACACACACACACACACACACACACACACACACACACACACACACACACAAGCTGGGTGCTGGTGGCTCACACTTATAGTCCTAGCTACTCAGAAAGCTGAGATCTGAGGATCACAATTTGAAGCCAGATTGGGTAGAAGCCTTTTTTTTTTTTCCCCAGTCCTGGGGCTTGAACTCAGGGCCTGGCCACTGTCCCTGAGCTTTTTGCTCAAGGCTAGCCTTGAGCCCCAATGCTACTTCTGGCTTTTTCTGTTTATGTGGTACTGAGGAATTGAACCCAGGGTTTCATGCGTGCTAGGCAAGCACTCTACCACTAAGCCACATTCCCAGCCTCGGTAGGAGACTCTTATCTCCAATTAACCATCAAGATGCCAAAAGTGGAGGTGTGGCTCAAGTAGTAGAGGGCTAGCCTGTAGCAGAAAAACTCACAATGCCCAGACTTTGAGTTCAAGCTCCAGGACCAGCCAAACAAAGGAATGTTAATTATGTTTTTATTGTAAGCACCCTTAAATGTTTACTTTTCCTTCAAATCAAGCTATTGTCCCACCCCATCTGACCTTCTATTGACAGTGTGTTTAGCTGCTTCGTGATGGGAGCTGGCACCCAGTAAGAGTCATCATGGGTATCTCAGTTGCTTTAAACATTTTCTCGGATATCTTGAGGAAGCTACCCCCTAGCCAGCTGCAAGGGCCACTATAATATCTGATGTTCACATCACAACTGCTTTAAGCAACCTGCATTGGCTTTAGAAAGTTACACTAAAGACAAGCTTTGGTGAACTTTTAGATAACCTTGCTCGTACAGGAGCTATTCTTAGTATAGGAGATAGGAGCATCTCCCCAGTGACTCAGTTAAAAGCTTGTTATTGGGGTAACAAGAGGCTTGTGATTGGTCCATATGCATGTTTGGGTCATATAAGGTGGACCTGGAAGTTATTCATATACAAAACTATGATTGGTTGAATTACCGAGCACAAGCATAACATGGTCCTCTTTTGGCTATTTAAGCAAGCTCTTTTGGGGTTAGTCTGGGAAGCTTCTCTCCTGTTCATTGACTTCCTGGTGTTGCAATATTTAGGCCTCAAAAGCTTCTCCAGTTGGGCATGGGTGGCTTACACCTGTAATTCTAGCTACTCAGGAGGCTGAGATCTGAGGATCACAGTTCAAAGCCAGCCCTGGAAGGAAAGTCCATGAGATTTTTTTTTCCGTGAAATTCTTTTTTATCTTTTTTTATTGTGAAAATACTGTACAGAGGGGTTACAATTACATGGGCAAGAAAATGAGTACATTTCTTATCAAGCATTGTAGCCTCCTCTTTTGTTTCCCCCTCCCATCCCTTCCCATCCTCCCCCTACCCCCACTCTCCATGAATTTTTTTTTTTGGGGGGGGTCTGGTCGTGGGGCCTGAACTCTGGGACTGGGCGCTGTCCCTCAGCTCTTCAGCTCAAGGCTAGCACTCTACCACTTGAGCCACAGAGCCACTTCAGGCTTTTTTTTTTTCTGCTTATGTGGTGCTGAGGAATCGAACCCAGGGCCTCATGCATGCAAGGCAAGCACTCAACCATTGGGCCACCTTCCCAGCCCCTCCATGAAATTCTTTTTTTTTTTTTTTCTCCATGAAATTCTTTTTTTTTTTTTGTCAGTCGTGGGACTTGAACTCTGGGCCTGGGCGCTGTCCCTCAGCTCTTCAGCTCAAGGCGAGCGCTCTACCACTTGAGCTACAGCGCCACTTCTGGTTTTCTGGTGGTTTATTGGAGATAGGAGTCTCACGGTCTCTCCTGCCCGGGCTGGCTTTGAACCGCGATCCTCAGATCTCAGCCTCCTGAGTAGCTAGGATTACAGGCGTGAGCCACCAGCGCCCGGCTTCTCCATGAAATTCTTATCTCCAATAAACTACCAAAAAACTGGAAGTGGTGCTTTGGTTCAAGTGGTAGACCGCTAGCCTTGAGCTGAAGAGCTGAGAGACAGTGCCCAGGCCCAGTGTTCAAGCCCTGTGGCCGACAAAATAAAATAATAAAAAGTCTTCTCCAGAATTGTCTTTTCCCTACTAGTGTTCTTTACTGTAGCTAAAGTAGTCTGAGCTGCTTGTACAAAAAAAAAAAAAAAAGAAATTCACACCCCTCTACCTCCCAACAACAAAAGCTTCTGGAACATCCAGCAGCAACAGCAAAAGAAGGCTGTTGAAGAATTTCAGAATCATCAAAAGCTAAACCCTGTACCCAAAGCTCTGAGCTGTTATACTAGGAAGCAGCTGCTGTTTGGTTTGGTAGCATTGAGTCTCCATAAAACTGAGTCCCAAGAAGGCCCCTTTTCCTGCTTCCCCACCAGAAAAACCTGTCACCACTGACCTATAAAGGTCAAACAAGATTGCCTTCATTGAGAGAACTGAAAGGAAATGATTACCTTTTTTTTTTTTTTTAGCTTTGAAAACTAGTCTCTAGGGATTTTTGCCACTTGGTCTTCTCTCTTTTTTTTGGGGGGGGGGGAGGGTTGTCCAGTCGTGGGCCTGAACTCTGGGCCTGGGCGCTGTCCCTCAGCTCTTCAGCTCAAGGCTAGCGCTGTACCACTTGAGCCACAGTGCCACTTCCGGCCTTTTTTCCCTCCTTATGTGGTGCTGAGGATTCGAACCCAGGGCCTCATGCATGCAAGGCAAGTGCTCTACCACTGAGCCACCTTCCCAGCACTTTGGTGTTCTCTTGTACGAGGACGTCCTATTACATATTGAACCTGGAGCTACTCTTTACCTTTGTAATAATGAACAATCTAGCTCATCACTTGAAAAGTATAGGAAAGGATTCTAAAGGTAATCTTACCCTAAGAAACTGATAAATAGTAACATACTCAACTGATATCCAGAGGTACTCAGATTTTTTTTAAAAATTAAGTCAGGATGTATAGTGTTTACCACATGGACAAGTTAGAATAATAAGCAGTCACACACTAAGGATAGTTAAACTCAAGACAAGATTGGATATTTTGTGTCACTAGGGGCTCCTGGACTAATTGTTCAGTGAACAGGACTTTTTTTTTTTTTTTTTTAAATGACTCAGATTAGGACAGAGGCAAGAGAAGAAGATGTATTCTGATGTTAATTTAGAAGATCAGAGAAGACCTTGGAACAGAAAATGACCCTGGGAATATAACAGATGCCTCCAAGAAAATTCACATTTCCACTCCACTACTGAAACAAACAAGTTTCTTCAATGGTAGCAGTTGCCCCTATAGAAGAAATTAAACCAAAAATTTCTCCACTCAGAATAAAAAACACATCTTCCGCAGAAATTTGCATAATTATAGTGAATTAATAAGTATTGGATACAATAAACAGTAAAAAAAAAAAAAAAAAAACAAAACCCAAAAACCAAAAAACAGGTTTTGAATTGCTAAAACAAACAGCTCTTTCTGAAAGCACACATCAATTTTCTCGCCAAATTGCAGTTTTCCAGACAAATTTTCTTCAGAGAAGAAAATTCAAGATCAGCCCAATACCACCACTCAGTGGTGAAATGTATTCATAGCAATCGCTTCTTCCACAACAATCACATTCGCCTCTTCACAAACTGCAAAAAAAGTAGACCTTCAGATTGTAACGACGTAAAAGTAATAATAAACATGGAAAATTTTAACTGTAAATTACAAGCTTTATTGAATAAAAATGTTTCAGACTAAGGAGAATATAAGAAAGCAGAATACTTTACATCTCTAAAAAATATTACAGCGAAATCCCTACAAATGCAGAAAAGCCTCTTCCTTAGAATACCTCTCCCTCTGATACATACAATTTGGAATATTAATTATGTACAGCAAATGTACTCAAGTTAATCATTCTTCAAAGCCTTAATATTAGAGAAAACTACCCCCCCCCCCACAAAAAAGCCTAATTTCACTCTGGTATAATTTCAACCTTTGTATACTACTTGCTATAAAAATCAATATGCCTCAGAGCTATACAAACTTAAAAATTAGTGTCTCAAAAAAGGGACATTGTTAGTAAAATACACATTTGGAGGTCTGAGCTCAAATGGTTTAAGGCAATTGTTATTCCTTCTTTGAACTTTTTTTTTTGTCAGTCCTGGAGCTTGAACTCAGGTCCTGGGCACTGTTCTTAAGCCTCTTTGTGCTTAAGCCTAGAGATCTATCACATGAGCCACAGAACCACTTCTGGCTTTTTCTGAGTAGTTTTTTGGAGCTAAGAGTCTCATGGTCTTTTCCTGCCAGAGCTGGCTTCAAACCACAATCCTCAGATCTCAGCCTCTTGAGTAGCTAGGATTACAGCTGCAAGCCACTGGTGCCCAGCCTTTGAACTCATTTTGCCCTAACATGGAGCATGGTGATCTAAAAGGCCTAAATTTTTTTTGGGGGGGGGGAGTCTGGTCATGGGCCTGAACTCTGGGCCTGGGCGCTGTCCCTCAGCTATTCAGCTCAAGGCTAGCACTCTACCACTTGAGCCACAGCATCACTTCAGGCTTTTTTCTTTTTGCTTATATGGTGCTGAGGAATCGAACCCAGGGCCTCTGGCATGCAAGGCAAGGGCTCTACCACTGAGCCACCTTCCCAGCCTAAATTTTTTTTAAGTTGTTCTGTAAACTGTGAGAAGCATAGACATTACCATGGCTGATAGCATAGCTAATTGGGTAACAATCTCTTCAAGCACCAAAGCATTCAGGTTGTCTTTTAATTATCTCAAAAGGTACTCTATAAAGGTAATATATTATACTTCAATAATTCAAGATGTAGAGAGCAGGATGCAAGGCAATAAATTCACCCTATATATCAGAATAAGAAAATTAACTAAAAAATTTAAAAGACTAAATATTTGATCTCAATATTGAATACTAGAAGAAAAGTGGTATCGATTTTAAAGTATAAAAACTATGCCCTTTATAATAAAGTGCATTCAGTAATAACTTTCAGACTTCTATATCCCTTCTTTTGTTTTCTAATTCTACAATAGTATTTGTAGTGTAAAAATGTACTACTAATTATCTCTCCACTTTAATATTACCTTTAGGGAATATAGTGGAATCTGGGCTGTATTGGTTGGAATATTTCCCTGCTTAAAAGTTCTTTTACATATATTCATTGCATGGAGGGTCTTAAGTAATATTATCTCCAGCATTTAGAATTGGCTCACTTAAGCTGCTGTATTGTGTTTTTTTAAGTAAAAATTTGTTCCAAGGTTTTTTCCACATAAATGACAGTTCATGCTAAGATAGCTCATTTTGTGCATCACTTTGATAAAGGGCAGGTTGCTCACTAACACTAACATGAATTTAAGCCTCAGCACTATTGTAAGTTATCATTCTTCATCCTCATCTTCATCATAGTATCGGTTTCTCTTTATCTGTTCCTCTACAGATAGCTCTTTGACTTCTCCATCCCAGAACCCTACCTCCTGGGATTTCTGGTTCTTTATAGTGAATTCTTTAGTGGAAGTGTTGTCTACAACACTGGACCAATTTGGAGACTTGGGCTCTCGTGGAGACTGCTGTTTGAAGAGGTGACTATGATCTTCATCTACATCTAGATCTGCACCATTTTCTATGAAATTCTCACTCCCCATCTCAAAATTATGAATTTCCTTACTTCTCCTTCCTGTTTCCTCTCCTGTAAATTCTGTGTCTTTCCAGGTTGCTTTCCCCACACTTCCATTTTTCTCAGAGACCCTGGTATTTTCCACCTGTTTCCTCTCTGTTACTATTCCTCCTGTGAACTCGTCACTCTGCTCTGATATGCTCCAACCCTTCCTACTGGGTGGGGACAATGTTTTTGGGCTCTTGACAGAAGAGGTTCGAAATGAAGCTGCTACAGTGAATGGACGACTTCTTTCCTTCAGTGAAGAAGATCGTCTTAGCTTCTTGAGATCTAGATCTACATCCTCAGAAACCTCTGGCTTGCTGATTTCATCCTCAGGAGGCCATTTAGGCTTGAATACTTTGATTCCTTCCTCCAAGACACTTCCAGAGCTGCTAAGTTCAGTTGGGGGTGGCCAGGCAATCTTTAACTTCTTGGTTTCAGCAGGCTTGTCTTCCTTCTCTCTCTGAGAGGAGGCCTTGGCTTCCATACTTGCAGCCAGCACACCTACCTTAGCAATGGGGGCATCTTCTACCCCTGGGCTCTGAAGAGTTTCCCCTGCATTTGGAAGTTGGGCAGGTCTCTCTAAAGTCTCTCCATTTTCACTTTTGCCTGCCCACAGATCCTTGTGTGGTTTGTGCCCAAAGCCTTCATCATAGTTGCCTTTAGATTTAAAAAGTTGATTGAAGTGAGGCTTACAATAGATTCTCCCATGCAAAGATGCATATGTTCCTAGACTGTCATAAAAAATAACAAAGTTAGCAAAATTCTACACTCTCATTTACTTATTCAAGCTAAAAATCTGGTATTTTCAGTATTTTGAGAAGATGCTAAGTGGGAAAAATATCTTTGTGTGTGTGTGTGTGTGTGTGTGTGAGTGTGTGTGTGTGTGTGTGAGTGTGTGTGTGTGTGTGTGTGTGTGTTTGCCAATCATGGGGCCTGAACTCTGGGCCTGGGTGCTGTCCCTCAGCTCTTCAGCTCAAGGCTAGCGCTCTACCACTAGAGCAAGTGTGACACTTCTGGCTTTTTCTGCTTATGTGGGCTTCATGCATACAAGGCAAGCACTCTACCACTGAGCCACCTTCCCAGCCCTGAAAAATATCTTTAAAAGCACATCATTCCCTATCAGTTTTTAAGTACACATAGTTACTTTTAATCTTTACATAAAACAGGTTTGCTTCTAAGATAAAGCTTCACAAATCATTTTTCTATTTGAATGTGCTCTCCATTTGCAAATGATTTTACTTAACTTTGTTAAAGTTTTAAAATATTAACTTTTTTTTTAGAATGTCTTTCGTAGGTAATCCTACCTGACTAGCTCTGGTCATATACTTCCTTAGTATTTATAACCTGTACCTACTTAGAATGGTATTACTTTGTAAAAATCTAAGTCCTTTTCCTTCTCATTTCCCATTTGTGCTGTAATTTAAATGCTACAAGAATGGATATAATGCTTTGTAGTTGACATGCAACATTTACTACTGCTATGTTTAATATAACAATGAATGTTCAGCAAAGGGAATATCTTACCCAACCTCAGTGCTGGACAAGTCTTTAGATTTTCCCTTACATGGTAACTTACTTCAAAGATTTGTAAAATGACAGCATTTTCCCTCAAAAAATGTGTTTGGAGTAAAAAATTCAGTGTGCAGAAAAAGAGCTAAAAAATAGAAGACACAGAGGCAGATTTTGGCTCAAATTAAAGCAAAGTTATCTAGCTGGAGTTACCCAACACTGCATCTAGCAGTGGTATGGTATCTATCCTTAAGTGACCAGCAGATGCCAGGACATCTTTCAAGAGTGTTTTAGAAGGGCTGTTTGGTCTGGAAGGAAAGTAGCATCTTAGGTTACTTCCTCCTTTAAGTCTGTACAACTGAGCTAAGTGCTGGTAATTCATGCCTGTAATCCTAGCTACTCAGGAGGCTCAAATCTAAGGATTGAGGTTCAAAGCCAGCCTAGGCAGGAAACTCTTGAGTCTCTTATCTCCAATTAACTACAAGAAAATCCGAAGTTGTGCTGTGGCCCATGTGGTAGAGTGCTTGCCTTGAGCTGAAGAGCTGAGGGATAGCACCTAGGCCCAAAGTTCAAGCCCCACGATGCCCCCCACCTCCCCCCAAAAAGACTGTACAACTGAATTTAGTTAAAAGAAATATTTCAAGCTGGGCATCAGTGGCTTATGCTTATAATCCTAGTTACTAAGGAGGCTGAGATCTGAGGATCATGGTTTGAAGCCAGACCGGGCAGGAAACTCCATGAGACTCTTATCTCCAATAAACAACTCAAAAAAGCTGGAAGTGGTGCTGTGGCTCAAGTGGTAGAGTGCTTGCCTTGAGCAAAAGAAGTTCAGGGACTGTTCAAGCCCCAGGACCAGCAAACAACAACAACAAAATGAATATTTCCCTTATGTATCACAGAACATCTTTATTTTTAGCAACTTAGAAAAAAAAGATATATAATGATTATTTCCTCTGAAACAAATAACAATTAAGCAACCTAAAGAAAAATACATGCTTTTCAGGGGCTAAAATGATTGCCATTATAACAAATTACACAGTGTTTAGGACACTTCGGAGCAAGGGCTCAGAGAAATAACCTTTGGGCTTTCTTAACTTTATGATTCCATGATACCAAAGGAAACATTCTACTGAAGTAGGTCATAAAAGGCTTTTCTTGCAATTCATATAATTTAAGCTTCAGTTTAACATGTAAATAAACATATGAATGCATTCAGAAGTCTAAAACACCACTGTCATTGGTTATAAAAGATTTGTCACTAAACAGTACTTTTTACTTTATTTGGGACCATCCATACAATATCATTAGTATAAGCAGGTGGCTCCTGCCTATAATTCTTATTACTCAGGAAGCTGAGATCTGAGGATCATGATTTGAAGCCAGCCCACACAGGAAAGTCTGTGACTCTTCTCTCCAATAAATTACCCAAGAAGCCAGAAATGAAACTGTGGTCAAGAGGTAGGATGTTAGTCGTGAGGAAAAGAAACTAAGGGACAGGGACAGTACCCAGGCCCTGAGTGCAAGCCCCAGGGCCAGAAAAGAAAGAAAGAAAGAAAGGAAAGAAAGGAAAAGAAAAGCTTATTAGCAACTTTTAGTGCCAGTACCCTAAAAGTCAAAGCTCGGACTATACAGAGAGACTGCCTGTTTTGGTCTGGCTTACCTAAGCTTGTTATTGCAATAGGAGCAACGGAAGCAGCTGATATGAAACACCTGCTGGTTGGCCAAGAGACGTTCCATGGGGTAGACTGTCTTCTGACATTCCACACAGGTCTCTCGTGCAGGTGCCTGAAACTTCTAGGAAAAGTAAAAAGACAACTTTAGCACAAGGAGTGATGACTTAGTTGTCTGTTAAGATGGGCCTAAGCTTTACTTTATGTCTAAGGGCCATTTTAGCTGGTCAGTCAATTCTCATAGGAACACTAAGTCTGCTCCAATTCCATTTGCTGGCTCTTTAAAGTCAAGAACCTGTCCTGACGCCAGGCGCCGGTGGCTCACGCCTGTAATCCTAGCTACTCAGGAGGCTGAGAAATGAGAATCGCGGTTCAAAGCCAGCCCGGGCAGGAAAGACCGTGAGACTCCTATCTCCAATAAACCACTAGAAAACCGGAAGTGGCGCTGTAGCTCAAGTGGTAGAGCGCTCGCCTTGAGCTGAGGGACAGCGCCCAGGCCCAGAGTTCAAGCCCCATGACCGACAAAAAAAAAAAAAATCTGTCCTGAATTCCCTTTGCAAATTGTCTGGCTGCTCAGTAGCAGCCCCTGAGGACATGTATGCTTGGGTTAGATTGTAAAGAAAGACATAGACAAGCCATCACATACACACAAAAAAGTGCATACAAAATGTTAAGGTCAGGGAACAAGTAGAAAGGGCAGTGAACAGGGCAGAAATTAGGAGAAAATGGTATCCCGACATAGAATATAGAAGTTTGATTCAAGTAAAAAACAGGACAAAGCAAAAAACAAAACAGGACAGACTTATACTGATAGATTCTCAAGAGTATAACTTTCAAGGGAAAGATGAGCATTTGGCTATGGGAATTAGGTAAAGGTTTTTTGTTTTTGTTTTTTTTTGGTCGGTCGTGGGGCCTGAACTCTGGGCCTGGGCGCTGTCCCTCAGCTCTTCAGCTCAAGGCGAGCGCTCTACCACTTGAGCTATAGCGCCACTTCCGGTTTTCTGGTGGTTTATTGGAGATAGGAGTCTCATGGTCTCTCCTGCCCGGGCTGGCTTTGAACCGCGATCCTCAGATCTCAGCCTCCTGAGTAGCTAGGATTACAGGCATGAACCACCAGCGCCTGGCTTAGGTAAAGATATTTTAATCTCAGGAAAGCATCTTTTATTTATTCTGCTTATAATATTGATTTGTTCAATCAGCTAAGCATGGCATTTTTTTTTTTGGGGTCCGGTCATGGGGCCTGAACTCTGGGCCTGGGCGCTGTCCCTCAGCTCTTCAGCTCAAGGATAGCACTCTACCACTTGAGCCACAGTGCCACTTCCGGCTTTTTTTTATCTGCTTATGTGGTGCTGAGGAATCGAACCCAGGGCCTCATGCGTGCAAGGCAAGCACTCTACTACTGAGCCACCTTCCCAGCCCTAAGCATGGCATTTTTAAACAAATCAAAACTGACACACAAATGCAACAATTTATAAGAGACACAAACTATTGTATTAGGACTTATAGAGTCCTATAAGGCCCATGTTCTATAATATTTTAAAATAAGGGAGACATGGAGGGGAAGGGGAAAAACAATTCGTTTAAATAGGGATAAAGGTGGACCCATTGCAAAAATGCGATGTACAAGTCGTTATGTCCAAAACGAACTTTACAACTTTGGTTTGTGAGTGGTGGCTGGTATGGGAGAGGGGAGGACTGTGGGGGAGGGCAGGAGGAGGATGGGAAAAGATGGGAATGGGAAACAAAGAGGACGTTACAATACTTTATAAAAAATGTACTCATTATCTTGCACCTGTAATTGTAAGCCCTCTGTACATTGTTTTCAAAAAAAATAAATGAACAAATAAATAAATAAATAAATTTAAAAACAAAACAAAAAAATAAATAAAATAAGGGAGACAGAAGTGGAGCTGTGGCTCAAGTGGTGGAATGCTAGCCATGAGCCAAAAAGTTCAGGGACAGTTCCCAGGCCTTGAGTTCAAGCCCTCATACTGGCAAAAAAGGAAGCAAAACAGGGGCTGGGAATGTGGCTCAGTGGTAGAGCACTTGCCTTGAATGCATGAGGCCCTGAGTTCGATTCCTCAGCACCACATAAGCAAAAAGAAAAAAGCCGGAAGTGGCACTGTGGCTCAAGCGCTAGAGCGCTAGCCTTGAGCTGAAGAGCTGAGGGACAGAGCCCAGGTTCAGGACCCACAACCGGACTCCCCCGCCCCCCAAAAAAAGGAAGCAAAACAAAACAAAATTGAACAAAGGGGCTAGTCACACTCTTCATTAATAGTAATACTTTCTTATTCTAAGGGCATAGTACTTAGAAGAAAAATTTAAACAATGAACATAGTCTACAACCTAGTTTACCAAGCATAGAAAGGTATTTAAATATGACCCGATAGTATTGCAGCAAATTGCCTTCTTTGGAGCACAGAATTATGTGTTTTTTTTCTTTTATTTTAATTAGGTTTTCTCTACAACCATTTGGTCCTTGACTAGCAAGCAGAACACAGATTAAAATGCAAAATACAACTTGGATACAATAACAACATTGAAGCCATTGGAGAGAGTCTGTCCAAATCATGATTTTCATCATGTAAAGTAATAAGACAGATGTGTATATCAGTTTGAAAATCTTTTTTTCCATTGTGGAGAAGGGATTCTGTATTTTTACACTTGAAATAGACTACTTATTTTCATTCTGGAAAGACAAGAGACAGAAACTTCACATGTATAAGAGGATATTAACAGAGAGATACAGAACACACTTTCTTATACACACACATACACCAAGGGGAGGTAGGAGAAGGATGCAGCCCAGTGAACAGAAGGAAGAACCTGAGAGAAAGTGAAGGTTGAGCTCACATTAGGAGGAAAGTAGAAGGCAGGAGCAGAAATTAGGTACCAGGAGCAGGTAGCAGAAGCTGGAAGAGACAAATAGGAACCTTCAATGAATACATAGCATTTGATGTGACTTGGAGCGTTTGATTGCATCCGAACTAAAACTCAAGTGAGTCAGATTCAACAATATTGTTTTTCTTTTTCAATTAATGCTGCTAATCTTGGCAAATTAGCCTCACTTATATCTACCTGAGGCTGGAAACCATCCCAGTTTAGGAGGGAGCTTTTATGAGCCTTTGCCTACTTAAGGAGTGTCTCAATAATTACTGTCTTATTACCTCCTACACCTGACCCACAATGGCTCTCTCTTTTTATGGAGCCTCACTCAGAAATAAAATGTCATTTTTCTCTTTACCAACTAATGAACAGGCTGCTAGTTCAAACAATTTACCAAACACAAGCTTCTAACTAACCAGACTTACTAGGATTCTAATACTCTTATTCATTTCTCTGTTATCCCCTTTTGATACTATTTAAGGTGAATGGAGCAGCTGCTCATTGGACTTCAGTGTCATAATGACAAGAGAATCCCAGCATGGTAACATGCCAAGTCACAGTGGCTGTGGCTTTGCCTTCCTTTTTTCTCTGTCCTGGGCTCTCAGCCACTTTTCTCTCATTGCCCCCATGTCTATTCAGACAACAGGAAGCAGAGTCAGAGCCCAAAACCCTCTCCCATTATCATAGGTCTGGCATACATCCTGCCCATGCCTTCATGGCATGCTCAGACTTGGCACAGCCATGTTTCAAACACTGCCAACATGAGAGTGTGAGACATTTAATATTTTTACAATATATATTTTTTTTCATTTAGGAAGAGATTTTATTTTCATCCTTCTCCCCTCACCATCTTTCACACGTAGATACTAAAGCATCAGGATGTCAGGAGCCTTATCAAAATTTCAAACACAGACAAGAATAGAATTTGAATTAAAACCCAGAATTCCTGAATGGAGCCAACAGAGCATTTCCTCAATTGTCCTGGATTGTTAGATTTCCATAACTAAAGGAAATTGGAGAAGAAAACAGATGCTCACCCAAATGAAAATAATCTTGCTATTACACTATGAACACCCTATAGTCTTCACTTTGTTTTAAATTAAAATGTGTAGATAATATCATAAAATATTCTGTAATGAAAGAGGCTCTATATAAATAGTCAATGTTAATAAACAATCTTCCCATATTAGGGATCTTATAGACTTTCTGTTGATAAGCATCTACATAAAGCTATTTTTTTCCCAATAAATTTGTATGGTTTCATCTACACTTTCACCCTCTTGCCTTGCATGTATTATTCAGTCTAATGAAGGCTCCACTGCATGTAGGGGATTATTTAGTGGGGGAGAATAGCATTGGCAACAGTCAGTGAAAGTAATTACTCTTTAGACAGTGAAATAAGAAGGAAATTCTGTAATTAATGTCAGAGTTCCATACTTCAGATCAGTAAAATTGCCTTTCATTTCCCTTTCTTACTTTGGGCAAAATATCTAGGTAATAAAACTGAAACAATTCTCTTCTGCCTCACTCCCCCCCTTCCCCCCTTCCCCCCCACTCCCGCCCCACCCCCGCCCCACCCCCGCCCTACCTTCTAGCGCTTAGAACCTCAAATTTTCACTTTTTACCTTACTGCTGACGTTATAACACTTGAGTCATACTACAGTCCAGATTTTTTTTTTTTGTCAGTTGTGGGGCTTGAACTCTGGGCCTGGGTGCAATCCCTGGGCTCCTTCTTTTGACTCAAGGCTAGCACTCTACCATTGAGCCATTGTGCCACTTCTAGCTTTTCTGAGATTTATTGGAGATAAGAGTCTCACAGACTTTCCTGCCTGCCCCAGAGACTGGCTTTGAACCATGATCCTCAGATCTCAGCCTCCTGAGTAGCTGGGATTACAGGTGTGAGCCACTGGCACCTGGATCAGTCCTGGGGCTTGAACTCAGGATACTGTCCCTGAGCTTCTTTTGCTCAAGGCTACCACTCAATCACTTGAGCCACAGTGCCATTTCTACCCTTTCTGTTTATGTGGTAATGAGGAATAGACCCCAGGGTTTCATGCATGCTAGGCAAGCACTCTATCTCTAAGCTACATTCCCAGCTCTAGTCTAGATTTTTTTTGGGGGGGGGAGGGGGTCTGGTTGTGGGGCCTGAACTCTGGGCCTGGGCGCTGTCCCTCAGCTCTTCAGCTCAAGGCTAGCACCCTACCACTTGAGCCACAGTGCCACTTCCTTTTTTTTTTTTTTTTTCTTTTTGCTTATGTGGTGCTGAGGAATCGACTCCAGGGCCTCATACATGCAAGGCAAGCGCTCTACCACTGAGCCACCTTCCCAGCCCCATAGATTTTTTTTTTTTGGTGGTTAGTTGGAGATAAGTCTCATGGACTATTCTATAAGGGCTTTGAATTTCAATCCTTAGGTCTCCTGAGTAGCCAGAATTAGATGTGTGAGCCACAGTAGTGCCCAGCTTCTTTTTGTTACTTTTGAAGCTAAAGTTTTAAATAAACAGAGTCTTTACCTTAGATGTCCTATTTTCAAGAACAGACAGGCACTAAGAACAGTTTTTTTTTCCCCTCAAGATGTGTGGGACCTAACAATCTATTCTGAGTGAACAAGTATATTCTTAGCTGCGTGTAATTTTCCAAAGTGGAGAAACAACTTCTGTTGCCATCTATAGCCATGATACTAGTTATGTGAGCCTATCTTCCTATACACATTTACTAAAGTATCTTGCTGGGCTGTAGACTGTAAAAGGGACCTTTGAACAAGAGAAAATGAATTGACCTTAAATAAAAGTGGAAATGTAATCAGGCCCCACCCCAGGTTTGAATACATGACTTTTTGAGCTTTGGACTACAGGCAAACAAAGGGAACTGGGCCAGTTTATTCCAGTTTTCACAGTGTTTAAATACTGAGGTGTGTATTTGTGAAGGCAGGCCTGTGTGCATCTACTCTTGAGTGACCAGGGTCAAAGGAGCAGGCTAGGTCTGAGATAAGTATAAAGAGTTGAACCTCTGCCTCTCCCTGGCACGCCCAAGAAGACCAATATGAGATGTGTCCCTTCATGCAGCAAGTTATCAGCTCAGATCTTATAGTGGGCATGAGGAGGGATATCAACTTAGTATAGGTCAGCTTAACTAGCATGAAGATGTCTGCCCTGGAAGGTGAAGGAGGGAAATAAGGCTGTGTTGAGAAATTAGTATTCTTGAGAATTCAGAGAATCTATGACTAAGTCACCTCTCCTCTCCTTTCCCACCTCCCCACTTCTCTCTTCCCTCCTTCCCCTCCAACCTCCTCTCTTTCCTCCCTCTCTCTCTCATATATATATATGTATATATATATATATATATATATATATTTTTTTTTTTTTTTTATGCCAGTCCTTGTGCTTGAACTCAGGGTCTGGGCACTGTCCCTGACTTTCTTTTGTTCAAGGCAAGCACTCTACCGCTTGAGCCACAGCTCCACTTCTGGCTTTTTTGGTAGTTAATTGGAGATGAGTCTCACAGACTTTTCTGCTCACACTTGCTTTGAACCACAATCCTACCCCTCAGCCTTCTGAGTAGTTAGGATTAAGGCATGAGCCACCGGTGCCCAGCCTGTCCATATTTTTTTTGTTGGTTAATTGGAGATGGAGTCTCAGTGACCTGTCTCTCTGAGACAGTCACTCTGAGCTGGCTTTGAACTGTGATTCTCCTGGTTTTAGTAGCGAAGATTACAGATATGAGCAGCTCAGGTACAAGCCGGGCATCTGTGGCTCATGCCTATAATCCTAGCTACTCAGGAGGCTGAGATCTGAGGATCGTGATTCAAAGCCAGCCTGAGCAGAAAAGTCCGTGAGACTCTTATCTCCAATAAAACCACTACAAAACTGGAAGTGGCGCTATGGCTCAAGTGGTAGAGCGCTCACCTTGAGCTGAAGAGCACAGGGACGGCGCCCAGGCCCAGAGTTCAAGCCCCACAACCAACCAAAAAAAAAAAAAAAGGAGGATGACTTCAGCGTTAGATACATGAGAGATATTCGTAAGAGAGGCTTAGAAATTAAGTAACCAAGTCTCCTTTTATTCAGTAGTAGAACTGGGCCATATAAAGCTCCAGTAATTCACCCCAAATAACTAGCTAGTTTTTGTTAGAGGTACAGTTGTTAACTCTCAGTTCAGAGTCCTTTGGTCAGACCAGGTGGCTTACGGTGGGACAATTTAACTGGTTAAGTTATGGGGCTGGAGATAAGGATCTCTAGGGCAAAGGTTCTTGAAGTTGAGCAGTGACTCACTAGGAAACCTGGCCCAAGGTATCTGCTTCCTCCAGGTATTACTTAAGTTGAGGTTAATAGCTGCATCAGGAAATCAATTGTAATAAATTCATTTACAGGCTCACCTGACCAAGGGAATCACCACAATCAGCTGCCCCCAAAGCTATGAATAGTAAAAGCACGTCCTCATAAAGCCCTGACTTGCTCTTCCCTTTCTTTTTTCCTCCCCCACCTCTCCTGCCATGATTACTTGAGCAAGCAATACAGATGTCTCAACACACAGACTTCAAAATGAGAACATAGTCTACAAACATACTTTCACATTTATTATTAAGAGAGAATGTAATTCTTAAGGAATTGACTGTAGAGTTATACAGTTTTTCCACCATCAACTCTTTTCAACTTCAATGTTAGAAAGTAAAAAGGAACAATGAATTTAAAGAAAAAATAACACCCACAATTTCATGGTGTAACTACCCTTTTCCCTAAATCTTAGCTATATGCTATGATACTAGATACTAAGAGGTTGAAGTAGAAGGATGAAAATTCAAGACAATCTGAGCAATTTGGCAAAACATTGTCTCAAAATTAAAAAAAAAAAAAAAAGCTAGTACCCTTGCTCAGCATGAGCAAGACAAGATGCTGGTTTCAAGTTTTAGTATCATGGGGGGGTGAGGATCAAAAACCAGACAAACATAAACTTTCAAGATACAAAAGGAATTTTAAATAAAAGCTATATGAAATATGATACAGTCCCCATTTTTTGTTTTTTGTTTTTTAGAATACAAATTACATTTATTTTAAGTTTACTTTTTCGTGTGCAAAATTCACATAGTTGAAATATTTTTGTTCTTTCTTTCTTTCTGTCTTGTCTGTCTGTCTGTCTGTTTTTCTGTCAGTATCCAGGATGATTTTGAACTCACCATCCTCAACCTTTCCAATCTTTATTTGGTTGCATTGGGTTTTGACTCGGTGCCTCCTGCTTGCTAGGCAGGCACTTTTTACTATTTGAACCATAGATTCAAGCGTTTTAGCTTCAGATTTCCAAAGAATTTTACATTTACATAAGAGTTGCAAAGATAAGTTCTCGCACATCTTTAATCTAACTTTATTTCACCTTACCAAAGTACAATTATCAAAAGCAAGAAATTAACATTAGTATACCACTAATTATGAACTTTATTTAAATTCATCAGATCTTATATTTAGTTGTCAAGTCTTCTGCAATCTATATATGATAATTCTTTTTTTTTGGGGGGGTCTGGTCGTGGGGCCTGAACTCTGGGCCTGGGTGCTGTCCCTCAGCTCTTCAGCTCAAGGCTAGCGCTCTACCACTTGAGCCACAGCACCACTTCCAGCTTTTTTCTTTTTGCTTATGTGGTGCTGAGGAATGGAACCCAGGGCCTTGAGCATGCAAGACAAGCGCTCTACCACTGAGCCACCTTCCCAGACCCTATATATGATAATTCTTGTTGAAAAACTATTGTGAGCTGGGCACCAGTGGCTCACGCTTGTAATCCTAGCTACTCAGGAGGCTGAGATCGGAGGATCCAGGTTCAAAGCCAGCCTGAGTAGGAAACTCCATGAGACTCTTGTTTTTTTTTTGGGTCCAGTAGTGGGCCTGAACTCGGCCTGGGTGCTGTCCCTCAGCTCTTCAGCTCAAGGCTAGCGCTCTACCATCTGAGCCACAGCGCCACTTCCGGCTTTTTTCTTTTGGCTTATGTGGTGCTGGGGAATCAAACCCAGGGCCTCAAGCATGCAAGGCAAGCGCTCTACCACTGAGCCACCTTCCCAGCCCCTCTGTGAGACTCTTATCTCCAATAAATCACTCAAAACCAGAAGTGGTGCTGTGGCTCAAGTGGTAGAGTGTTTGCCTTGAGCTGAAGAGCTGAGGGATAGTGCCCAGACCCAGAGTTCAAGTCCCAAGACCAACAAGAAAAAAAAATATGAGTGTCATGGACTTTCTTGCCTAGGCTGGCTGGGATTACAGGCGTGAGCCATCGGTGCCCGGTGGCAGTTATTTCTTTTTTACTTATTTTAGTGCCAGGAATGGAATCCAGTGCCTCAAAACTGCTAAGCATACACAGAACCACTGAGCTGCTTCCCCAGCCTCTCAATTTGTTCTTCTTATTCTTTCTTTCACTGCTTTCTTCAGCTTTTATTCCTTTTCAATATACATTACTATCCTTATAAGTCTGTCTCCTTTAAATTTTTCTTGCACCTTTATATTTACCCATTAAGGGGCTGGGTTGTTATGTTACTTGGGAGGCTGAGCTGAACTGAGGATCAAAGTTCAAAACCAGTTTGGGAAGGAAAGTCTAGAGGGCACTTGTTTCCAATTAACCACCAACAAGCCATAAGTAGAGGTGTGGTTCAAGAGGTAGAACATTAGCCTTGAGTGAAAAAGCTAAGGAACAGCACCCAGGCATTGAGTTTAAGCCCCAGTATTGGTATAAAACAAAAAGAAGGAAAAGTGGCAAATTTACCCTTTAAGTCCTAAGTCTTATGTTCTCCCATTTCTTTAATTTCTTCATTGTGTTCTAAACCCTCACCTATGCATCCTCATCCATGTCTTCTTTTTGTGCACTGAAATTTTCATCTAAGTAGTTATTATATACCCAGTGAAGAGGCATAGCATAGCAGATATATGCATGAAGCTGGGTCAACATGCTCACACATAAATTTATGAAGCTTACACTAAACTTACGAACTTAGCTTAAACACCTGGGAAGAAGAAAGATTTCCAAGGAAAAATGATTCATAAAGGTACCTTTCTTTTGGTATTATCAAACCCAGGAAAGCAAAACCAGTTTTTAAAAATATAACAAGGAGGGAAGTGAGGGAAAGTAAAGAAAGGGGTGACATTATCTAAGAAGATAAGAAAGAAAGAAAGAAAGAAAGAAAGAAAGAAAGAAAGAAAGAAAGAAAGAAAGAAAGAAAGAAAGAAAGAAAGAAAGAAAGAAAGAAAGGAAAGAAAGAAAGAAAGGAAGGAAGGAAGGAAGGGAATAAGGAAAGAAATAAGGAAGGAAGGAAGGAAAGAAGGAAGGAAGGAAGGAAGGAAGGAAGGAAATGTACTCATTACCTGACTTCTGAAGTGGTAGCTCCTCTGTACAACATGTTAATAGTAACAATAATCCATCATACCTTCAATGCTTTGGGAGGAGAACTTTCAGGAAGGCTGGAGGCTCTGGCAACTGGACTCAGAGGCACTGGGGACACAGGCTGCTGGACCTCACTCTTAACCTGGGAATTACCTGCTTGAGTTACAGAAGGATGTCATTTTATAGCATCTCATGGGAAGTCTCAGAAAAGCTTTTTCAAAAAAAAACAAAAAACAAAACAACCCAACACTAGAACAAACATTGTTGTTCTGTTGATGAATGTCCTAAACCAAAAGCTGTGTTTTAAGTTCTTTCTACAAGTAGGGTTGTCAGGAGGTTTTCTCACCTGGTGCCACAAAGAGAATCTAAACTATCAAGTATAAAGAACTCTTTGCCCTATCACATTTGCTGTTTCTTAAAGCTGTTTGTATGTTATGGTGTCTTTATGGAACCTGGTACTTCCAATGACTTATGCAATGCTTCAGTTGAAGTTGGGAAAAATGAAGGAAAATAAGGGAAGAAATCTCATGCTACATGTGCATACATGTTTGTTATGTGTATAATCTTACACTGTCTTTTTGGTGAGTTTTATAGTAGATACCTCCCAGATGAAGGTTGTGGGAAATCATTTTATAAGGTTATTTTTTCTTCCATTGAATGTGTCAACTGCATGCATTCATTTCCTGCCAGTTTAGTCATCTCATGACACAGAAAAGCTATTTGCACACCTACTAAAAATATTCATTGGGTCAGGAATGTGGCTTAGTGGTAGAGTGCTTGCCTAGCATGAACAAGGCCCTGGATTTGATTCCTTGGTACCACATAAACACAAAAAATAAATAAAATAAAAATCTAGAGTTGAGCTAAAAAGTACTAAAAAATAAGGCACATTTCTTTTTTCTTTTTCTTTTTTGTCAGTCATGGGACCTGAACTCTGGGCCTGGGCACTGTCTTTCAGCTCTTCAGCTCAAGGCTAGTAGTACTCTACCACTTCAGCCACAACACCACTCCTGGCTTTTTATGTGTATGTGGTGCTGAGGAATAGAACCTAAGGCCTCATGCATGCAAGGCGAGCACTCTACCACTGAGCCACCTTCCAAGCCAAAGAATATTTCTTTAAAAGCTGGTTTGCAAACCTAATCAAAATCAGAAAAATTCCTAGTTCAAGCCAAATGATTGTGAAAGGAATGTTCTTGGATTCAGGCAGTAAGAGTTTTTCTCTGAAACTTGAAGGAAAGAATTACTAGAGATCTGTTCAACACAAATTTCTCCTTTACTTATGGAATATGCAGTAATTAGTAAACTAATTTGCTTGAGGACAAGCTAAAACTTCATGTATATTTTGAAATGATACATATAAAATCAGAATAAAAAGTGGACACAGAAAGGTGAAAACTAGACTTTTTTTTTTTGGGTCCGGTCATGGGGGCTGAACTCTGGGCCTGGGCGCTGTCCCTCAGCTCTTCAGCTCAAGGCTAGTGCTCTACCACTTGAGCCACAGTGCCACTTCCGGCTTTTTGCTTATGTGGTGCTGAGGAATCGAACCTAGGGCCTTGAGCATGCAAGTGGCTCTACCACTGAGCCACTTTCCCAGCCACAAACTAGACATTTTTGTCTTTGGGAGATGCCAGACTTAAAGTGACTCCAAAATAGAATAAAATAATGACAAAATTCTACCTTTTTTTTGGTATGTGTCGGGGGGAAGAGTTTGCAGATCCTGGGGCTTGAACTTAGGGCCTGGATGCTGTCCCCAAATTTTTGTGCTCAAAGTTAATACTCTATCACTTGAGCCACATCACTACTTCCAATTTTTTTTGGAGGGTCCGGTCGTGGGGCCTGAACTCTGGGCCTGGATGCTGTCTCTCAGCTCTTCACCTCAAGGCAAGCGCTGTACCACTGAGCCACCTTCCCAGCCCTCTACTTCCAGTTAAAAAAAAAAAAATCTCTGTAAAAATTGGCAGTCTCGGGCTGGGAATGTGGCTTAGTGGTAGAATGCTTTCCTAGCATGCATGCATGAAGCCCTAGGTTTGATTTCTCAGTACCACATAAACAGAAAAGGCTGGAAGTGCTGCTGTGGCTCAAGTGGAAGAGAACTAGCTTTGAGTAAAAGAAGTTCAGGGGCCGGGAGCTGGTGGCTCACGCCTGTAATCCTAGCTACTCAGGAGGCTGAGATCTGAGGATGGCGGTTCAAAGCCAGCCCGGGCAGGAGACACCGTGAGACTCCTATCTCCAATAAACCGCCAGAAAACTGGAAGTGGCGCTGTAGCTCAAGTGGTAGAGCGCTCGCCTTGAGCCGAAGAGCTGAGGGACAGCACCCAGGCCCAGAGTTCAAGCCCCACGACTGACAAAAAAAAAAAAAAAAAAAGAAGTTCAGGGACAGTGCCTAGGCCCTGAGTTCAAGTCCTAGGACTGGCAAGCAAAAGAAAAAAAAATGACAATCTTTACTGAAATGAAACTTCAAATATAGTTTATACAGCAGAGTTTAGCAAAAGAAAAAATTTAATGAGAGAAGTATCAAAAGTATTCCATTTGTCTCGAATGGAATTTGATTTGAATTATTTAAATTTAACTTTTTCATTAGTCATGCAAGTGAGTGAAGGGCATTCAAACATCAGTTCTTAAAACCAAGTGGAAAACTCAATCAGATTTGAACTATTGGATTTAGTAAGTTACTTTCTCAACACTGACAACAATAAGGACACTTCTGAACCAAATATGGGTAAGAGAACGAAGGTTCACCCTTTAGAGCTTAGAGAAAATGCTTACAGGAGTTATCTTCAGCTGGGATGGAATGGATTGCCAGGCTATTTTCTGTTGCAGAAACCTACAAAAAAGAAAGAAAGAAAAAGAAAGAAAGAAAGAAAGAAAGAAAGAAAGAAAGAAAGAAAGAAAGAAAGAAAGAAAGAAAGAAAGAAAGAAAGAAAGAAAGAAAGAAAGAAAGAAAGAAAAAAAGAAAGAAAGAAAGAAAGAAAGGAAGGAAGAAAGGAAGGAAGGAAGGAAGGAAGGAAGGAAGGAAGGAGAGAGGGGAAGATTAAGAATCACATTAAAAATAAAAGAAAAAAAACTGCTGTTAATGCCATAAAAACCTGCTGACTCCAGTCAGTCACTGGCTGCCTGGGGGAAAGCACAGGCACAGAACAGCTGAGCATTTAAACAGGAGGCAGCAAAATGTCTTTTATGAGGATATTAACATGCCTCTCAATTACAAAGTAATGGAGAAACAGACTGCACTCAAATGCCAAAAGTGTGCATCATCTCTCTTTATAAAAGAACTTCCTAACCACATCATTCTACTCTTAAAAACAAAGCAAAACACAACCCACTATGTCAAGGACAGCATAACCTATGGACACACACCATAATATACTCTAAGATAGCATAAAGTATTTAAATAAGGGAACTATTCTTTTTCTTTTTCTTCCCTAATCTCATTTCCCAACAAAATGTATTTTGTTGGTGGTGGTGGTGGTCGTCGTGGGGCTTGAACTCTGGGTCTGAGCACTGTCCCTCAGCTCTTCAGCTCAAGGTGAGTAGCTCTACTACTTGAGCCACAGCTCCAATTCCAGTTTTCTGGTGGTTAATTGGAGATAAGAGTCTCACAGACTTTCCTTCCCAGGATGCTCAGATCTAAGCCTCCTGAGTAGCTAGGATTACAGGCATGAGCCACTGGCGCCCAGCTCAGAATATCTTTCTATTAAAAGATTTTCTGTTAAAAATTTATCTAAAACTGACCTCCAGTACCATATTCAAGGATAGTTTGCCTAAAACAGGATTTTAAAATTCCAGTCTGAGGCTGGGCGCTGGTGGCTCACACCTATAATCCTAGCTACTAAGGATGCTGAGATCTGAGAATTGAAGTTCAAAGCTAGCCAGAGCAGGAAAGTCCATGAGACTGTAATCTCCAATTAACCACCAGAAGACCAGAAGTGGTGCTGTGGCTCAAGTGGTAGAGCACTTACCTTGAGCTGAAGAGCTGAGGGACAGTGCCCAGGGCCATAGTTCAAGCCTCAAGACCAACAACAACAACAAAAAATTCCAGTCTCAAAATGCAGCAGATCTTACTCATATGTATGTATCTTTTCCCCATAAATCACCAAATTAATTTTTCTCTTATTTTTATTTATTTTTGCCAGTTTTGAGGCTTGAATTGAATACCTCAAAATGGTCCCATTTGGCCTTTTTGTTCACAGCTGGCTTTCTACCATTTAACCCACACATCTAAGCCAGATTGTTGTTGGTTTATTGGAGATGGAGTCTTGAAAACTTTTCTGTCTGGGCTGGCTTCAAACCCAGTCCTCTAGATCTCAACCTCTTTAGCTGTTAGAATTATAGATGTGAGCCACTGGTTAACTCAAATAATTCTATTAGCTATCTTCCCTCATTACTTAAAAGAAATAATTTATTTTTGGTGATAGTAGGGTTTGAATTATGCTTTGCACTTGCTAGGCAGTTGTTCTACCACTGTCTCTCTCCTTTGTAGTGCTCTGTTGAACTTTTTGGTATTCTTTCCATATACAAAAATCATGAAGAGTAAACAGGTGACACATGTCAGGTAATATTCATTCACGTTAGATTTTATAGGAGATACTGAGTGTTTATATCAGGATGTCTAAGGTACCAAAAACATTTACAATGAAGATTAAATTGTTGGTTGACTGCTCCTGAATGTCAGCGTGGTCATTTTCCTATGATTTTTCCATTACAGGAATTCTAACATGGCATAAAATAAATTAGAATAATGACAGCCAATATTTACTGAGTATTTACCATGTGTTTGATATTGGACACACTACATGTATTATTTCATTTAATAATATGAAACAAAGCTGGACACTGGTAGCTCATGCCTGTAGTTCTAGCTACACAGGAGGCTGAAATCTAAGGACTGTGGTTCAAAGCCATTTAGACAGAAAAGTCCATGAAACTCTTATCTCCAATTCACCGTCAGAAAACCGGAAGTGGCACTTTGGCTCAAAGTAGTAGAGTACTAGCCTTGAGCAAAAACAAAAACAATCAACCAAATGGTTTTGTTTCAAAATAAAACAGAAAAAACTTACAAAAATCATGTTAAACATATACTAAGAATATGCAAGTAATGTAAAAATGTATAATTTTTTTTCTTTTTTCTTTTTGTCAGTTGTGGGGCCTGAACTCTGGGCCTGCGTGCTGTCCCTCAGCTCTTCAATTCAAGGCTAGGACTTTACCACTTGAGCCACAGCACCACTTCTGGCTTTTTCTACTTATGTGGTACTGAGAAATCAAATCCAGGGCCTCATGCATACAAGGCAAGCACTCTACCACCTAGCCACTTTTCCAGGCCCAAAACGTATAATTTCTTTAATCAAACAGATTGTGTGTGTGTGTGTGTGTGTGTGTGTGTGTGTGTGTGTGTGTGGTGTGTGTGCATGCCAGTCTTGGAGTTTGAACTCAGGGCCTGAGCATTTATGATCAAGGATAGCATTCTACCGTTTGAGCCATAGTTCCACTTCTGGCCTTTTCCAGTGGTTAACTAGAGATAGAAGTCTTACAATTTTCCTGCGTGATCTGGCTTTGAATTGCAATCCTCAGATCTCAGCCTCTTAAGAAGGTAGGAATGCAGACATGAACCACCCGTGCCTGTCTTCAAATAGATTTTTAAAAGTCACTTTAGCTCTATGCCCTCTGAGCATTTGCTGAGCAAAGGAATTTTCCAATGAAGGCCCATTATTGGTCAGCTATAAGTTGAAGAATTCCCCAACTGAAATTATGTGACCTGCAAAAATGACAATCTGTCCTGGCAGCTGTTACAAAATTCCCAGACACTGTGCAGACTAGAATTAGAGTTGCTTCTAATTTTAAGCATTTAATTTAGAACACATGCTTCCTTGGGCAACTAAACATCAGACTTTCAACCCACCTTTTCTCCCTCCTGATGGGAAATGCAGACCTCAGGACCTGGGGGCACATTCTCCTTTTGCTCCAATTTATGAGTTTTGATTTCACCACCACTGGCTTTCAACTCATTCTACAAAATAAAAATAAACCGTAATTTAAAAAAATTCTTACCATTCCATTCTCTTCATAGCACATTTTTCAAATAAACTTGGAATGTTAAAAAAAATTCTTCTCAGAATCAACCCCTAACACTCACAAGCAAAACCCATCGACCAGTGAAATGACAAAAGCAGCTGTGTGGACACATACCTCAGAGTTAAATATTTGTACACTAGTATCAAACTGGACACTCATTAGAATACAGACACATGAACGTGGACACACACAAACCATCCTCTGCACACAACGTTCTTGTGATTCACTCTTGTAGCAACAGAGCTTGTGGAAATGCAAAGCTTGTGAGTTTATCAGAAAAGACCATTCTGGAGCAGGAGGAAGGAAATGCCAAGTGCCAATAATTAAGAAAATATACTGACCATACACATAAAGGCCCATCCTGGAAAGAGAGACAGGGATGATGTGTACATATAAAAACTGAAATCATACTTAATGATACCAAAAACAGCCTTTTTGCATAGGACTTTCAAGAACATTTTCTGAACATAAAATCATATATTGTACTAAAGACATACCTTATTCTACTTTGCATTATAGTTTAATCATCTGAAAAGGCATGTACTAATACCGTCATAAGGAATAAAAGTAATAATTTTTCTTTCTTGCAAAGGACACTTGGAGGCAGAAGGTTAAAATTAACTCTTTTCTTTGTTGTTGTTGTTGGTTGTGGGGCTTGAACTCTGGGCTCAGCGCTGTCCTTCAGCTCTTCAGCTCAAGGCTAGTGTTCTACCACTTAAGCCACAGTGCCACTTCCGGTTTTCAGATGGTTTATTGGAGATAAGAGTCTCACAGACTTTGGACTTTCTTGTTTGGGCTAGCTTTGAACCAGGATCCTCAAATCTCAGCCTCCTGAGTAGCTAGGATTATAGGCATGAGCCACTGGCGCCTGGCAAAACTCACTTTCTACTAGATCTGCAGTCAACAGAGATTGCTAGTCAGCTAGCAATCTAGTACCTTTCTGTTCTTGGTGATAGCCACTGGACTAATTCAGAGAAATTGAGTGTGACTAATTACTCAGGTTTGCGATTTCAGATTAGGGTTCACTGCTCTGGAGGCTAATCTCTGAGGAGGAGCCTGCAACCAGAACTACAGTACACACAGTAATAGCCCATCAGCTGACTCATGATCCAACTCAAAGCCCCTCCTCTAGAGCCACTCCTCCAGAGTATGTTCCTAGTAACAACTGTATTCTGTTAGGGGCCTGAGAAATTCTTTAGGGGTAAGATAAGATAGACTTTTACAAAACTTCCTCAAGGGGCTGGGAAGGTGGCTCAGTGGTAGAGCGCTTGCCTTGCATGCCTGAAGCCCTAGGTTCAATTCCCCAGCACCACATGAGCAAAAAGAAAAAAACCGGAAGTGGCACTGTGGCTCAAGTGGTAGAGTGCTAGCCTTGAGCTGAAGAGCTGAGGGACAGTGCCCAGGCCCAGAGCTCAGGCCCCACAACCGGACCCCCCAAAAAAACAACAAAAAACAAAAACAAAATAACAACAAAAAAACTTCCTCAAGACTTCTCAACTCTTAAAATCTCCAGAGCAATACACAAACTCTGTTAATAGGGAAAAAGACAAAAAAGGGGGAGGAAAGAGCGGGGCACTGAACAGGTTTTCCCTCTTAGTGATTCACCTGGATGGAAAGTTTGCAGCAGAGAAGCAGCACTTAAACATAGGAAAGCAGTCACCAATTTGACCCTATTTCCTGCCCTGATTTTTTTTTTGCCAGTCATGGGGCTTGAACTCTGGGCCTGGGTGCTGTCCCTTAGCTCTTCAGCTCAAGGTTAGTGCTCTACCACTTGAGCCACTTGAGCCACAGCACCACTTCTGGCCTTTTCTGCTTATGTGGTGCTGAGGAATCGAACCCAGGGCCCCAATGCATGCAAGGCAAGCACTCTACCACTGAGTCATCTTCTCAGCCCCCCAAAACCTGATTTCGTTCATTTTTTTTCACACTTAACTGTGAATAAGCCTGGAATATTCCCCTTTACTATTGTCTTACACATGTCATTTCTTGTTAAAACTATAGTGAAAAATCAAAGTGAAAGAAAATATTCATTGTCTAGAGAATTAGATCACTAATACTATTGAAAAATATAGACTTAACTATGTAGCTGAAAAGATGTCTTTACTTATTTTTTTTTTTTGGGGGTCTAGTCATGGGGCCTGAACTCTGGCCTGGGTACTGTCCCTCAGCTCTTCAGCTCAAGGCTAGTGCTCTACTGCTTGAGCCACAGTGCCACTTCTGGCTTTTTTCTTTTTTGCTTATGTGGTACTGAGGAATCAAACCCAGGTCCTCAGGCATGCAAGGCAAGCACTCTACCACTGAGCCACCTTTCCCTGTCTTTACTTCTTGAATGCAGATTATGATTTTTTCCCCCATTTCTGGAGCTTGAACTCAGGGCCTGGGTACTGTCCCTGAGCCTCTCTGTGCTCAAGGCTAGCTTTCTACCACTTTGGCCACAGCACCACTTCCAGCTTTTTCTGTTTATGTGGTAGTGAGGTATTCAGGGCTTCATGCATGCTAGGCAAGCACTCTACCACTAAGCCACATTCCTAGCCCCAGATTATGATTTCTAATATGCAAAGAGTCAATCTGCCTAGGAACAAATGAAATTCAGTATTATTTTTCTAACTATTAAAAAATGCAACATCAATAGATGTTGTAATTGAAATAATAAAAGGAACACAGAGCTGGGAATGTGACTTAGTGGTAGAGTGCTTGCCTAGCATGCAAGAAACCCTGGATTTGATTCCTTAGTACCACATAAACAGGAAAAAGCCAGACGTGATGTTATGGCTCAAGTGGTAGAGTGTTAGCCTTGAGCAAAAAAAAAAAAAAAAACCTCAGGGACAGTGAGTTCAAGACCCCGAGTTCAAGCCCCAGGATGGCACACACACACACACACACACACACACACACACACACACACACACACACACACACACACATTTCAAAGAAAAATGTATGCTTAAAAAAACTTTTAAAGGGTTGGGTACCAGTAGCTCACATCTGTGATCCTAGCTACTCAGGAGACTGAGATCTGAGGATCATGGTTCAAAGTCAGCCTGGGCAGGATACTCCATGAGACTTTCATCTTCAGTTAACCACCAGAAAACCAGAAGTGGTGCTGTGGCTCAAGTGGTAAAGCGCTAGCCTTGAGCTGAAGAGCTGAGATACAGAGCCCAGGCCCACAGTTCAAGCTCCATAGCTGAGGGGAAAAAAATTTAAAGGAATAAGAAATAAAGTAATATGTATGTATGTATGTATATATACATGTATACACACACATATACACACACACATACACACAAATGTGTATCCATATGGTGTGTTTCTGGTCTTTAAGTGGTTAATTGGAGGTAAAAGTCTCATGGGGAGTTTACTGACTGGGGTAGCTTCAAACTACTATCCTCAGATCTCAGCCTCCTGAGTAGCTAGAATTACATTAAGTGAGCCACTGGCTCCTGGCCAAAAAAAAAAAAAAAAAAAAGAAAAAGAAGAAAAAATTAAAGTAACTATGATTAAGTACTTGTAGGATGACAGCTTACCAGTTAAGCACAGGAAAATGTGAAATACTTTCCCTCTCCCTGTCCCTTTCTTCCTCTTTTTTTTTTTTTGTTGTTGTTGGTTGTGGGGCTTGATCTCAGGGCCTTGGTGTTCTACTACGTTCTACTACGTTGAGCCACAGCACCACTTCTGGTTTTCTGGTGGTTAATTGTAAATAAGAGTCTCATGAATTTTCCTGCCCAGGCTGGCTTCAAACCATGATTCTTAGATCTCAGCCTCCTAAGTAGCTAGGATTACAGATGTGAGACACCTGAGCTCTGCCTCTTTTTTTGTTTTGTTTTGTTTCAGTTTGGGGGCTTGAACTCAGGGTTTAGACACTGTCCAAGACTTTTATGCTCAAGGATAG
Source organism: Dipodomys spectabilis (assembly GCF_019054845.1). Taxonomy (NCBI): domain Eukaryota; kingdom Metazoa; phylum Chordata; class Mammalia; order Rodentia; family Heteromyidae; genus Dipodomys; species Dipodomys spectabilis. The sequence continues at coordinate 419,597 of NW_024870716.1, read as the reverse complement.
AGCTCTACCACTTGAGCCACAGTTCCACCTCCCACTTTTTGGTGTTTAATTGAAGATAAGAGAATCAAAGACTTTCCTGCCTCAGCTGGCTTAGAACTTCGATCCTCAGACTTCAGCTACCAGAGTAACTAGGATTACAGGTGTGAACTACCAGTACCCAGCACCCTTTCTTTCTTTCTTGGCCTTTAATGCATAATTTTCCTAATTCAGTTTCTTGAGCACTAGGATTATAGACTGGGATTGCAAGTATGTGCCACTACCCTGATTTCCCTTTATCTAAATAGAATAATAGAATACAATACCAAATCTGGGGGCTAGGGAGGTGGCTCAGTAGTAGAATGCTTGCCTATCATGTTCAACACACTGAGTTAAATTCCTAATTTTTTTTTTTTTTTTTGCCAGTCCTGGGGCTTGAACTCAGGGCCTAGGCACTGTCCTTGAGCTTCTTTTGCTCAAAGCTTCTTTTGCTTGAGCCACAGCTCCACTTCTGGCTTTTTCTGTTTATGTGGTACAGAGGTATCCAGGGCTTCTTGCATGCTAGGCAAAGCAATCTACCTCTAAGCCACCTTTCCAGCCCTCAATTCCTAACATTAAAAAAAAAAATCCAGAAAATAAAATATATACTGTTGGTGGTTCATGCCTATAAGCCTAGATACTCAGGAGGCTGAGATCTGAGGATTGAGGTTCAAAGCTAGCCCAGTCAAGAAATTCTGTGAGATTCTTCCTTTCTTTCTTTTTTTTGGTCGGTCATGGGGCTTGAACTCTGGGCCTGGGCACTGTCCCTCAGCTCTTCAGCTCAAGGATAGTACTCTACCACTTGAGCCACAGCATTACTTCTAGTTTTCTGGTGGTTTATTGGAGATAAGAGTCTCACCGACTTTGGACTTTCCTGCTCAGGCTGGCTTTGAACCTGGCTCCTCAGATCTCAGCCTCCTGAGTAGCGAGGATTACAGGCCTTAGCCACCTGTGACGTGCCCATGAGATTCTTGGTTTTTTGGTTGTTTTTTTGGGGGGGGTCTGGTCATGGGGCCTGAACTCTGGGCCTGGGTGCTGTCCCTCAGCTCTTCAGCTCAAGGCTAGCGCTCTACCACTTGAGCCACAGTGCCACTTCCAGCTTTTTTTTTTTTTTTTCTGCTTATGTGGTGCTGAGGAATCAGACCCAGGGACTCATGCATGCAAGGCAAGCACTCTACCACTGAGCCACCTTCCCAGCCCCTGCCCATGAGATTCTTATCTCCACTTCACCACCAGAACATCATAAATGGCACTGTGGCTCAAAGTGGTTGCGCATTAGCCTTGAGCAAAAGTGCTCAGGTCATAGGGCCTGAACGAGCCTGAGTGCTATCCCTCAGCTCTTCAGCTCAAGGCTAGTACTCTATCACTTGAGCCACAGTGCCACTTCTGGCTTTTTCTGCTTATGTGATGCTGAGAAATCAAACCCAGGGCCTCATGCATGCAAGGCAAGCACTGTACCACTGAGCCATCTTCCCAGCCCAAGGCCCAGAGTTTAACTTTCATGATTGACAAAAGAAAAAAAAACAGCCCTGGGGCTGGGAAGATAGCTCAGTGGTAAAGTGCTTGCCTTGCATGCATGAGGCTCTGGGTTCAATTCCTCAGCACCACATAAGCAGAAAAAGTCAGAAGTGGCACTGTAGCTCAAGCAGTACTGAGTGCTAGCTTTGAGCTGAATTGCTGAGGAACAGTGCCCAGAGTCCACGCCCTATAACTGACCAAAAAGAAAAGAAAATTTAAAAAAAGAAAAAACAACAGCCAGGCGCCGGTGGCTCATGTCTGTAATCCTAGCTACTCAGGAGGCTGAGATCTGAGGATCCAGGTTCAAAGCCAGCCTGGGCAAGAAAGTCCGTGAGACTCTTATCTCCAATAAACCACTAGAAAACTGGAAGTGGCGCTCTGGCTCAAGTGTAGAGCGCTGGCCTTGAGCTGAAGAGCGCAGGCAGGGACAGTGTTCAGGCCCAGATTTCAAGCCCCACGACCGACAAAAAAAAAGAAAAAAAAACAACAACAAAAAAGCCATGAGGGGAAGACACAGATGGGATATAGAATAATGCTAGAGGTGACTGAACAGGAAGAACTGGAAACTTGGATCAACATTGTTAAGTCATAACACCTTTGTTAATCTTGTTTGTTTTGTTTTTTTGGGTCCGGTCGTGGGTTCTGAACTCTGGGCCTGGGCGCTGTCCCTCAGCTTTTCAGCTCAAAGCTAGTGCACTACCACTTGAGCCATAGCACTACTTCCGGCTTTTTTTTCATTTTGCTTATGTGGTGCTGAGGAATCGAACCCAGGGCCTCAGGCATGCAAGGCAAGTGCTCTATCACTGAGCCACCTTCCCAGCCCCACCTTTGTTAATCTTGAAAGTAAACACTCAAAACAATACCAATCTTGAAAGTTAACACACAAAACAAAACAATACCAATTTATTGCACTTTCTGAGCATATTATTTCCCTGTCATTTCTCTCTTTTTAAAATTTATTTGTTTGTTTATTTATTTATTTTGTTGGTCATGGGGCTTAAACTCTGGGCCTGGGCATTGTCCCTCAGCTCCTCAGCTCAAGGACAGCACTATAGCCGGGCACCCGTGGCGCTATGACTCAAGCAGTAGAGCGCTCTCCTTGAGCTGAAGAGCACAGAGACAGCACCCAAGGCCAGAGTTCAAGCCCCACGACCGACAAAAAAAAAAAAAGAGAGAGAGAGAGAGCACTCTACCGCTTGAGCCACAGCGCCGCTTCTGGTTTTCTGTTGGTTTATTGGAGACAAGAGTCTCACGGACTTTCTGGCCGGGGCCAGGCGCCAGTGGCTTATGCCTGTAATGCTAGCTACTCAGGAGGCTGAGATCTGAGGATCACAGTTCAAAGTCATTTCTCTCTTTATTAATCTATTATTGTATTCTACCTATGAAGGAGATCATTTATATCATAAGGGTTAAAGAGTATAGTACCAGGAACTGAACCCAGGGACTCATATATGATACGTAAATGCTATACTACTGTGATATATTCCCAACCCTTACCTGGTTCCTTTTTGCAGCATGTCTGGAATAGGAATAGGCATATCAGTAGAAACAAAAAGGAGACTAAGCTGAGTAACCATATAGGAATGGGATTTTTTTTCCTTTTTTTTTTTTGTTGATCGTGGGGCTTGAACTCTAGGCTTGGGCACTGTCCCTGTACTCTTCAGCTCAAGGCTAGTGCTCTACCACTTGAACCACAGTGCCACTTCCAGTTTTCTGAGTGGTTTGTTGGAGATAAGAGTCTCATGGACTTTCCTGCCTAGGCTGGCTTTGTGATCCTCAGACTTCAGCTTCCTGAGTAGCCAGGGTTACAGGCGTGAGCTACCAGCACCTGGTTTAGGAATGGGATTTCTTTTGGGATGACAGAATGTTCTGGAATAAACAGTAGTGACAATATATAACCTTGTGAATATATTAAAAAAATCACATTTGTAATTAAAAATGATGATTTTGTGTTATGTGAGTTATACCTTAATAAAATAATTGCAAAACACTTCACATTATTGTTGAATGCATCTGCTATTTCTAATATAAATTTTTCTTTGTCTTTTTTTTTTTTTTTGTCAGTTATAGGGCTTGAACTCAGGGCTTGGGTGTTGTCCCTGAGCATTTTTTTTTTCTCAAAGCTAGTGCTCTTCCATTTTGAGCCACAGCCCCATTTCTTGTTTTTAGGTAGTTAATTGGAGATAAGAGTCTCAAGGTCTTTCCTGACTTCAAACCACAATCCTCACATCTCACCCTCTTGGTTAGGATTACAGGTGTGAGCCAATAGCGCCTTCAAATTTTCCTTTTGCTATCAAAGTCAAAATAAAGAGTTACTCAGGAAGCAGAGATTGGGAGGATTAGCAGTTTGAGGCCAACCCTAGTAAAAGTTAGACCTCATCTTACTAACACTTGGTGTAGTTGTATAAACCTGTCATTTCAGCTGTGCAGGGGGCATAAATAGGAGGATTGAGGTCCAGTCCTGCTCAGGCAAAAAAACAAGATTCTATATGCAAAATAATTAAAACAAAAAGAGATGGGGTGTGGCTAATTAAAGCAAAAAAGGGATGGGGTAGGGCTCAAATGGTAGAGGACTCCTACACACCTGTGTACTGTCAAAACAACCCAGAAAACAAAATAAAGGCTGATGACATAGCCTAGGTATGCAGTGCTTTCCTAGCATTTGAAAGTCCCAAGCACCACAAAAACAAAAACAAGGCCAGGCATAGTAACCCATGCCTATAAACTTGTAATAATCCTGTACTCCAGAGTGTGTTTGTGTAAAAAGAAAAAAAAATCAAAATATTTCTATGAAAACTAATAAAATGCAACTTCTTAACAACAATGAAAAGATAAAAAGAAGTTACAGGAAAACTCAGTGATAATGTCAAATGAAAAAGAAGTGGATGCCAGGCAAGGGTGGCTCACACTGTAATACCACACCTGTAATACTAACTACTCAGGGAGGCTGAGATCTGACAGCCTAATCAGACTTTTTATCTCCAATTAACTGCCCAAAATGTCAAAAGCAGAGCTGTACCTCAAGTGGTAGAATGCTAGCCTTGAGCAAAAAAGCTCAGGGACAGCACCCAGACCCTAAATTCAAGCACCAGCAAACCCCCCCCTCTGCCCCCCCCCTCCACACACACACAGAGGAGGTACTGGTGGCTCACACCTGTAATCCTAGCTATTCAGGAAGCTGACTTCTGAGGATCGAAGCCAGCCCGGGCAGGAAAGTTCATGAGACTCTTATCTTTAATTCACCACCGGAAAACTGGATATGGCACTGTGGGTCAAGTAGTAGAGCACTAGCCTTGAGCTGAAGAGCTGAGGGACAGTACCCAGGCCCAGAGTTCAAGCCCCCATGACCAACCAAAAAAAAAAAAGGAAAATAAATAAATAAAAAAGAAAGGAATTGGATGATCTAGGAGAACACAGTCAGGTTTTGAAGAAGGCAAGGATTATAAATGAAGTAAAGGTAGGATTTATATGAAGAGAGTGACCCAGGGCTCAGGAATAAGGGTCCAAGAGACACAGTCTAGTTCTAGTACTTAATGACCACTGGCTGGAGGATTGAGTGAAGAAATGATACAAAACACATACTGTATAGTTGGTTGAACTTTGTTTGGACACAGCAGCCTGATACTTGGCCATTCGATCCTTTATGGAGGTTTCTGAGAGGCGTGGGAGTTCCAGATTTCGCTTAATCTCATTTTTCTCAGAGTAGAAGGCAGAGGATGAGAAATGACCTAGAAGTGTACAAATAATATGCTTTGTGTAAAATGAGATTCCAATGGTGTTGAGACTATAAGTTTGTGGCTATTATAATCTAATGGAAATTAAAAGTATAAAAAGGAAATTGGGAATAGAGTTTTTTGTAGGGTGTGTGTGTGTGTGTGTGTGCGCGCGCGCGCGCGCGCACACACACGCGCGTTCGCACACGCGCATGTACATGTAACTACTAGGGCTTGGTCTCAGGGCCTAATATTCTTTTTTTGGGGGGGGGTCGGGTCATGGGGCCTGAACTCTGTCCCTCAGCTCTTCAGCTCAAGGCTAGCACTCTACCACTTGAGCTATTGTGCCACTTCTGGCTTTTTCCTTTTTGCTTATGTGGTGCTGAGGAATCGGACCCAGGGCCTCATGCATGCAAGGCAAGCGCTCTACCACTGAGCCACCTTCCCAGCCCGAGGGCCTAATATTCTTGCTTAGTTTTTTTCTCTTACAACTTGCACTCTACCCCTTGAGCCACACATCTACTCTGTCTTTTTGCTGGTTAACTGAATACATCTCAGATTTATCTACCTCGTTGGCTTTGAACCTTAATCCTTAAGTATCATCTTCCTGAATATTAAGGATTATAGCCATGTAGGCATGATCCACCAGCACCTGGCTTCTAATTGCCTTTTTTTTTTCGGTCATGGGGCTTGAACTCTGGGCTTGGGCGCTGCCTCTGCGCACTTCAGCTCAAGGCGAGCACTCTACCACTTGAGCCACAACACCACTTCCAGTTTTCTAGTGGTTTATTGGAAATGAGTCTAGCTAGCTTTGAACCGCAATCCTCAGATCTCAGCCTCCTGAGTAGCTAGGATTACAGGCATGAGTCACTGACACTTGGCTTGTACCTGAGCTTCTTTGCTCGAAGCTAGCACTGTACCATTTGCGCCACAACTCTACTTCTAGCTTTTTGGTGGTTAGTTGTAGATAAGAGTCTGACAGACTTTCCTGAATATTTCTTCCTGAATATTTAGGATTATAGGCTAAAGCCAGCAGTGCCTGGCTATAATTGATTTTTTTTTTTTTTGGTTGGTCGTGGGGCTTGAACTCTGGACCTGGGCACTGTGCCTCAGCTCTTCAGCTCAAGACTAGAGCTCTACCACTTGAACCACATGCCATTTCCAGCCTTTTCTGTTTATGTTGCGCTGAGGAATCGAACCCAGGGCCTCTTGCATGCAAGGCAAGCACTCTACAACTGAGCCACCTTCCTAGCCCCCATATAACTGATTTTTTTTTTTTTTTTTTGGGTCCGGTTGTGGGGCCTGAACTCTGGGCCTGGGCACTGTCCCTCAGCTCTTCAGCTCAAAGCTAGCGCTCTACCACTTGAGCCACAGCGCCACTTCCAGCTTTTTTCTTTTTGCTTATGTGGTGCTGAGGAATCGAACCCAGGGCCTCAAGCTTGCAAGGCAAGCGCTCTACCACTGAGCCACATTCCCAGCCCCATAACTGATATTTTTTATACAATAATATTCAGTTAAGTTCCTAACACTAGAAGAAGAACCTTTATCATAATTGAACATTGTTTGCTTTAAATTCTGATTGATTTAACATGAAGGAAAAATTAGATAATTTATATCTCTTTGGCTATTGAAGTCTAGTGATCTTCTTATGCTTATTAATTTTTTTGTGATATACTTGTATATGCCCCTTTCCCAAAACATAATTCTTCTTTCAAGGTGTTGTATTATCACTAGGAGTACAAGTTAACCAATCCTTTCTCTCTCTTTTCCTTCCTTCCTTTCTTCCTTTCTTTCTCTCTTTCTTTCTCTCTTTCTTTCTTTCCGTAGTTTTGGGGATCAAACTCAGGGCCTTGTACATAACTAGGTCTACCTCTAAGACATAACCCCAGCCATCATATAACCTTGATAAGGACAGAGCCCATCTATTGAAGCCCTCAAATTGCAGATGACTGTGGAACCAAAAGTACTATAGCCATTCAAAAGTATCTTGTGGTTACTACAAGTTACTATTGACAAGGATTAAAAGTACAAGAAAAGCTATTTATAGAGAATAATGAAATTTGGAGATGGCTAGTACCTCCCAGGCAGACTTTCTTTTAATTTGTGTCATTCTTCCTTTAAAAGCATTGGCTTTGAGTCTAAAAGGCATTGCCACTAATGAGTGTTCTTTAGAGGACTTAACACATACATACTCTTTGCTTACCTGGGCCCATTTCCAAGTCATCCAGTGAATAGCTGCTTTCAGAGATCTTCCTTCCACCTGCATTTCGGCTTTGGGCCCAAGGACTCTGTTCAGAAAACAAATAACTTGGCAGTAGAAGATGGGAAATATTGATATGATGTTCAAATGTCTTCTATTAATAAAGTCTGGGAGAGATTAGATTTTATATTTGATTTCACATTCCACAGAACTTTTCTCTTTACAATGCTAGGGATTGAACCCAGAGCCTTGCATATGCTATACAAGCATTTTACCACTAAATCATACCACTCGCAGCCCCATTCCAACTTTGTTTGGATTCAGGGTGGTACTATATATATAGCCCAGGCTGGCCTCAACCTCTTGATCCTTCTGACTCAGCTTCCCAAGTGGTGTGAGATGTGATTACAGTTATGTACTTCTATACCCAATCTACTCACCTGAATATTTAAAATATATATAGATTTCCACTATTTTTTTGGATTTTTCTCTTATTTACTTAATTTATTTTTGTTCCAGTTGTGGGGCTTGATTGAACTCAGGGCCTGGGGTGCTGTCCCTAAGCTTTATTTTTGTTGTTGTTGGTCGTGGGGCCTGAACTCTGGGCCTGGGTGTTATCCCTCAGCTCTTCAACTCAAGGCTAGTGCTCTACCACTTGAGCCATAGCACCACTTCTGACTTTTTCTTTTTTGCTTATGTAGTGCTGAGGAATCGAACCCAGGGCCTCAGGCATGCAAGGCAAGCACTCTACCACTGAGCCACCTTCCCAGTCCTCCCTAAGCTTTTTTGTTCAAGGCTAGACACTACCACTGGAACCACAGCTTCACTTCTGGCTCTTTTGATAGAGATATGAGTCTCATTTTCCTGCCTGGACTGGCTTTGCACCTCAATCTCAGCCTCCCGAGTAGCTAGGATTATAGATGTGAGCTACCCACGCCTTGCTTGCATTTCTTTGGTTACCAAAGCTCTGGTAACTTAGCTAATGTACAAGTGCCTTGAAACAAACAAGTAACTCTATACAAGTAATTCTCTTTGCTCCTGGCAAGCAATGTCATTTCAACAGTTGCTAGAGGGAATCCTTATATCACAGATGACAATAACATGTTCCTCCAAACTGCCAAGATTTGATGGCAGCATCTGCTGGTTCCCTTCTCCATCTCATTTCACCTCTCCTGCTACTGCTTTCCCTCTTGTTCTCTATCATCTTTTCCTTGGACTATTACAAAACTCCCTGTTTAAAATTCTTTCAAAATTTCCAATCACTTCTTGAATTCAACTGAACACATGTTACAGCAAACCTGTAACTCTAAAGGTGGTCTTTACCTACGCACACTCCTCTCTAGGTGTCCTCTCCCTCATCCTCATATTCCAAGAAAAGCAAACTGTTCTAAGGACCATGATATTGTCTAAGAGGTTCCCCTTGCCCAGATTACATGTTTGCCCTCCTGCTGTCTAGCAATGCCTACTCCTTCAAGACTCAGTGTAATCAACACAGTTTTACTGTGTCTCCTATATAAACTTATCAAGTCCTTCTGTGTTCTCAAGGCTACTTTCAGGATTTTTACAGAAGAGGATGGTATAGAGTGTGTGTGTGTGTGTGTGTAATGTTGGGGATCAAACTTAAGACATTGTACATACTAGGCACTCTACTACTGAGCTAAATGTCCAGCTCTTGGTTGCTTTTGTACTGAAGACCGAGTCTCACTATACAGCTGAGTTTATCCTTGAGCTCACTATAATAGCCTAGGCTGACCTCAAAGTTTTATTCTCCCAAATGCTGGGCTTACAAACATGGACCACCATATCCAGCTGTATAGATTTTTTTATTTTTTTGTCAGTTGTGGAGCTTAAACTTTGGGCCTGCGCCTTGTCCCTCAGCTCTTCCACTCAAGGCTAGTGCTCTACCACTTGAGCCATAGCACCACTTCCAGTTTTCTGGTGGTTTATTGGAGATAAGAGTCTCATGGACTTTCCTGCCTGGGCTGGCTTTGAACCATGATCCTTATATCTCAGACTCCTGAATAGCTAGGATTACAGATGTGAGCCACTAGTACCTAGCAGGTGTGTGTGTGTGTGTGTGTGTGTGTGTGTGCGCGCGCGTGTGTGTTAAACAAATGTTAATGCTCTAAGGTAGCAAAGCCAAATAGTAATTCTGGAAATGAAAAGGAAATTATGATGAGAAATAAGAGGGAGGGAAAAATCTCAATTCAATAGTTCCTAAACTTAGTATTCATAAGAAATACCTAGGAAATTGCTTTAGGCCAGGCACTGCAGGTGACTTATGATTATAATCCTAGCTACTCAGGAGGCAAAACATTAGGATCTCAGTTCAAGGACTGCCCAGCACCCAGCTGGTACAGATTTTTTAATATAGTATTCTGTAATTCTTGGAAATCCCTATATTTGTTCTCTCATATCTTGCGTGAATTCTAATTAAAGTTACAAATTATAATTCATAGGACTAGAAGCTAATTAGAATTACAGACTATTTCCAAGCATAGTACAGAAGTATTATGTCATGTTTATTAAATTTATAATAACAGTCCTTGAATAGGTTCTATCACTCAAATTTCTGTTTCCCGTTAACTAGAGTAGGAATGATACTTGAAAGACAGTATAACAAAAGATAAGCACAAAATTCTTAATGTGTGTGTGTGTGTGTGTGTGTGTGTTTGTGTGTGTGTGTGTGGTGTGTGTGTGTGTGTGTAGATCCTAGGGCTTGAAATCAGGGCTTGGACACTATCCCTGAGCTCTTTTGCTCAAGGCTAGTGCTCTACCACTCTGAGTCACAGCTCCACTTCCAGTTTTTGAGTGGTTAATTGGAGATAAGTGGTTAATGGGGACTTTTCTGCTCCAGCTGGTTTGAACCATGATCCTCAGATATCAGCCTCCTGAGTAGCTAGGATTACAGATGTGAGCCACCAGTGTCTGGCTTCTATCAAACTCTTAACAGCAACAAAAAGCTGTGGCTCAAGTGGCAGAGCACCAGTCTTGAGCAAAAAAGCCAAGGGACAGCACTCAGGCTCTTGAGTTCAAGCCCTGGGGGGTAGTGGGGACAGAGGGGGCCGGGATCTAATCCATACTGTGAATTGTTTTCTTTCCAGACCTAAACAAACAAACAAACAAATTGTAAATGTGCTGATATAGTGGTATACAACTGTAATTCCATCACCTGGGAAGCAGAAGTAGGAGTTCAAGGTCAGCCTAGGTTACATAGGGAGACTCTGACCAGTCTTTCCCATATTAAAACAAGTAAAAATTAGCTGGGCGTCAGTGGCTCACGCCTGTAATCCTAGCTACTCAGGAGGCTGAGATCTGAGGATCGGGTTCAAAGCCAGCCTGGGCAGGAAAGTCCGTGAGACTCTTATCTCCAATAAACCACTAGAAAACCGAAAGTGGCGCTGTGGCTCAAGAGGTAGAGCGCTCGCCTTGAGCTAAAGAGTGCAGGGACAGCACCAGGCCCAGAGTTCAAGCCCCATGACCGACCAAAAAAAAAAAAAAAAAAAGTAAAAATTGAATGAGCAAGATCATCTGATTACAGGGAAAACAGGCAGGGAAGTGTCTCTGGGGTCAGAATTATACTGCCTAGTTCTAAGGAGAAGTACATTTCTGAGATGAAACAAGTTTTCTTGAGATCACAGGTAAAGCTCTGGGCATTACTTTCAATACCTTTCTATCTGCAGAGTAACATTATCTCATATGCAATTAAGATTAACTTTATCATTCACAATTTGCAAGTAGTAGTCTGAGGTTCAGGAAGAAGGAGGGGTTTCCTTTAAACATTTGTTAAGGGAGGAAAAATTAAGGCCAAAACAAAAGAAAAAAGTGTGTGTGTGTGCCTATGTGCACGCATACACACTCTTTTATGACAGATATGTCTCAATTGAGCTCTTTTTACTGAGAAATTTGAGGAGCCCTTACTTATAATCTGTCAAGGAAAGAGAGAAAAGACATTTTAAAACTTTCTGGAATTTCCTGGGGCTTGACCTTAACCCACCCTACAAGTCTTCCTTCCTGTCAGCTGACTGCAACATTCATTAGTGTGAAAGTCTTTAAATAGTTTCTGTGAATCCACAAACCAAACATACCAACATATACCCAGTAGTCTGTAGGTTTTCTATTCCTGCTATGCTTACTTTCTAGAAAAATTCTCTTTACAGCTGATTATCAGTCATTCTTTCAACTTTCCCAACTCTGATCTTCCTTCAGACTCTCATCTTTCCACGGTAAAGGAAGAAAGGTGACTTTTAGGGATTTGTTAAACTATGTACGCATAGAGATCATGGGGTACAGCCTTAGTTTTTCAAAAGTATTAAGAGATAAAAAGTTCTTTTTTAATCTTGCCCATGTAATTGTAACCCCTCTGTACAGTATTTTTCACAATAAAAAATTTTTAAAAAGTTATTTTTTAGAGATTCTGCTAGAAAAAAAAATCTTAGTTATATGACAATACACACAAAATGAGGATTTATCTACAAGTGGTAGGATTCCTCCACATTTTTCTGACTGGCCAATAAAAACTGTGTGTTAGTGGGGAGCCGGTGGCTCATGCCTGTAATCCTAGCTACTTGGGAGGTTGAGATCTAAGGATCACAGTTCAAAGCTAGCCCAGGAAAGAAAGTCCATGAGACTCTTATCTTCCATTAACCATCAGAAAACTGGAAGTGGCACTGTGATTCAAGTGGTCGAGCCACTTGCCTTAAGGTGAGGAGCTCAGGGACAACGCCCAGGCCCAGAGTTCAAGGCCCACAACTGACCAAAAAAAAAAAGAAAAAAGTGTTAGTCTTACAATTAGCAGAGAAGGAAAGATTGGTAATTCTTCATATCTATTAAGTCAATAGAAAAAGATAAAAATAAAATTAGCTGGGTGCTGGTGTCTCATACCTGTAATCATAGGTACTCAGAAGGTTGAGATTTGAAGATTGTGATTCACCAGCCTGAGAAGGAAAGTCCCTGCCCCTGAGACTCTTATCTCCAATTAACCACCAGGAAACTTTGAGCTGTGGCTCAAGGTGGTAGAGTGCTAGCCTTGAGTGAAAAACGCAGGGATAGCTCTCAGACCCTAAGTTCAAGCCCCACAAACAACCAAAAAAACCAAACCAAACCAAACCAAACAAAAACCAAAAACCAAACAACAACAACAAAAAAGATAAAATTAATTGCTGCTAAAGCTTTTAGGAATATGTGCCCAGATTGTGCTATAAAAGTTTATTCTTTGAAAGCTAGCTGAAAATAAGTAAGAAGAATGTTCATCTGGAAGTGGCGCTGTGGTTCAAGTGGTAGAGCACTCGCCTTGAGCTGAAGAGCTCAGGGACAGTACCCAGGCCCAGAGTTCAAGCCCCGTAAACAATAACAAAAATAAATTAAAATAAATAAATAAATAAATAGATCTTACCAAAAACAAAACAAAACAAAACAAAAAGTGTTCATCTGACTGTGATACTATTAAATGAGTAATACAGACCAAAGAAAATTTAAAAAGAAAGAAAAGATTTCTGCCAAGACATTAGCACTTTTCTATTAAGCTAGAAAAGAACTAAATTATTGGAGAGTGATTATTAGTGAAATATACTTCCACCAAAGAATAACTATGCCCATTATCAAGTAGGAAGATGCTTGGTCTATGTAACAAAGACATATAGTGAGTTGGGCACTGGTGGCTCAGGCCTGTAATCCTAGCTACACAGAAGGCTGAGATCTGAGGATTGGGGTTTGAAGCCAGCCTAGGCAGAAAAGTCCCCACTGAAGGACTTGCCTCTCCCCTCACGGCCCAGTCTTTTTATGTACCTAAAGATGGATTATGAAGTATTGACTCCTGCTGTATTCCCCTAGGTCAAGCAAAGCAACAGGTACACCCTCACCTGCTTGTCCACAGGCAGGCCATTCCCACCTGGGCTCAGCCAAAAGTCCCCATCACTTCAGGCTGAGCATTCCACTCTAGGCCTAGCCAAGACACCACCCTTGGTCCCCAGGGACAATAGCCCCTCACCCCAGATGGAGTTTGGCCAAGGGCAGTGCCCTTGGCCTCCAAGAGACCATAGCCCATTTTTTTTACTTTCTGCTTCCTTGTTAAGCCCCATATAAATATGGCTACCAAATCTAGTCCCTTGCACAACCTCCAATCGCATGGGAAGGTCTGTGCTCCTCACTGGCAATAAACAGTACTAGCCTGTTGATAACTGAGTCTGGCCTATTCCTTTTCCATTCTTCATTTTCCTAACACTGATGAGACTCTTACCTCCAATTAACCACTCAAGTGGTACAGCACTAGCCTTGAGCACAAAGCGACTAAGAGACAGTGCCCAGGCCCTGAACTCAAAACTCAGAAGAGACAAAAAAATATATATAGTCACTACAACAACATAGAAATTATGTATATATGTAATTGAAAATAAGAATCTCAGGGACTCTCCTGACTGGGCTGGCTTTGAATAATAATTCTCAGCTCTCAGCCACCTGAGTAGCTCCAATTATTGATGTGAGTTGCCAATGCCTAGCTTACTTGGCTTTTCTTCTTTCTGAATGTGGATGTGGATATAGACCTCCCTCTCTCTCTCCTTCTGTCTGTCTCTCTCAATCTCCCTCCCTTTCTGTGTGTGTTTATTATTCAGACAGCTATTCCGATTTTCCAAATCCATAAGCTTCTAATTCTACAATTTTAGTAAGATTTCTTCACTCAGTTTCCCTCATGTCTTTCATTTAGTTAAATATAAAATGTGGGAAGATAGAGAGCTTATGTCTGAGGACACAGCTGTTAATGTGTTTTCAGTTTCTTCCAGTTTCCTTATATTTTAAAGATAAGGAAGTCTATCATGGCCTGTTGTTTCTAAATAATAAACAGTTACTATAATATCTATGAAGATAGTGTTATGGGTTATTACAAAATTCAACCCTTGTCCCAGTATTAGTTAGTCACTTGACACTGGACATATGAGTTAACTTCTCTAACCTCAACTACTTCTATCTAAAAATGTGTGATTGTAATACTCACTGAGAACAGTCCATATAATGTCAAGCTCTGGTGGCTCACAATTGTAATACTAGCTACTTAGGAGGTTGAAATCTGAGGATCATTAGAGCCGGCCCAGGTAGGAAAGCCCCTGAGACTCCAACAAACCATTGAATAGCTGGAAGTGGAGCTGTGACTCAAGTGGTAGAGTGCTAGTTTTAAGCACACAAAAAAAGCTCATATATAAGTGCTGGTGGCTCATGCCAGCAGAGTGCTTAATGGTCTTGCATATTATTACTAAATATATGTAAGAATTATCACTGGGCAATGACAACTCACACCTATAGATCTAGCTACTTAGGAGGCTGAGATCTGAAGATCAAGGCTTGAAACCAGTCCAGACACACAAATCTGGGAGACTCTTATTTCCAGCTAACCAGCAAAATGCCAGACGTGGCTCAAGTGGTAAAGCACCAGCTATAAGTAGAACAAGCTAAGCAAGAGCTTGAGGGCTTAAGCTCAAGTCCTAGTACCAGCACCACAATCACCCCCCCCCCCACATCCTCCTACAATAAAACATACCAAAACAAAACACCATATAATTCTTGTAAGCCCAATAAGCCCCCTTCTGATGGCTTAGCATGCTCCTTTCCTAGGCAAAACTAGAGTAAAGGCAGTAAATAATCAGCCTCCAACACCCACTGTGCCTTGAGATGGCACTCCACTGGGGCAGCTACCACCATATAAGGCAGCAAGAGCCCCTGAGAGTGACCTTCAGGTCTGGACAGCTGCAAAGTCCCTTATCTACTACTTGGGCAGCAGCCATAAATCCTAATCCACCATGACGAAGTCCCCGGTTCTCACATTCAAGCCAGGGTCTCTATCTCCTAGCCCCTTCTAGCCCCTCCTAAGCCTCCTGGGTTATATACGTCCCCTCAGACAATAGCCACACTTCTCACTCCTCTCTTGTGAGAAGGGGTCTTGCTGGTCCCTTAACTGGCAATAAACTTTTTCTTTTCTTTTTTTTTTTTTTGTACCTGGATGTCTGTGTGGTTTTCTGGCAAAGTCTAATATATTCTAAGATCTACATGTTATTGTATTTTTTTTTAATTTTATTTGTGAACATACTGTACAGAGGGGTTACAATTACATGGACAGGATAATGCGTACATTTTTACCAAGCATTGCAGCCTCCTCCTTTGTTTACCCTTCACATCCCTTCCCAGCCTCCCCCCTCGCCTCCCCCCACCCCGTTATTGTATTTTTTATGTTTTATTTGGAGTTAAAACTCAGGGCTTCAGGGGCTGGGAAGGTGGCTCAGTGATAGAGCGCTTGCCTTGCATGCTCAAGGCCCTGGGTTCAATTCCTCAGCACCACATAAGCAGAAAAAAAAAAAGCTGGAAGTGGCGCTGTGGCTCAAGTGGTAGAGTGCTAGCCTTGAGCTGAAGAACTGAGGGACAGCGCCCAGGCCCAGAGTTCAGGCCCCACAACCGGACCCCCCCCCAAAAAAAAAAACAAAACAAAACTCAGGGCTTCACTCTACTATCTAAGCAATAACCCGATGCATTTTACTTTTTGGTTGTTTCTCTTGCTTTTCCCAGGGCTGGCCCAGGACCACAATCTTCCTACCTTTGAAGAGCTAGGATTATAATCATGTGCCACCATGCTCAGCCAATGTCAATGACCTTTTTTTTTTGGTGGGGGGGGGGGTCTGTTGTGAGGCTTGAACTCTGGGCTAGAGCTCTACCACTTGAGCCACAGCACCACTTCAGCTTTTTTCTGCTTATGTGGTGCTGAGGAATTGAACCCAGGACCTCATGCATGCAAGGCAAGCACTCTACCACTGAGCCACCTTCCCAGCCCAATGTCAATGATCTTAATGGGGATTTCTCTTTCATTTTAACTTGTCAATGAGTTAGAAAGCTGAAGGAAATGCCTCTGTCATATATTCATATGGACACACACTTACCTGGTCTAAAGCAGGAATGATTCTAATAGCAGGAAGCAAAGATGGTAATATTTAGGGAGCAGATGAAGTCTTTTTGGCCCCCACACAAGCTAACATAGCCAACAATGCTTAGAGAATGTTCTAGTTCCTGACATTGCCTTTCAACACATTTTACTGCAATGAAACTGGCTAGACACCAATAAGCAATCAGCATTAAAATAAACACAGAAGAGATGACTGGTCTCTCTGACACATCAAGAATAGCCATTCAGAACAAGAAATTGTGGAAAACATCAGAATTCCTTGATTGGCATCTTTAAACTTGGATATATTATTCATTTTATCATAAATTCTAAAGAATCATTCAGGGCTATTAAAAGTAAATAAGGAGCTGGGGGCCCTGGTGGCTCATAACTGTAATCCTAGCTACTCAGGAGGATGAGATCTAAGGATCACAGTCCAAAGTCAAGCAAATCTGTGAGAGTCTTATCTTCAATTAACCACCAAAAAGCTGAAAGTGGAGTGTGGCTCAAGTGGTAGGACAAAAAAAGCTCAGGGATAGCAGCCATGTTCTGAGTTCAATCCCTAGGACTGGCACACGTGTGTGTGTGCACACATACACACAAACACACATACACAGTAAATAAAACTTGGGCTGGGGGCATGACTCAAGTTGTACACCATGTGAGACTCTAAGTTATCATTACTACTTCTTATCATTGGTGTATACCCAAAGGATGACACTGTACTTATATGTTTTAGGGTTTTGGTAAGGAGGATTCCCCTCTCTCCTGTTTCCTTTCTTTTATTCCTCTCCTAGAAGAACTACTGCACAAAGGAGTAGTCAGCATCTGTAGAAAGAATAAATGGATAGGAACAGGGAGCAGCTCAGTGGTCTATCACTTGCCTAACATGTACAAGGTCCTGGGTTTCATCCTCAGCACAGGTTGTGAGGGTGAGGAAGAACTGCCTCATCGAGCAAATAACCTAGCAAAGGCTGAAGCTGTGGTTAAGAGTTTAATGTTAGAATCTGAATATGGAATTCAGCTGTTAGTTATAGAAACAGATGAGACTTTGAAAGAAAAAGAAAGGAAGGAAGGGAAGAAGAAAGGAAGGAAGGAAGGAAGGAGAAAGAGAGAAAAAGAAAGAGAAAGAAAGAAAGAAAGGAAAAGGAAAGAAAGAAGGAAGGAAGGAAGGAGAAAGAAAGAAAGAAAGAAGAACGAAAGAAAGAAGGAAAGAAAGAAAGAAAGAAAGAAAAAGGAAAGAAGGAAGGAAGGAAGGAAGGAAGGAAAAAAGCCAGACACTTTAGTGACTCAAGCCTACAATGCCAGACACTAAAGAGGCTAAGATATGAGGATCAAGGTTTGAAACCAGCCCAAGCAGGAAAATCTAGAGGCTCTTATCTCTAACTAACTAGCATAAAGTCAGGTTCAAATAACTAGTGCTAGCCTTGAACAAAAAACTAAGGGACAACACCCAGGGTCCGGAGTTCAAGTCCCAATACTGGCATGAGAGAGAGAAGGGAGGGGGATTTACTCCAGCCAGCCAGTTATCTTTGCCTTGTATAAATAATTAAGATAAAAAAGATTTGGACAAGACATTAGGTATGTATATCCTGACCTTGCTCAGCTAGTTAGTTGAGATTCAGTCTGGGTCTCTAAAATTCAATTATGGAATCAAAGATGCACACAATTTTATTTGTCACATTGAGGTACTAATTTATTGGCTCTGAAATATATACTTACTTGTATAATCTTGCTTCTAGAAGGATTTAGGAGCATTCCAACCATATTTCTCACAATTTCCTTCTGAAGATCCAAGTATGTAACTTCCTGATTACAACCTTACCCATGTTAAGGGTATGTTATATCTTTAACCTAACATATCCTAACACAATAACCATAACCTAATTTCAAACTGATTAGTTAGTCCCCAACCTAAAGTAGACAAAACTTTTCTTAACAGTTTGATCGAAATACTAGACAAAACTTTCCCCAACATGAATAATGATGTTTGTTTAGAAAAGGCTATAAAACCAACAGTGGTTATGCTCCAGTCTCTAAGCTGCACATTAGCTAACAAACTTAATCAGGAAGTAAAAAAAAAAAAAAGAGAAAGAGAGAGGTATGCACACACATGAATACACAAGCCCAAGTGAATCTCAGAACCTATCCATCTTCCTACAAGTTCTGCCATCAAGTAGCCTACTGCCATCAGCAATGTAGTAGGATCTTTCTTTACATAGGGATGTTTTCCCCCTCTACTCAAAGCATACAGAAAGAAATAGACTTGTTCTGACCCATCTCTAACTAGACATTTATGAGAAAAAAATAGTCTCTCACCAGATCCTTACACATAATCAGCATTTTTGTTTGCTTCAGTCCCAGTCATTTCCTACCTTAGGCTAGTTTTGACATGCACAAGCCCTTTTGCACTGAATCTACATTGTATGTGCTGGCATGACATCAGCTGTCCTACCCCTGCAGGGTTTGTGAGGAGGAGACTTACAATGGTGCTTTGAGTCACTACAAAGCCCCTTCCTCTCTATTTAGGATTTCTGACATTTTTTTTCTTCCATTAAAAATTCTTCCTGTTTTAAAAAAAAATTAAAGCCATAAATGGGAAAAAGGGAATTGGCAGGCCTTAGGGGACAAAAAAATTGAGAGGAAAGAGTTTAAGAAAAGTCATAAAACTGCTTTGTGGTTACATCTCTTGCCAACTGGTTTCAGTGTTAAATCAGAACTAAAGCTCAAGCACAGCAAAGGATTCGAGCTTTACTAGTCTTTCAAAATTCTTCCTAGGCTTTCAGAGATGAGCCTCAAGCAATTAGAACTTTGCTAGGCAGGAAACAACAGGCAAGTTATGGGAAGGAACTGATAATGTCACATGGAACAAAACTGAGGGTTACAGGAGGAGTTATCTATTTCATTTTTTCGCAGAAGGAATGTTTCATGCTATTACTTCACAAATAATTGGGATTTGGGCCAAATGTTTAGCTGTAAGGGAAAAAAAAAATCTAGCTTCCCCATCTAGATGGAATCCAGAGTAAATGATGGCTTTGCTACCCACCAGATCTGTTTATTTCATTATAATGACTGTTATAACAAACCCATCCCCACATACAAGGCCAGATATGTAGGAAAGTATGAGAAAACTGGAAATTTTTACCAGCACTGTGGCCTCTGGACTGTGTTATAAGTCCCTAGCATATGTAACTCATTTTCTAGTTAAGTAATTCCCTCTGGGGACTCAGTCTGCAATCCACATGAAGGATCAAATTTCATTAGCAGTTGTAGGAAAATGCAACCCATGCATTTGCAAGTCAAAACTCCTGAAAGCCACAGTTAGTCTGGCTATCTTCATTGAGTTTTCCAGAAAGAGGATTTTAGCTGATAAAAAACATTTGTTGGAAGGCACAGATGAGGAAGTTGAGAAGAAGAGAGGGGATTCAGCTAGCAAAGAGACAACCAACTCTCAGTTTTAATGTTAAACTTTGGCCTTAACACTCTGCTGCAGCTGTGCCCAAGCAGAAGGCGATTCAGCAGTAATTCCACCCCCAAGGCTACAGATGACAAAAGGCACAGGAAGACAAATGAAAAGAGCAAGTGTATGAAAAAAAAAAAATCAATCCAGTATACAACTCTCTTCATTTCTAGATATCAACTTAAATCCCAGTTTGAACTAGATTTAATGTGAAATTGCAGGGGGGTGGGGAGGAGAAGGGAATCTCACAATCTTATCATCTATGTAAATAACTCATCAGAGACCTTATATTAACTCATCTAACTTGAAGCAAAAGATTTACTGATCACATATTCAACTCTATTCCAGCTGTCCAGATTAGAAAAACAGCTTTGTTTAGTACATGAATTGGGTTTCTCAAATATTATACTCGCCCAGTTCTTACCTTGGACTGAGTTGCTTCGCCTTTCTCAAACATCATCTTAAGCCTGTTCAGCGGAACATTGTATTTCTCTATTTTTCCCGAAGTGTCACTGTTTTCACTCATTTCACATCTCTCTACTGCATGCTTGGAATCTCCTAGACAATTTTCCATCTTTTTACTTTCTGTTGCTTGGGCTTTAAGATCCTTACTGTCCTCGGTGCAAGGATCCCGGCACTGGGTGAGGGCTTCAGGATGCGATCCGAATCTAAGGTCAGCTCTGGTTCCAGAAGTGGAGTTGCTTTTCACTTCAGCAGGATGGTGATCCGCTCGGTGCCTAACCTCAAAGCTGTTTTGCGGAGGATCTGCCTGTGACTCTGCTGCTGCCGGCACTGGGTTCTCCCACTTCTTCTTCAACACAGTCAGGGTCCCCTTTCTAAAGTGCTGTGGGAGATTTTCAGTGTTCTAGAAGAACAAGAAGTAAGTGCCAGTTATAACTTGCCTGCTGCAACAGTCAAGCATGTTCTTTGTAAAATGAAAGTTAAAACTCTAAGCAGTCCTGGTCCACAGCCGCTCAGGACAGCTGGGACAGCTGTGAACAGTTAGTCCTGCCACAGGGAGCAAGCATCCACCCAGGACAAGGAGAGGGAAAGAGGAAAAGTCAGGAGCTGAAGCAGGAAGTGATAAAACAGGATAGCCTTATAAGGGCAAAATGTGAAGAAAAGACAGCCCAGATTTGAGGACAGTTGTAATGGAGAGATTTTTTTTTTAATCCAAAGATTTGTGAGGAAAGAAAGAAGAAACAGCAAAATACCAGGTATCTTAAATATTGGAACTATAAAGTATGTCACAAAATTGTGTGAAGAATTCTGATTTTTTTTTTTTCTTTTAAAACTAAAAGCCGGGCGCCTGTGGCTCATACCTGTAATCCTAACTACTGAGGAGGCTGAGATATGAGGATCACGGTTCAAAACCCGCCCGGGCAGCAAAGTCCATAACTCTTATCTCCACCAGAAAACCTGAAGTGATGCTGTGACTCAAGTGGTAAAGTGCTCACCTTGAGCTAAAGAGCTCAGGAACAGTGCCCAGGATCAGAGATCCAGCTCCATGATTGACAAAAAAAAAAAAAATCTAAGAGAGGTTGGCACTTACTCCTGTAAGTCTAGCTACAGAGGCTGAGATCTGAGGAAACTCAGGAACAATGCCAGTCCTGAGTTCAAGCCCCATGATAGACAGAAAGAAAATAAAAGCCAAAAAAAAAAAAAAAAGCCTGGTCACTGGTAGCTCACTCATGCAATCCAAGCTACTCAGGAGGCTAAGACCTAAGGATCACAGTTCAAAGGCAGCTCAAGCAGGAAGGTCCCTGAGACTCTTATCTTCAATTAACCACAAAAAGTCAGAATTGGTGCTATGGCTCAAAGTGGAAGAATGCTAAACTTGAGTTCAAGCCCCAGAACTGGCATAGGAAGGGAAAAAGGAAGGAAGGAAGAAGGAAGGAAGGAAGGAAGGAAGGAAGGAAGGAAGGAAGGAAGAAGGGAGGAAGGAGGGAGGGAGGAAGGAGGGAGGGAGGGAGGGAGGGAGGGAGGAAAAGAAGGAGGGAAGGAGAGAGAAAAAGCAAAGAAAGAAAGAGAAGGCTTGATGTTGCTTAGTGGTAAAGTGTGTTTGCCAAGCACACAAAAGAAAACAAAACAACAAAAAAGACAAAGACACAGTATAGCTGGAAATACAAAACACTAGTAATTATAGATAATAGCTTCAAGGATTGGAATTAGGTATAGAAACCTAAAGAAATCACCAGACTTACAAATATTTTAATCAATGATATGTGACATCATTAGCATGCATATAAATGTCCTTTTTCCCCCCTCCAATGCTAGGGATCAAACCCAGGGCCTTGCACATGCATGGCAAGTACTCTTTCTACATTGTGTTATTTATTCCCAGTCCTCAAATTTATTCTAACACAAGAATCTAACCCTCTTTTTTACTCAACCTTTTTCTACATGTGTATGTCTGAATTTTTAGTTATCTTATAAAATTCACTATTCTACAGAGCCCCAGGCTGGAAAATAAGTAGGTTTAAGGAAACAACCCCACCCAGACAGGTGATCAAAGAAGAGACATTTACACACCTAAGAGAGTTCTCTTTTACCTGGAATGGAATTTACATATTTAACTCAGATTAAAAACCTGGAAATTGTCACTGATGTTGTAGAATAGAGGAAACATGTTTTGGAAGTAAAATTAAGCATCCTGTGCTTTTGAAAAATCCTAAATAAACTGAACAGCACCACTTTCCCAGCCAACCCCAACCTTTAGTACCTTCTTTCTCTCCATTCCTGCAGTCTCTGACTCCCTGGGCTTTGGACTGAGAAAGAAAAGACAGCAAACTTGGAGTGAAAGACTTGGGAGAATTAAATGGGATTAGTAGCTATATTGGGAATTAGGTCTCTTACCCTATTACTCTTCTGAATACACTGAGAGCCACTTCATAAAGTAATAGCAAGACTCAGAAAAATGAAAGTTATAGAGAACAACTGCTAGTTCTAGTGCTTAAATTGTGGTTTAGAAAATGGTTCATTGCAGGGGTGGGAAGGTGGCTCAGTGGTAGAGCGCTTGCCTTGCATGCCTGAGGCCCTGGGTTCAATTCCTCAGCACCACATAAGCAAAAAGAAAAAAGCCGGAAGTGACGCTGTGGCTCAAGTGGTAGAGCGCTAGCCTTGAGCTGAAGAGCTGAGGGACAGCGCCCAGGCCCAGAGTTCAAACCCCACGACTGGACCCCCCCCCCCAAAAAAAAATGGTTCATTGCAAGAAGCACATATGGATCTGAAATTGATAATGCATAAAAGGATTTTGTTGAGAATTTTAAAATGGCTTTTGTTGAACACAGCTACTCATGAGGTTGAAGTAAAAGGATCACTTCAGCTCAGAAGTGTAAGACCTGTTTGAGCAACACAGTAAGATCCCAGTTCAAATTAGTGAATAAATGAGTGAATAACCAAACAGCTCCAAAGCTGGTGTGCTAATGCATGCCTAAAATCCCAGAACTTGTGAAGTTGAGTCAGAAGGATTGGTAGTTCAAGTCTGGGCTATATAGTTGAATTCCAGGCCAGCCTGAGTCTACATAGAAGGGCATCATATGAGCAAGACAAGCTAAGATTAAAAAAAAAAAACAACAAGATACCATATATTTTCATTCATGTGGAGCTAGACCTAAAAGACATGAGCATTCATGGACATGAACCTACATGCATATGCTTGTATATTTAATTATATAGATATATGGATGGATAGATAGATATAATTATATAGATATATGGATAAACATAGTGCTACTACTTAGGACAAGAAAGGGAAAAGAAAGTAAGAGAGTGAATAATTTTGAGATACATTGCAACTATAAATGAAAACAGCAAATATCTTCAATGGAAGTTGTTAGTCAATAGGGGTTGAGGGAAGGGGAAAGAGAAGCAGCCTTGCTGGGGGCACATCAGGGTGAAAGAAGATGAATATGGTTACACTAGATTGTCAGTACATATAAAATCAGAACAATGAGGGGCTGGGAAGGTGGCTCAGTGGTAGAGTGCTTGCCTTGCATGCATGAGGCCCTGGGTTCCATTCCTCAGCACCACATAAGCAGACAAAGCTGGAAGTGGTGCTGTGGCTCAAGTGGTAGAGTGCTAGCCTTGAGCTGAAAGTTGAGGGACAGTCCCCAGGCCCAAAGTTCAAGCCTCACAACCGACAAAAAAAAAAAGGAAAAGAAAAGAAAAAAGAACAATGAAATTTGCTGAAATTACATTAGGAAGTAGGAAGACAATAAGCAAAAATGATAAAAGAGGGAGATTGATTAGAATGCTAGACTAGCATGCATGAAACCTTAGGTTCGATTCCTCAGTATCACATAAAAAGAAAAAGCCTAAAGTGGAGCTGTGGTTCAAGTAGTAGAGTGCTATTCTTGAGTAAAAGAAGCTGGGACAGTGCCCAGGGCTTGAGTTGAAGCCCCAGTACTGGCCAAAAAAAAAAGTCACAATGTAATCCTTGCTTGTATAGCTAATATATGCTCATAATAGTAGTAATAAAAAGTTCCAGGGCTGGGAAGGTGGCTCAGTGGTAGAGCGCTTGCCTTGCATGCCTGAGGCCCTGGGTTCGATTCCTCAGCACCACATAAGCAAAAAAGAAAAAAGCCGGAAGTGGCACTGTGGCTCAAGTGGTACAGCACTAGCCTTGAGCGGAAGAGCTGAGGGACAGCGCCCAGGCCCAGAGTTCAGGCCCCACGACCGGATCCTCCCCCCCAAAAGTTCCAGAATCTGGGTCACCCGCAGTACTCTTAGCCCTACTACCTCATGTCACATGATGGATGAGTCACCTGGGCCTCTGTCTTCACCTGCCCTAAAGTGTACACCCAGGAGCCCTGAAAACCAGAGACACATTCTACCTTGTTTACCGGACACTACTTTTTGTAGATATGTATTATGGAACCAAAGTATATCTATTGACATGGAAAGATGCTCACAAGATACTTAAATAAAAAAAGAAAATTATATATTGTCAGGATCTCATTTTACAATATGTATATGTATTTGTAAATATTATCCTAGAAAAGTAGTCTGGAATAAAATAGATCAGAATGTTACCAAGTTATTTTTGGAAAATGAATTATGGTACTTGTATTTCCTTTTTTATAATAAATATAATAATATGATAAACGTGAAAAGCTAAAAATATAATTATCTTCATATCACAAAAAAAAAGCTTTCATAGAATATGAAATAAATATGATGTTACTGTAAGCAGCCTCATTTCTACTTGTGATGAGCAGAAAGAAAAGGAATTTGGGTGGTGCAGTATCAGCAGAGTCCTGAACTAGATCTGGGTAGAAGACATCCTTTTAGGGAGGCTTTTTTGTTTCTTTTCTGAAAGATTAAGTATGTTTTTATTAAAATGATCTTCTAAAGATCCAAGTTCAAGAGTGTAGAGGCAGGGGTGGAGACAATAAGAGAAAGGGTTTGGCAATGTGTTCTGATAACATTAAAGGCCCTACCAAAAAAAAAAAAAAAAAAGGCCCTACACCCTTAAATCACTCCTAGGCCATGGTAGTGATCCAAGCCTTTAGGACCCAAGGCAAGCAACAATGAGGAAAAAAGAAAAGTTACACAATAAGAGCAATAGCTGGGCTGGGAAGGTGGCTCAATGGTAGAGTGCTTGCCTTGCATGTATGAGGCTCTGGGTTTGATTCCTCAGCACCACATAAGCAGAAAAAGTCTGAAGTGGTGCTGTGGCTCAAGTGGTAGAGTGCTAGCCTTGAGCTGAAGAGCTGAGGGTCAGTGTCCAGGTCCAGAGTTCAGGTCCCACAACCGCTCCCCACCCCCCAAAAAAGGAGCAATAGCTAAAATCAACACAATGTAAAGAATATTAGCCCAAGAGGTCTGGGTTTATCACTGGATAATGCGTATCAGATCATATGCTTTTCTTTCTTTGTATTATCTATAATTGAATCCTTACTTGCACAATGTACCTCCATCCAATCAAATGACTTTAGTCAAGTTTCTTTCTTTTTTTTTTTTTTTTTGCCAGTCATGGACCTGAACTCTGGGCCTGGGCGCTGTCCCTTATCTCTTCAGCTCAAGGCGAGCGTTCTACCGCTTGAGCCACAGCACCACTTCCGGCTTTTTCTGTTTATGGGGTGCTGAGGAATCAAACCCAGGGCCTCACGCATGCAAGGCAAGCACTCTACCACTGAACCACCTTCCCAGCCCCAGTTTCTTAGTTTCTGGAAACTACCACACAAGATTATTGTAGAGAATAAATAAAGACTATATTATCATATGTCAAATAATATTTAATCTAAATAGGCATTCAGTAAGTGGTGACAATAATCATTAAATAAATGACCCTGCCTGTTCTCCAGCTACTTGGCACCATGGTATTCAACCATGATCAACCACCACAGTGCTTAGTCATCTTCCAAATCAATTTCTTTTTTTTTTCCTCTACCAGTCATGGGACTTCAATTCTGGGCTTGGGTGCTGTCCCTGGGCTCTATTTTTTTTTTTTTTTCCTCAAGACTAGTCTCCATACAGGGTAGGTACCAGGAGAAAAAGGATGAAATGTTAATTGATGTCATTTGCATCAAAGTGTTAACATTTTCCCTAAGTATTGTCCTAGACTAAGGTACTGGGAAGTGAAGACATCTGAACATTTTCAAGGACCACATTGATTACTATGTTATCACAGCTTCTTTTCTTTAATTGACATCTAGTAAGCCTCAGAATTTTGGCACTTTGCCTCTGGATCATAATTTTCTCCCTGAATCCAGAATCCTGAATCAGAGGAGATTCAACACCATGTTTTTCCTGTATGAACATCTGACTTAGAAATGGGATGTGCTAGAGCTCAATCAGTCTTTTTTTTTTTTTTGTCGGTCATTGGGCTTGAACTCTGGGCCTGGGCATTGTCCCTCAGCTCTGCTCAAGGCTAGCGTTCTACCACTTGAGCCACAGCACCACTTCTGGTTTTCTGGTGGTTTATTGGAGATAAGAGTTTCATGGCCTTTCCTGCCCAGGCTGGCTTTGAACCTCGATCCTCAAATTTCAGCCTCCTGAGTAATTAGGATTACACGAGTGAGCTACTTGCACCTGGCTTCAATTAGTCTTAAACTTGCATAAGTCCTTTCCCTTTTTGGGATCTTAGTTGTTGCTATCTCAGGAGAATTTTCATTTCAAAAGTAGAAGAATGATCTGGGTGTGGTGTTGCACACCTGTAATTCCAGCACTTGGATGGTTGAGGCTAGAATATCAGGAGTTCAAATCCTTGTGTTAAAAAAAAAAAAAAAAAAAAGAGGGCTGGGAAGGTGCTTGCCTTGCATGCATGAGGCCCTAGGTTTGATTCCTCAGCACCATATAAGCAGAAAAAGCCGGAAGTGGCACAGTGGCACAAGTGGTAGAGTGCTAGCCTTGAGCTGAAGAGCTCAGGGACAGTGCCCAGGCCTAGAGTTCAAGCCCCACAATGGAAAGGAAAAAAAAAAGAAAGGAAGCTGGGCATTGGTGGCTCACACCTGTAATTCCAGCTACTTAGGAGGCTGAGGTTTAAGCATCACAATTCAAAGCCAGCCCACACAGGCAAGTCTGTGGTACTCTTATCTCCAATTAACCATCAGAAAATTATAAGTGGTGCTGTGGCTCAAAGGGGTTGAACGCTAGCCTTGAGCAAAAGAAAGCTCAAGGACAGGCCTCAAGTTCAAGCCCCACAACTGACAAAAATAAAAATAAAAGAAATAGAAAAGGGGGGGCTGGGAAGGTGGCTCAGTGGTAGAGCACTTGCCTTGCATGCATGAGGCCCTGAGTTTGATTCCTCAGCACCACATAAGCAAAAAGAAAAAAGCTGGAAGTGGTGTTGTGGCTCAAGTGGTAGAGCGCTAGCCTTGAGCTGAAGAGCTGAGGGACAGCGCCCAGGCCCAGAGTTCAGGTCCCATGACCGGACCAAAAAAAAAAGAAAATTCAAGCTATCATATAACCCAATTCCACTATTTGCTAAAGAAGTAAATTTACCTATGTTCAATATTTCTCTTTCATGGTAGTGAGTGTTCTTTAATTTAGTAGATTAAGTCATACCTTTATGTCATTATATGAACATTTCTCTCTGTTTTGTTTTTTTCCCCTTTTGTGCTGGTACCAAGGTTTAAACTCAAGGCACATAGTTTCACTCACAGCTGATGCTCTACCATTTCAACCTCACCTCCAGTCTGGCATTTTGCTGGCTAGTTGGAGACAAGAGTCTCATGGACTTTTCTGATCAGGCAGACTTTAAACTGTGATATTCAGACCCCAGCCTCCTTACTAGCTAAGATGACAGGTGTGAGCCATCAGTGCCAAGTTCCCTCTGTTCTTTGGAAAGAAAAGCAGCACTCTGTCATTAGTAAACACAAAACTGGTGACATTCAAATAAAGTATGTAGTTTGAATAAAGTCTGTAGTTTGTGTATGTATCTATATCTATAGAGATCTATCTATCTATCTATCTATCTATCTATCTATCTATCTATCTATCTATCTATCTATCTATCTATCTATCTATCTATCTACTATCTTCCCTGAGACAGAGTCTCCTTGTGTAACCCAGGCTTGAAGCCTTATCCTTAAGCTTCCCCTTCTCAAATGCTGGGATTATAATACTGAATCACCACTCTTGGCTAGATGAATGTATATAAAAACTCTTACTCTAAATCCAAAACTATTTCAAAGTAAAAAAAGGTTTATTACAAAAAAAAAAAAAGGGAACTCTCTGTCAACTTGATGTCTCCTTCTAGCTAGTGCTGTCTCTTGTATTTCACAGTTAAGGGTCTAGAGAGCATAGACTATAGTTGCTATTTCTATTTCCTGTCTTTCCACTTACTCTTATATTACCAAACAATCTGTGCAGTAGGTTCAACCAAGACTGGCATTTAACAAAAAAAAAAAAAAAAAGTTTTTTTTTGGGTCTGGTTGTGGGGGCCTGAACTCTGGGCCTGGGCACTGTCCCTCAGCTCTTCAGCTCAAGGCTAGGCATTCTACCACTTGAGCCACAGCACCACTTCCGGCTTTTTTTTCTTTTTGCTTATGTGGTGCTGAGGAATTGAACCCAGGGCCTCATGCATGCAAGGCAAGCGCTCTACCACTGAGCCACCTTCCCAGCCCCTAACCAAAAATTTTTTACATCACATTAAAAAATTTTTGGCCTGATGGCAGTGTCTAACGCCTATAATCCTAGCTACCCAGGAGGCTGAGATCTGAGAATTGCGGTTCAAAGCCAGCCCAGGCAGGAAAGTCCATGAGACTCTTATCTCCAATTATCCACCAGAGTGGTGCTGTGGCTCAAGTGGTAGAGAGCTGGCCTTGAGCTGAAGAGTGCAGGGATAGTGCCCAAGCCCAGAGTTTAAGCCCCACAACAGACAAAAGTAAATAAATAAATAAAAATAAAAAATAAAATAAAAAATTGGCAGCACTAGGGATTGAACCAGGGGCTGGCTTTGAACCATGATCCTCAGATCTCAGCTTCCTGAGTAGGATAACTCTGTTTTTTCAAATATTCCTTTCTTCAAGACCCAATGTGGTAGTACATATCTATAATCCCAGCTACTCATAAAGATATCTAGAGGATCAGAATTTGGGACTAAACCAGGCAAAAAGGTTGGGAGACCCATCTGAACCAACAAGCTAGAAATGGTGGTTCATGTCTGTGTCTCAGCTACACAGGGGACATTGGAAGGGGATAGAAGTCTGAAGCCAGATACTAGGCAAAAATGTGATGCCTCTCTGCCTTGAACTTAGTCCAATTGGCCTTTATCCCACTACTTCCAAACAGTACAAGATGACCAGTGACCTACCTTCCTGTTGCCAAATCTGATGGTCAACATCCAGCTTCTCTGTGTTACACCCTGTTAAGTCATCTAGAAAAGCTTTCTTCACTTTGCCTTTCTCATCTTCTACTGCCTTGTTTTTTTTTTTTTCCATGCCATACTGGACTTAAACTGGGCTTTTTACTCAAGGCTGGTATTCTTATCACTCCAAACACAACTCTACTTCCAGATTTTTGATGCTTAATTGGAGATGAGTCTATGGACTTTCCTGCCTACGCTGGCTTTGAACTGAGATCCTAAGATCTCAGCATCCTGAGAAGCTAGGATTATAGACATGATCTATTGGTGCTCTGCCTTCTATTGCTTGTTACTACTGGTTACTGCTCATTGCTCCAACCTTTATAAACAGCCTAAGGCCCCAACTAGGATCTCTGACCTCTGTACTCTCCACTTACTAGCTTGATTTATCTCATGCATCTTATTTAATTACCACTGATACTTTAATATATACCACTATCTCCAGTCTGGATCTCTTCTGTATATCTAAATTTTCATTTGTCATTTCCACTTAGATGTCTTAATAAAGCCTTTCACATTTAGTATGTCCAAAACTGAGCTTCTAATTCCCTCATTCCAGTTCTGTTTTTTCTATAATCTTCCCTATCATCTCAGTTAATAGCATTTTAATTTCATTTAATTTAGGCCAAAAAATTGTTGCCATTCTTGATTCTCTCTGTCTCCCTGTGTGTGTATGTGTGTATGTGTCTCTCTCTCTCACTTTCTCTCTCTCTTTTGGGCTCTGGGGCTTGAATTCAGAGCTTGAGCTCTGTCCCTGAGCCTTTCTGTGCTCAAGGCTAGCACTCTACCACTTGGGCCACAGCACCACATCTGGTTTTTTCTGTTTATGAAATACTGAAGAATCAAACCCAGGCTTCATGCATGCTAAGCAAGAGCTCTGTCACTAAGCTACATTCCAAGCCCCATTCTTGATTCTTCTCTTGCTCGCTCCCATAAATATAAATCATGACGAATGCTCATAATCTAGACTGCCAATACTCCAATCTAATCCACTACCATCTATCCCTTCCCTAAACATTACAATTATCACCACACAGTTACCATGGTTCCTCTATTTTAACTCAGCTAACATCAGTCATTGCACACAAACTCTGCCCCCAAATCCTCCTTCCCTTCAGAGTTAGGGTCTCCTTCCCTTCAGATTGTCTCAATGACCCTTTCTACTCCTTGTCTTCAAATACACAAAGACTCTTTGGGCATTTGACCATGCTGTTCCTCCTGTCCAAATCTTTCTTTTCTTGGCTCATGTCCTCAGATCTCTGTCCAAATGTCACCTAATCAGAGGACTGCACCTAAACTTACATTCTTAGTGCCTCAAACAGTGTTTAATATGTACCAGGTACTTTGAGAAAGCTTGCCAAATAAAAAAGGAAAAGGAAAAAGAAAAGGAAAAGGAAAAAAGGAGAAGGAAGGGTAAAAACAGGCTGAAGACAGAAGGATAAAAGAAATCAGCAGAGTGAAGTGATAGTAGCATTTTTTTCTTATAAAGCACCAGAGATCTATTTTTAAATTACAAGGAAATTAAGCCAAAGACTTAGCCAATAATACCTTCTTAGAACAAAGTATAATAGGTTAGGTACCAAACCTATTTAATGTTAGGTACCTAATCTATTTAAATGTAAATGTTTGTATAATATACACATATTCATGCATGCATATTACATACATGCACACATAATATACATTACATATACAATATCTAATACATACAAAATAATGCATACATGAATATATATTAAACATATAAAGAATGCATAATATAAATGATTCTGTATGGCCAGCCAAATTAAAGAATTTTTGTCCAACCAGAGGCAACAAAGTTTATCTATTTGTGTTTCCAATGCAATGATTCACACATTCAACAATAAATTTGGATCTAAAATTTAGCCATTAGAAAAACAGACTTATAATTTTGGGCATTGTAAAAAATATTTTTTATCATATTGGGTCACAGAAAGTTATCCAGTTATATACTGAGATAGATTAAAGATATAGATAGATAGATAGATAGAGTATAGGTATGTGTGGGTGGCTCATGCCTGTAATCCTAGCTACTCAGGAGGTTAAAGTCTGAGGATAAAGTTAAATGCAAATAGGGTTAAAATTCTACTTTTCATAACACCAAGTCCTAAGTATAACATAAATTATAGAGGGGTTTTTTTGGAGGGGGAGGGGGTTGGTTGTGGAGCTTGAACTCTAGGCCTTGGTGCTGTCCCTCAGCAATTCAGCTCAGGGTTAGGGCTCTACCACTTGAGCCACAGCACCACTTCCAGTTTTCTAGTGGTTTATTGGAGATAACAGTTTCATGGACTTTCCTTCCCAGGCTGGCTTTAAACCTCGATCCTCAGATCTCAGCCTCCTGAGTGGCTAGGATTACAGGTGTGAGCCACCAGCACTCGGCTTAGAGTTTTTTTTGTTTTGTTTTGTTTTATATTTTTAATGCTTAATTGTAAATGAAAATTAAGAGGCTACAAAAGTATTATGAAGCAGAAGGCACTCATTGTAGGTTAAACTGACTCACTCTATAGGGGGCACAAGGACCACACCCACAAAGGTCATCAATAGTGAGATTACTGACAGCATGCCATCTACCATCTGAAATTTCACTTAAAAAACAAATTTAAGGGGACAATGGCTACTGTTGACCTCTTAGCCAGGGAATATAGAAGAGAAATCATCTACAGGTGCCTCAAGTCTCCACTAACACACAGTTTTACAGAAATAAGCCTAAATTAAGCAAGAATGTCAGGTGATGATGAAGCTTGCTCTTGAGAGGCAATCTGTATTTTATGATGTTTGATCACACTCTTTCTCCTGCTGGATAGTTTCCTTTGAAGGAAGAGTGTTTTTTTCCTCAGTATTAGTTTTCTTCAGTTTGATCTGTCAAACTTCTCCACTTCGGACATGTCTGGCTTATCACTCATCTTGACTGGAGGCCTGGTGGCTCCCGAGAGGATGCTAGCAGGGGTAGAACGCTGCCTGGCTCTGAGCCTTTTGGGTCCCGGCTTAGTTTTTTAACATACTAATTATTTCTCTAGTACTAAAGGTACAAAACATTCAAGATTTGTCTATTCATTTTTCCACCTCTGAAAGATACTACCAGGCAACACAGGTAAGCACAAGAGTCTCATTCATTAAAAAAGGTGTTAGCCAGGTGCTGGTGGCTTATGCCTATAACCCTAGCAATTTAGGGGGCTGGGATCTTAAGATCATGGGTCCAAGCCAGCCCAAGCAGGAAAGTCTGTGAGACTCTTATCTCCAATTAATCACCAGAAAAATAGAAGTGGCACTGTGGTTCAAAGTGGTACAGCACTAGCCCTGAGCAAAAATCCTCAGGGACAGTGCCCTGAGTTCAAAGCCTCAGGACCAATGCCCAAAACAAACAACAACAACAACAACAAAAAAACAGTAAGTGGGGCTGGGAAGGTAGCTCAGCGGTAGAGTGCATGCCTTGCAAGCATGAGGCCCTGGGTTCGATTCCTCAGCACCATATAAAAAGAAAAAGCCGGAAGTGGCGCTGTGGCTACAGTGGTAGAGAGCTAGCCTTGAGCTGAAGAGCTGAGGGACAGCGCCCAGGCCCAGAGTTCAGGCCTCATGGCCGGCAAAAAAAAAAAAAACAGTAAGTGATATTTCCATGTTATATGACTTTATGGCTTTTAAGAGAAAATGCATCACTTTATGCAACATTGTAACATCTAGAGAGGGCATGCTGCATGAAACAAACTCAATCTGTATGCCATAATCTAATAAACATGAATACTAAAAAAATTAAAAAAAAGAATTATTGTCCAAATGTGTGACTTTTTGTCCTCATAATATTAAATCAGGCCAATCAAGGTGGCACCTGCCTATAATCTCAGTACCTGGGTGCTGAGGCAAAAGGATCACAAGTTCAAGACCTGGAAGACATACATAGTTCAAGGCCAGGCTGAGCTACAGATTGAAACCCCATTTAAAAAAGAAAAGTGCTGGGAATGTAGCTCAATGGTAGAGTGCTTGCCTAGTATAGTCCCAAGTTTCAATCACTAGAACCTCAGGAAAAAAGATTAAATCAAGGAGTCAGAAATGGTACTTGGAAGGATAAGTCATGGGGGCCACTTAAGCCTACATGTTGAGCCATTTACTGATACCCTATGTCTTAAAAAAAAAAAAAATTAAATCAAGCTGGGCACTGTTGGCTCACGCCTGTAATCCTAGTAGCTACTCAGGAGGCTGAGATCTGAGGACCTTGAGGTTCAAAGCCAGACTGGGCAGGAAAGTCTGTGAGACTCATCTCCAAAAACCACTCATAAAACCGGAAGTGGCGCAGTGGCTCAAGTGGTAGAGCGCTAGCCTTGAGCTGAAGAGCTGAGGGACAGTGCCCAGGCCCAGACTTCAAGCCCCATGACCAGAAAAAAAAAAAAATCAAAAGAGATATATTATCCTGGACACCTGGAAATGAGCAAGCAGGGAGAATAGAGAATAGGTGTTCAGTATTGGCAGGGAACTTATTCTGGAGGTTTTTGTCTTTGATGGGCCTTGTAGTTAAGAAACTGGCTAACTAGACTAGGTCAAGAAATTTGCTGTGACTTCCAGAGGATGGCAGCAACAGCAGCACTACCACCATTTAAATGCAGAGATACAAACATTCTGGTTGTCGGTTTTGGATAAAGGGATGACAGCCTAGGAAAGTTTGTTTTCATTTGATCAGAAGTAGCAAGCCATTTTCCTAACTTCAGAGAAACCACTTGGCCTTACATCTTCACTCAGTACAGAAAAGAAAAGAAGAGGCTCAAAAGGAGAATATCAGTTAAGAAGTAAGATCCCTTGCATCTAAGCCAACTTCTCCAAGGCAAATGGCTCATAAATCACACTAGCTGGCTCAACAGTTCAGCACAGCTGACATGGAGCCCGGACCCCACAAAGCTGCAGGTGGATTGGCCACACACTCACTCATATGAGTTCCACATGCCCTGGGGCCTCAGAGTACTTACATTTCTCTTCTTTTCCATATTTGCCTCCTCAGCTGCTTTCTGATACCTTCAGAGAAGGGAGAAGGAGAAAATATCTTCAATTTAACTTTATTTTCACTCATAATATTTAAGAAAACCACTTTTGCATATTTGATTTCTACCAGTATTTGTCTTTAATGGACACCATCAGAAGCAGCAGAGAATCAGAGTAGCCTTTACTTCTTGGATCTACTCTAGGCCCCTGTTCACATATTAGAGAATGAGGTCAAAAGCTTGGAAGCAACAGAGCAGAAAGTCAGTTCTAAGCCTCAGTTTTGTCACTTACCAAATGACTTCTAGGCAGTCACTAGATCTTTCTATGCCTTGGTTTCTTTAAAATGGCTTCATAATCTATTAGCAGGGTTGCTAGGAAAATTAAATGACATCATATGACACTTAAAAATGCTTTGGAAGCTAGGTGGTCAGGTGGCTTCACATATAATCCTTGCTACCCTGAAGGCTGAGATCTGAGGATCATGGTCCAAAGGCAATCCAGGCAGGAAACTCAGGAAACTCTGTGAGATTCTCCAATTAAGTACCAGAAAATGCCAGAAGTGGAGCTGTGGCTCAAGTGGTAGAGCACTAGCCTTGAGCAAAAAGCCCGGGGACAGTGCCCCAGGCCTTGAGTTCAAGCCCTACGAGCCAACCAAAACCAACCAACCAAACAAACAAAAAACTAACTAATAGGTTAGGAACCCAACAAGCCCCAGGACCAGCATTAAAAAAAGAAAAGCTATGGTAGAGTGCTAGCCTTGAGTTGAAGAGATGAGGGACAGCACCTGGGTCCAGAGTTCAAGTCCCACGACTGACAAAAAAAAAAAAAAAGCTTTGGAAATAAATACAACAAATCCTCATTAATAATTCTAAGATGTATATCCCTGACCACACATATATGCATTAGTGATTCTGAAATCTTTAGTGTTAGAAGCTAGTCACATTGCCTGCACATATCTGTACTTAGTCTAAGTTACTGTTACTGTCACTGTAGCTCAGTTATATTTGATATGACATATATTGAATGCTGCTTAAAGCTGTACATAATAGCTCATGCCTGCAACACTTGCTACTCAGGAGGCTGAGATTGGGAGGACTGTGGCTTGAAGCCAGCCTGGGAAAAGGGTTCTCAAGGCCCCCTTTTCAATCAATAAAAATTTGTGCATGGTGGTGCACATCTATGATCCTTGCTGTGCTGGAAATGAACATAGGAGGATCATGATCCAGGCTAGCCTGGGCAAAAAGCAAGACCATATCTAAAAATCAGCAAAAGCAAAAAAATCTGAGTATGTGGTTCAAATGGTGGAGTTTCTGCTTTGCAAGTGCCAGACCTTGGGTCAAAGCCCCAGTACTCTACCACTACCATCTCCTCCAAAAACCCTAAAAGGGCTGAGAATGTGGCTTAGTGGTAGAGTGCTTGGCTAGCCTTGGGTTCGATTCCTCAGTACCATATAAACAGAAAAAGCTGGAAGTGGCACTGTGGCTCAAGTGGTAGAGTGTTAGCCTTGAGTAAAATGAAGCTCGGGAACAGTGCCCAGGCCCTGAGTTCAAGCCCCAGGACTGGCAAAAAAAAAAAAAAAAAAACCCACTAAACTAAAAGCCATGTAACACAGTGGGCTGGTGGGTGGTGCGAATCAAATGGTAGAGTGCCCCCTGTGAACAAAAATGCTGAGTGAGAGCACAAGACCCTGAGTTTAAGCTCTGGTACCAGCCCAGTTTAAGTACTGGTACCAGTGCTTCTAGTTCCAAACCTTAATCCCTAGATCTCAGCCTCCTGAGTGACTAGGATATAATTATAGTCATGGGCTGGGAATGTGGCTTAGTGGTAGAGTGCTTGCCTAGCATGTATGAAGCCCTGGGTTCAATTACTTAGTACCACTAATTCAATTACTTAGTAGCACTATGGTTCAAGTGGTAGAGTGCTAGTCTTGAGCAAAAGAGGCTCAGGGACAGTGCCCATGCTCTGAGTTCAAGCCCCAGGACTGGCACACACACAAAAAAAGATTACAGGCATGAGCCACAGGCACCCAGCATTATGGAAGAGTATTTCTTAAGGTCTCTTTCAGTTTTATCACTGTTTAATTTTTTTTTTTTTTTGGTTGGTCATGGGGCCTGAACTCTGGGCCTGGGGACTGTCTCTTAGCTCTTCAGCTCAAGGCTAGCACCTTACACTTGAGCCACAGCACAATTTCTGGCTTTTTCTGCTTATGTGGTTATAAGGAATTGAATCCAGGGCCTCACGCATGCAAGGCAAGCACTCTACCACTGAGCCACCTTCCTAGTCCCTCACTATGTAATTTTAATTATCAGAAATTAACAAATATCCCATTTACTAGTTGTATATTGCTCTGTGATGAGCAGACCTTTCTCAGGAGGTTGAGTGAGCGAACTTTCAAAGTTTCTGACACTTCACTAACTATAAATAGGAAAAAAAGTAGGATTAAACCATGATTCAAATGACCAGCTAGATATCTGTAATTGTAAAGGTTTGTAATTTGTAAAGATATTTGTAATCATGGTTCAGACAAAACACTAACTTGCCTAGAACACAATTACAAATTAATTTTTAAAAGTCACAAATAATTACATAGAAAGTTCAGCAAAAATGTAAACAGTTCATAAAAAAATACTAAATGAATCTTTTGTAGCTTTTTTTTTTTCCCCAGGGCTGAGGACCGAACCCAGGGCCTTGCGCGCGCCAGGCAGGTACCCTTCCGCTGGGCTAAACCCCCAGCCCCACTAAATGGATCTTAAACAAAACAAAAAAAGTATTCAACCTCAAAACACAAATTCAAACAACACTATGAACATATTTTACTTCACAAGTAGGAAAATATTTTTTTGAAAAATCGAATATGAACCAGGTACCAGAGGCTTACTCTTGTAAACCAGAAAAACCTATACAAAAGGCATCTTGTTATTATCCTGCCAAAACTACAAAAGCACAAATGTTAAATTCTGAGAGCAGAATATACAGATATCTTTACACAAGAAAAAAAAATGATTGTGGGGCTGGCAGCAGTACAGCACTACCTAGCAAGCTTGAATCCCTGAGTTCAAATCCTAGTACCACAAAAGAAATAGCCAGCCAGGCACTGGTGGTTCACACCCTTAATTCTAGCTAGTCCTAGGCTGCGATCTGAGGATCAAGGTTTGAAGCCAGCCCAGGCATGAAAGTCCCTATGAAACTCTTATATGCAATAAACTACTCAAAAGATTTGAAAGTGGCACTGTGGCTCAAGTGGTAGAGTGCTAGCCTGGAGCACAGAGGCTCAGGGATAGTGCTCAAGCCCTGGGTTTAAGCCCAAGGACCAGAAAACAGACAAACACCCAAAAAAAAAAAAAAATCAACCTTTACAGACAGAGAAAAACATCACATGCTAAGGCCTTGGGGCAAAAAAATGTCTCATGTACATAGATAAAAAAGAGCTCCTGTGTTACTAAAGTACATCAGAAGGAGGAAGGAAACAAGATGAGGCTGGGAAGTAGGGGCAGATCATGTCATGTAGAGCTTTGTGGTCCATGCTAAGGATTTTTAATTTAATGGTAGGTACAATGGATAGTCTTGTGTGAGTGTGTGAGTGTGTGTGTGAGTGTGTGTGTATGTGTGTGTGTGTGCTAGCACTAGAGATTGAACTCAAAGGCTCTTGCTCTCCCCTTAGCTTAAGGCTTAAGCTTGAGGCTCTGCCACTTAAATCACAGCTCTATTTCTGGCTTTTTTTTTTCTGGTTAATTGGAGATAAGTGTTTCAAAGCCTTTCCTGCCTGGCCTGGCTTTGTACTATGATCCTCAGATCTCAGCCTTCTGGGTAGTGGTACAGATGTGAGCTGCTGGCACCTAGCCAGCACTCTGATGAGGAGAAAATGAACTTGCAGAGACTAAAAATGGAAGTGGAATTAATGAAAAATAATGCTGGTTTGGCCATAGTAGCAGTACTAGAGATAAGGAAAAGTGAATCGATTTAAGGTATATTTCAGAAGTTGGTAATGAGGGGAGGGAATAAAAGAAAGGAGAAGTGAAGAATAAGTCCCAGAATTTTCATAGTTAAGTCAAATGTAAATAACGTTTATTGTCTTGAATTCTGAATGAGGAGCATATTTGGGGATTGAGAAAATCAAGAGCTCGGTGCCTGGGGCTGGGAATATGGCTTAGGGGTAGAGTGTTTGCCTAGCATGCATGAAACACTGAGTTCAATTCCTCAGTACTATATAAACAGAAAAGGCTAGAAATGGTGCTGTGGCTCAACTGGTAGAGTGCTAACTTTGAGCAAATGAAGCTCAGGGACAGTGCCCAGGCCCTGAGTTCAAGCCCCAAGGCTGGCAAAAAAAAAAAAAAAAAAAGTTCAGTGCCAGCCAGCCATGTTAACTAACATGCCATTTGGTAATAATAGTAATTAGATATAAGCATTTATAACTCAGAAAGTAGATCAGAGTGAGTCACTTATGTTTAGGACTTTTCTGTTCACATAGGGCATTAAAGCTTCACAAAAGCAGATGATTTCTGCAAAGGAATATGTATATAGTACAAGAATATGCCCAAGAATTCAGTCCTGGAGACTGGAGACATTCAGAAATTGGAAGAAGAGGAGATATGAGAATGACAAGGAACAGAGATGTAAGAGGAAAACCAGGAGACTGCCAGAGAAGCCAAGGGAAAAAACATTTGGGAAGGAAGAATGGTTAAAATGTCATATAAGATAAAGGGCAAGGTCTAGGAAGGTGGCTCAGTGGTAGAGCGCTACCTGGCATGCTTAAGGCCCTGGGTTCAATTCCTCAGCACCACATAAGCAGAAAAAAAAAAGCCGGAAGTGGCGCTGTGGCTCAAGTGGTAGAGTGCTAGCCTTGAGCTGAAGGGCTGAGGGACAGTGCCCAGGCCCAGAGTTCAGGCCCTACAACCGGACCCCCCCCCAAAAAGATAAAGGGCAAGAAACATCTCCTCCACATAGCAACACAGATGTCTTTGGCCATCTTGGCAATCATTTCCCATGATAAATAAAATTCAACTGTCCTTCTTTAATGGGTATTTGAACTATTTCCAGTTTTTCAACACTTCAAATAGTGCTTTGGTGAATGTCCTTGTGAACAGATTCTCCTACACATACACATACACTTGTACTAATATATATGTCTAGAAACTGCCTCAAAGTGGGAACTGTAAAACATAGTAGACTGTAGCTTAACAGGAACTTAGGATGGGCCTTGAACTTCTGTTTCTACACACCTTGGACAATTGTCACAGTATATTACAGCAATATAATATATGAAAGCCAGAGCCAATCAGCATACAAGTTTAAGTTAGTGGCTTATTCTCCAATGAAGATATTTACATTGTGGTTAGTGGAGTAAATAAGCTCAGAGTTCTCTTTACTTTCCAACAGAAACACAGACCTTGAAAAAGCAAAATAGATTTCTCTCTTTTATCTTTCTGAGACAGGATCCCACCTCTAGGCTTCCTAGGCTAGCTTAGTCTAGTACTTCATCATCCTCCTGCCTCAGTGCTGAGATTATATGTGTGCTTCAAAATAACTTAATTTCTCCTTCCTTCCTTCCTTCCTTCCTTCCTTCCTTCCTTCCTTCCTTCCTTCCTTCCTTCCTTCCTTCCTTCCTTCCTTCCTTCCTTCCCTTCCCTTCTCTTCCTCTCTCCCTCTCTTTCCCTCTCTTTCCCCTCTCTGTCTCCCTCCCTCCCACCCTCTCTCCCTCTCTCTGTTTCTGTTTCTCTGTCTCTGTCTCTCTCTTTCTCTCTGTACCAGGACCTCATGCTCTTATTCAGCTGTTTTGCTCTCACCTGGCACTTTATCTCTTGAGCCATGCTTCCAGTCCAGCATTTTACTGGCTAATTGGAAATGGCATCTCACAGATTGTTCTGTCTGGGCTGGTCAAAGATCACTAACTAGCTGGGACAACACATGGGGCTTCTGCTCAAGCTCAGCCCTTTGCACTTTGCAGTGTTGCTTATCAGTCACAAGCTTGGGCCTTTTGAGGCATTTATTAATTTTTGTATGTGCTGACATGGTAGTAGGGCTTGAACTCAGAGTCTTGCACTGTCACTCAGTTTACTTGCTCATGGCTGGCACTCTGCCAACTAAGCCATGCCTGACTTCTAATCCAGCATTTTGCTAGTTATTTGGGAGATATAATCTTCAGACTTTTCTATCCAGGCTGGCTTTGAACAGGTCTCAGCCTCCTGAGAAGTGAGAATTATAGAATTATGAGTGCCCTTTAGCACATGGAAGACAAGGTAAACACCAATGTTTGTCTTAACTCCTGACTTGAAACTATCACTCAAATAACACATCCCCTTATTGGTAATAAAGGTAATTGTTAAATAGTAGACACACAGGAAATTCTACACCATTGTTCTTTCCTAGTTAGCTCCTTGGTACTTTTATATTTTATACTTTCAGCACTGAAGAGACTCTAAGGCTTAGTATACTCCTAAGTGGGGGACTGAATCAGGGCCTTGTGCTGCATGTACACTCTACCATTGGGCAGCCTGAGAAGCTAGGACTATAGACACGTCCTAGGCCTTGCTATTGAGGCTCAATACTTCTGAGTTTAGTGTTTACCAGGATGCAAGATTCAGACTTTTCTCAAAGGTACTAGCATTATTCTGGTATAATATACCAGATAATGAATAAATGATCATATTAAAAATGATGTCATGCCGAGCACTGGAGGCTCATGCCTATAACTGTAGCTACTCAGGAGGCTGAGATCTAAGGATCATGGTTCAAAGCCAACCCAGGCAGGAAAGTCTGTGAGACTCTTATCTCTAATAAACCACTAGAAAACCAGAAGTGGCACTGTGGCTCAATGGTAGAGCTAGCTTTGAGCTGAAGAGCTGAGGGACAGCGCCCAGGCCCAGAGTTCAAGCCCCACAACTGACCAAAACAAAAAAAGGCCATGGGCTGGGAGTGTGTCTTAGTGGTAGAGTGCTTGTCTAGGATGCATGAAGCCCTGGGTTCAATTCCTCAGTGCCACATAAACAGAAAAAGCTAGAAGTGGCACTGTGGCTCAAGTGATGGAGTACTAGCCTTGAGCAAAAGAAGCCCAGGGACAGTGCCCATGCCCTGAGTTCAAGCCCCAGGACTGGCAAAAAAAAAAAAATCTTATCCCTCTTCCTTTCCTAGATTTTATTGTGGTCCAGTCTTCTTCACATATGGAATTTAATCTTGAAACTGCTTATTAATGCACAGATGTGAAGCAGGCAGCTGATGGAGGATACTAAAATTATCTGGGGAGTAATAACAGTGTCTCAATTTTTTTCTAAAACCAGAAAAGAGTTCCTGAGCTATGACTCTTACTTATAAGCCTTCAAATAGAGAAAAGGGAATCTAGAGCCAAAAAAAGGAATATGGAAACTCCCACGGTTTAAACAATGTATTTTCTTCTGTAACAATTTTCCCATTAAAAATGTTACAGAAAAGCAAAAGAAGAGGAAGTTAACCAGTGTGATCTGTAGATATTTTTTTTCTTAAGGAAGAATAGTTCATAGCATGAACCCTCTGCTCTCCTGGAACTGAGAATAAGTAAAGTTATACCAAGCATAGCAGGGGCTGGGATGGGGGAGACCCACTGGGAAGGAGGGAGCAAAAGAAGAGAAGGGAAAGGTGTGTGTGTGTGTGTGTGTGTGTGTGTGTGTGTGTGTGTGTGTGTACACATGCATGTACACAGTGTGTTCATCAGTTCTGCCTCTAGTCACAATTTCTTTTTTTTTTTTTGGGGGGTCCGGTTGTGGGGCCTGAACTCTGGGCCTGTGCGCTGTCCCTCAACTCTTCAGCTCAAGGCTAGTGCACCACTTGAGCCACAGCGCCACTTCCAGCTTTTTTTCTTTTTGCTTATGTGGTGCTGAGGAATCGAACCCAGGGTCTCATGTATGCAAGGCAAGCGCTCTACCACTGAGCCACCTTCCCAGCCCCTCTAGTCACAATTTCTGAGTCTTAAGTTCCTTATTTGTGGAAGGAGGGGAAGAAGGTTAGCCACATGAGTGATTTCAAACTTCTAGCCTAGAACGATCTTTTAAATGCTATCTTACATAAAACCTAAAGTACAGAAAGAATCAAAGCAGGGCTGGGAATGTGACAATGGTAGAGTGCTTGCTTAGCATGCATAAAGCCCTGCGTTTGATTCCTCAGCACTACATAAACAGAAAAATCCAGAAGTGGCACTGTGGCTCAAGTGGTAGAGTGCTAGCCTTGAGCAAAAGAAGCTTAGGAACAGAGCCAGGCCCTGAGTTCAAGCCCCAGGACTGGCAAAAAAATAAAAAGAAAAAGAAAAAGAATGGTTGGTATAGAGAGTCTGGACTCAGCCCTTAGATCTTTTCATCTTTCCAGAATTGGCTCCTCTGAAGAAGAACTCAATGAAGATGATTTTTAAAATATGGGGCTAGATTCCCTTTACATCCAAAAATAGAGTCAAAACAGGATTCTCTGGCAAGGAAACTAAATTCCACTCAGTCAACTTCTTTTATCAATAATAATAAGTAGAACCAAAGCTAATCCCAAACTAACCCATTAACAGGATCCTCCAGTTTAATGATTTATGAAGTATAGAAGTTTATCCAAAGAAGGAAGTCTAGCGCTAGAAAGGATTCGTGAGACATAATCTCTAACGCTCCAAATCTATCCACTCCTCTTTTTTTCCTTCTGTACTGAAATCTGAAGTCAAGACCTTATACTTGATAGGCTGGTGCTCTACTATTTGAGCCATGCCTCTACTTTTTTTGCCCATCCTGGGGCTTGAATTCAGGGTCTGGGCACTGTCCCTGAACCTCCATTCTGCTCTAAGCTAGCACTTTACCACTTGAGCCACAGTGTCACCCCCGGCTTTTGCTGAGTACTTTATTAGGGATAAGAGTCTCAAGGACTTTCCTTGCCTGGGCTGGCTTTGAACTGTGATCCTCAGATATCAGCCTCCTGTGTAGCTAGGATTACAGGCATGAGCCACCAGTGCCCAACAGGCAGGTTTCTCTTTACACCTCAATTTTCTCAACTATAAAACATAGATAATGTTCCTCTTTCCTATACTTTTTGTTAGGAATAGAAAGACTATATAATTCTGCTAAGTGTCTAGTAGTGTAGCTAGGATTATAGGCCTGAGCCACCAGCACTGGCTTGCTTCTACTTTTTGTTGGTTGTTTTGGAGAAGAAACCTAGTGAACTTTTTGCTTGGACTAGCCTTGAACATTGAGCCTCCATACTTCAGCCTCCTGAATAGCTAGGGTTACAGGTATGGTTTCTGTCTAAACACTATTCTTTTGTGCATATAAATGTAACATATAGGACTGGGAAAGTGGCTCAGTGGTAGAGCGCTTGCCTTGCATGCCTGAGGCCCTGGGTTCGATTCCTCAGCACCATATAAGCAGAAAAAAAAAGCCAGAAGTGGTGCTATGGCTCAAGTGGTAGAGCGCTAGCCTTGAGCTGAGGGACAGCACCCAGGCCCAGAGTTCAGGCCCCACGACCGGGCCCCCCCCCCCAAAAAAATATATAAAATAAAATAATTGAAAGTAAAACACAACAAATATACAAACATCACCAAGAGCACCCAAGGCATGTGCTATACCACAGAGCTATATCCAGCCCCAAGTACCACTTTTATATTTCTGATCAGATTTACTACTTCTAAACTCTAGTAGAAGATATCTCAAAATAAGAGAAAGCAGTTTACTATGTGATGGATATAGAAATCAGTATACATTTTTGTGGAAAAGAGTCCTGTAACCTTCATTGAGAACCTAAGGTTCTCAATTTCAATGCCCCTGAGAAAGGCTTAAGTAATATTAGCCATATGTCTCCATGAAACCTGGAAATGTAAAACCTGGAAGAGGATCCCAGGCAACTCCCTGATCTTTACTGTGCTACTGTCAGGCTCCATTCTGTCTTTACCTTCTGTTCCTCTGGAATGTCACCACTATCTCCCAACCCACTAAATAAAACACTATTCATCCTTTAACTAGTTCAATTTGAGATAAAAAAAACATCAGCAGAAGCTGGGTACTGGTGGCTCATGCCTGTAATTCTAGCTTCTTAGGAGGCTGAGATCTAAGGATCATAGTTCAAAAACCAGCCTGAGCAGAAAAGTTTATTTGACATTTATTTCCAGTTAACCACTAAAAAGCCAGAAGTAGAGCTGTGCTCAATAATAGAATGCTAATCTTGAGCAAAAAAAGCTCAGGGACAGCATTGCTAAGTTTAAGTTATAGGACTGGCACACACACACACACACAAACACATGTATGCACGTACACACATGCACACAACAGCAGAAAAATACTAGCAGAGATAAACCCTAATATTAACTTGGACAGGTTTCTTTTTTTTGTTGTTGTTGTTGGTGGTGGTCATGAGGCTTGAAC
Source organism: Dipodomys spectabilis (assembly GCF_019054845.1). Taxonomy (NCBI): domain Eukaryota; kingdom Metazoa; phylum Chordata; class Mammalia; order Rodentia; family Heteromyidae; genus Dipodomys; species Dipodomys spectabilis. Next base: position 374,622 of record NW_024870716.1, on the reverse strand, counting down.
TCAGGTCCTGGGCTCTGCCCCTGAGCTCTTTTGCTCAAGGCTAGACCTCTACCATTTTGAGCCATTGTACCACTTCCAGTTTTCTGGTAGCTAATTGGAGATAAGAGTCCTACAGACTTCTCTGCCTGGGCTGGCTTTCAATGGTGATCCTCATTTCTCAACCTCCCGAGTAGTTGGGATTACAGGAGTGAGCTACCAATGCCCAGCTGTCATGTTTCTCTTCATACCTCAGTTTTTTTAACTATAAAACATGGATAATGTTCCTCCTTCCTATACTTTTTGTTAGGAATAGAAAGACTATATAATTCTGCTAAGAGTCTAGCAGTTGGAGATGTAACTTAGTAGTAGAACATACATTTAGCATATACGAGGCCCTCCTGGGCTCAATTCCCCCTCCCCCGAAAAAATAATTTTTTTTTTTAAAGATCTAGCATAGGCTGAGTGCTGGTGGCTCATACCTGTAATTCTAGCTACAAAGGAGGCTGAGATCTGAGGATCGTGGTTCAAAGTCAGCCTGGGCAGGAAAATCCATGAGACTCTTATCTCCAATGAACCACCAGAAAGCCAGAAATGACACTGTAGCTCAAGTGGTAGAGAGTTCACCTTGATCTGAAGAGCTCAGGGACAGTGCCCAGGCCCAGATTTCAAGCCCTACTAACAACAACAACAAAAAAAGAGCCAGAAATGGTACTGTGGCTCAAGTTGTAGAATGTTAGTCTTAAGCAAATGAAACTCAGGGACAGAGCCCAGGCCTAGGGTTCAAGCCCCAGGACTTGGGGGGAAAATTCTAGCATAGAGCCTGGTACACTGATTCAGACTAGGGGGTTCAGGACTTACAATTTTACATAACTACCATTGGCTTTTATAATTTTCCTGGAGAAAAGATAGTTAACCATGAGATGACTGTAAAGGTTCTTTGTGTTTTTGACAGGATTAAGAAGGCCTCTAAGATGAAAAACAATTTCTAATGCCCTAACTCTCATCAATGCTACAAGAAAACTCAAATCTTATAAGAAGTGGTTGGGCTAGCCAGTGACAGCTAACAATGGGTGAAAAAGGTACGGAGGAAGTAGTAAGAGTTTGCAGATGTCCAGTCAGAAAGAAATGTATGCCAGGGAGATTCCACACTGCTGACTGTGCAGAAGGAGCCATCTGGCAGCCAGACCCTGAGTTCAACATCCAGGAGCAAACAGCAGCCCCAGAGACAGAAAGGACAACTGGCCTCAGAGATACATCCCTGAAAAACAGACTTCAGCAATCTAAATCAACTTGCTATAGATCCTTACCCAGTTAAGGCAAGTCCATTTGACTACCATGATGGTTGCTCCTGAGACCTTGAATATGTATTAACTTTGCAAGTCTTGATGGCTGTTCCTGTGTTGCTATACTCAGGTTTTGGCTTTAGAAATGGATACCCTCCAGATGTGGTAGCATACACCTATAATCCTAGCTACAGGGGAGATAGAGATCAGGAAGATCATGGTTTCGGTCCAGCCTGTAATCCCAGCTTCACAGGAGGAGTAAATAAGGTAATCCTAGCTACACATGAGGAATAAATAAGGTAATCCTAGCTACACAGGATGGATCCATCAAAGGCCAGCCTCTAGACAAAAATAGAAGACCTTATTTGAAAGTCACTAAAGTAAAATGGGCTAGAAGAATGACTCAAGTGGTAGAGTGCCTGGCAAGAATGATGCCCTGAGCATAAACTCCAGTACCAAAAATAGAAAGAGGAAAGAAAGAAAGAAGGAAAGAAAGAAAGAAAGAAAGAAAGAAAGGAAGGAAGGAAGGAAGGAAGGAAGGAAGGAAGGAAGGAAGGAAGGAAGGAAGTGGATGACCAGTAGAATAGAAGATGCTCTAAAACAAACTAGAGATGAAAGTTCATTGAAGTGACTGGCCATTCTGGGTAGAAAAAGAAGTGGATAAAAGTCAAAGCTCAAAGTTAGCAGGAATAAGCTGGGCACTGGTGGCTCACACCTGTAATCCTAGCTACTCAGGAGGCTGAGATCTGAGAATAGCAGTTTGAAACCAACCACATTAAGACAGTCCCTGAGACTCTTATTTCCAATAAACTGTTCAGAAAAAACCAGGTGTGGTGCCATGGCTCAAGTGGTAGAGTACTAGCCTTGAGCATAAAGAGGCTCAAGGACAGCACCCAGGCCCTGAGTTCAAGCCTCAGAAGCAGAAAAAAAAGTTAGTAGGAATAAATGAGAGTGAACTAATGTAAGTACAGTTCTAATTAGAGTGGTTTAAATAATAAGCAATTCTAAAATCAGACACGTCATAAATATGGACCAGTAATGCTTCATTGAAGGCGCCTCATACGGGTGCCTCAGGAAGTTTGTCAGGCTTTTTCTCTCATTACTTTTTTTCCTTTTTTATTGTTACAATGTTTAGGGTGCTACTAGCATTTGAAGGAGGCAAGATAACAAGTACCTTGAACAAGAAAGTCTACCTTACCCCAAATGCCAATAGCACCCCCAATGAGAAACACTAGAAAAGCTAGTAAACCTAGGGAAGGCAAAAAGCTTTACCCAAAGCCTAGCCCACCACTGCTGTAAAGTGTAGCAGATGTGAGCCTCAAAGCCCAGGGGTAAAACTACAAAACTTATTACAAAAATAAAATGGCCTATTACAAAAATTAAAAAATAAAAAATAATCCTGGCTACTTAGGAGGTTGAAATCTGGGGATGGGGTTCAAAGCTAGCCTAGGCAGAAAAGTCTGTGAGACGCATTTCTCCAATAAACCACTAAAAAGCTGGAAGTAGAACTGTGGCTTAAGTAATAGAGCACTAGTCTTGAGTGCTCTGAGTTCAAGCCCCAGGAGACAGACAGACAGACAGACAGACAGACAGACAGACAGACAGACAGACACACACACACACACACACACACACACACTAAATAGAATAGAATAGAATAGGCTGGGTAGTGGTTGTAAGTATTAAGCCCACCTTTGGTCCTGTCTCCCTCTCTCCGCTCAGACCCACCCATCCACCTCACTTCCTACCCCCTGACCCAGCTGCTACCTAGATAGTAGAGGGTGCCATGTGCTTCCTCTCTGGGGAAAATATGGTTCCTCTAATAAACCTTGTAATAATCTTTCTCCTTTGCCTGCCTGCCTCCCCGCGGTCCCCTGGGATGGATGTGATGGATCCTTTCAGTGGTGGCTCACAGCTGTAATTCTACATAATCAAGAGGCTGAGAACAGGAGAAACTCAGTTAAAGACTACTTGGAACAGAAAAGTTTTTTTTTTTTTGTCGGTCGTGGGGCTTGAACTCTGGGCCTGGGCGCTGTCCTTCAGCTCTTCAGCTCAAGGCGAGCGCTCTACCACTTGAGCTACAGCGCCACTTCCGGTTTTCTGGTGGTTTATTGGACATAGGAGTCTCACAGTCTCTCCTGCCCGGGCTGGCTTTGAACCGCGATCCTCAGATCTCAGCCTCCTGAGTAGCTAGGATTACAGGCGTGAGCCACCAGCGCCCGGCGTGGAACAGAAAAGTTTTGTTTGTTTGTTTTTGTCTGTCATGGGGCCTGAACTCTGGGCCTGGGCGCTGTCCCTCAGCTCTTCAGCTCAAGGCTAGTGCTCTACCACTTGATCCACAGCGCCACTTCTAGCTTTTTCTGCTTATGTGGTGCTAAGGAATCAAACCCAGGGCTTTATGCATGCAAGGCAAGCACTCTACCACCGAGACACCTTCCCAGCCCCACAGAAAAGTTTTGAAACCTCTTCTCAACACATAGCTGGGTCTGTCATTCCAAACTATGCGGAGGCTGAGATTGGGAGGATTTTGGTACCAGGCTAGCTCAGGCAGAAAAAGTCTGCAGAACATAGCACACACTTGTGATTCCAGCAGTTACTGAAAGCCTAAAGTTAGGCAGACAGATCTCAGCTTAGGCACATGTATAGGCAGAAAGTGAGACCCTGTCTTAAAAATAACCAGTAAAAGGCTGGGCGCCAGTGGCTCACGCTTGTAATCCTAATTACTCAGGAGGCTGAGATCTGAGAATCATGGTTCAAATCCAACCTGGGTAGGAAAGTCCGTGAGACTCTCATCTCCAGTAAACCATCAGAAAAGTGGAAGTGGTGCTATGACTCAAGTGGTAGAGCGCTTGCCTTGAGCTGAAGAGCTAAGGGACAGCCGGGCACTGGTGGCTCACGCCTGTAATCCTAGCTACTCAGGAGGCTGAGATCTGAGGATTGTGGTTCAAAGCCAGCCCGGGCAAGAGAGACCGTGAAACTCCTATCTCCAATAAACCACCAGAAAACCGGAAGTGGCGCTGTAGCTCAAGTGGTAGAGCGCTCGCCTTGAGCTGAAGAGCTGAGGGACAGGGCCCAGGCCCAGAGTTCAAGCCCCACAACCAACAAAAAAAAAAAAAAAAAGAGCTAAGGGACAAAGCTCAGGCCCAGAGTTCAAGCCCAGAACCCCCCAAAAAACCAAACCAAAACAAACAAACAAAAACAGTTTAAAAAATAGAGCTAGAGGCATGGATCAGTGGTAAGAGTACCATCCTAGCAAGTATAAGGCCCTGAATTCTAACCCTAACATGACTACAAAAAAATAAAATAATCCTATAAAACAACAGATGGGATTCTGTACTGGAGTTGCAGGAAAAGCATGTAGAGTAACAGCAGGTAGCAGCTACTCAGTCATACAATGCATGTCAAGAGAAAGCCAAGTTAGGGAAAGACAAAGTAAGGCTAAGAAGACTGAAAAGGGTAGGAATGTGGAGGAGTTTCTCTGCAGAGCAGGGGATTTCCACGTTCCATTAATCACATCTCAACTGTGACTCCTATTCTATTCCTTCTTTTCCTTTCCATTTCTGTTGCCTACCTGCTAATAGCTCTCGCATGATCCCATTAGAGCCTCATAAATTGTCTTCATGCTATCAATCTCTCACCTTGCCAATATACTTTCACACTGTTGCCAGAAGCATCTTTCTAGAATGCAAGCCTGATCACATCACCTGTATGAAATCCTTCAACTGCATTCACTGTTTATCTAACGAAATCCTAACCTTAGCATAGTATTTAAGGCCTCTCACCATCTGGCCCTAGTAGCTGAGCCAGTCCCTTCTCCCTTTTGTTTTTGTCAGGCCAGATTGCTTACTATCCTGTTCCCTTTGTGTTCAGCTTCTACAATCCCTTCCTTATTCAAATTGCTTTATTTGTTTTTTTTCTTGCACTAACAGTGATTCCTAAACTTCCCTGAAGGTAAAAATCACCAGAATACTTGTTAAAAGTACAAGTTCTCAGGGCTGGGGATGTGGCTTAATGGTAGAGTGCTTGCCTAGCATGCAGGAGACCCTGGGTAAAATTCCTTGGTACCACATTTTTTTTAAAGTGTTAAATAAATCATAATTAATTTTTTTAAAAGTACAAGTTCTCCAGTGTCATTGTAGATACAGAATTAGAATCTTTAGAGAGCCCATGTACGATTGTTTTAAAACATGTTCAAGCAAGGTATAGCTCAGTGATAGAAAACACCCAAGGAGTTGGATTTGATCCCTCCTAAGTGGGAGGGGAGGGGGGGAGTAATCAAAATATCTTTTGACATTTATCCTATCAGAAGGTGGAGTCAATTCCCCCAATCACATCCCCCACTGAAATATGAGCTAGCCTGAATGACTCACTACTAAGAAAAGAATGTAGCAAAAGAGATTGTGTATGACTTCTCAGGATAAGGTCATTAACAGGCAATACAAGTTCTAGTTCCCTTTCTCCTTTGTTCCCTCCCTCTTCTCTGGATGCTTGCCTTTGGATCCCAGCCACCAAGTCAAACAGTCACATGGCATATCCATGTGTAGGTGTTCCAACTGTGGCCTCTGTGGAGATCCCAGATGACAGCCAGCATCAACTGTCTGATTTGTGAGTGAGCAAGCTTTTAGATTACAATGGCCCCCAGCCTTTGAACCACTCATGCTAAGTATAACAGAGACAAAAGCCCTGCCCAAGCTGAAAATTTCAAGCAAAGTACATGTGGACATTATTTTATGCTTCTAAGTTTTGGAATTTTTATTTTTATTTTTTGAGTTGCTGGGGATAAAATCCAAGACCTTGTATATGCTAGACAAATACTCTACTACTGAGCTATGCCTTCAACCTTTGTGGGCAGGACAAAGTCTTACTATGTAGCTCAGGCAGACCTCAAACTAGCAATCTTTCTGAGTACTGGGATTACAGGTTTGTACTACTATACCCAGCAAGATCTTATGTATTTATCTATCCATCTATAATTTATTTTATTTATTTGGAACCCAGCAAGTAGCTAACTGGAACAGAAAATTATTAACAAAATCAGGAAAGTTGGGGGATCTAAACTATACTGTTAAATTCCTTGAAGACAGGTATTAAATCTTCATTAACCCTCAGCTTTCCACCATTCTTTTTAGAAATATCTTTATGTTCTTTTCTTGTTTCAGAAAAATACATAAAATTACAGCAATATATAATGCTGCAGTCTTGTTCCCACCTTCCCTCCACCTTAGGTGATGACTAAGAAAGGGCAATGTTTTCCCCAGAGTAGGTGCCTGAGGGATTTTTTTGTTGCTGTTGAGGAAAAGGTGGCATTGTAAATTACAGAGACTTCTATTGATACTTAACTGTATCCTACATTTAGGTCCTAGAATGCTTTCTTCAAATTTTTATCATCGTTCTTCTCATAAATGTGCTATAGCTTCCTATTAATTAACAAATTCTACTAGTGAAGTAATCCTACCACCTGTCTTAGGTTCCTTCCTACCATGGCATCTCTATTCACCATCTGTGGTATATTATTTACATAGACCATTAGCTGAATATTTGTTGAGTGGGTACTATGCTCTAGTTACTGTACTACTCACTGGTATATAGAATGAACAGGAAGTGATCCTCATATCAAAGAACTCATGGTCCAGAGGAGTGTTGGCAAACTTTCTTAAAAGGCCAGGTAGAACTCCTAGGCATCGACCCAGGATATCACAAGCCAGGATATCATAAAGACACTTGCACATCCATGTTAATTGCTGCACTATTCACAGTAGCCAAGCTGTGGAAACAGCCCAGAAGCCCTACAATAGATGAGTGGATCCAAAAGATGTGGTACCTATACACAATGGAGTTTTACTCAGCCACTAGAAAGAAAAATATTACGTCATCTGCAGGGAAATGGATGGAGCCAAAACAAATCATGGTAAGTGAGGTAAGGCAAGCTCAGAGAGACAAATGGCACATGTTTTCTCTCATAAACAAAAGCTAACTCTAAAATACACAAAGCATAATAAATTATACATATCTCTAGGCATTCATGCACAGTGAGACCAAAGGAGGATACTCTTAGGAGAGGAACAGAAAGGCACAATATCTATGTATATCTGATCATACAAAATAATATTTATCGAAATTAACTCCAAGAAATGGAAACAAGAGTTTTTTTCTTTGTTGACGTTTTTGTTTTCTTTTTGTTCTGTTTGTTCATTTGTATGCCTTTGGGAATGTAAGGGGAGGCAAAGAAATGGAGGAACAAATGGTAAACAAACGCAGCAATGGTACTCACTGTGCTGAAAATGAACTATACAACTTGTGAGTGATGATGGTGGGGGGAACTGGGAGAGAGCAAGGGAAGGGGTGACATTTTCTAAAAAGATATGTACTTTTTTGTTGTTTTTTTTGGTCAGTTGTGGGGCTTGAACTCAGGGCCTGGGTGCTGTCCCTGAACTCTTTTGCTCAAGGCTAGTGCTCTACCACTTTGAGCCCAGTTCTTCTTCCAGTTTTTGAGTGGACAATTAGAGAGCAGAGTTTCACAGGGACTTTTCTCTCCAGGTTGGCTTTGAACCACAATCCTCAGATCTCAGCCTCCTGAATAGCTAGAATTACAGGTGTGAGCCACCAGCACCTGGCTTAAGAAATGCACTCTTTACATGACTTATGTAACTGTAACCCTTCTGTACATCACCTTTATAACAACAATAAAAAATTAAACACACATACCACAAAAGGCCAGGTAGAAAATAATTTAGATTTTGAGGGTGATAGTCTCTGTTGCAATCAGTAACTCTGCTGTTATAGTGTGAAAGCAACTGCAGACAATCCATACATAGGCATGGCTGTGTTCTAATAAACTCTATTTAGTAAGTTTTGTTTACTATTGGGCACTTGAAATGTGCTGAAAAACTGAATTTTAAGTGTTACACTCCTCTTAAACAGATTAGCTCCTATGAATGATGGATCATGCTTTCACTATTATTCTGCATCCAATCTTCATTCCTGTTCACTTTGGATTTAATGAGTTTGCTTTTATAATTATAAATTATAATGTAATTAGTGTGGTTAATCATAATAATATAATGAATTATAATTTGCTTTATAATTACAGGTATTTTTCTTTACCCTAATTAGACAACAATCCAAGACAATAAATATGTCTTCTGTTATCATCCTTCTTAGTACTCTGCAGTGTATACAAAATCAAGGTGATTGCCAATAAAACCATTTTTACATGTGCTTTCTTCACTGGTTTTTCTGACAAATGGTTATATGTGCTTAAGGCACATGGCCCTTTTGGTACAAGATTAGCACTTACTTGGAGAATATTTCAGCAATCGCCGATGATTTGTTCTTGTTGACTAGAGATAGTTCTCTGGCCGTTACCCTCAATGATAGTGAAGTCCACTGCCGTCTATTAAATGGAGTTGATTCCATTTTGACCACAGATATCGAAACACCTATACAATAAAGATAGTCAGAACTTTAGACAAAGGAGAGGATTCCTCAGCATCCAAGGACTGACAGTAGTGAGGTAAATGAGAGAATAGAGAAGCTGGACTAACAGACCAATCTCCTCTACCAGGTTCAGTATAATCTTGGTCAAATGAGTCAATATCTTTGGACTGAAGTTTCCTGTAAAAAGAGAAGGTTAGAACAGATGATCTCTAAGGTCTCTTCCAGGTCCATCATTTTATGACTGATCCCACTGTGCAAACACAAATTGGCCTTTCCCCGAACTTAAATCTGTTCCAAAGTCACATTTGGATGGAAACCTTCCTATCTTCTGAATTACATCCCAAGGGAGTACAATCAGCATCTCAGTAGTCAAGTCCAAATTAGCTTCTACCTACATCTAACTATCTTTTGGCTGTTCTCTCTCCTCATAGTCCTCAGCACTTGTCACTTGACTTAGGGTAGAAAACTGGGGATATTACATGGCACAATAAGAGAGATCAAGGGCTTAGAGATGGGCAGACTGCAGTGAAATTTTAACTCTGTTACCTTGAACAAGTTACATAATTTAGTAGAATTCCTAATATGAGTAAGGATTTAGGTTCAATCTCTAGCAATGCTAAATTAATATAATTAAGTAATAAAATGATTTTTTTCAAGAAAAATCATGCAATTTTTTCATCTTCAGTTTCATCAACTGAAAATGAGAGCAATACCTGTTTTTCTAGAGGTTTTAGCATAGAAAAAGCACTGAGTATATTATAGTAGTCTGAAGGATATTTAAAGTATGATATATTAGTAGTGTTTTTTGTTTTGTTTTGTTTTTTGATTGTGGGGCCTGAACTCTGGGCCCAGGTGCTGTCCCTGAGCTCTTCAGCTCAAGGCTAGCGCTCTACCACTTAAGCCATAGCACCACTTACAGCTTTTTCTGCTTATGTGGTGCTGAGGAATCGAACCCAGGGCCTCATTCATACAAAGCAAGCACTCTACCACTGAGCCACCTTCCTAGCCCCTTGGGTTTTATTGGAATGATTTTTTGTGGGTGTGTGTGTCAGTCATGGGGCTTGAACTCTAGACCTGAGCACTGTCCCTTGGCTTTTCAGCTCAAGGCAAGCACTCTACTACTTGAACCACAGCGCCACTTCCAGTTTTTTAGTGGTTAATTGGGGATAAAAGTCTCAGGGACTCTCCTGCCCAGGCTGGCTTTGAACTGTGATCCTTAGATCTCAGGCTCCTGAGTAGCTAGGATTACAGGCATGAGCCACCAGTGTCCTGCTAGAATGAGTAGCAACTAGGTAAGTACAGTGTACTTGAAATTCAGGGGATAAGGCCAGGAGCCAGTGGCTCATGCCTGTAATCCTAGCTACTCAGGAGAGTCAGATTTGAGGATCATGGTTCAAAGCCAACCTGGGCAGGAAACTCTGTGAGACTCTTATCTCCAATAAACACCAGAAAACCGGAAGTAGTGCTGTAGCTCCAGTGGTAGAGGCTTGCCTTGAGCTGAAGAACTGAGGGACAGCACCCTAGCCCAGAGTTCAAGCCCCATGACCAAAGCCCCCCTACCCCCCAAAAAAAATCTTAAGCAAAAATTCTTAAAAGACACCCAAGCCTAGAGTTCAAGCCCCACGACCGACCCCCCCCAAAAAAATCTTAAAAGATATTTAGCTGCAGATACTAGTAGAGTGGTATACCAGGTAATAATGGAATACATACAAAGGGAAAGAGCCAGGCACTAGTGGCTTATAACCTGTAATCCTAACTACTTAGGAGACTGAGACTCTTATCTCCAATTAATCACAAAAAAAGTTGAAAGTGTAGCTATGGCTCAACTAGTAGAGTGATAGCCTAGGGCAAAAGAGCTCAGAGGCACTGCCCAGAGCTTGAGTTCAAGGCCCAGGACACGCACCAAAGAAGAGGGAAGCAGTTTGATAAGAAAGAGAATGACTTCAGTGTGAGATACATGAGAGATATTCATAAGAGAAGCTTAGAAATTAAGTAACTAAGTCCCTTTTTTTTCAGTAGTAGAACTGGCCATAAAACGCTCCCCAAATAACTAGCTAGTTTTTGTTAGAGGTAGAGTTGTTAACTCTTAGTTCAGAGTCCTTTAGTTAGACCAGGTGGCTTAAGATGGGACAATTTAACTGGTTAAGTTGGGGGGCTGGAGATAAAGATCTCTAGGACAAAGGTTCTTGCAGTTGAGCAGTGACTCACTAGGAAACTTGGCCCAAGGTATCTGCTTCCTCCAGGTATTACTTAAGTTGAGGTTAATAGCTGCACCAGGAAATCAATTGTAATAAATTCATTTATAGGCTCACCTGACCAAGGGAATCACCACAATCAGCTGCCCCCAAAGCTATGAATGGTAAAAGCACGTCCTCATAAAGCCCTGACTTGCTCTTCCCTTTCTTTTTTCCTCCCCCACCTCTCCTGCCATGATTACTTGAGCAAGCAATACAGATGTCTCAACACACAGACTTCAAAATGAGAACATAGTCTACAAACATACTTTCACATTTATTATTAAGAGAGAATGTAATTCTTAAGGAATTGACTGTAGAGTTATACAGTTCTTCCACCATCAACTCTTTTCAACTTCAATGTTAGAAGGTAAAAAGGAACAACGAATTTAAAGAAAAAATAACACCCACAATTTCATGGTGTAACTACTCTTTTCCCTAAATCTTAGCTATATGCTATATGCTATCATACTAGGTACTAAGAGGCTGAAGTAGGAGGATGAAAATTCAAGACAATCTGAGCAATTTGGCTCAAAATTAGAAAAATTTGTCTCAAAATTAAAAAAAAGGAAAAAGAAAAAGGAAAAAGCTATACACTTGCTCAGCATGAGCAAGACAAGATGCTGGTTTCAAGTTTTAGTATCATGGGGGGGTGAGGATCAAAAACCAGACAAACATAAACTTTCAAGATACAAAAGGAATTTTAAATAAAAGCTATATGAAATATGATTCAGTCCCCATGTTTTTTTTGTTTTTGTTTTTTAGAATACAAGTTACATTTATTTATTTATTTATTTTGGGGGGGGTCCAGTCGTGGGACCTGAACTCTGGGCCTGGGTGCTGTCTCTCGGCTCTTCAGCTCAAGGCTAGTGCTCTACCACTTGAGCCACAGTGCTACTTCCGGCTTTTTATTTTCTGCTTATGTGGTGCTGAGGAATTGAACCCAGGGCCTCAAGCATGCAAGGCAAGCGCTCTACCATTGAGCCACTTTCCCAGCCCACAAATTTATTTTAAGTTTACTTTTTCGTGTTCAAAATTCACATAGTTGAAATATTTTTGGAAATTAGTTTTCCAAGCCTGCCTTCCTTCCTTCCTTCCTTCCTTCCTTCCTTCCTTCCTTCCTTCCTTCCTTCCTTCCTTTCTTTCTGTCTTGTCTGTCTGTCTGTCTGTCTGTCTTTCTGTCTGGGTTTGCTATACAGGATGATTTTGAACTCACCATCCTCAACCTTTCTAATCTTTTTTTTGTTGCATTGGGTTTTGACTCAGTGCCTCCTGCTTGCTAGGCAGGCACTTTTTACTATTTGAGCCACAGATTCAAGCCTTTTAACTTCAGATTTCCAAAGAATTTTACTTTTACATAAGAGTTGCAAAGGTAAGTTCTTGCACATCTTTAATCTAGTTTTATTTCACATTACCAAAGTACAATTATCAAAAGCAAGAAATTAACATTAATATACCACTAATTATGAACTTTATTTAAATTCATCAGATCTTATATTTAGTTGTCAAGTCTTCTGCAATCTATGTATGATAATTCTTGTTGAAAAAATATTGTGAGCTGGGCACCAGTGGCTCACGCCTGTAATACTAGCTACTCAGGAGGCTAAGATCTGAGGATTGAGGTTCAAAGCCAACCCAGGTAAGATAGTCCTTGAGACTCTTATGTCCAACTGACCACTAGAAAACCAGAAGTGGCGCTGTGGCTCTAGTACTAGAGTGCTCACCTTAAGCTGAAGAATTGAGGGACAGTGCCCAGGCCCAGAGTTCAAGTCCCAAGACTGACCAAAAAAAAAAGAAACATTATTGTGAGTTTTATGTGGGATGTTCTTGAATTTGGGTTTTGGGGATTAACAACAAAAAGAACTGTAGTCTCAGCCAAGCGCCGGTGGTTCACGCCTGTAATCCTAGCTACTCAGGAGACTGAGATCTGAGGATCGTGGTTCAAAGCCAGCCCGGGCAGAAAAGTCTGTGAGACTCTTATTTCCAATAAACCACCAGAAAACCGGAAGTGGTGCTGTGGCTCAAGGGGTAGAGCGCTTGCCTTGAGCTGAAGAGTGCAGGGACAGTGCCCAAGCCCAGAGACAGTGCCTAAGCCCAGAGTTCAAGCCTCACAATCGACAAAAAAAAAATAAAATAAAATAAGGAATTGGAGTCCCTTGGAGAACAAATGGATTCCAGAGCTAGGCAAAGAAAATACAAGATAAACTAGAAGACAAGCAGACAAAAACAAAACTTTTTTTAAAATGGTGTTTTGGGAGCTGCTAGTGTGAGGCAAGTAGTAAACTATCTGCCTAACAAACACCAATAACTTCCCTCCCAAAAGAAAAAGTATTATGTTCTGGGCTTGCTTGGGTAACTCAGTTTTTAAAAGCTAGTCTAACATGTGTGAAACCCTGGTTTCCATCCCCAGTACTGGGGTGGATATTTCTCAGGTTAGATAAAATTTATAAATTTTTCATTTTTTCTTTAAAGTTTTCTTTTAGGACACAGTCATACTTTGTAGTCCAGACTGGCCTCAAATTTGCTAATAGTGATTTTCTATTCCCCTTTTCCTCGTTACATTTGTTTATTTATTTATTATCTTATTTATTACTGTGCACATACTGGGGCCTGAACTCAAGACCTTGACATTGTCACTTAGCCTTTTCTTCAAGGCTAGTACTCTACCACTTGAGCAACAGCTCCCTTCTGACTTTTTGTTGCTTTAATTGAAGATAAGAATCTTATTAGCCGGGTGCTGGTGGTTTACACCTGTAATTCTACTCAGGAGACTGAAATAAGAGGATCAGGGTTCGAAGCCAGCCCAGGCAGGAAAGTCCAATAAACCACCAGAAAACCGGAAGTGGTGTTGTGACTGAAGTGCTCGCCTTAAGCTGAAGAGCTGAGAGACAGTGCCCAGGCCTAGAGTTCAAGCCCCATGACCACCACCACCACCACCAACAAAAATCTTATGGACTTTCCTGCCCAGGCTGGCTTCAAACCACAATCCTAAAATCTCAGATTCCTGAGTAACTAGGCATAAGCCACCTATTACTAGCCTTACATACATTTATTAGCTAGAATTCTGTTCTTAAAAATTGGCTTACACCATTAGAAAGGACAAAATAATGGCATTTGCAGGGAAATGGATGGAATTAGAAAAAATCGTTTCAAGTGAGGTAAGCCAAGAGCAAAGAGACAAACGACACATGGTCTCCCTGATGTGATGTGATGTAATGAGATACAACAAAGTAAACGGGACTCGAGAAACTATAATATCTATATCTATATCTATCTATAGATAGATATACTAAGGCTGGCCTCAAATTTATAATCTTCTAGCCTGAGTTGCTAGGATTATAAACTTGCACCACCATGCCCAGACATACTGATACTTCTGACTATAGTCTGACTACAGCATTCCCTCTTTATTTGTAATTTTATTTATTTATTTATTTATTTATTTATTTATTTATGTCAGTTGTGGGGCTTGAACTCTGGGCCTGGGCGTTGTCCCTCAGTTCTTCAGCTCAAGGCAAGCGCTCTACCACTTGAGCCACAGTTCCACTTCCAGCTTTTTCTGTTTATGTGGTGCTGAGGAATTGAACCCAGGGCTTCATGCATGCAAGGCAAGCACTCTACCACTGAGCCATCCTCCTAGCCCCCAAAAATGTGCAATCATCTTTTTTTTTTTTTTCCGGTCACTTGTGGGGCTTGAACTCTGGGCTTGGGCACTGTCCCTGCACTCTTCAGCTCAAGGCAAGCGCTCTACCACTTGAGCCACATGCGCACCACTTCCTCCCTCTTTATTTGTAACTTCATTCTTTGATAGTAAAAAGTCTAGCCCCATATTAACTATAACCTCTAAAAAGATATTTAGAGTCTCAAGAAGTATGACATTACCAGTTTATCTTCTGTTAATAGGCCATGTACTTCTTCATTTTACCTCTAGTCACTCTACTCACCTTTAAAAAAAAGGCAATTGAGAAACTACCTTCTCATGGAACCCTTTCATAAACTGTTTCAGTTATGCTTCCCAGTAGCACAGGTGACATCTACTACCTTTTCATAATTCTATAAATTGTAGCTGGTAGATTCCTCAGGTCAGAGGATGGGTCTAACTTATCTCTTTACCCATCTATTATATTGCTTTCTAAATAAAAGGAACTCCATAAATATGTCTTGGAATGAGATTGCATGAAGCTTTAAGTTTTATCTGAAATACAATTACCATGGAAAATAATTTTTGATCATGAAGTCCCAAGAATGTTGAGAAAGCATATGTTATTTTTCAGAACTGTGAATTATCCATTAGTTTTAGCTTATTCACTCTTGACATAAACTCAAGGCATATGAAAATAGTGAAATCATTAAGTAACTTCAAGCCAAATGTGGTAGTTCATGCCTGCAATCATAGCAGTGGGGGAGGTGGAAGCAGGAAGATTGTTCAGGGGCTGGGAAAGTGGCTCAGTGGTAGAGTGCTTGCCTGGAATGCATGAAGCTCTGGGTTCGATTCCTTAGCACCACATACGCAGAAAAAGCGGGAAGTGGTACTGTGGCTCAAGTGATAGGGTGCTAGCTTTGAGCTGAGGAGCTCAGGGACAGCTCCCAGGCCCAGAGTTCAGGCCCCATGACTGACCGGGGGAGGGGGGGGGGGGGGAGAAATTCTCAAGGTGGCTGGGCTCATGCTCAGTCCTAGCTACTCAGGAGGCTGAGATCTGAGGATTATGGTTCAAAGCCAGCCCAGACAGGAAGACTCCTATCTCCAATTAACCACCAGAAAACCAGAAGTAGAGCTGTGGCTCAAGGTGGTAGAATACTAGCCTTGAGTGAAAAAGTTCAGAGGCCATGCCCACGGCCTGAGTTCAAGCCCCACAACTCACCAAAACAAAACAAAACAAAAAAAAGAAAAGAGAAAAAAAGAAATTGCCCTTAGTTCAATTCCTCAGCACCACATAAACAGAAAAAGCTGGAAGTGGCGCTATGGTTCAAATGGTAGAGCACTAGCCTCGAGCTAAAGAGCTGAGGGACAGCGCCTAGGCCCAGAGTTCAGGCCCCATGACCAGCAAAAAAAAAAAAAAAAAGGAAGATCGTTCATCTCCATCAAAAGTTGTAATAATTGAGTGTGATGGTATATTGTGTGCTGGTCATCTCAGCAGAGTTGAAGGCTGAGATCTGATCTGGTGGGTTTCTACTCCTGGGCAAAAAAGAAAAATAGTGCATGAGATCCAATCTCCACAGGGAGTGGTGGAGCATGCTTGTCATTCCAGCAACTGCAGGAAGTATGAAATAAGAGGATCATCATCCAGGCCACCTCAGACAAATAATGAAATTCTATCTCAAAAGTAACCAGAGTAAAAAGAGTTGAAAGCATGTTCAAGCAGTAGAGCAACTCCAAGTTCAAATTTCAGTTCTTAAAAAAAAAAAAGCCGGGCACTGGTGGCTCACACCTGTAATCCTAGCTACTCAAGAGGCTGAGATCTGAGGATAGTGGTTCAAAGCCAGCTCGAGCAGGAAAGTCCATGAGATTCTTATCTCTAATAAACCACCAGAAAACTGAAAGTGGTGCTGTGGCTCAAGTGGTAGAGTGCCTTGAGCTGAAGAGCTGAGGGACAGCACCCAGGCCCAGAATTCAAGCCCTACAACCAACAACAACAAAAAAAATCCAGGCACTGGTGGCTCACACTTGTAATCCAAGTTACTCAGGAGGCTGAGATGTGAGGGTCACAGTTCAAAGCCAACCTAGGCAGGAATAGTGCCCAGGCCAAGAGTTCAAGCTCCTCAAAAGACCAAAAAAAAAAAAAAAAAGAAAGAAAGAAAAAGAAAAAACCCTCCCTAAACACAAACCAATTCAGAGCTTCAAAACCAATTCAGAACTTCAAATACTATTATATACATATAAAGCTCACTATTTTAGTATTTAAGATATGCTGGAATAATCATTGCTACTATTTTTTAAAGAGCTTAAGCCAGTTATCTGTAGAAACAAGTGTGCAGACAATTTTTTTTTTTTTTTTTTTGGGGTCCGGTCATGGGGCCTGAACTCTGGGCCTGGGTGCTGTCCCTCAGCTCTTCAGCTCAAGGCTAGCCCTCTACCACTTGAGCCACAGCGCCACTTCCAGCTTTTTTCTTCTTGCTTATGTGGTGCTGAGGAATCGAACCCAGGGCCTCAGACATGCAAGGCAAGCGCTCTACCACTGAGCCACCTTCCCAGCCCCTGTGCAGACAATTTTAACACTGACCAAATTCCAAAAAGTCAACAAAAATGTAGATGTTTTCCTAAGACAAAATCACTTCAGTAACCTATGATCCCTTCAACAACATATGATCCTTAAAAATAAAAAAATTAAATCTCCATTTACGATTATTTTATGTCTTTAAAAAGTACTACAATCCAGGTATAGCTCAAATAGTAGAGCCCTGGCTTAGCAAGTGTAAGACCCTGAATTCAAACCCTATTATCACCAAGAACAAAAGCAAAAAAAATTTTTTCAGCACAATTTTCACTTAGCATTTGTAAACCTTTACCCTTGCTGATTCACACTGTACATTTCAGGGATAAAAAACAAAAAGTTAACTGTCACAAATACATTGTTTCCCCTTCTGTCTATGTCTGAAGAAAAATAAGTGTGTCAACATTCCAACTGATTTTTTTCTTTTTCTTTCTTTGTGCTGAAGGTGGAATCTGCTAGGCAAGCACTCTAGGAACCATATCCATAACCCTCAGCTGGACTTATAATAATATTCCTTAGAATTTCATTTCATCTCTTTGGTTCTCCCCCCGCCCCATGCAAAACATGCTGATCCATATCCTAGGTATATAAATACAGATAACTAAAATCCATGTATGTAATTTGTGTGTGTGTGTGTGTGTGTGTGTGTATACGCATGACACAGCAGTCCTAGAGCTTGAACTCATAGCCTGGGCACTCACTGTTCCAGAGCTTTTTGTGCTAAGGCTAGTGCTCTACCACGTGAGCTACAGCTGCACTGCCAGCCTTTTGGCTAACTAGTTGGAAGTAAGTGTCTCATGGATTTTTCTGGCTTTGAACTGGGATTCTCATGTATCACCCACTTAAGTAGCTAGAATTATAGACATGAGCCACCAGCACTTGGCCATAAATGTAACTTTTTTAATTCTTTTTTCTCTTATGCTTTTTTTTTCTCTCAACTTACTACCTGATTTTTTTTTTATATATATATCACAGCCAAATTGTAGTCAAAATATCTACTTTTTCATCTCCTATCCATCCTCCTGCTTCCTCAGGTCTGCTTCTTCAACTACCACACTACTGCAACCGTTGTTTCCAAGACCACTGAAGAGCTTTGACTGTCAAATCCAAGGACCATCTCTCAGTTCTTATGATCCTCAGGTGTCATCTAAACCATTGATTAGACCTTCATTTATACAATTATATTTTCATGTTTTTGTTTTTGTTGGCCATGGGGCTTCAACTCAAGGCCTGTGCACTGTCCCTGAGCTTTTTCACTCAAGGCTGGTGCTCTCCCATTTTGAGCCACAGCTCCACTTTCAGTTTTCTGGTGGTTACTTGGAGCTAAGAGTCTCACAAACATTCCTGCCTAGGCTTTGAACCTCCATCTCAGCTTCCTAAGTCGCTAGGCTTATAGGTATAAGCCACCAGCACTAGCTGGGATTTTTTTTTTTTTGGGGGGGGGGAGGGGGTCCAGTCTTGGGGGCCTACACTCCGGGCCTGGGCGCTGTCCCTCAGCTCTTTAGCTCAAGGCTAGCGCTCTACCACTTGAGCCACAGCGCCACTTCCGGCTTTTTTCTTTTTGCTTATATGGTGCTGAGGAGTCGAACTCAGGGCCTCAGGCATGCAAGTCAAGCACTCTACCACTGAGCCACCTTCCCAGCCCTGTTTTTTGTTTTTTGGTGGTTGTTGTTGTTTGGTCAGTCATGGGACTTGAACTCTGAGCCTGGGTGCTGTCCCTGAGCTCTTCATCTCAAGGCTAGCGCTCTACCACTTGAGCCACAGCACCACTTCTGGTTTTCTGGTGGTTAATTGGAGATGAGCCTCACGGACTTTCCTGCTGGGGCTGGCTTTGAACCACTATCCTCAGATCTCAGCCTCCTAAGTAGCTAGGATTACAGGCATGAGCCACAGGTTCCTGGTTCCTGTTTTTGTTTTAAATGAAACTCTGCCTCTTTCTTTCTCTTGTTCTTTCTTGCTTTCTTTCTTTTTCTTTTGCCAGTCCTGGGCACCGTCCCTGAGCTGCTTTTGCTCAAAGCTAGCACTCTACCACTTAAGCCACAGCACCACTTCCAACTTTTTCTGTTTATGTAGTACTGAGGAGTCAAACCTAGGGCTTGATGCATGCTAGGCAAGCACTCTACCACTAAGCCACATCTCCTGCCCTCTGCCTATTTTTTTTCTTTTCTTTTTTTTCCTATTTTTTCTTTTCTCTTTCCTTCTTTTTTCTTTTTCTTTTTTTTTACTTTTCTCTGTTTGGCAGTACTAGTTTGAACTCAGAGTCTTGCATTTGCTAGGCAAGCACTCTACCACACGAAGCATTTCTCTAGCCCTTATATGCTTTTGGATAGGTTCTCCTGCTTTTTCTGGGCTAACCTCAGAACATGATCTTTCTACCTATGCAGGGATAACAAGCATTTACCTACAGTGTCAGCTTATGGATTGAGAACTATCAGTAATTTTTTTTTTTTTTTTGTCGGTTTCAGGCTTGAACTCTGGGCCTGGGCATTGTCCTTCAGCTCTTCAGCTCAAAGCTAGCGCTCTACCACTTGAGCCACAGCACCACTTCTGGTTTTCTTTTCTTTTCTTTTTTTTTTTTGGTCCTGTCGTGGGGCCTGAACTCTGGGCCTGGGCGCTGTCCCTCAGCTCTTCAGCTCAAGGCTAATGCTCTACCACTTGAGCCACAGTGCCACTTCCGGCTTTTTTCTTTTTGCTTATGTGGTGCTGAGGAATCGAACCCAGGGACTCAGGCATGCAAGGCAAGCGCTCTACCACTGAGCCACCTTCCCAGCCCTACTTCTGGTTTTCTGGAGATATGAGCCTCACGGACTTTCCTGCTGGGGCTGGCTTTGAACCGTGATCCTCAGATTTCATCCTCCTGAGTAGCTGGGATTACAGGCATGAGCCACCAGCGCCCAGCTTGTCTTTGTAACTTTTTACCTAAACAAATCTCAAACTTTTATCCTCCTAATCTTGGTCTGGAATTATAGGTTCCAATCAGCGTTCCTTTTCTATCTTTCACACACCATTCTCAATTATCTCACAGAATTCTTTTTTTAGAGGGTAACAAGTTGCACAAGAAATGTATTCACTACCTTATATATAAGGGTAATCCCTCTGTACATCACCTTGACAATAAAATTAAATTTTAAAAAAGAATCCTTTTTCTTTCCCTCCATTAACCACAGGCATTATTCAAGAGTCAGTCTTGGGCTGGGAAGGTGGCTCAGTGGTAGAGCGCTTGCCTTGCATGCATGAGGCCCTGGGTTCGATTCCTCAGCACCACATAAGCAAAAAGAAAAAAGCAGGAAATGGCGCTGTGGCTCAAGTAGTAGAGCGCTAGCCTTGAGCTGAGGGACAGCGCCCAGGCCCAGAGTTCAGGCCCATGACCGGACCCAAAAAAAAAAAAAAAAAAAAGTCAGTCTTTCTCTTCTCCAAGTGGGCCTACTCTGAAGTCATCTTTTTTTTTTTTTTTTTGGGTCCGGTCGTGGGGCCTGAACTCTGGGCCTGGGTGCTGTCCCTCAGCTCTTCAGCTCAAGGCTAGCACTCTACCACTTGAGCCACAGCACCACTTCCGGCTTTTTTCTTTTTGCTTATGTAGTGCTGAAGAATCAAACCCAGGGCCCCAAGCATGCAAGGCAAGTGCTCCACTATTGAGCCACCTTCCCAGGCCCCCTCCCCTTTTTTTTTTGCCAGTCCTGGGACTTGCAATCAGGCCCTAGGCACTGTCCCTGAGCTTCTTCTACTCAACATTAGTACTCTACCACTTAAGCCACAGCGCCACTTCTGTTTTTTTCTGTTTATGTGCTACTGAGGCATCAAAACAGGGCTTCCTGAATGCTAAGCAACCACTCCACCATTAAGCCACATTCCCAGCCCCCTCAAGTCATCTTTTTTTTTTTTTGGTCAGTCATGGGGCTTGAACTCTTGCCCTGGGCGCTGTCCCTCAGCTCTTCAGCTCAAGGCCAGACCTCTACCACTTGAGCCACAGCGCCACTTCCAGTTTTCTAGTGGTTTATCGGAGATAAGAGTCTCACGTACTTTCCTGATCGGGCTGGCTTTGAACCATGATCCTCAGGTCTCAGCCTCCTGAGTAGCTAGGATTACAGGCGTGAGCCACTGGCGCCTGGCTCAAGTCATCTTATAATACAATTTCCACAGTGGCATTGTGAACTATGACCATTCTGCTTCCATACTGGATTTCCATTCCTTGTATGAAGTTGCTTCTTATCTCCCACAAATACACAACATATAGTCCAAATCATATGTACTATCTTCTCTTACTCTCTCCTTCTCAAATTCAACCTAAACACAATTAATTTTTCTTCAAAGGAGTTGGCATATGAATTTTTGTTTGTACCAAACAAAATAATGCAACATGGAAGGTAATACAATATAACAAAATGTATACAAGTTTTCAACTTAGAAAAGAATTCGTAGGTTTTCACTCTTCTCTCAAATTATGGTGCTCAGTAGAGAAATATGCCACCTCTTTTTTTTTTTTTCTTTTTCTTTTTTTGGTCCGGTCGTGGGGCCTGAACTCTGAGCCTGGACGCTGTCCCTCAGCTCTTCAGCTCAAGGCTAGCGCTCTACCACTTGAGCCACAGTGCCACTTCCAGCTTTTTTCTTTTCACTTATGTGGTGCTTAGAATCGAACCCATGGCCTCATGCATGCAAAGCAAGGCACTCTACCACTGAGCCACCTTCCCAGCCGATATGCCACCTCTTACGTTAGCTAGTCAAAAATTCTATACAGCCAGGCACTGGAGGCTTATACCTGTAATCCTAGCTATTCAGGAGGCTGAGATCTGAGGATCACAGTTTGAAGCCAGCCCTGGCAGGAAAGTTGGTGAGGGTAAGACTCTTATCTCCAATAAACTACTACTAAAAAAAAAGGCTGAAAGTGGAGTTATGGATCAAATGGTAGAGTGCAAGTCCTGAGCAAAAAAGCTCAGGGACAACACTCATGCCCTGAATTTAAGCCCCAGGACTAGTGCACCTATAAGTGTATGCATGCACACATAGAACTCTCTATATAATGCCTAACACAGTGACATATGGTGGACAGAGAATAGAGAGAGAAAAAAGTAGGCCATCGATTTGACTCTAATTACATAATCTTAGGCATTAAACACTGAAATTTCTGCCTCTATAAATTGGGGCTGATGGTCACCCATTGTGTGAGAAAAAACAAGTTATTAAACCTCAAGTATGCAAGCCAGGCACCAGTGGCTCGCACCTTTAATCCTAGCTACTCAGGAGGCTGAGATCTGAGGATACCGTTCAAAGATAGCCTGGTCAGGAAAAGTCTGTTAGACTCTTACTCCAATTAATCACTAGAAAACCAGAAGTGGCTCTGTGACTCAAGTGGTAGAATGCTTGCCTTGTGCTGAAGAGTTCAGGGACAGCACCTAGGCCCAGAGTTCAAGCCCTACAACTGACCAAAATAAATGAATAAACAAAAAATAAACCAACAGGGGCTGGGAAGGTGGCTCAGTGGTAGAGAGCTTGCCTTGCATGCCTGAGGCCCTGGGTTCGATTCCTCAGCACCACATAAGCAAAAAGAAAAAAGCTGGAAGTGGCGCTGTGGCTCAAGTGGTAGAGCATTAGCCTTGAGCTGAAGAGCTGAGGGACAGTGCCCAAGCCCAGAGTTCAGGCCCCATGATCAGACCCAAACAAACAAACAAACAAAACAAACAAAAAAAAAAACATCAAGTATTGGGCTGGGAAGGTGGCTTAGTGGTAGAGTGCTTGCCTTGCATGCATGAGGCCCTGGGTTTGATTCCTCAGCACCATATAAGCAAAAAAAGAAAAAAACTGGAAGTGGCGCTGTGGCTCAAGCGGTAGAGCACTAGCCTTGAGCTGAAGAGCTGAGGGACAGTGCCCAGGCCCTGAGTTCAGGCCCCATGAACGGACCCAAAACAAAAAACAAACATCAAGTATGCATAAAACTATCTACCGGGTCTGGGAAGGTGGCTCAGTGGTAGAGTGCTTGCCTTGCACGCATGAGGCCCTGGGTTCGATTCCTCAGCACCACATAAGCAGAAAAAGCTGGAAGTGGTGCTGTGGCTCAAGTGGTAGAGCACTAGCCTTGAGCTGAAGAGCTGAGGGACAGTGCCCAGGCCCAGAGTTCAGGCACCATGACTGGCAAAAAAAAAAAAAAAAAAAAACTATCTACCATCAGTTGCATGCTCAATCTCTGTGCCCCCTCACTCCCCCGCCCCTTTTGAGACAGGGTTTCACTATGTAGCCCATTTTCTCTTTCTCCTGCCTTGAGCTCCAGAGTGCAAGGATTACACGCTTGTGTGGTCTCCAACACTGCTTCCTCTACACCTTTTAGGCAGGTTCTTGTTATTTCTTTTTTTCCCCTTTTTTTGGTGCCTGTCCTGGGGCTTGAACTCAGAGCTTGTCCCTGAGATTTTTTTTAGCTCTTGAACTTTTTAGCTAAAGGCTAGCACTCTACCACTTGAACCACAGCTGTACCTCTGGCTTTTTCCTGGCTAACTGGAAAGAAGAGTCTCAAATTTTTTTCTAGGGGCTGGGAAGGTGGCTCAGTGGTAGAATGCTTACATTGCATGCATGAGGCCCTGGGTTCAATTCCTCAGCACCACATAAGCAAAAGAAAAAAGCCAGAAGTGGCGCTGTGGCTCAAGCGGTAGAGCGCTAGCCTTTAGCTGAAGAGTTGAGGGACAGCACCCAGGCCCAGAGTTCAGGACCCACGTTCGGACCCCCCTCAAAAAAAAAAAAAAAACACTTTTCTGGCTTGACCCTTGATCCTCAGTTCTCAGCCTCCTATAAGCTAAAATTACAGGATTATCTTTCAGTCTTTCTCTGAGCTTGCAGGCCCCCTCTCTTTGTACACTGCTACCCTTTGTCAGAAAATGTTTCAGCCCCTGCCTGGCTAGCTCCATACTATAGGTCCCAGCTTAGATGAAAACTCCCAGATGACATCGCAAGCAAGAACAGAAGGTTCTCTGTACATGCTATGCAAAAGGTCTGCTACGGGAATACTCTCCTAGCCTAAGGACATGAACTTCTCAAAGAACAGCACCCTCCCCTAAAGTTATGTAACCACATTTGATTTGTATTTACTTTTTTCTGGTAGTTTATTGGAGATAAGAGTCTCACAGACTTTCCTGCTTGGGCTGGCTTTGAACCACGATCCTCAGATCTCAGCCTCCTAAGTAACTAGGATAACAGGCATAAGCCACCGGCTCCAGCTTATTTATTTACTTTTGAGAGAAGCTTTTGCTATGTATTCCTGGATGGCCTTGAACTTGATCTTTTGGCCTCAAAATGCCTAGCCTGGAAGTTTTTTTGTTTGTTTGTTGTTGTTTGCCAGCCCTGGGGCTTGAACTCAGGGCTTGGGCACTGTTCCTGAGCTTCTTTTTGCTCAAAGCTAGCACTCTACCACTGGAGACACAGTGGCACTTCTGGCTTTTTCTGAGGAATGGAAACCAGGGCTTAATACTCACTAGGCAAGCACTAAACCACCTTCCTTACCCTGAACAAGTTATTTATTTGTTTATTTTTGTTGGTCGTGGGGCTTGAACTCTGGGCCTGAGTGCTGTCCCTCAGCTCTTCAGCTCAAGGCTAGTGCTCTACCACTTGAGCTACAGCACTACTTCCGGTTTTCTGGTGGTTTTTATTGGAGATAAGAGTTTCACGGACTTTCTTGCCCCGGCTGGCTTTGAACCATGATCATCAGACCTCAGCCTCCTGAGTAGCTAGGATTACAGATGTGAGCCAACAGCGCCCAGCTTTGAACAAGTAATTTTTGATACTTTGAATCCTTTCCTTCATGCCAGAGACTGTTCTGAGAGTTAAAATACAGTGTTGTTAACATACAAAAAAATAGGCTTGAAAGGTGGCTTAGTGCTTGCCTAGCATGCATAAAGCCCTGGGTTTGATTCCCCAGTAGCACATAAACAGAAGAAGCTAGAAGTGGCGATATAGCTCAAGTGATAGAGTGCTAGCCTTGAATAAAAGAAGCTCAGGGACAATGCCCAGGCTCTGAGTTCAAGCTCCAGGACTGGCAAAAAAAAATTACTTATTCAAGCTGCGTGCTACTAGTGGTTCATGCCTGTAATCCTAGCTATTCAGGAGGCTAAGATCTGAGAACTGTGGCTCAGACCTAGCCCAGGCAGACATGAGAGATTCTTATCGCCAATTAACTACTGAAAAGCTAGAAGTTGACCGGCACAGGTGGCACACAAATTTAATCCAAAGATTAAATCTGAGAATCATGGTTCAAAGCAAACCTATACAGAAAAATCCATGAAGTGCTCATCTCCATTTAACCACCATAAAAAGCCAGAAGAAGCCGGGCGCTGGTGGCTCACGCCTGTAATCCTAGCTACTCAGGAGGCTGAGATCTGAGGATCGCGGTTCAAAGCCAGCCTGGGCAGGAGAGACCGTGAGACTCCTATCTCCAATAACCACCAGAAAAACCGGAAGTGGTGCTGTAGCTCAAGTGGTAGAGCGCTTGCCTTGAGCTGAAGAGCTGAGGGACAGAGTCCAGGCCCAGAGTTCAAGCCCCACGGCCGACCAAAAAAAAAAAAAAAGCCAGAAGAGAACCTGTGGCTTGCATGTAGGGTGCATAAAAGTTCAGGGACAGTGCCTCAGCCCTGAGTTCAATCCCTAGCAGACACACACACACACACACACACACACACACACACACACACACACGTATCATTTACTGTATTCAAATATTTTTATATGCTAGAGTTTTGGGGGAAAAGAAAATGAAACAGTATAGTAGACTATGTTTGTTTATTGCAAAATATATCTTCTCAAATTATAGGAAATCAGTTTCATTTCATAGCATCAAAAAATATAAAGGTCTTTACCACCAAACTCAGGTAAATTAAACTGAACTCCATAAAACAGACCGTTTTAGTCAGCTTCCTCTGTTGACATAATTCAGGTGTTTGTTCGTTTTTTAACAACTGCTAGATGCTTTAAGGTAGCAAAGCCAAATAGTAATTCTAGAAATGAAAGGAAATTACAATGAGAAATAAGAGGGAGGGGAAAAAAATCTCAATTCAAAAGTTCTTAAACTTAGTATACATAAGATGCACCTGAGAAATTGCTTTAAAATACTGATTTGTAGGCCAGGCACTGCAGGTGACTCATGATTATAATCCTAGTTTCTCAGGAGGCAGAGATAAGGAGGATCTCAGTTCAAGGTGAGCCCATACAAAAAGTTCTCAAGATCCCCACCTCAACCAATAGCTAGGTTTAGTGGTGTGTGTCATCCAAGTTATTTTTAACCTTTTTTTTTTTTTTGTCATTTGTGGGGCTTGAATAGGAAGCTTAAATAAGAAGATCAGGAGTTAGCTTTCAATGGAACCCACTTGCCTAGCAAGTACAAGGCACTGAGTTCAATCCTCAGCTCAGGAAAAAAAAAAGAAAAGCCAAAATAGGAAGATCCAAATCCACTCTGGCCCAGAGAAAAAGCCAGACTCTATCTAAAAAAACAAAAACAGAGCAAAAAGAGCTAAGGGTTTGACTCTCAAGTAGGAGAATATCTGACTTGCAAGCACAAAGCACTTGCGTTCATGTCCCAGTACCAAACCAAACCAAAACACAAAAACAAAATACTAGTTTCCAGGTCCTATCTCATAACTCTGATTCATCAAGTCTGGAAAAGGGCCCAAGAAGACCTCATTTAAATAACTGTGAAGTGACTAGTCAAGATTTCTCCATTAAATGAGGAAAAGCACTGAATTTGAGGGTTTAAAAGCTGTATATACTCAATGAAACATAGTAAAAAAGCAGCATAAAATATTTTATATAGGGGCTGGGAAGGTGGCTCACTGGTAGAGCGCTAGCCTTGCACGCATGAGGCCCTGGGTTCGATTCCTTAGCACCACATAAGCAAAAAAAAAAAAAAAAGCTGGAAGTGGCGCTGTGGCTCAAGTAGTAGAGCACTAGCCTTGAGCTGAAGAGCTGAGGGACAGCGCCCAGGCCCAGAGTTCAGGCCCCACGACCGGACCCAAAAAAAAAAAAAAATTTACATATTCTACTTTGAATTTTCTGTTGACATTCAAATTTTCCTGTGTAAGAAAATCTGCTTCCATGGGCTAGGAACATAGCCTAGTGATAGAATGCTTGCCAAGTATGCATAAAGCCCTAGGTTCGATTCCTCAGTACCACATAAACAGAAAAGGCCAGAAGCAGCACAGTGGTTCAAGTGGTAGAGTGCTAGCCTTGAGCAAAATAAGCTCAGGGACAGTGCCCCATGACTGGGGCAAAAAACATAAAGAAAGAAAAAGTTAAAAAAAGAAAGAAAAAGAAAAAGAAAATCTGTTCCCCTTAAAAGTAGCCTGTGAGCCTGGCGTGGTGGCTTATGCCTGTAATCCTAGCTATTCATGAGGATGAGATCTGAAGATCACCAGGCTAGCTAGCTCAGGCAGGAAAGGCAATGAGACTCTAATCTCCAGTAAACCACTCATAAAGCCAGAAGTGGCTCTGTGGCTCAAGTGGTCAAGCACTAGTCTTGAGCTGAAGAGCTGAAGGACAGTACCCAGGCCCACAGTTCAAGTACCACAATTGACCCCCCCACAAAAAAAAAAGTAGCCTGTGAGCCAGATATGGTGTGAATATTTGTAATCAGGAGGCTCAGACTGAAGGATGAGGAATTTGAGGTAATCTAGGCTACACAGTAAGACCCTAACTCAAAAATAAATATATAAATGAAAAAGATTTGGACCATCTGGGAAGGTGGCTCCAATGGTAGAGTGCTTGTCTTGCATGCATGAGGCCCTGGGTTCGATTCCTCAGCACCACATAAACAGAAAAAGCAGGAAGTGGTGCTGTGGCTCCAGAGGTAGAGCACTAGCCTTGAGCTGAAGAGCTCAGGGATAGCACTCAGGCCCAGAGTTCAAGCCCCAAGACTGACAAAAAAAAAAAAAAAAGAAGAAGAAGAAAAAGAAAAAAAAGATTTGGGCTAACCAAATCTGAGAGCCTGAACTTGTAAATTTGAGCTGCCTAATTTGATGAATATCATCTAGGTTTACCTAGAACTTCCCTCCCCAGACAGCATAAAATTTTTCTGTGGACCAATGACTCATGATAACAAAATAAAGTTATTTTAATTCTTTCTTCTTCTAGCCTGGTTTGTCGCTGAATCTAAAATGCTGCTTATGAAAAATACACAAGGCAAATGTTTGAATAGGAATTCCATTTTATTTTTATTTGCTGATCATGAAGGCAGCTATACTCTATTGAGATGTCAAAGTTAAAGCAGGAGCCAGACGACAGTGGCTTACACCTGTAATCCTAGCTACTTAGAAGGCTGAAATCTGAGGATCATGGTTTGATGCCAGCCTGGGCAGAAAAGTCCCCAATGTGACTCTTATCTCCAATTAATCACTCAAAAATCGAAAGTGGAGCTGTGGTTCAAGTGGTAGAGCGTTAGCCTTGACCACCAAGAGGCTCAAGGACAGCACTCAGTCCCTGAGTTCAAGTCCCACAGCTGACAAAAAAAAAAGTTAAAGCTGGGAGGCAACAGATTTGACCTTTGATCTTATCCCTGCCACTAATTAGCCATATGACCATGAACAACACACCCATTCAGACTTTGCCTTCTTGTATAAGATGAAGAAGTTACAATAGCCTAGTGTTTTGTTTTTAACTGCAGGTTACAATTTGTGAGTTGTGAAATCAATTTCATTTGTCAGAACCAGAATGTTTTGTTTTGTTTTTGATTTTGCAGTGCTGTGGATTGAACCCAGGCCTCCCACAGGTTAGACAAGAATTCCACCACTGAGCTACAGCCTAGCCTGTTGTTTCCATGGAAAAACAATAGAAGGAACCAGGCAATGTCAGACAGCATCACACACACTATAGGTAAATATTCTTTTTGTCTTTTCTTTTCTTTTT
This sequence comes from Dipodomys spectabilis, assembly GCF_019054845.1. NCBI lineage: Eukaryota > Metazoa > Chordata > Mammalia > Rodentia > Heteromyidae > Dipodomys > Dipodomys spectabilis. Next base: position 345,609 of record NW_024870716.1, on the reverse strand, counting down.
TTTTTTGCTGGTCCTGGAGCTTGTCCCTGAGCCTTTTTGTGCTCAATGCTTATGCTCTACCACTTGAGTCACAGCACTAATTTTTTTTTTTTTGAGTAGTTTATTGAAGAGTCTTTTTTTTTTTTTTTAATTTTGTTTTTGGGTCCGGTCGTGGGGCCTGAACTCTGGGCCTGGACACTGTCCCTCAGCTCTTCAGCTCAAGGCTAGCGCTCTACCACTTGAGCCACAGCACCACTTCCGGCTTTTTCTTTTTTGCTTATGTGGTGCTGAGGAATGGAACCCAGGGCCTCATGCATGCAAGGCAAGCACTCTACCACTGAGCCACCTTCCCAGCCCTATTGAAGAGTCTTATGGGGACTTTTTTGCCCAGGTGGCGTTGAACTATGATCCTCTGTAGCTAGGATTACAGGCCTGAGCCAACGGTGCCCAGCTTAAATATTTTTATTTTATTTTTATGTCAGTAGTGGGGTTTGAACTCTGGGCCTGGGCACTGTCCCTGAGCTCTTCAGCTCAAGGCTAGCGTCTGTCACTTGAGCCATAGTACCACTTCTGGCTTTTTCTGCTTATGTGGTGCTGAGGAATCGAACCCAGGGCCTCATGCATGTGAGGCAAGCAATCTACCACTGAGCCACCATTCCAGCCCCTAAATATTCTTTTATAAAGCTTTTGTTTTATTTTGTTTTGGAGACGGGGTTTTGGTATGTAGCCCAGGTTGATCTAGAACTCCTGCTTCATGAAAGAAGCTGAATTTACCAAATGTTTTCATCATTTATACATGTATGTAAACTAAATAGAAATGTAAATTACTTTTCTTTTTCTTTCTTTCTTTTTTTCGCTTTCTCTCTCTCTCTCTCTTTCTGCCTGCCTGCCTGCCTTCCTTCCTTCCTTCCTTCCTCCCTCCCTCCCTCCCTCCTTCCCTTCCTTCCTTCCTCCTTCTTTCCTTGCTTGCTTGCTTGCTTACTTGCTAGCCAGCTGGCTTTGCTTTGCTTTTAGTTATTTTTCAAGTTGGGTCTTTATATCTTGGCAAGCCTGGACTATTATCCTCTATTTGTACTTCCCACATGCATTATACCACCTTTCATTGGTTAAGATAAGGGTCTTGTTCTTTGCTCAAGCTGGACTTGCATCACAGTCCTCCCAGTTTTTGCTTCCCAAGTATAGGAGTACAGGCATATGCCACAATACCCAATGATTTTTTTTATTTTTATTTTTTATTGTGAACATACTGTACAGAGGGGTTACAATTACATGGGCAAGATAATGAGTACATTTCTTATCAAGCATTGCAGCCTCCTCCTTTGTACCCAATGATTTTATACATACATTTTATAGTACTAGAGTTTGAACCTAGGGCCTCTGGCTTGCTAAGCAGATGCTCTACCACTTTAGCTACATTACACCTCCCTAAAATATTAAAATATTTCTTATTGTGGAGGATACTTAAGAGAACTGTACTTTGACCAATATTGGCAAGGATGTGGAGAGATTTCTGCTGGTAGGAATTTAAAATGGTACATCTATTTTGGAAAATAGCCTTGCAGGTCCTCAAAAGGTTAAAAACAAAGTTTCCACAAAGGGTGAACAAATGTAGCAGTGGTACTCACTAGACACTATGTTTTTTTGATTTTTTTTTTTTGGGGGGGGGGGCGGTAATGGGCCTGAACTCTGGGCCTGGGCGCTGTCCCTCAGCTCTTCAGCTCAAGGCTAGCACTCTACCACTTGAGCCATAGTGCCACTTCCGGCTTTTTTTTTTTTTCTGGTTATGTGGTGCTGACGAATCGAACCCAGGGACTCATGCATGCAAGGCAAGTGCTCTACCACTGAGCCACCTTCCCAGCCCCTCACTAGACACTATGTTGAAACTTCTGGGGAGGGGTAGGTGTGAGAAACTGGGAGAGAGTGAAGGAAGGGGTGACACTGGCCAAAATGAAATGTGCTTATTACCTAATTTATGAAATGTGCTCATTACCTGTACATCACCCTTATAGTAACAGTTTTTAAAAAAAGTAACAAAGTTTCCATATGATCCAGCAATTGTGGTCCTACATGTTTGAATATATGTGTAAGCTTATGTTCAATAGAAATGTGAATATGTATCAAATTCTCACATTGCACGCAACAATTATGTGCAATTACTTAAAATAATGTAATTAAAAATAAAAGTAAATCTAAGCATGGTACACAGCTGTAATCCCAGCACCTGAAAGGTGAGGGCAGTAGGATCTCAAGTTGGAGGTTAGATTGGGCTAGTGAGACCTTATTTCAAAACATATACATACCACATACACACACCATACACACACATATACACAAACACACATACACACAAACAAGGGAGAAATAAAAACACATGTCTAACACAAAAAACTAGACATGAATATTCATAGCAGCATTACTCACAGATAAAACAGTATGACTAAACCAAAAGTCTATCAACTAATGCATTGATAAACAAAATGTGGTCTATCCCCCAATGGAATATCATTTGGTCATAATAAAGGAATAAAGTGCTATTACATAGTATAGCACAGATGAACCTTGAAAATATTCCACTTAATGAAGAGACAATCAAAACAACCACGTAGGTTAGCTGTTGGTAAGACTGGGGAAAGAAGAAAAAGGCTGACTGCTAGTAACTATAGATCTTTTCCTTCTAGGAGGTAATAAAAATGTAAAACTGAGGGTGGGGGAGATGGGAGGGGATGGGAAGGGAAACAAAAGAGGAGGCAACAATGCTTGATAAGAAATGTACTCATTATCTTGCCCATGTAATTGTAACCCCTCCATATGGTATTTTCACAATAAAAAAATGTAAAACTGATTATGGAAATGGCTAAACAATTCTTCAAATATTTTTGAAAACACTGAATTACACACTTAAAATAGGTGGATTATATAGCATACAAACTAAATGTAACAGAACTTATTTTTTAAGATTATAGTTAGCTGGGCATTGGTGACTCATGCCTGAAATCCTAGCTACTCAGGTTGCTGAGATCTGAGGATCATGGCTCAAGCCAGCCCAGGCAAGAAAGTCCATGAGACTCTTATCTTGAATAAACCACCAGAAAATCAGAAGTAGCACTATGGCTCAAGTGGTAGAGTGCTTGCCTTGAGCTGAAGAGCTCAGGTACAGCACCTAGGCCCAGAGTACAAACACCACAACCAACAAAAAAATTATAGTTTGTGGGTTGAGGATGAAGCTCCAGTGATAGAGTCCATGTTGTGCATGGAGAGAGCTAGGATCAATCACCAGGGCACAAAAAACAAGTGAAACTAAAGAAGAAAATAGTTTAAAAAGTAGAGAAAAGGAAGTCAGCAGATTAGCTGATGAATGATCACTGAAGGTCCCTGGAAAACTCAGTGTCCTCCTGATAGAGTATGCATCACCCACCTTCTCATTATGGTTACTTGGAGGCTGGATTATAAAACATAAATACAACTAGCTCAAATTCTGATTCCAGTGCTCACTACATGTATGGCACTTTCTAGTGCTTCAGCTTCCCTCTGTGTAAAATAAGAATGATAAACTTGCCCTACAGGGTAGTTTTAACATAAAAGGAAGTAAATGCAAAGCATTGCCTAACACATTGTTTGAGAGCAGTAAGACCTTGATATCTTGTATGTTTAAGAAATATGCAATAGCTGGGTGCTCATGCCTGTAATCCTAGGTACTTGGGAGGCTCAGATCTGAGGATCGCTGTTCAAAGCCAGCCTGGGCAGGAAAGTCTGTGAGACTCTTTATCTCCAATTAACCACTCAGAAAACCAGAAGTGGTGCAGTGGCTCAAAGGGTAGAGTGCTTGCCTTGAGCTGAAGAGCTCAAGGACAGCACCCAGGTCCACAATTCTCTTTCTTTCTTTCTTTCTTCCTTTCTTTTTTTGTCAGTGGTGGGGCTTAAACTCTGGGCCTGGGCACTGTCCTGAGCTTCTTCTTTTTTTTTTCTTTTGGGTCTGGTCGTGGGGCCTGAACTCTGGGCCTGGGCGCTGTTCCTCAGCTCTTCAGTTCAAGGCTAGCGCTCTACCACTTGAGCCACAGCGCCACTTCCGGCTTTTTTCTTTTTGCTTATGTGGTGCTGGGAATCGAACCCAGGGCCTCAGGCATGCAAGGCAAGCGCTCTACCACTGAGCCACTTTCCCAGCCCCTGTCCTGAGCTTCTTTTGCTCAAGGCTAACACTCTACCACTTGAGCCTCAGCACCACTTCCCACTTTTTCTGTTTATGTGGTACTGAGGAATTGAACCCAGGGCTTCATGCATGTTAGACAAGCACTCTAATGCTAAGCCACATTCCCAGCCCCAAAACAAGAGTGTTTTTTTCCCTTTGTTGTTGTTTTTGTTTTCTTGTGTATTTGTGTGTCTTTGGGAGGGTATGGGAGGACCACAGAAATAGAGGGATAAATGGTGAATAAATGGAACAGATACTATATAGTTTGTAGGTGGGGATGGGAGGAAAAAACTGGGAGAGCAAGGGAATGGATAACATTGTCCAAAAAGAAATGTACTCTTGACCTGACTTATGTAACTGTAACCCCTCTGTGCATTACCTTTTTTTTTTTTTGTCGGTCATGGAGCTTGAACTCTGGGCCTGGGTATTGTCCCTGAGCTCTTTACCTCAAGGCAAATGCTCTACCACTTCAGCCACAGTGCCACTTCCAGTTTCTGGTGGTTAATTGGAAATAAGAGTTTCATGGACTTCCCTGCTTAGGCTAGCTTTGAACTCTGATCCTCAGATCTCAGCTTCCTGAGGAGCTAGGATTACAAGCGTAAGCCATCAGCACCCTGCTGCATTACCTTTTAGTAACAATAAATACACAAATAAATTTATTTTACAATTATTAGAAAAATGAATTCCAAAATTAAGAAAAGTGAAGAAACAGGTAGGTCAGGAGAGGTGGATAAAAATGTTGAAAGGGGCTGGGCACTGATGGCTCTCGCCTGTAATCCTAGCTACTCAGGAGGCTGAGATCTAAGGATTGCAATTCAAAGCCAGCCAGAAAACCCTAAGTGGTGCTATGGCTTAAAGTGGTACAGCACTAGATTTGAGCACAAAAGCTCAGAGATTGCCCTCATTCAAGCCTCATGACCAACAACAACAACAAAAAAGTTGTTTTTTGGAAATGGAGTCTCTATTGAACTTTTTTGCCTAGGCTAGCTTTGAACCATGATCCTCTAGATCTTAGCCTCCTAAATAGCTAGAATTACAGAAATGAGCCACTGGTGCTTGATCACACATCACTTAAAAAAATTTTTTTTTAAAAAATGAACATAACCTAGTGAGTTATAAAAAGGCTAAGTTCAGAAAAATGTTGATTGTTGTAAATGTTTCTTTTTTGGGGGGTCCGGTTGTGGGGCCTGAAGTCTGGGCCTGGGCACTGTCTCTCAGCTCTTCAGCTCAAGGCTAGCGCTCTACCACTTGAGCCACAACGCCACTTCTGGCTTTTTATTTTTTGCTTATGAGGAATCGAACCCAGGGTCTCGAGCATGCAAGGCAAGAGCTCTACTACTGAGCCACCTTTCCAGCCCCTGTCGTAAGGTTCTTAAGCAACTTAAGTTTTCACATTTGTTTGAGACAAGGTCTCTTTATATATAAAATCCAGGCTGACCTCATCTTCCTGGGCTGGGATTTAGGCCTGTGCTGCCACTATGTCTAGCTCAATTTAAAATTTTAAAATATTTAATTAGGCCAATAAGTCGGCAGTCATGATAGAATCTATCAGTCAGCCTCCATGTTAGAATCCTTTCTATCTCCCTCCCTTACTTCCACCTTTCTTCACCTACCTCATTTCTGCAGGTCTCAACAGGTGTACAAAGTCAGAGTTGCCATTTTGTTCACTGTCTAGGTTTCCTGGCCAGAGTGACTGTCAAAGGATGAGCCTAATCATCATGTCCATTTATGTGGAAATATACAAGGTAAGAAAGAGAAGTCTCTTTGTGTTCTTGCCTGCCTCTTCCCTCAAGACAATTTCATTTCTCAAAATAACTTCTGCCAAATGGAGTATAAATTTTCTGATATGTCCCACATGTAATGACAACAATAGGAAATACATAATACTATGTGTCAGACAATGTTCTAAGACTGCAAATATTATCTTTACAGTGACTCATGAGATACCTATCATTATGATGCCTATTTTACAGGTGAGAAAACTGAGACAGATAAATTAACACACATCACATACATATATACATTGTTTTAACTACAATGGCTGTTACTGTGCTTCTCAGCAATTATTTATTTTCTATCATATTCTCATCTCAGGACATAAAGGCCTACTTAACCTTTCAGTACCACTCTGTAGTGTTTTGTTTTGTTTTCTCTTGTCAGTCTTGGGGTTTGAACTTAGGTCCTGGGGGATCTCCCTGAGATTTTTGCTCAAGGCTACTGCTCTACCACTTAAGTGACAGCTCTACTTCAGGCTATTTGTAGTTAATTCGAGTGAAGAGTTTCAGTGACTTTCCTGCACAGCTGGCTTTGAACTGTTATCCTCACATCTTAGCTTCCTAAGTAGGATTACAGCCATAAGCTATTGGTGCCTAGCATATAATATTTTTAATAACTTTCTGACCCAAGCCCCTGTCAAAGAACAGCTATTGTTTAGTTGCTTTGGGTTCTTCATTATTATGAACAAGACTGCAATGAAGTGGCCCAAATTGTAGAGCACCAGCCATGAGCAAAAAGGCTGAGTGAGCCGGGCACCAGTACCTCACACCTGTAATCCTAGCTACTCAGGAGGCTGAGATCTGAGGATCAAGGTTCAAAGCCAGCCCGGGCAGGAAAGTCTGTGAGACTCTTATCTCAAATAAACCACTTGAAAACGGGAAATGGTGCTGTGGCTCAAGCGGTAGAGCACTCGCCTTGAGCTGAAGAGCGCTCGCCTTGAGCTGAAGAGCACAAGGACAGCTCCCAAGCCCAGAGTTCAAGCCCCATGACTGACCAAAAAAAAAAGGCTGAGTGAGAATTCGAAGCCTAAAGCCTAAAGTTCAAGACCCAGTACTGGAACAAAAGAAGGGGGGGAGGTGGAGCCAGACACAGGAGGCTCATGCATGTAATCCTAGCTACTCAGAAGGCTGAGGCCTGAGGATCACAATTCAAAGGCAGCCCCAGTAGGAAAGTCTGTGAGTCTCTAATCTCCAAAAACCAGAAGTGGCACTATGGTTCAAGTGGTAGAGCACTAGCCTTGAGCTGAAGAGCTGAGGATCAGTGCTTCAAGCCCTACAACCAACAAAAAAAAAAAAAAAAGAGGGAGAAAGAAAGAGACTACAACGAATATGCTTTTATGATGCATACCAGAGGTATATACTTCTACAGTAAGCAAACATCTATGCTGTGCTCATAGAAAGTAGCATTTCTAGTTCAAAAGACTTATGCATTAAAAATTTTAATAGACACACCTCAAATTTGTCTTTGAGGAAATTACACCAACTTAGATATATTTGAACAATCAAGTAGAAGAACATTCACACTGGACTGAGAATGTAGCTTAGTGGTAACGTGCTTGACTAGCATTGCATGAGGCCCTGGGTTCAATTCCTTAGTACTACATAAAGAGAAAAAGCCAAAAGTGGCACTATTGCTCAAGTAATAGCCTTGAGCAAAAGAAGCTCAGGGATAGATCCCTGGACCTCAGTTCAAGCCCCAGGACTGGCAAAACATTATTATTTCTTCCAATCTATAAAAAAATGGTACAATATTTTGTTAGTTTTCATTCTTTAACCATAAGGGATATTGAAGTTCTTTTCAAATGTTTATTGGCCAATCTATACACTGCCTTTATGAAACTACATTTATTTGTGAATGTGGTTTATAAATTGTTTATTACCTCTACAGTTTAGTTACTTTTCTAGTTGCACAAGAACTTTCTGAATATCATGTGTAATTTCTTTTTTTTTTTTTTTGGGGGGGGGGTCCAGTCATGGGACCTGAACTCTGGGCCTGGGTGCTGTCCCTCAGCTCTTCAGCTCAAGGCTAGCGCTCTACCACTTGAGCCACAGCACCACTTCCGGATTTTTTTTTCTGCTTATGTGGTGCTGAGGAATCGAACCCAGGGCCTCATGCATGCAAGGCAAGCGCTCTACCTTCCCAGCCCCCATGTGTAATTTCTTATACAATTAAAATCACCTCTCTGAGCAGCTGTTCTTTCTTGGTGTCTGATTTTTACCCAGATCTTATTAATGTTATTTCTAAACAGAAATGGTGCTTGACTATATAGACAAGAGAGCCTCATTTCTGCAGACATCACTTTTGTAGGGCATCCAGCCCTGACTGTTCATTAATATTCCCCTCCAGTGCATAATGCAGTGAGGAGGCTGACAGACAGGATGTGACAACCCATCATTAAGAGAAGGTCGCTGTTTGGGATTTTGCTTCTAGAAGGTCTATTGCTTCCCAGTTGGATGGTGGCACCTTACAGATTAGGATTATCTATGCAAGTTAAATCTCTCCTATGAATACCAATGAAATGGGTTGTCTATGATTCCAGGTCAAAAATACCTTTGGAACTTTGTTCCCAGGGTTATTAGCCAGAGCAAGAAGGCAGAAACAGACTCAAACTGCCACCACCCAGACAGACTATGTCAAAATGAAGTTAAAGTTTGAGCCATGCTATAACATAAGCCTGAGGATTGGTTATTAAATATGGTTGTCAGGCACCAGTGGCTCATACCTATAATCCTAGCTATTCAGAAGGCTGAGATCTGAGTATCACAGTTCAAAGCCAGCCTGGGCAGGAAAGTCCATGAGACACTTATTCCAATTAACTACCACAAAACCAGAAGTGGTATTGTGGCTCAAGTGGCAGAGCACTTGCCTTGAGCTGAATAGCTGAGGGACAATGCTCAGGCCCAGAGTGTAACCCCAGGACTGACAAAAAAAGAAGAGCCGGGCGCTGGTGGCTCACGCCTGTAATCCTAGCTACTCAGGAGGCTGAGATCTGAGGATCGCGGTTCAAAGCCAGCCCGGGCAGGAGAGACTGTGAGACTCCTATCTCCAATAAACCACCAGAAAGCCGGAAGTGGCGCTGTAGCTCAAGTGGTAGAGCGCTCGCCTTGAGCTGAAGAGCTGAGGGACAGCGCCCAGGCCCAGAGTTCAAGCCCCACGACCGACAAAAAAAAAAAAAGAAGAAAATTGTAGACCAGGGATTTGAAAATATCTGCCTTCACATTAAGTGCCTTAAAACTAGAAATGGTAAGGGCTTGGCCAGAAGCTGCAGCCTAGCTCATAGCACCTAGCCTACTCTGCCCCAAGACTCCTTAAAGCTCAAGGTGACATACTGAGTTTACTATTTACTGAGTAACAGAAAATTTCCCTAAACCTATCATCTCCAAAATGTTCTTTTAGCACATTGTTAAAATAAGTGCTTAATAAACAATGATTGTAGTGGTAATAAAAAATATATACCTAAAATTGTTTGAGCATTTACCACATAGCAGAAGCTGCTTGAATTGCTTTCCATACCTAAATGTACTTATCCCTCACAGTAATGTGCTCATAAGTAATATCACCCCACTTTTTTTTGGGGGGGGGGTTCCAGTCGTGGGGCCTGAACTCTGGGCCTGGGCACTGTCCCTCAGCTCTTCAGCTCAAGGCAAGTACTCTACCACTTGAGCCACAGCGCCACTTCCGGCCTTTTTTTTCCTGCTTATGTGGTGCTGAGGAATCGAACCCAGGGCCTCATGCATGCAAGACAAGCGCTCTACCACTGAGCCACCTTCCCAGCCCCCCCTTTTTTTTTGCTGAGTAGTATTCAGATAAATTAGGGCCTAGAGAAGTTAAATATTTTATTTTTATTTTATTTTATTTTTTTGTTGGTTGTGGGGCCTAAACTCTGGGCCTGGGTGCTGTCCCTCCCTCAGCTCTTCAGCTCAATGCTAGCATTCTACCACTTGAGCCACAGTGCTACTTCTGGCTTTTTCTGATTATGTGGTGTTGAGGAATCCAACTTAGGGCCTTATGCATGCCAGGCAAGTTCTCTACCACTGAGCCACTTTCCCAGCCCAAGAGAAGCTAAATAAAGTTACTTTTTTTGGTGCCAGTCCTGGGACTTGAACTTGTCCCTGAGCATATTTTCTCAAGTCTAGTGCTCTACCACTTGAACCACAGCTCCATTTCTGGCTTTTGTGTGTGTGATTAATTATAGATAAGTCTTAATTATAGTTAAGAGTCTGACTGGGCTGGCATTGAACAGAGATCCTCAGATCTCAGCCTGCTGAGTATATAGGCTAACAGTTGTGAGTCACCAATGCTTGGCTGAAAGTTATTCATGTTTTTGTTTTGTTTTGTTTTGTATTATTTAGTTTTGTTTTGCCAGTCCTGGGGCTTGAACTCAAAGCCTGGGCTCTGTCACTGAGCCTCTTTGTGCTCAAGGCTAGCAATCTACCACTTGACCCACAGCGCTTCTTCTGGCTTTTTCTGAGTAATTTATTGAATGAGATATGAGTCTCTCAGACTTTCCTGCCTGGGCTGGCTTTGAACTGTGATCCTCAGATCTCAGCCTCCTGAGTAGCTAGGATTACAGGCATAAGCCACCAACATCCAACTTGTGTGTGTGTGCGTAGCAGTTCTGGAGTTTGAACTCAAGGCCTGGGTGCTGTTCTTGGGGTTTTTTTGTTTTGTTTTAAATAAGTTTTTTATTGTGAAAATACTGTACAGAGGGGTTACAGTTACTTGAGCAAGGTAATGAGTACATTTCTTATCAAGCATTGTTGACTCTTCCTTTGTTTTTCCCCTACTATGCCATCCCTCCCACCTCCTCACCTCATCCTACCCCTAGCCTAAATTGTAAAGTTCATTTTTCGACAGTGTCTTGTACATCTCCTTGCAATGGGTCAATCTGTATCCCTATTTAAACAATTTTCCCTTCCCCTCCCCAAATTATATCAGCATCAAAAACAGTGAAAAAAGCAGTTATACAGTGGGGGAACATACAAAGCAACAAAAAAAAAATCACATGGTACCTTATAAATACGTTAGAAACAAAACAAGGAAGAAAAAAACACTTGTGTCCCTATCTTGGGATTCATTTCGCTTAACATCATCTTATCTGACCTTTTCTGCTTGTCCCCAACATATCCTAGATATTGCAAATAAGGGAAGCCATGGGACCTATGTTTCTTCGGGCCTGGCTTACTTCACTTAATGTAATTTTTTCCAAGTCTTTCCATTTCCTAACAAATGGGGTAATGTCATTCTTTCTGATGGAAGCATAGAATTCCATTGTGTATATATACCACATTTTCTTGATCCATTCATCTACTGAGGGGGATCTGGGTTGGTTCCATGTCTTAGCTATGGTAAATAATGCTGCAATAAGCATAGTTGTGCTGGTAGCTTTAGTATGGTCTTGTTTAAAAATATGGAATGCTTCACCAATTTGTGTGTCATCCTTGTGCAGGGGCCATGCTAATCTTCTCTGTATCATTCCAATTTTAGTATGTGCTGCAGAAGCGAGCACCCTGAGTTGTTGTTGTTGTTGTTGTTATTTTCTTTTGTCAGTCATAAGGCTTGAACTCTGGGCCTGAGCGCTGTCCCTGCACTTTTCAGCTCAAGGCTAGTGCTCTACCACTTAAGCCACAGCGCCACTTCTGGTTTTCCAGTGGTTTATTGGAGATAAGAGTCTCACAGACTTTTCCTGCCGGGGCTGGCTTTGAACCATAAGCCTTAGATCTCAGCCTCCTGAGTAGCTAAGATTACAGGTGTGAGCCACCGGCACCCACCTGTCCCTGAGTTTTTGTGCTCAGGACTAGAGCTCTCCCAAGTGAATCATAGCTTCATTTCTGGCTTTTGGCAGTTAAGTGGAGATAAGAGTCTCACTAACTTTCCTGCCTGGGTTGGCTTCAAACCACAATCCCCAGATCTCAGCATCCAAAGTAGCTAGGATTACAGGTATAAGCCTCTGGTACTCAGCCTTTTTTTTCTTCTGTAAACAATCCCTAATCTGTTTAACTGTACCTCTCTACCAAATAATAACACTATTTCTTTCTTTTTTGGGGGAGGGTCCGGTCGTGGGGCCTGAACTTTGGGCCTGGGCGCTGTCCCTCAGCTCTTCAGCTCAAGGCTAGTGCTCTACCACTTGAGCCACAGCGCCACTCCCGGCTTTTTTTCTTTTTGCTTATGTGGTACTGAGGAATTGAACTCACGGCCTCATGCATGCAAGGCAAGCGCTCTATCACTGAGCCACCTTCCCAGCCCCCAAACACTATTTATCTACTTGATGCTTCTCTGCCTTTCCATCCTGTTGACAATTAGCTCATTGAAAGAGGAAACAATCCAACAGCAACTTTTAAAATTGTTTTTGTCAGTCATGGGGCTTCAACCTAGGGCATGGGCACTGGCCCTTGGCTTTTTCACTCAAGTCTAGCACTCTACCATTTTTGAGTCATAGCACCCTTTTGGTTTTCTGGTGGTTAATTGGAAATAAGAGTCTCACAGACTTTCCTGCTCTGGCTGGCTTCAAACCGAAATCCTCAGATCTCAGCCTCCTGAGTAGCTAGGAATATAGGCATGAACCACTGGCCCCTGACTTCAATGGCAATTTTTTTTTTGTCAGTTGTGGGACTTGAACTTTGGACCTGGGCACTGTCCCTCAGCTCATCAGCTCAAAGTAAGTGCTCTACCATGTGAGCCATAGCGCCACTTCTGGTTTTTGGTAGTTAACTGGAGATAAGAGTCTTATGGACTTTCCTACCTGGGCTGGTTTTGAATCGTGATCCTCAGATCTCAGCCTCCTGAGCAGCGAGGAGTACAGGTGTGAGCAACCAGCACCCAGCCTTCAATGGCAATTTTTATAATATACTTTTACAAATAGTAAGAAAATCTCCTTCAGTAAGTAGAAAACCATATCATTATGTCAGTATCTTTTTTCTTTTTTTTGTCGGTCGTGGGGCTTGAACTCTGGGCCTGGGCGCTGTCCCTCAGCTCTTCAGCTCAAGGCGAGTGCTCTACCACTTGAGCTACAGCGCCACTTCCGGTTTTCTGGTGGTTTATTGGAGATAAGAGTCTCACGGTCTCTCCTGCCCGGGATGGCTTTGAACCGAGATCCTCAGATCTCAGCCTCCTGAGTAGCTAGGATTACAGGCGTGAGCCACCAGCGCCCGGCTTATGTCAGTATCTTTAAACTTTAGGTGAAAAGTAGAAAAAACTATGCAGGTATTGGTGGCTCATGCCTGTAATCCTAGCTACTCAAGAGGCTAAGATCTGAGCATCATGGTTCGAAGTCAGCCCAGACAAGAAAGTCTGTGAGACTCTTATCTCCAGTTAATGATAAAAAAAAAAAGGGGGGGGGGCTGGGAAGATGGCTTAGTGGTAGAGTGCTTGCCTTGCATGCATGAGGCCCTGGGTTTGATTCCTCAGCACCACATAAGCAAAAAGAAAAAAAGCCGGAAGTGGCGCTGTGGCTCAAGTGGTAGAGTGCTAGCCTTGAGCTGAAGAGTTGAGGGACAGCACCCAGGCCCAGAGTTCAGGCCCCATGACCGGACCCAAAAAAAAAAAAAGCTGGACATGGACCTGTGGTTCAAGTAATAGAGTACTAGCCTTGAATTGCGAAAGGTCAGGGAGAGTTCAAGTCAGAACCAGAAAAAAAAAAAAAGTAGGAAAAACTAGACTAGAAAAAGAATGGAAAATGGAAATTAACAATTGATCAAGGTTACAAAGCACAGATTTTTCTTTTTTTCTTTTTTTTTGGGGCGGGGGTCCAGTTGTGGGGGCCTGAACTTTGGGCCTGGGCACTGTCCCTTAGCTCTTCAGCTCAAGGCTAGCACTCTACCACCTGAGCCACAGTGCCACTTCTGGCTTTTTTCTTTTTGCTTATTTGGTGCTAAGGAATAGAACCCAGGGCCTCATGCATGCAAGACAAGCGCTCTACCACTGAGCTACCTTCCCAGCCCCGAGATTTTTCTCTTGACAACATGTTTCTCCTTTAATTTATGTACCATTTTATATTCTTTAATGTTAGATGCATCACGTATTGGTGGCTAGTACTGAGCAGAGGCTCAACAAGTATCTATTATATGAATGAAAAACAGTGTTATACAATACCCAATTGTTATATATCCCAACACAGGCCCATTTTCACAACTGTATACCTGCCTAGAAACTATATGCTCACAGGTCTTAGCCAATTGCATGTTTAATTAAGACAAGTAGTTAATTAAAGTCTTCTTTACAAGAACAAAGCACAAGAGATATATACTCTTATTTTATAAAGATGGCTTCTGATAAAGATAAAACCTTCTTATACCTAAGTCTCTTCTCCTTAATAATTAATGAAGTTTTCTCCAAACACAGGGCTTCTTAGTTTCACTCCTGCCATTTCCAGGATGGCCTGGCTTCCATTATTCTTATCTGAAATTTTAGAAGATTTTTTTCAGTACTTATTCAGCTCAATTTAACCAATCCCTTCATGCAGAAGAATTAAAACAAGTTTATTCAAAAGTGACTCTTCTTGAGGCAACTTCTATAATCTTTCCTTTCTGTAAAAATCTGAGAAGCTAACACAAAACAATGATTTAATCAGGACAAGTATAACTGAGGCTGGTACTATAAAGAATTACCACACCATACAGCCACCAAAGTGACCAAGTTTAGCTGCTTCTAGAAACCAATGATGTTCTTCTTTCTTTCTTTTTTTTTTTTTTTTTTTTTTTGCTGGTCCTGGGCCTTGAACTCAGGCCCTGAGCCTCTCTGTACTCAAGGCTAGTATTCTATCACTTAAGCCATAGCACCATTTCCAGCTTTTTCTGTTTATGTGGTATTGAGGAATTGAACCCAGGGCTTCATGCATGCTAGAGAGCCACTCCATCATTAAGCCACATTCCCAGCCCTCATCTTATTTCTTTAAGATTGGTTATAAAGAATGTTCCAAATGAATTTTAATATTTGTCTTCTAAAACTACACTGAATTATGGAACTGTAAAACAAGTTAAGATGTATATGTTACATAATGGTCTTGAATTGACATGGGGAAAGTCAACTTCTTTGGTCTCAATGTCTTTATCTCAAAAACAGATTAATTCACACAATGATTATAAAAGTTAAAGTGCCAGGATAAAGGTAAAAGTTATATATAAGTTACAACAAAAGCATATATTAAATACAGTTTCAAAGTTGAGCACTGGTGGCTCATGCCTATAATCCTAGCTACTCAGACAGTTGAAATCTGAGGATCACAGTTTATAGCCAGCCTGGGCAGGAAAGTCCATGAGACTCTTATCTCCAATTAACCACCAGAAAACCAGAAGTGGTGCTGTGACTTGAGTGGTAGAACGTTCACCTAGAGCTAAAATGCACAGGGACAGTGCCCAGGCCCAAAGTTCAAGTCCCATGACTGACCAAAAAAAAAAAAAGGCAGAAATAGAGCTGTGGCTCAAGTGGTAGAGCACTAGCTTGAGCAAAAGAAGCTCAGGAACAGCAGTCAGGCCCTGAGTTCAAGCCCTAAGACCAGCACAAAACATAAACAAAAACAAAAACACAATTTCAAGCCAGTGCTGTGAAAAATAATGGGATTTTAAAAACAAGGCAGGGGCTGGGAAGGTGGCTCAGAGGTAGAGTGCTTGCCTTGCATGCATGAGGCCTTGGGTTCGATTCCTCAGCACCACATAAGCAAAAAGAAAAAAGCCGGAAGTGGCACTGTGGCTCAAGTGGTAGAGCCCTAGCCTTGAGCTGAAGAGCTGAGGGACAACGCCCAGGCCCAGAGTTCAGGCCCCACGACCGGACCCAAAAATAAAAATAAAAACAAGGCAATTCAATGATGAGAAATAAGAATAAATTAGAAACAGTTAGTGTCTGGTTCCAGTAGGTGTTAACAAGAAAGTCCTTGTTTGAAGTAGTTGCTGAAAAATCTTATCATTACACTTTCCTTGAAATGGCATGTAGTAAGGAAAAAAATTTCATCTTTCTTCAGAGGAGGGAAGCAGAAGAAAATTGTAAGTTACCTAATGATTTTAATCAATTAGGTTCTAATTTAGCTATGCATGATTTTTAGAAGCATAATGAGAGCTGAAAGAGTAGTATTATCCAGCCTTAACATCTCTGAAAGATGTCTACACTGGTAGTAAAAACAGTGGCCTGAATCCTGGGAACACCTCAGAAAGCCTGTACTCAGATGGAACTGAATCCCAACTGTGACTGTATGGAAGCTTTTGTCCTGCAACCTTCAGAAATCTTCAGACTACTGCCTGATTTGAACCCAGATAGAACTACCTCATTCTAGCTGTTGTCCTTAAAAAAAAAAAAAAAAATCTACCAACACACTACCACTGTGGACTGCAAACCAAAGCAAGCCTTGTTAAAATGAGAAGTGGATCATCAAGGCTTATTCATTCAACCAAATATTTATTGAGCCCTTACCATGCATTGGGCAGTTCTCTAAGCCTAAGGCTAATACAATATTAACAACGACAGACAAGGTCTCTGCTTTCATGAAATTTCCACCCTACTGGGGAAGCAGGACAATTGAAGATTGTGATTAGTGCTGGGAAGAAAATACAAAAATTAACTGAAGTGGTGGTAGGAAGGAGTCAGCTACTTCAGATAGTGGTTAGGGAAAGCTTTGAGTGAATGACAGAGCTGAAAGGTGAGGAGGAGGATATAGGAAGGCAGCTAGGTGAAGAGAAGTGATGGAGTTTTTTGGGCAAAGGAAATAGCAAATGTAGACCCTGAAGTAGTAATAGTATGTCTGAGGAGTGATTGAGGAGGAAAGTATGAAATGACTGAATGATGAATGGCAGCAGATAAGAAAAACTTACAAGTGATGGTAATGGATTTTAATATTTGATTCTAGGTGGGATGCAAAACTTTTTAAGTAAAGTTGTGAAAAAATATTGTGTGTGAAACTGGGCACCAGTGGCTCATGCCTGTAATCTTAGCTACTCAGGAGGCTGAGATCTGAGGATCATGGTTCAAAGCCAGCCCTGTCAGGATAGTCCATGAGACTCTTATCTCCAATAAACTACTAGAAAACCAGCAGTGGCACTGTGGCTCAAACAGTAGAGCGCTTGGCTTGAGCTGAAGAGTGCAGGGATAACACCCAAGCCCAGAGTTCCAGAACTACAACCGAAAAAAAAAAAATGTGTATGGTGCTCGCTTTGGCAGCACATATACTAAAAAAAATTGTGTGTGCAAAATCAGATACATTTCGTATGAATACTCAGTTGTTTAGAAATATGCATCATAGCTGCAAAATAAAAAGGTTTTCATACAGATTATAATCTTATAAGGAAGCAATAATTCAAAAGCAGTGTTAAACTAAGAAAAGAAACAAAAATAAGATGCTAAGGACAGCAAGCCATTCATTCAAATACAAGAAATTAGAAAATAAACTTTCTGAGCCAGGTATGGTGGCACATGCTTTGTAATCCAAGCACAGGGAGTCTGGGCAAGATGACTGGAAGTTCAAGAACAGTTTACTACATAGAGTTCTAGGTCAAGCTGGGCTATATAGAGACTTAATCAGTCAATCAATATAAGAAAAAATGCTTTTGTATAAAAATTATATTTAATTTGGGTTCTTAAGGAAGAAGGTGTTACTCAAAGTGAGTGGAGCAGAAGGAGCCCTGGGCTACTGGAACTGCATGAGCAAAGGCACAGAAGCAGGAAAGGGCAGGGTGGGACCAGGAAACTGAATCACCTTATTGCTGCAAGGCCAAAAGGGTGTCTGGAGATAAGCCTGGAATAATAAACTGTGGTGGGAATGGCATCTTGCAAGACACGTATGCAACTTTAGACTTAATTTACTTGGGTACTGGTTCCCCTTAAGGATGTTTATGAATCTCTTCTAGTACTTGTTAAAACTGCAGAGTCCCAGACTTGTCCCCAGAGACACTGGTTTCAGGTTTAGATTGGACCTGAGAATTTACTAGTTTAGTCAACACCCAAATGATTCTAAGCTAGGCAATTGAGGATAACTATACCTTGAAAATAAATGCTCTGATAATTAGCTTTTATGACAACATTAAACTAAAAGGGAAATTCTGAAGCCAATTCTAAGGTTTGCTCAAAGGCTCTGGCAAAAAAGAGGATCTGAGCCAGGTGCTGGTAACTCATGACTGTAATTCTAGCTACTCAGAAGGCTGAGATCTGTGTACTATTGCTTGAAATCAGCTTGGCCAGGAAAGTCCAGGAGATTCTTATCTCCAGCCATCAAGAAGCTGGAAATAGCCGGGCGCTGGTGGCTCACGCCTGTAATCCTAGCTACTCAGGAGGCTGAGATCTGAGGATCGCAGTTCAAAGCCAGCCCGGGCAGGAGAGACCGTGAGACTCCGATCTCCAATAAACCACCAGAAAACCGGAAGTGGCGCTGTAGCTCAAGTGGTACAGTGCTCGCCTTGAGCTGAAAAGCTGAGGGGCAGTGCCCAGGCCCAGAGTTCAGGCCCCACGACCACCCAAAAAAAAAAAAAAAAGAAGAAGCTGGAAATGGTGCTGTGGCTCAAGTTGTAGCGTGCTAGCTTGAGCATAAAAAGCTCTCAGAGCTGGGCGCCAATGGCTCAGGCCTGTAATCCTAGCTACTCAGGAGGCTGAGATCTGAGGATCTTGGTTCAAAGCCAGTCCAGGCAGGAAAGTCCGTGAAACTCTTATCTCCAATAAACCACCAGAAAACTGGAAGTGGCACTGTGGCTCAAGTGGTAGAGTGCTCGCCTTGAGCTGAAGAGCTGAGGGACAACATCCAAGCCCAGAGTTCAAGCCCCAGGATGGACCAAAAAAAAAAAATTCACAGGCTGGCACTGGTGGCTCACACCTGTAATCTTATCTACTCAGGAGTCTGAGATCTGAGGGTCAAGGTTTAAATCCAGCCCAAACAGAAAAGGGTTGACATTGATCAAATTATATTGCATTCATAAACTGCTTTGTTAAATGGAAACTCCTTTGTACAATTAGTTAAAGATAATAATAATAATAATAATAAAAATTAAGCTGGTGCCAATGGCTCATGCTTGTAATCCTAACTATTCAGGAGGCTGAGATCTGAGGATTGTGGTTCAAAGCCAGTGGGGGAAGAAAAACTCCCTGAGACACTCTTATCTCCAATTATCCACTCAAAAATCAGAGGTGGAAAGTGGTGCTGTGGCTCAAGTGGTACAGCGCTAGCCTTGACCTGAAGAGCTCAGGAATGACACCCAGGTCCTGAGTTCAAGCCCCATGACTAACAACAATAGTAACAAGAAAAGATGAGCATTCACAATCACTTGTAGGTGGAAATGTTAGTTTTGTCCAGTCTTTATGAAAAAGTAATTTAGGAGATTTTAGTATTTTTAAATTTTCATGCCCTTTTCACCCAGTCATTCCATTTACAGGGATCTAACTTTCAAAAATGGTGATTTGCATAAATATTAATGTATATATTTGTTTTCACTTTTTAGTAATGTTGTAACAATCAATAGACCTAAGTGCACAGTTAAATTATGCAACATCGATATAACAAGGTATAGAGTACTAAACATCCATCAAAATTGTTTTCAAAGGCAGGCACATATTTGTCTGAGGTCCTAACTGCTCAGAAGGCTGAAGCTAAAGGATCCTTTGAACCGAGGAAGGAGTTCAACAGCCTGGACAACAAAGCAAGACTGGCTCTAAAGAAAAAGACGGGCTGGGAAGGTGGCTCAGCGGTAGAGCGCTTGCCTTGCATGCATAAGGCCCTGGGTTCGATTCCTCAGCACCACAAAATCAGAAAAAGCTGGAAGTGGCACTGTGGCTCAAGTGGTAGAGTGCTAGCCTTGAGCTGAAGAGCTGACGGACAGTGCCCAGGCCCAGAATTCAGACCCCATGACAGAAAAAAAAAGAAAAAGATGCTGGGCACCAGTGGCTCATGCTTGTAATCCTAGCTACTCCAGGCTGAGATCTGAGGATCGTGGTTCAGGAAAATCTGTGAGACTCTTATCTTCAATTAACCACTAGAAAACAGGAACTGGCACTGTGGCTCAAGTGGTAGAGCACTAGCTTTGAGTTGAAGAGCTCAGGGACAGCACCCAGGCCAAGAGTTCAAGCTCTAAAACTAGAAAAGGAAGAGAGAGAGGAGTTCAAGCTGTACAACTGGAAAAGGAAGAGAGAGAGAGAGAGAAAGGGTTCAAGCTCTACAACTGGAAAAGGAAAAGAGAGAGAGAGAGAAAGAAAGGGAGGGAGGGAGGGAGAGGGACAGAGAGGGGGAAGGAGAGGGAGAGGGAGAGAGAGAGAGAGACAGAGAGAGGGAGAGGGAGAGGGAGAGGGAGAGGGAGGAGGGACAGAGAAAGGATGAGAGAGGAAGAGGAAGAGGAAGAAAGAGAAAAACATAAATTGTTTCCAAAATAATTTTTTTGGGGGGTGGGTGATTGGAGTAAGAGTCTCATGGACTTTCCTGACTACGCTGTCTTTGAACCATGATCCTCAAATCTCAGTCTCCTTAGTAGCTAGGATTACAGGCATGAGCCATCGGTGCCCAGCTCCAAAATAATTTTGATGCTATGATAAAGCAGATACTCCTGGACATGGTGATATATGCCTATAATCCTAACCTATCATCCCACAACTCCAGAAATTTAAGGAAGGAGAACTATACATTTCATGTCAAGCTGTATTATATATAGCTGTACTATATGAATCGTTACTTATGCTTTTGTGTATGTTGTATGTATTTATGTTTGTGCATGTATACATGTATGAGTATCAAAAAAAAGACTGAAAGCATAAGGTGGTTCTCTCTGGAATCAATTATAGAATATGTACTGTCTTCTTTCTTCTTCTTCTTCTTTTTTTTTTGACCAGTCCTGGAGCTTGAACTCAGGGCCTGGGCACTATCCCTGAGCTTCTTTTCCTCAAGGCTAGTGCTCTACCACTTGAGCCACAATACCACTTCTGGCCTTTTCTATTTATGTGGTGCTGAGGAATTGAACTCAGGGGTTCATTCATGCTAGGCAAACACTCTACTACTACTAAGTCACCTTCCTAGCCTTGGGCTGTCATCTTTATAACTTTTTTTTCCAGGTTTCCATTAATGATTATGTATGTGTTTGCATACCTGAAAATAAGAAATATATGTGTGTGAGGGCTGGGAAGGTGGCTCAATGGTAGAGTGCTTGCCTAGCATGCATGAAGTCCTGGGTTCAATTACTCAATACCACATAAACAGAAAAAGCTGGAAGTGGTGCTGTGGCTCAAGTGGTAAAGTGCTAGCTTTGGGCTGAAGAGTTGAGGGACAGCACCCATCTCAGAGTTCAGGGCCCACGACTAGCAAAAAAAAAAAAAAAAAAGAAAGAGAGAGAACTTTGAGAGTCTCTTAAAATAATTTAACTTCACTTAGAGAATAACCAAGTAATTTAACTTCCTATTGAAAAAAAGATATATTGTAATGGGGAGAAAGATGAAAGGGGTGTTGTTAATGTGTTTTGTACTTAACTGATTTGTTGAATGGTAACCCCTTTGTACACTACTTAAAGATAACAATGCAGTTGTTGTTTTTTCTTTGATCTGTCCTGGGGCTTGAATTCTGGGCTTGGGCCCTGTCCCTGCTCTCTTCAGCTCAATGCAAGTGCCTTACTGCTTGAGTCACAGCGCCACTTCTGGTTTTCTAGTGGTTTATTGGAGATAAGAGTCTCCAGTGGTGCTGTGGCTCAAGTGGTAGAGTGCTAGCCTTGAGCTGAAGAGCTGAGGGACAGCGCCCAGGCCCAGAGTTTAAGCCCCATGACCGACAAAAAAAACAAAACAAAAAAAATTTGGGGGCTGGGAAGGTGGCTCAGTGGTAGAGCGCTTGCCTTGCATGCTTGAGGCCCTGGGTTCGATTCCTCAGCACCACATAAGCAAAAAAAGAAAAAAGCCGGAAGTGGCACTGTGGCTCAAATGGTAGAGCGCTAGTATTGAGCTGAAGAGCTGAGGGACAGTGCCCAGGCCCAGAGTTCAGGCCCCACGACTGGACCCAAAAAAAAAAAAAAGTCTCAAGGACTTTCCTGCCCGGGGTGGCTTTGAACCATGATCCTCAGATCTCAGCCTCCTGAGTAGCTAGGATTACAGGCGTGAGCCACCGACACCCAGCTAACAATACAGTTTTAAGTAATTAATTAAGCTTGTCACTGGTGGCTGGCACTATAATCCTAGCTACTCAGGAGGCTGAGATCTGAGGATTGAAGTTTGAAGCCAGCCAGCACAGGAAAAGTCTGCAAGACTCCTAACTCCAATAAACTACTCAGAAAAACCTGGATGTGTCACCGTGGTTCAAGCACTAGACCGTTAGCTCTGAGCAAAAGAAGCTGAGGGGCAGCTCCCAGGCTCTGAATCCAAGTTCCAGGACTGTGAAAAAGGGGGGAAAGTTAGAGAGGAGGGGAAGAGGGAAAGAGAAAAAGAGAGAGAGAGAGAGAAAGAGAGAGATGTATACAGTATAAACCCAATGTGGTAACACGTACTTTATAGAATCCCAGCTCTCTGAAGGATAAAACAGGACTGAAGGTTTGAGGCTGAGCCTAGACTAACATTGAGACCCCAACTTAAACACACACATACACAAAAACACAAAACATACAAACACAAACACACACACACACACACACACACACACACACACACACATACACACACACCACACCACACCACACCATATAATCTGAGCTATGATCTGAGCCTGAGGTCTGAGGATTGGAGTGAACTGCTAGCATGGGGAAGGAAACTACAGGCTATTCCTATCACTAATCACCAAAAGCCAGAAGTGAAGGAGTGGTTCAAGTGGTAGAATAGCCTTGAGCAGAAAAAGCTTAGGGACAGTGCCTAGGTCCTAAGTTCAAGCCCCAGCACTGGCACAAATAAATGAATAAATAAATTCTAGCAACCTTCTAAAAAATTAAGTCTTGTCTTATGGGAATTATTGAAAGGTTATACATTTTTCCACCTATATAATGAGTAGAATTCCAATCTAAATCAAAGTCACCTATAGAATTAAGAAAGCCTGGAAACTATTTTTTACTATCAATTTAGATAACAAGAAATTCTTCCAATTTGTGGTTAGATAGTCGCTATAGTGAAGATGTCTAAATCCTAAATTCTCAACATTCTTTTGTGTCTGTGTGTATATTTGACTAAAAGTTCTGATATAGAGCTCTAATTTAATTACAGTTCATTGGTTAAAAAGCAAAACAAAAACAAAAAAAAGCCAAGAATCAGAAACCCTAATAGGAAAAATAATTAATAAGGTACTTGAAAACGTTTCAAGAAAACAACGTAATTGTTGTGGCTATACCAAATACATGCAAATGTACTTGATGCCTTGCCAAAATTTTCTGATAGAGCATAAACAGAAAGGAAATAACCAATGTCAACAGAATTGTGTTCAAGTGCCATGGTTTAAATTACCAAGTAAAACCATATATATATATATATACATACATATATATTCATATATATGTGTATATATATATATATGTGGAGAGCATTCAAGTCTTTTGATTATTACATCATCAAGAGTCTGCATAGAATCTTCAAATACCCTGATTCTTTCCTCTTTACCTACTTACTTTTGGAGGAAAAAAAGCAAGAAAAAGACTTTTTGTCACCCATGCAAAGCTCACATTCTACTACTGAGTTAAAACCCTAACCAAATAAGAATTTTTGAGGGTATCTTAGCAGGGAAAATGATCTTGCTCACCAAGTTATGCTTTTAATAAAACTGTTTTCACTTCTGAAACTTTCTCTTCCTAGAATTATGAGCTTGAAATCTGGCCCCACCTTTAACTAGAGTCTGGAACAAAGCTTGAATGTACGAAGTTAAACAAAGTTACACAATGAAGTAATTTTTACAAAGTGGCACTACTTTGTTAATGTTGCCAATATACTGTTCTCTTCTCAGATGTATTATGGCTCAGAGACTGAGCCTGATAACAACACTTGCTGTCCTAATAACTTACTTTTTAATTATTTACTGAACTGCCAGAAAATCAGGATCTAACCCATGTATAAAATGTCATAAAGTTGGCAGGAGAAATATTAGTGATACAAATACATAGACTGAAGAGAATCATTTACTATTACACATTTTTGTTATTGTTGTTGTTTATGTGCTTTTAATTTATTTTTAAGAAAGCAGAAGGGGATTCCCCCCCCCCCAGAAATAATCCATATTTTCTGCATTCCTACAGCATCCCATATTGGCCTCTAGTATACAAGTGACCCCTGTAGTTAAGCATGTAGCTCAGTGGTAGAACATCTACCTAGCATGGAAAAGGCACTGGCCCGGGTTTGGTCTCCAATACTACAAAAAAAAAAAAAAAAGTGACTCAATAATAGTATAAATTGTATTTTTTGGTTCAGCTTAATCCATTTGATTTTAAGTTCTTTTAGGCTGAAGACTTTTGGAATTTTGAATTCACAGGATTGACACAAGAACTCAATAAATGCTTTGTCCAAAAAAAAGAGAAATAAATGTCTAAAGAATTTACTTAGTGCATTGTATGTTGCTCTATCAAATGTAAAACAAACCAAAAAGATATGTGCATGCATATTTTATTTTGAACTTCTCTGCCAGTTTGATAACTTTTTGAAGTTTATGGTACTTCATCATCATACTGCATCCAGACCAAGTTAGGAAGTAGTTGAAATATTTATCCTTTGTGAAAAGTACTAATAGCTGGATTCAACTTATTGGTTAATCACTTAGACCAAGAGCAAAAGAGACTCGAAGGGGTATTGTCTTAAAAATTGATTTGACTAACTTGAAAAGCCAAGCCAATAAGATCTGGAATCAGGAAGATTTTTGAAAGCTGAAATTAGGTGCCAAACAATAGTAGTACAAATATCTCTCATCAGGATCAGCTAAACTCATTGTTGTAAAGCACCAATAAGGAGACCAGGAAGGGTGCCAGATGGTTCGCTTCTAGCACCTACAACTTCAGCCTTTAGTATGTGCAGCCAGGGGTGTTCGGTTACTGAATATTGACACCTAAGCATGTAGGAGACGAGTACCAGCCCAAGTACACGAGAGCGATTTGCAACGACTGCTGTATTCTCTCAGTACGCTTCAGAAGAGTCTTAAGCGTCTTACACAGAGGTCTGCTGCGGGGAGAGACAAATAATCGAAGACAGAGTGGCTAGTAAAGAAGGAAAAAAGCCGCTGAATATTAGAATATTTCCCTGAGAAGGAATGTGTGACTTCTATAGAACTGCCTGCCACCTTTCTCCACCACTCTCAAGAAGTCTACAGTTAAGAGTGTTCCGGATGGGAGTCCGGAGCGGGGGATGGGGGTGGGAGTCCGACGAGCCCGCCTTCAACTGCTAGCAAAAAGCCCTCCACAATCACCCCCACCCCCGAGCGCAGAGGTTCCGAGACTCCCGACCCCTCGCCTCGTGGCGGAGGGGCTCACGGCCCCTGGCTCCAGGTACTCCCCTCACCTCAGAAGTGGCGGGAGAAAGTGTGCGCAGAGAAGCCACCACGCATCCTCAGACTCCGGAGGACCGAGAGAGAGAAGGCCCTTACCTGGCTAAAAAGCTGTCTTGCCTCAGCGCTGTCCTGCCTAAGGTCCCCGGCGCCCGTTCCGTCTCACGCACCTGTCGCCCGCCGGGCTGCTGCACCTACACCTCTACGGCCCCGCCCCACTCCCCACTCAGAGTCCCGCCCCGGGCGCCGCCTACTGTCGCGAGGGCGCGCACGCTCGCCCGAAGGCGTACGGGAGGCGGGCCGCGTGCGCGCCACCGGCCGAGGGCGCGGCTCCCCGTGACTGCTCGGGTCGCTCTCGCGCGGCGCTGGCGTTGCGAGGGGAGTGGCTTTTTCGCCAGAGGCGTCTCCTCCTTCCACGGGCTGTTCTCTCAGGAGTTGGCGCGACGTGCCCTTTGGACTCCATTTGAGCCCTAACCCCTCTCTGATTCAAGGTTACCGCAGTTTGACTCACGAGCCACCCAGAGGTTTGGCCTAAACCGAGCAGTAGGCCAACTGGGTTCCTGGTGCTCTCTGGGTAAGTTCTGTGCAGGGAGGGTGTCTTAAGAGAAAGCCTTGTGGTGTAGTGGAAAGAGCTATACATTCACCCCTCGCTTGGCCACCTGACTTGCATTAAAGAGAGCAGATGATGTTCAAGTTGTCTAGCAGTTATTTTTATCTCAACACTCAGAATAGGTTGTGTGGGAAGGGCTTAGAGGCCACCCGGAGCCATCCATCTCCCAAAGTCTTGTCCCAGGATTCTGTGCGGCTGCACGATATGTTCATTGGTTAAACGTATCCTTTCCTCCAAGTATAGTGGGGTTTCAGTTTTCTGAAGGATTTGTGAAGTTCACTGGAGATGGAGCTCGCGTGGTAGTGTGAGGCCCTTAGTTCAAACCCCAATACCAGCACACACACACCAACAAAAGAAAGAATTCGTGAGGCTGGCTAAGTATTAGAAGGGCTAGTGGTGGTAAATGCTTATGTAAACACTCCCAAAGCAGCTAATGAAAATGTTTAAGAACAATTTCCAACAGCAGATTGCTCCACTCCTTTATTCAAGTATCTGGCGTAGACTGATTTCTGAATAAATGTAGTTCAAAGAAAAACTTTAGACAAAATGAATTGAACTGTATAAACATTAAAAGATTACTGAATAGGCATTACTTAAAGTAGAAGAGATCATCAACCTTTGCTAGTAGGCTAGACTGTAAGTCCCAAGGCAGAACAAGGAAGTAAAGAAGTTGGCTACAACTAGGCTTTGCCTTATTTGGTTATGTATGGTCACATGGTCAGTCCATAGTTATGTAACCATTGGACTGATTAGTCAGTTGGCTATCTTCAATCTAAATCAGTTTGGACGGCTTTCTGGGAACAAAAATGACCTTAGGCTGATGGCCTATTGATTATTTTGCTTTAAACTGTCAAGCATGAAGACTCTAGCCAAAGTGGCAGTCACAAGGGGAATGGTAGCAAGATATAACCTCCTCCTCCCCTCCCCCTTATGGGATCTGCACACTAGGCTAGCTCCCTACCACTGAACTGAGCCCTGCATGTTAAAGAACATAGATTTTTGTGCTCCGGTAAATGTATTCCTTGCATTTTGTTTGTCCTGGGGCTTAAACTCTGGGCCTAGGTGCTGTCCTTGAGCCTCTTTGTGCTCAAGGCTAGCATTCTATCACTTGAGCCTTGGCACCACTTCTGGCTTTTTCTAAGTAGTTTGTTTATTGGAGATAACAGTCTCCCAGACTTTTCTGCTCACCCCAGTTTCAAACTGTGATCCTCAGATCTCAGCCTTATGAGCAATTAGATTTATAGGTGTGGCCCACCAGTCCCCAGCTATCTCCCAAACTTTTTTTTTTTCCTCTCAAACTTTTAACAATTATTATTTGTGACTGGGATCGGGTAGCTCACATTGTAATCTTAGTTATTCAAGGGACATCTGAGAATCCTGGTTTGAAGCCAGCCCAGACAGGAAAGTTCATGACTCCAATTAACCATCACAAAGCTGGAAGTGGGGTTTAAGTGGTAGAGTGCTAGAGCTCTGAACATGGCTCAGGGACAGTGCCCAGGCTCTGAATTCAAGCTCCAAGATGGAACCAAAACCAAAAAATTTTTTGCATTCTACCACCTGAGCCACAGTTGTGTCTCTGGCTTTTTCCTGGTTAATTGGAGATAAAAATCTCATGGACTTTCTTGCCCCAGGTAGCTTTGAACCTTGATCTTCAGATCTCAGCCTCCAGAGTAGGTAGGATTACAGCTGTGAGCCACTGGCCTTTAGCTCTATTACTGTTTTTTAAAAATCAAGTAACAAAGGGACCTAAATAGACTAAGACACAACCTGAGTCAGAGTTTTGGACCAGATTGTATGCCAATTACTTATTCTCCTAAAGCCTCCTTTTCAAAGCAGAGCTGGCAGGGGCTGGGAAGGTAGCTCAGTGGTAGAGCACATGCCTTGCATGCCAGAGGCCCTAGGTTCGATTCCTCAGCACCACATAAGCAAAAAGAAAAAAAGCTGGAAGTGGAACTGTGGCTCAAGTGGTAGAGCGCTAGCCTTGAGCTGAAGAGCTGAGGGACAGCACCCAGGCCCAGAGTTCAGGCCCCATGACTGGACCCAAAAAAACAAACAAACAAAAATCAAAGCAGAGCTGGCAGTATACCACAGCTGGCTTTTATGTTTGCAAGGTTGATTACTATTGTATCAGGGATTTTTATGAGTCAAGTTGTTTAGCACAGCCATAATTTAAAAACAAATTATATAATTTTATAATTAAAATATATGAAAACAAAGGTAATAAATATCCCAAACTCATCCCTTTGTGTTTTGTTTTTTATTTTACTAATAATTCTACTCAGGTTATTAGTCAAGTTTGTCTACTATAATGGAAATAGTATATAGTGTAAGTATATCTGCCATACTCTATTCTGAAATGTTCACTGTAATGGCCATATTTTTATACATGGAGATTGGAATGATTTATTACTTCAATGATTTTTCTAAACCAGGTTTCAACAAATATTTTCTTTTTTTTTTTTTTGGATCCGGTCGTGGGGCCTGAACTCTGGGCCTGGTCGCTGTCCCTCAGCCCTTCAGCTCAAGGCTAGCGCTCTACAACTTGAGCCACAGAGCCACTACCGGCTTTTTTCTTTTTGCTTATGTGGTACTGAGGAATCGAACCCAGGGCCCCAGGCATGCAAGGCAAGCGCTCTACCACTGAGCTACCTTCCCAGCCCTCAACATATTTTCTGTAAAAATTTAATATAATTTACTGGCTCAGGCCTGTGATCCTAGCTACTGAGGAGGCTGATATCTGAAGATTGAGATTTGGAGCCAGCCCAGACTGTAAAGTCCATGAGATTCTTTTTTTTTTTTTTTTTGGGGTCCGGTCGTGGGGCCTGAACTCTGGGCCTGGGCGCTGTCCCTCACCTCTTCAGCTCAAGGCTAGAACTCTACCACTTGTGCCTTAGCACCACTTCCGGCTTTTTTTCTTTTTGCTTATGTGGTGCTGAGGAATCAAATCCAGGGCCTCATGCACGCAAGGCAAGCACTCTACCACTGAGCCACCTTCCAGCCCAGTCCATGAGATTCTTATCTCCAATACCACCAAAAAAGCTGGAAGTGGCACTGTGGATCACGTGGTAGATCGCTAGCTTTGAGCAAAAAAGAGCTCAGGGTCAGTGCCCAGACCCTTATTTCAAGCCCCATGACCAGCAAAACAAAACAACAACAACAAAGAATAAGTGTAGCCATGATCCCGTGAAGCTTCATTTATAAAAATAGGCAGCAAGGGCTGGGAAGGTGGCTCAGTGGTAAAGCACTTGCCTTGCATGCATGAGGCCCTGGGTTCGATTCCTCAGCACCACATAAGCAAAAAAGAAAAAAACTGGAAGTGGCGCTGTGGCTCAAATGGTAGAGCCCTAGCCTTGAGCTGAAGAGCTGAGGGACAGCACCCAGGCCCAGAGTTCAGGCCCCATGACCAGACCAAAAAAAAAAAATAGGCAGCAAGCTGGTAGAGAAAATAGTATTGCAGCCTTTGTATTGTGAATAGCCCAGGAAATTGAGTAAGTCTTAGTAAACTATTATCTGCTTCAACAAAGATATTGCTCACATTATTGATGTGAGTGACATTTTAACAAACCTTTTACTGAGTAACAAAATGAAAAGATCAACATCCATGTTTGAACTGTATTCTTTTCTTTTTTTTTTGAAGAGGACAACCAAACCCATTTATTTAAGTCTTTTGAATAGATCTGCATTTTATCTGAATCACAATAGTAATCTGACTTACAGTGAACAAAATAAGCATTTCAGCCACGAGCTGGGTGTGGTGATACAGGCCTGTAACACCAACACTTAGGAGGTTGAACCTGGAGGTCATAATGAGTCCTTGTGTCAAAAATCAACTCTATCAGTTGAGCACCAGTGACTCATGCTTCCAATCCTAGCTACATGGGAGACTGAGATGGGAGGACTGCAGTTCTAGAGCAACCCAGGCAGGAAAGTCTCCACATAGAGAAGCTGGGAACCCAAGTATACATCCCATGGTGATATACACTAGTGACCACAGCCAAGATGAACTGTATTCTTTTTTTTTTTTTTTTTTGTCGGTCGTGGGGCTTGAACCCTGGGCCTGGGCGCTGTCCCTCAGCTCTTCAGCTCAAGGCGAGCACTCTACCACTCTTGAGCTACAGTGCCACTTCCGGTTTTCTGGTGGTTTATTGGAGATAGGAGCCTCACAGTCTCTCCTGCCCGGGCTGGCTTTGAACCGCGATCCTCAGATCTCAGCCTCCTGAGTAGCTAGGATTACAGGCGTGAGCCACCAGCGCCCGGCTTGAACTGTATTCTTTTTATAGTGAGGTGAGCCCCATCTCTTAATTAGCAATCAATCATTTATTTATACTTTGGTTGTATAAAACATTGTTGGGGGAAAAAAATGATCAAAAGCTGGATGTTAGGGGCTGGGAAGGTGGCTCAATGGTAGAGTGCTTGCCTTGCATGCATGGGGCCCTTGGTTCGATTCCTCAGCACCACATAAGCAAAAAGAAAAAAGCCAGAAGTGACGCTGTGGCTCAAGCGGTAGAGCGCTAGCCTTGAGCTGAATTGCTAGGGACAGCGCCCAGGCCCAGAGTTCAGGCCCCACGACGGACCAAAAAAAAAATTTCCATTCTTGCCGGGCGCTGGTAGCTCACGCCTGTAATCCTAGCTACTCAGGAGGCTGAGATCTGAGGATAGCGGTTCAAAGCCAGCCCGGACAGGAAAGTTCATGAGACTCTTATCTCCAATAAACCACTAGAAAACTGGAAGTGGCACTGTAGCTCAAGTGATAGAGCGCTTGCCTTGAGCTGAAGAGCGCAGGGACAGCACCCAGGCCCAGAATTCAAGCCCCATGACCGACAAAAAAAAAAAATTTCCATTCTTGAAGCCTCAAGAATGGAATGTGGCTTTGTGGTAGAGTGCTTGCCCTGTATGCATAAAGCCCTGAGTTTGATTCCTTAGTACCACACAAACAGAAAAAACTAGAAGTGGTGCTGTGGCTAAAGTGGTAGAGAGATAGCCTTGAGCAAAAGAAGCTCAGGGACAGTAACCAGGCCCTGAGTTCATCAAACCCCAGAACTGGCAAAGAAAAAAAGAAAAACTCTTCTTATATTCTGTCTCAGAATCAGAATCACTAGAGTGAAATTCCCTTCCCCAAATTTATTTTTTTTTTTTGAGATTTTTTTTGCTATGTAGCCTGGGCCAGTTCAATGATCTTCCTGCCTCAGCTTCCTTAATATTGTGATTACAGATGTGTATTACCATATACACCTTTAAAAATCCATGTTTTTACCAGCCCTTCTAAGTAATGTTTTTTGCATAGTTAAGTAAATATATACTATATCCAAAGTATTCAAGGTAGCCAGGTGCTGGTGGCTCATGCCTGTAATCCTAACTACTCAGGAGGCTGAGATCTCAGGATCATAGTTTGAAACCAGCCCAGGCAACACTGAATTCAAGCCCCATGACCAAAAGAAAAAAGAAAAAAAAAAAGTAGAGCTGGGAATGTGGCTTAGTGGTAGAGTGCTTGCCTAGCATGCATGAAGCCCTGGGTTCGATTCCTCAGTACTACATAGAAAAAGCTCAAGGTTAGTGCTCTACCACTTGGCCCATAAAACCACTTCTGGGGGCTGGGAAGGTGGCTCAGTGGTAGAGCACTTACCTTGCATGCCAGAGGCCCTGGGTTCGATCCTCAGCACCACATAAGCAAAAAAGAAAAAAGCCGGAAGTGGCGCTGTGGCTCAAGGGGGTAGAGCGCTAGCCTTGAGCTGAAGAGCTGAGGGACAGCGCCCAGGCCCAGAGTTCAGGCCCCAAGACCGGACCCAAAAAAAAAAAACAAAAAACAAACTTCTGGTTTTCTGGTGGCTAATTGGAGATTAGACATCCCTGCCCTGGCTGGCTTTGAACTGTGATCCTCAGATCTCAGCCTCCTTAATTGCTAGTATTACAATTGTGAACCACTGGCACCTGACTTGGTGCTATTTTTTTTTTCCCCCTTTGGTTGTTGGGCCTGAACTCTGGGCCTGGGTGCTGTCCCTCAGCTCTTCAGCCATAGCACCACTTCCAGATTTTTCTGCTTATGTGATGCTGAGGAATGGAACCCAGGGCCTCATGCATACAAGGCAAGCACTATACCACTGAGCTACCTTCCCAGCCCCATGGCGCTATTTTTTGAGTAGTAGAATGTAAGAAATCTCACAGGTTCTTGGTAGGGCTGGAATTGGTTGATTTGTGTGGGACCTAAATGAAGATACACAGTATGCAAAAGGAGATTGTTCTGGAGTCTTAAGAAATGTCTGAGTTTAGCTGGGCTCTGGTGGCTCATGCCTGTAATCCTAGCTATTCAGGAGGATGAGCTCTGAGGATTGCTGTTCAAGGCCAGCCTGGGCAGAAAAGTGCCTGTGATACTCTTTATCTCTAATTAACCATGCAAAAAACAGAAGTGGTGCTGTGACTCAAAGTGGTAGAGCGCTAGTCTTAAGCAGATCTCAGGGACAGAGCCCAGGCCCTAAGTTCAAGCCCCACAACCGACAAGAAAAAAAAAAAGAAAAGAAAGAACTGAGTATAAGATACAGCTGTAGCAATGCCAGACACTGGTGGCTCACACCTATATTTGTGGACTCAGGTTTGAAACCAGTCAGAGCCAGACAAATTGGAGAGATTCTTATCTCTTATTAATGAACAAAATGCTGGGCTAGAAATGTGGCTAACGTGGAAGAATTCCACCTTTGAATGAAAAAGCTAAGTAAGAATTCAAGCCCCACAATGGGCAAAAAAAAGATACAGCCATAGCAGAGTCCAGTTTGGTATGAAGCTGATGAAGCTGTATGTGTTTGTGTGTGTGTGTGTGTGTGGCCTGGAGGCTGTCCATGAATTTCTTTGTGTTCAAAGCTAGCATTCTACCATTTAAGCCACATCATTACTTCTTGTTTTTGAAGGGTTAATTGGGGCACTTTTTCGCCTGAGCTAGCTTTGAACTATGATCAGATCTCAGACTCATGAGTAGCTAGCATTGCAGACATGAGCTACTGGTGCCTGGCTGATGGAGCTTCTTTATGTTTCCTCTGTAACAAGTGGTGTGTGTGAGAGAAAGAGAGAGAGAGAGAGAGTGTGTTTGTGTGTGTGTGTGTTGTCCTGGGGCTAGAACTGAGGACCTTGAACTTTTTTTGTGGTGGTGGTCGTCCTCGTCGTCCTGGGGCCTAAACTCAGTCTGGGCACTGTGCCTTGGCTCTTCAGCTCAAGGCTGGCCCTCCACTGGAGCTACAGCACACTTCAGCTTTTTCTGTTTATGTGGTGCTGAGGAATCAAACCCAGGGCCTCATGCATGCAAGCAAGCACTCTACCACTGAGTCACCTTCCCAACCCCAATCTTGAACTCTTATTTAGCTTTTTCACTGAAGGTTGGTGCTTTCCTACTTGAGCCACAGCTCTGCTTTTGACTTTTTGGTGTTTAATTGGATTAAGAGTCTTATAGACTTGCCTGCCTAGGCTACCTTTGTTGTTGTTGTTTTGTCAGTTGTGGGGCTTGAACTCTGGGCCTGAGTGCTGTCCCTCAGCTCTTCAGCTCAAGGCGAGCGCTCTACCACTTGAGCTACAGCGCCACTCCTAGGCTACCTTTGAAACTTGATCCTCAGACCTTGGCCTTCTGAGTAGCTAGGCGCCTGCTGTGTCTTCTTTTTGCTTCCTAAATAATAACTAATGATGTACATCTTTCTATATACTTACTTTATCTATCTATCTTACCTACCTACAGTAGGTACATAGGTAGATAAGTATCTACTTAGTACCTTCCTATCTTTTCTTGCAGTTCTAAGTATTGAACCAAGGGCTTTGTGCTTGCTAGGCAAATGCTCTTTCACTTCAGCCACACTCCCAAACCTTTTTTTTTGTAAATTCTGTCTTTTTAGACAGGATTTTGCTAAAGTTGTTAAGCTTTCCTGAAGCTAATGATTCTCTTGCCTCTGCCTCCCAAGTAGCTGGTATTACAGGTATGTGTACTACCACACTTGGCTTTTTATGTTTTTTAATGAAGTATCTATTCAGATTATTTGCCCATTTATTAATTGGCTTATTTGCATTAGTATTAAGTTGATTAACTTTTTTTTTGGGGGGGGAGCGTTGGTCTTGGAGCCTGAACTCTGGGCTTGGGCGCTGTCCCTCAGCTCTTCAGCTCAAGGCTAGTGCTCTACCATTGAGCCACAGTGCCACTTCTGGCTTTTCATGCTTATGTGGTGCTGAGGAATCAAACCCAGGGCCTCAGGCATGCAAGGCAAGCACTATACCACTGAGCCACCTTCCCAGCCCTGTATATCTTTTTTATATAATCTCATTACAAATCTTTCATCAAATACACTTGCTTTGAATGTACTTTCTCTCAGTCTGTGACTTGATTTTGAATTTTTCTTAACAGTATTTCCAAAAACAAAGATTTTCATTTCCTGTAAAGCATAATTTACCAATGTATTTCTTTTGTGACTTGTATTTTTTCTGTACTACCTAAGAAATATTTGCTTGATAGAAAATGTACTCATTGGGGCTGGGAAGGTGGCTCAGTGGTAGAGTGCTTGCCTTGCATGCCTGAGGCCCTAGGTTCGATTCCTCAGCACCACATAAGCAAAAAGAAAAAAGCAGGAAGTGGCGCTGAGGCTCAATTGGTAGAGCGCTAGCCTTGAGCTGAAGAGCTGAGGGACAGCGCCCAGGCCCAGAGTTCAGGCCCCACAACCGGACCAAAAATAAAAGAAGAAGAAAAAGAAAATGTACTCATTACCTTACTCATGTAACTGTAACCCCTCTGTACAGTATTTTTACAATAAAAAACATTTTAAAAAAGAAATATTTGGGGCTGAGAAGATGGCTCAGTAGTAGAGCACTTGCCTTGCATGCCTGAGGCCCTGGGTTCAAATCCTCAGCACCACATAAGCAAAAAGAAAAAAAAAGCTGGAAGTGGTGCTGTGGCTCAAAATGGTAGAGTGCTAGCCTTGAGCTGAAGAGCTGAGGGACAGCGCCCAAGCCCAGAGTTTAGGCCCCACGACCAGACCCCCTCCCCCCCCCAAAAAAAAAGAAAATTTGTTTGAGGGAAGGAAGGGGTGACATTGTTTAATAAAAAATATACTAGGTCAAGCCCCATGACCAACCAAAAAAAAAAAAAAAGAAATATACTAAGCTGGGCACTGGTGGCTCTTGCCTGTAATCCTAGCTACACAGGAGGCTGAAATCTGAGGATCATGGTTCAAAGCCAGCCCAGGCAGGAAAAGTCTGTGAGACTTTTATCTCCAATAAACCACTAGAAAACCGGAAGTCGTACTGTGGCTCAGTGCCTTGAGCTGAAGAGCACAGGGACAGCACCCAGGCCCAGAGTTCAAAACCTACAACCACCACCAACAACAAAAAGAATTGAAAAAGAGACAGGTGCCAGTGGTTCACACCCGTATCCAAGTGGGATCTGCAGATTGTGATTCAAACCAGCTTGAACAGGAAAGTCCACAAGACTCTTTTTTTTGGGGGGGAGGGGGGGGGCGAGTCCGGTCGTGGGGCCTGAACTCTGGGCCTGGGCACTGTCCCTCAGCTCTTCAGCTCAAGGCTAGTGCTCTACCACTAGTCTTGAGTAAAAAAGCTCAGGGACAGTACCCAGGCCCTGAGTTCAAGCCCCAAAATCCCACCACCACCACCAAAAAAAAAAAAAAAAGGAGAAAAGAAACCTTTGTCTTTATTCCAGGTCTCAAAAGTTTAAAAAATATTACAGTTTTAACTTTTACCTATAAGAGGTTAACTTCAAAAATTTTTGCTAATGGAGCCAGGCGCTGGTGGCTCACGCCGGTAATCCTAGCTACTCAGGAGGCTGAGATCTGAGGATCGCGGTTCAAAGCCAGCCCGGGCAGGAGAGACCGTGAGACTCCTATCACCAATAAACCACCAGAAAACCAGAAGTGGCGCTGTAGCTCAAGTGGTAGAGCGCTCGCCTTGAGCTGAAGAGCTGAGGGACAGTGCCCAGGCCCAGAGTTCAAGCCCCACGACCGACAAAAAAAAAAAAATTTTACTAATGGGGCTGGGAAGGTGGCTCAGTGGTAGAGCGCTTGCCTTGCATGCCTGAGGCCCTGGGTTCGATTCCCCAGCACCACATAAGCAATAAGAAAAAAGCCGGAAGTGGCGCTATGGCTCAAGTGGTAGAGCGCTAGCCTTGAGCTGAAGAGCTGAGGGACAGTGCCCAGGCCCAGAGTTCAGGCCCCATGACCTGACCCAAAAAAAAAAATTTTTTTTTTGCTATTGTTGTCTTGAGACAGAGTCTTGCTATGTAGTTCAAGCTACCCTTGAACTTACAGTCCTTTTGGGTCAGCCTCCCAAGTACTAGACACTTACTACCATGCCCAGTTTGAGTTAATTTTTTTTCTCCAGTCCTGGGGCTTGAATTTAGGGTCTGGGCGCTGGCCCTGAGTTTCTTTTGCTCAAGGCTCACACTCTACGTACTTGAGCCACAGCGCTACTTCTGGCTTTTTCTGGGTATGTGGTACTGAAGAATTGAACCCAGGGGTTCATGAATGCTAGGCAAACACTCTACCACTAAGCCACCTTCCCAGCACTAAGTTAATCTTTTGGCACATGACATTATGTTAGGGTCCGTTTTTTTCATATCCAGTTGTTCCAACTTTATTTGTTGAAAAGGTATCACTTTTCCCACTGAATTACATTGGCGCCTT
Source organism: Dipodomys spectabilis (assembly GCF_019054845.1). Classification (NCBI taxonomy): domain Eukaryota; kingdom Metazoa; phylum Chordata; class Mammalia; order Rodentia; family Heteromyidae; genus Dipodomys; species Dipodomys spectabilis. The sequence goes on along the minus strand of NW_024870716.1, from coordinate 309,028 downwards.
TGTAAATATATTTGTGTGAGTCTGTTTTTGGAAATTCTATTCCATTAACTATAATAACCTTCTTAGTAATGGAAACAATTTATTTTCTTTGGTGGAAAAAACCCTGTACTTATTCTTGGGTATTCTAAAACTGAATTCCATACATGTGAACAATTTGTGTTCTTCCTAAACATGTTACTTTAGCTAGAAATATGTGTGCCTATTAAAGCATTTTATTGTAGTTTCTAGGATAGCAAATTGTTTTTGTAGTGTGTGTGTATATATGTATGTATAAATATATATGTGTGTGTATATATATAAAGTGTATATATATATATATATATATATATATATATATATATATATACTTTTTTTTTTTGCCAGTCCTGGGCCTTGAACTCAGGGCCTTGGCTCTGTCCTTGAGCCTCTCTATGGTCAAGGCTAGTGCTCTTCTACTTGAGCCACAGTGCTACTTCTGGCTTTTTCTGTTTCAGTGGCTAAACCCAGTGCATCATTCATGCTAGGGAAGCACTCTACCACTAAGCTATATTCCAAGCCCCAATACATATAAATTTTTATATAGCAGAAGTAATTAGATGTTCTTTTTTTATAGCTTCATTTTCTCAGATGTTCTTTTTTTATAGCTTCATTTTCTCAGAATATAGAAAGAAAAGAGCAAAATTCAGTTTTGTGGAAAGCTTTCAAACAAAACTATGTTCTATTAATGAATACAAAATATTAGAAATTGCAAAGGCAAATCAGAAAAAATTCTGTACTTTGGGAACAACAATCACATAAATACCACAGGTCAAGGAAGGGGATTTCCTGACTTCTGCTTCCAAGCAATTCCAATAAATGAAGAAGGAAGTGATTTTCCCTTTTAAAAACATTGTTGGGAAGATTGGTATGTTTCCTTTTACTGTTAAGATTTTAAACCTATATACACTAGCATTCTTGTGGGTACTATGTTTGAGATGTTTTCAGATTCTAAATATATAGAATGTTAAACTGTTTCAGTGAAGTCATTACTTTGTTGTGGGAATGATATACACATCAGAGATGAGGCACTACTAAGAAAGCAGACTTCCAGGCCTAACCACTTAATGGTAGAGAGCCTTACTCTGGCAGGCTAAACATAGGCTTTGACATCAGATTTATTTACATTTTATATCTTTGACTTTATAACCTTGATTTAGGAGACAAGTTTCTTAGCTTCTGTAAGCCTGTTTCTTCTTTTGTAGTAACACTATTTGGATGATAGTGTTGTAAGTATTAAGTCAAATAAGTTAGTATTCTGCCTAGCATACAGTACATAGGAATTTCTTTCTCATATTGTCCAGGCTGAGAAATTTTCTGAGGGTTAATTGCATGCCTCACAGCAGAAGCTGATCTGTTAGTTCTTTCTTTTGTAACAGAATGATACAGGTTTGAAAAGTGCTGGAGAACAGAACACCTGAGCTCAAGGATCAGACTCTAGGATAAGAAACTAGTTCAGCAGGAAGGGTGCACTGTCAGCCCCTTAAGGATCATATGCTCACAGTGTCCAATCCTATCTCACATGTTTAATACCTCAAATGTCACTTGATGGTAGAAGACTCTCTAGGGAACTCTCTGAGAACAGTACCCAGCTGTAGTGGAAGGCTGACCTGACAGCACCTTTTAGTCTTTCTCTATCCCTCTTTGTCCTCATGTAATTTAATTATGTTCTCTTTGCTGCAGGTTTTTAAATTCAAAGACACTTATTATTAGAGTCTGTAACCTTGAATTACCAGATTCTGGCCCTCCTCATCTCCTTCTACCTCTATCCTGAGACAGTGGTACTGCCTAGGTAAATGGCTTTGGCTCCTTCTCCTACCTTGTTAAGATATCTTCCCTTTCACACTTAGCTGTATTCCAAATGGCAGGAAAAATAATTTCCCATACTGTTCCCCAATAAATACCTGAGGTATTTATGGGGAGGATCTTCATACCCCTCTTAGCAAACAACAGATACTTAGTTATATGTGCAGATATCTGAATGTACTTTGGGGATTGTGCAAATTTTTTTTTTCATTTTCAAAATATGGAACAAGACATAGAATCATCTCAGTTAGACTGGTCATACAACCTTTTGTCTGTATCACTAACTCCAGTCACCTGAAAAATTAGGATTAGATTTTCTATATACTATAATACTATATGTATGGTCTCCTGTATTCCCTGACAATCTAAAAGGTAAAATATTTGGACCTTATAACTAGGCTGCCAGGAAGACAAGCATAGGTTTGAACTCACAGTTCATTATTTATTTATTTACTCCCAATACAGAAATTCTGTTATACAGTGCATTGGATAACGCTCAAAAATATATAGACCTGCTGAGTGCTCACACGTTTAATTAAAGGTGTCTCACACCTTTAATCCTAGCGACTCAGGAGGTTGAAGCAGAAGGATTACTTGAAGGCAGGAGTTCAATAGAACACAGACTGTCTGTTAAAAAAAAAAGTTTTATTTCCAGAATAATTCTGATATCATGAAAAATGATATAATGCCATTATGTCCAGCAGATATTGCTGGGCCTAGTGAAACATGCCTATAATCCTAACCTATAATATCACAACTCCATGAATTTAAGGCAAGAGAATCATAAATTTGAGGTCAGCCTGTGCTATATACCAAGATTCTCCAACCCCAACTCCAAAGCTCATGCCTGTAATCCTAGTTACTCAGGAGGCTGAGATCTGAGGATTGGGTCTCAAAGCCATTTTTTTTTGGTCAGTTGTGGGGCTGGAACTGAGGATCTGGGAGCTCTTCAGCTCAAAGCTAGCACTCGACCACTTGAGTCACAGCGCCACTTCCGGTTTTTCTGGTGGTTTATTGGGGATAAGAGTCTCATGGACTTTCCCCGCCCAGGCTGGCTTTGAATTACAACCTTCAGGTCTCAGCCTCCTGAGTAGCTAGGATTACAGGTGTGAGCCATCGGCTCCTGACTTCTAGACTCTTTTCTCCATTGAATTAACAAAAAGCTAGAAGAGGAACTGTGGCTCAAGTAGTAGAGCACTATGTAGAGCATGAAAAAAAAAAAAGCAAAAAAAACTCAGGGGCAGCACCCAGGTCCTGAGTTCAAGCTACAGACTGGCACCAAAAAAGAAAAGAAAAAAGAGATTTATATGTAAAGATCTCAGTTTGACTCCATCCTGGTCAGACAAATCCCAAGACTATCTCTAAATAACCAGGAAAGGCCAGAAGTGGAAGTGTGGCTTAAGTGGTAGAGTGCCAGCAGTAAGCAAAATAGAGAAAACACAAGGCCCTGAGTTCAAGTCCCTGTACTGACTCAAAAAGATACACAGAACTCTTTAGCTGATTATCCATATAATGTGTGTTTGTATGTATGTATGTATGTATGTATATTTAATTTATCCTGTAAATAATTTTTTTTTTTTTTTGGTGGGTTGTGGGGCTTGAGCTCTAGGCCTGGACGCTGTCCCCCGCTCTTCAGCTCAAGGCTAGGGCTCTACCACTTGAGCCACAGCACCAATTCTGTTTTTCTGAGTGGTTTATTGGAGATAAGAATCTCAGGGACTTTTCCTGTCTAGGCTGGCTTTGAACCGCCTCAGAACTCAGTCACCTGAATAGCTAGGATTATAGGCGTGAGCCACTAGCGATGAGCCTCAATTTTTTTTTTTTTTTTGGTAGGGGGGCCTGAACTCTGGGCCTGGCGCTGTCCCTCAGCTCTTCAGCTCAAGGCTAGCACTCTACCACTTGAGCCATAGCTCCACTTCTGGCTTTTTTTCTGCTTATGTGATGCTGAGGAATCGAAACCAGGGCCTCATGCATGCAAGGGTAAGCACTGTACCACTGTGAGCTACCTTCCCAGCACCCCCTTAGCCACATTTTTTTGGGGGGGTCCGGTAGTGGGGCCTGAACTCTGGGCCTGGGCACTGTCCCTCAGCTCTTCAGCTCAAGGCTAGTGCTCTACCACTTGAGCCACAGCGCCACTTCCAGCTTTTTTTTTTTTTTGCTTATGTGGAGTGCATGCAAGGCAAGCGCTCTACCACTGAGCCACCTTCCCAGCCCGCCACAATTCTTTTAAAACAGTCTCACTATGTGACCAGTCTGGTCTTGAACTTACTGTGTATCAAGCTGACCTTGGAAGTTGAGGTCTTTCTGCCTCCACCTTCAGTGTTGGAATTGTGTATTTGTGTGTGTGTGAGAGAGAGAGACAGAGACAGACAGAGAGAAAGAGAGACAGAGAGAGAGAGAGGGAGTTTTCTGCCAGTACTGGAGCTTGGACAGGTACTCTACCACTTGAGCCACAGCTCCATTTCTGGCTTTTTAGTGATTAATTGGAGATAATAGTCTTATTGACCTTCCTTCCGAAGGCTAGCTTTGAACTAAGATCCTCAGTCTCAGCCTCAGCCACCTGAGTAGCTAGGAATACATGAGCCACTCATGCCCAACCCATGATCCTTTTGAAAATATAAAGACTTGCTGCCACTGATGGCTCACGCCTGTACCTAACTACTCAGCAGGCTAAGATCTGAGGATGGAGATTCAAAGCCAGCCAGGCAGAAAAGTCCATGAGACTCCTGTTGTTTTGTTAGCTGTGGGGCTCTAACTCAAGGCCTGAGGCTTTCCCTGAACTCTTTTGCTTAAGGCTACCACTCTACCATTTGGTGCCAAATCTCTATTTCTGCTTTTCTGGTCATTAATTGGAGGTAAGAGTCTCCTGGACTTTTCTGCTTGGGCTGGCTTCGAACACAGATCCTCAGATTTCAGCCTCCTGAGTAGCTAGTATTTCAGGCACGAGACTCTTATCTCCAGTTAACCACGAGAAAAAGCCAAAAGTGTTGCTATGGCTCAAGTGGTAGAGTGCTAGTCTTGAGCAAAAGATGCTCAAGGACAGAACCCAGGCCCAGAGTTCAATCCCCAGGACTGAAAAAAACAAACAAAAAACACCTAAGCCAGGGCACTGGTGGCTCCCACCAGTAATCCTATCAGAGGAGGATTACAGAAGGCTGAGTCTGACGATAAGAAAGTCAGTGAGACTCTTTTTTTTTTTTTGGGGGGGGGGTCCGGTCGTGGGGCCTGAACTCTGGGCCTGGGCACTGTCCCTCAGCTCTTCAGCTGAAGGCTAGCACTCTACCACTTGAGCATCAGCCCCACTTCTGGCTTTTTCTGCTTATGTGGTGCTGAGGAATCAACCCAGGGCCTCATGCATGCAAGGCAAGCATTCTACCACTCAGCCACCTTCCCAACCCATCAGTGAGACTCTTTTTTTTTTTTTTTTGGGTCCGGTCGTGGGGCTTGAACTCTGGGCCTGGGCACTGTCCCTCAGCTCTTCAGCTCAAGGCTAGCACTCTACCACTTGAGCCACAGCTCCACTTCCGGCTTTTTTCTTTTTGCTTATGTGGTGCTGAGGAATCGAACCCAGGGCCTCAGGCATGCAAGGCAAGTGCTCTACCACTAAGCCACCCTCCCAGCCCACTGAGACTCTTTATCTCTAAATAAGCACCATAAAACTGGAAATGGAAACTGAGCTGTGACTCAGTGGAGCACTAGCCTTGGGCAAAAAAGCTCAGGGAAAGTGCCTAACTCCTGAGTTCAAAAGGCCTGTGACTGACAAAAGAAATAAAGGAATAGATAGACAGACAGACAGATAGATAGACACACAGACAGATAGATAGACAGACAGATACTGTATTAGTGCTGGCACCAGTCGCCCATATCTGAAATCCTAGCTTTTCAGGAGGCTGAGATCTGAGGATTGAGGTTTGAAACCAGCCTGGGCTGGAGAGTCTGTAAGACTCTTATCTCCTGTAAACTACCAAAAAAGCTAGAAATGGAGCTGTGGCTCAAGTGGTAGAATGCTAGTCTAGAGCAAAAAGAAAGCCAGACACAGTGCCCTGAATTAAATTCCCAGGACTGGCACACACACAAAAAACCAAACCAAAACAAAAAAAAAACCACCTGTGTTACCACAATGTAGGCTGTAAAAATAGCTCATCGGCCAGATTTGACTCATAGACAATTGGTTGCTAACCCCTGCACAGAACATATAATCTACATTTTGTATATTTTGTTAAAATGACCGCAACCAACATTAAATCATTATTGCTCATTGTAACCCAATGATGTAGGTTGAATATTATGGTTACCATTTTATTTTATTTTATTTTATTTTTGTTTATTTATTTTTGGGTCCGGTCATGGGGCCTGAACTCGGGGTCTGGCGCTGTCTCTCAGCTCGTCAGCTCAAGGCTAGCGCTCTACCACTTGAGCCACAGCGTCACTTCCGGATTTTTTTCTTTTTGCTTATGTGGTGCTAAGGAATCGAACCCAGGGCCTCAGGCATGCAAGGCAAACACACTACCACTGAGCCACCTTCTCAGCCCATGGTTACCATTTTAGAAATTAAAAAACCAAAGCAGAGAGTGGTTAGATGAATTATCAAAGACTATAGACTCCATGTTAAATTTCCTTATTATGCATTGTAGTTATAAGTTAATATGTTGAGTTGAAAATCTGTACAACTACGTAAAAGATAATAAAAATAATTTTTAAAATAATATTCACTGTCAACTTGATTAGATAATCTAGGAAATAAGTAAAGTGCATCACTGATGTGTCTATAATAATGTTTTCGACGAGGATTAAATGGGGAAAAAAACCTGTTCTGAATGTGAGAGAAAAAAAAAAGGATGTGAGCAACATGTATAGGTTGGAAGCCTGGATGGAATAAAAGGGTCAAAGGAGAGAGTCTAGGAGTACAGGTGTCTGTCTGTCTTTGTCTCTGTCTCTCTGTCTCTCTGTCTCTGTCTCTCTCTCTCTCCCCTCTTTCTCTCTTTTTATCTCTCTTGTCTGCTCCCATCTCTTGTCTCTCTCCCACCTCTCATCTCTCTCTCTTGAAATCTCTGAAAATATCAGCTATAAATCCTTTCTCCCCTTAAGCTGTTTCTCAGGCATTTGGTCACAGTAGAGAAAACTGAGCCGGATGCCGGTGGCTCATGCCTGTAATCCTAGCTACTTAGGAGGCTGAGATCTGAGGATCACTGTTCAAAGCCAGGAAAGTCCGTGAGACTCTTATCTCCAATAAAACCACTAGAAAACCAGAAGTGGCGCTGTGGCTCAAGGGGTAGAGTGCTTACCTTGAGCTGAAGAGCTGAGGGATAGTTCCCAAGCCCAGAGTTCAAGCCCCTCAACCAACCAAAAAAAGAAAAACTGACAAGCACATTCTATATAGTATACCTTAGATTTACTCTGATAACATGCGTTTTAAATTGACCCTATTTTTGTAAATAAATTATGAAACAAAACAATCAATGAAAAATTTTAGTTATTGTAATAATTAGAAACATTAACATATTCCACATCCTAATATTAAAAGAACACCTCAGATACTAAGTCCATTGGACAAGAGGATTGTGTGGAATATTGGGTCATATTGAAGCACGTTATGGTAAACATGAATAATACCTCCTCAAGGAACAAAGAAATGTGAGCTGTCTCACTGAGGCTATATCCTTGTGGGAACTACCTCATCTATAAGGCAGATTGTTTGTTTCACTCATTTAAATGTGATAGAAGTTTGTGCTCACTGAGCTCTGGCAGTTGATTCTAGAATGGTCAGTCAACCATAAATTCTTTTTTTTTTTTTTTGGTCCGGTCGTGGGGCCTGAACTCTGGGCTTGGGCACTGTCCCTCAGCTCTTCAGCTCAAGGCTAGCACTCTACCACTTGAGCCACAGCGCCACTTCCGGCTTTTTGCTTATGTGGTGCTGAGGAATCGAACCCAGGGCCTCAGGCATGCAAGGTAAGCGCTCTGCCACTGAGCCAACTTCCCAGCCCAACCATAAATTCTTTTACCCTGAAAGGAGTGTTAGATATGTTCAATTTATCTCCTTTCATTGAGAGGCTTTTTCATTATATTTACTGAAGGGAGGTTGCATATTGTACTTTAAAATTGTTTGATTAGCTTTGTTTTTAAACTTGCAGATTTGCTAAACTTGGGCTTTTGTATGGCAGGGGAACAAGAACTATACCTTTTAGCTCATTTACATAGCAGTATTGACAGCTAGGGCTTTAGCATTGGTGTAATAAAAATTAGTACTTGAAATAAAGGCTAACCATAAAATCTTGATTTCTGTTCATTTATTGAGAAGCTAGATAGAAAAGTAAAGATTAAAAAAATCTTATATGTATATAAAGCTTTTAACCTGGTTGGGACAATCATCATACACATGTAAGAAAGACTTAACTAGTATAAATTTATTAGGTTTTGTTGTTGTTTTAGTTTTAAGTAGCTGTACAAAGGGGTAAACTTTTTTTCTTGCTTTTGTGTATGTGCCAATCCTAGGGCTTGAACTTGGGGTCTGACTACTGTCCCTGAGCTTTTGTGCTCAAGGCTAGTGCTCTACCTCTTCAGTCACAGCTCCACTTCTGGCTTTTGGTGTTTAATTGGAAATAAGAGTCTCATGGACTTCCCTGTCTGGGCTGGGAATAAAGTATCTGCTTAAAGGGGCAAACTTTTTGTGGCAGAGTTGGTGTTTGAATTCAGGCTCTTTTTTAAATTTGTATGTGTGTATTGTGTGTGTGTATGTGTGTGTGTGTGTGTGTGAGAGAGAGAGAGAGAGAGAGAGAGATGGAGAGAGAAATTTGTGTATGTCAATCCTGGAGCTTGATCTCAGGGCCTGAGTTCTATCTTTTAGCTTCTGTGCTCAAGGCTAGCATTCTACCACATGATCCATATCTCCACGTCTGACTACTTTTTTTTTTTTGTGCGCCAATCCTGGGGCTTGAACTCTGGTTCTGGGTCTGTCCCTGAGCTTTTTTGCTCAAGGAAAGCTTAGGTCTCCTGGACTTTCATGCCCAGATCTGGACTTTCCTGACTGAGCTGGCTTCCAACTCTCATCTTCTGATATCAGCCTCCTGAGTAGCTACAATTAGGGTGTGAGCTACCAGCACCTAGCCCTAATTAGTTTTTAATTAATAAAAGGAAATGGTTTTATTTATTTTTTTATTTTTTGGGTCCGGTCATGGGGCCTGAACTCTGGGCCTGGGCACTGTCCCTCAGCTCTTCAGCTCAAGTCTAGCACTCTACCACTTGAGCCACAGCGCCACTTCCAGCTTTTTTCTTTTTGCTTATGTGGTGCTGAGGAATTGAACCCAGGGCCTCAGGCATGCAAGGCAAGCACTCTACCACTGAGCAACCTTCCCAGCCCCAGGAAATGGTTTTAAATACCATCTTTTTTTTTTTCTTTCTTTCTTTTTTGTCAGTTGTGGGACTGGCCTGGATGCTGTCCCTCAGCTCTTCAGCTCAAGGCTTTCACTCTTTTTGGTTGTGGGGCTTGAACTCTGGGCCTGAGCGCTGTCCCTCAGCTCTTCAGCTCAAGGCTAGCACTTTACCACTTGAGCCACAGCAACACTTTTGGTTTTCTGGTGGTTAATTGGAGATAAGAGTCTCATGGACTTTCCTGCCTGGGCTGGCTTTGAACCATGATCCGCAGATCTCAGCCTCATGAGTAGCTAGGATTACAGGCATGAGCCACCAGTGGCTGGCTTTAAATGCCATTTCTCATCCCCACTTTTTACCTCTTCAACAGTGAGGTAATTCTACTTCATCTTTCCTTTCTCTCATTTTTTTGCTTAGCTATTCCAAATTTTCAGAGCATGTAACACATTTATACTATTGCAAAGGAAGGAAGTTTTTTCACCCATTGAAAATTAATGGCTGAGAACTCTGAAATAGAAAGTAAATTTCACAAGACAGAAGGATATAGTTTTGTGTCACATAAATTTTACAGGAAACAACAGCCTTCACAAAGGAAGACCACAGGGAAACATGGGCTTTCAAGCTTACATTGATGAAATGTCACCAGTCATGGAGGAGTAAGACAAAAGGGTGTGATCTATTAGGGAAAAATTACAAGAATTTAGTAAGACCTGTTTATTCACATTCTTTTCTATATTCCTACTTCTGAGATAAGTATATTGTTTTCTTTTAGTTCTTGGAAGATTGCCTCTCCAAGGAGGATTTTACAATTTGCCTCCAGGATAAAGATTGAAAGGAATGTGAGAGTGACCTTCCTGCTTCTGCTATACTACTAAAGCTAAGGTGCCAAATTGCAGGTACAAAAGAGCATGTCCTACTAGGAGCTGGTGGCTCACGCCTATAATCCTAGCTACTCAGGAGGCTGAGATCTGAAGATCGTGGTCCAAAGCCAGCCCGAGCAGGAAAGTCTGTGAGACTCCTATCTTCAATTAACCACCAGAAAACTGGAAGTGGCGCTACGGTTCAAGTGCTAAAGTGCTTGTCTTGAGCTGAAGAGCACAGGGACAGCACCCAAGCCCAGAGTTCAAGTCCCACAACCGACCAAAAAAAAAAAAAAATGTCTCAAGGACTTCCCTGGACTTGACTGAAACCACAATCCTCAGATCTCAGCCTTGGTTGGTTATGGTTTCCCTTCATAAAGAAAACTTACCTCGGGGCTGGGAAGGTATCTCAGTGGTAGAGTGCTTGCCTTGCATGCATGAAGTTCGATTGCTCAGCACCACATAAGCAGAAAAGGCTGGAAGTGGCGCTGTGGCTCAAGTCGTAGAGCACTAGCCTTGAGCTAAGAAGCTGAGGGACAGTGCCCAGGCCCAGAGTTCAGGTCCCATGACTGGCAAAAAAAAAAAGGAAAAAAAAAAAGAAAACTCACCTAGAACTGGACGCTAGTAGCTCACACCTGTAAGCCTAGCTACTCAGGAGGCTGAGATCTGAGGATCACTGTTTAAAGCCAGCCTGGGCAGGAAAGTCTGAGAGACTCTTCAATAAACCACTCAGAAAACTGGAAGTGGCACTATGACTCAAGCGGTAGAGTGCTTGCCTTGAGCTGAAGAGTGCAGGGATAGCACCCAAGTCCAGAGTTCAAGCCCCATGACTAACAACAAAAAAAAAGGGCTGGGAAGGTGGCTCAGTGGTAGAGTGCTTGCCTTGCATGCATGAGGCCCTGGGTTTGAGCTGAGCGCCCAGACCCAGAGTTCAGGCCCCACAACCAGACCCAAAAAAAAGAAAAAGAGAAAGAAAAGTCATCTGTGTAATAATCCCTGATGTTTTTGTTTGTTTGTTTTTTCTGTTGGTCATGGGGCTTGAACTCTGGGCCTGAGCGCTGTCCCTCAGCTCTTCAGCTCAAGCCCACTTGAGCTACAGCACCACTTCCAGTTTTCTGAGTGGTTTATTGGAGATAAGAGTCTCATGGACTTTCCTGCCCTGACTGACTTTGAACCATGATTCTCAGATCTCAGCCTCCTGAGTAGCTAGGATTACAGGCAAGAACCACTGGCACCTGGCTTAATCCCTGATGTTTTCCATACTGAAAACTTGGTTGGATGCTGGGCACCAGTGGTTCATGCATGAAACACTAGTTACTCGGGGGCTGAGATCTGAGGATAGCTGTTTGAAGCTAACAGGAGCAGGAAAGTCCATGAGACTCTTTATCTTCAATAAACAATTCAGAAAAGGTCAGAATTGGTGCTGTAGAGCACTGGCTTTGAGCACAAAGAGGCTAAGGGACAGCACCCAGGCCCTGAGTTCAAACCCTGTGACCAACCAAAAAAGAAAACTTGATTGGCATTGACATACATTTTCCCTCTTAACTGTATTCTATAGATGTTGCTTTATTATTTCTGGCTTTGAATATTGTGTCAAACTGGTTTGCTATCCTTAGAAAGGAAGCAGAAAGCATACGTAACTTTTTTTTCTTTGTAGTATAATAATTTTTCAGGCTATATCTAAGAGTTGACCAATTCAGATTTATTTAACTTGGTACATGGTATACTCTTACTTTATATTATTTCACTGAGAATCCAACCTAGGGCCTGGTGAATGGTAGGCAAGCCTGTTAGCACTGAACTTAGTATGTTCTTTCACTATGTAAATTTGGGTCTTCTTCCCCCCCCCCCAAACAAAAGTGTCATTGAATGCTAAAGATACCCAAATGGTAAAACACTTGCCTCCGCAAGCCACAGCACAACAAACAAAAGTGTGATTGAATTTGAATTATGATTGTTAAATATTGTCTTCCATTACTTTGGTTTTCATCTTTAAGACATATAGTAATCCTGTTGGGTCTTGTATGGTTTCTTTTTTTTTTCCATTTATTTATTTGAGATGCAGATTTGTTGTGTTGTTCAGGCTGGTCTTAAAGTCCTGGGCTAAAGCAATCCTTTTGCCTCAACCTTACAAATAGCCAGGACACAGGAATGTACTACTGTGCTTGACTCAGATTTATTTTTTGTTTTGTTTTTGTCAGTCTTGGGGCTTAAACTCTGGGCCTGGGCGCTGTCCCTCAGCATTTCAGCTCAAGGCGGGTATGTGCTCCACCACTTGGGCACAGTGTCACTTCGAGTTTTTCTGGTGGGTAATTGGAGATACGAGTTTCATGGTGTTTCCTGTCCAGGCTGGCTTTGAACCATGATCCTCAGATCTCAACCTCCTGAGTAGCTAGGATTACAGGTGTGAGCCACTGACACCTGGCTCTGGTTTGTTTTTGTTGTTGTTGTTGGTGGTGGTGGTGGTAGTCATGGGGCTTGAACTCAGGGCCTGGGCTCTGCCCCTGAACTTTTAACTCAAGGCTAGTGCTCTACCGCTTTGAGCCATAGCTCCACTTCCAGTTTTCCAGTGGCTAGAGACAAGAGTCTCATAGATGGGCTGGGAAGGTGGCTCAGTGGTAGAGCGCTTGCCTTGCATGCTCAAGGCCCTGGGTTCGATTCCTCAGCACCACATAAGAAAAAAGAAAAAAGCCGGAAGTGACGCTGTGGCTCAAGTGGTAGAGCGCTAGCCTTGAGCTGAAGAGCTGAGGGACAGCGCCCAGGCCCAGAGTTCAGGTCCTACGACCGGACCCCCCCCCCCCAAAAAAAAAAGAAGAGTCTCATAGACTTCCTGTCTCGGCTGGCTTTGAACCATGATCCTCAGATCTCAGCCTGCTGGGTAGCTAGGATTACAGGCATGAGCCACAGGTCATGAATGTCTAGTTTCTATATCACTGTTTTTTAATTTTTTAAATCATTTATAGTCTTTCTTTCTTTCTTTCCTTCCTTCCTCTCTCTCTCTCTCTCTCTCTCTCTCTCTCTTTCTTTCTGGCTTGAACTCTGGACTTGGGCACTGTCTCTGCCCTCTTCAGCTCAAGGCAAACACTTTACTGTTAGAGCCACAGCGCCACTTCCAGTTTTCTGGTGGTTTATTGGAGATAGGAGTCTCAAGGACTTCCTTGCCCAGGCTGGCTTTGAACCACCATCCTCAGATCTCAGGCTCCTGAGTAGCTAGGATTACAGGCATGAGCCACTGGCACTTGGCTTTTATAGTGTTTTTTTTTTTTGGGGGGGTCCGGTTGTGGGGCCTGAACTCTGGGCCTGGGCACTGTCCCTCAGCTTTTCAGCTCAAGGCTAGCACTCTACCACTTGAGCCACAGCACCACTTCTGGCTTTTTTGCTTATGTGGTGCTGAGGAATCGAACCCAGGGCCTCAGGTATGCAAGACAAGCGCTCTACCACTGAGCCACCTTCCCAGCCCTTATAGTGTTTCTTTTTTTTTGTTTGTTTCTTATAGTGTTTCTTACTTCCATCTTATACATCTGGTTCAAGCTATTCTTTTTTTTTTCCTCTCTTCTTTTTGTTCTGGTCCTGGGGCTTGAACTCAGGGCACTGTCCCTGAACTTCCTTTGCTCAAGGCTAGCACTCTACCACTTGAGTTGCAGTTTTACTTCCAGATTTTTCTATGGTTAATTAGTGATAAGAGTCTTCTGGACTTTGCTGCCTAGACTGGTTTCAAACTGTGATCCTCAGATCTTAGGTCCTGAGTAGCTAGGATTATAGTCATGAGCCTGAGCCACTATTACCCTGCTAAGCTATTCTTTTTGTTGTTGATTTCAGGTCACATCTCCTTAGGACACAGATGTGTGTGCACAGAGTTTTTGGAGACTGCTCTTGGGATGAACACTTGTGATGACAAAGTGAAGGAAGGAGAATTGGACAAAAAACAGCAGCTGAATTCAACAATGTGCTGGTAAATGTTTCACATTGAGTTCTCAGGAGAACAGCTTTGATCCATAACATTTGATAATTCCTAATGTATAAATACTTCTATTATAGCAGATTTTGAGATAGCAACAGGATGTTACTAAAATATATTTGGGGGCTTGGAATGGCTTAGTGGTAGAGTGCTTGCCTAGCATACATGAAACCCTGGGTTTGATTCCTCAGTACCACATAAACAGAAAAAGCTGGCAATGGTGCTATGGCTCAAGTCATAGAGCACTAGCTTTGAGCAGAAAATCTCAGGGACAGCAACTTGAGTTTAAGCTCCATGACCGACAGGAAAAAAAAGTAAACATATATTTGGGAAGAAATGGATAATAGTGCCCATGCTGATACAACAGAAATAATCCCTACCACAGAGATAACACTAAATGTAGTAAAATAATTAGGAGTACAAGTGTTGGGTATTTATTATCTTAGTTTTTGAATATAATTAAATTTAATATAATTATAATTAAATTTAACATAATTAAATTTAGCTGATTATAATTTGTTTTAATAATGGCTGCATTTAACACCCTGTTATACAATACCTAAAAATGTAATAGTTTGGTGGGGGAAGGGTTGGAGAGGTGGGGAGGAAAGGGATGGTAGGGGAAAAACAAAGGAGGGAGTGACAATGCTCAATAGGAAATGTACTCATGTAACTGTAACCACTCTGTACAGTATCTTTTTTTTTTTTTTTTGTGGTCATGGGCCTTGAACTCTGGGCCTGGGTGTTGTCCATCAGTTCTTCAGCTCAAGGCTAACACTCTACCACCTGAGCTACTGCATCACTTCCGTTTTTCTGAGTGGTTTATTGGAGATAAGAGTCTGTTGGACTTTCCTGCTTGGGCTGGCTTTGAACCGTGATCCTCAGATTTCAACCTCCTTAGTAGCTAGGATTATAGGTGAGCCACGGACACCCAGTTGTACAGTATCTTTACAATAAAAAATATATATTAAAAATGTAATAATTTGATGGCACAGGCCAGTAGGGTGCAGTTCTAGTTTATCATTGGCCATACTGTGATTACAACAAAAGTCTCAGCTCTTCCCATGAGGACCTTTGAAATAAGATAGCCCTTCCAGTATGTCTACATATAGCCAAAGACTTCTGCATTAAGGAATAAATCCGGCATTGTAATAGGTAGGAAAAGGGTATATGTAATCTTAGGGTGACGAAGTTTTGCACCTCAGAGAAAGAAGTTCTCAGAGGAGCATTCATTCAACATTACCCGTAACTGCAAGTATGGCTACTTCACTTCTGAAATGTGCTTCCAGGGACACACTAGAGTATCTTGTATACTTGTATGCTTTGTAGTTTTGTTTCCTACTTTAGGACAGCATTTCTCATGTTTGCATGAATGACCTGTAATTCTTTTTTGGTACTAACTTTGGGATACTGAATTTTGTTGTTGAGGATGGTTGTGGGGCTTGAACTCTGGGCCAGGGCACTGTCCCTGAGCTCTTAAGCTCAAGGCTAGTGGTCTACCACTCGAGCCACAGTACCACTTCCTGTTTTCTGAGTGGTTTATTGGAGATAAGAGTCTCATAGACTTTCCTGCCCAAGCTGGCTTTGAACCACAACCCTCAGATCTCAGCCTCCTGAGTAGCTAGGATTACAGGCATGAGCCACTGGTGCCCCGCAGGATACTGAATTTTGTAGTTATTAATATTCATGTTTGAATGTCAGATTTTTCAGGATCAACTTTTGACAGTGCTTGCAAAGAGAATGGTTGTGTTTGTTTTTCTTTAAACCCAGCTCCTTGGTGCCCTCTTCTGTTGTTACAGTGAAGAGCAATTTTCTTTTTTTCTTTCTCCTTCCTTCCTTCCTTTCTTTTTTTTTTTTTTTGGGTCCGGTCGTGGGGCCTGAACTGTGGGCCTGGGCGCTGTCCCTCAGCTCTTCAGCCCAAGGCTAGCGCTCTACCACTTGAGCCACAGCGCCACTTCCGGCTTTTTTCTTTTTGCTTATGTGGTGCTGAGGAATCAAACCCAGGGCCTCAGGCATGCAAGGCAAGCGGTCTACCACTGAGCCACCTTCCCAGCCCTTTCTTTTCTTTCTTATGCTAGGCTAGCACTCCACCACTAAGCCACATTCCCTGCCCAAGGAGCAATTTTCTGAATTACAGTGTTCTTCCTCTGATTTCCTATTCTTGTTTTTCCAGTAATATGTTAAGAGGAACCATTATTTTACTTTCCACAAGTCCTTTGTGTGTGTGTGTGTGTGTGTGTTGCTATGATTAGGTTCTCAGCTGTTCCCACTATGGCTTGGTCTCCTTTCTGAGAGTGAACTCTTTTTTATTTTATCTGTTTCCACTAGTGATGCTTCTTCATCTTCCCCTGCTCTCTTAAGCAGTTCCTCCATATACTTGGAATTGTTGGGAGGTCTCCAGTATAGTTTTCCTAACTTACAATGAATTCACGATTGCATAATTTTTTTTCTGTATTAAATGAGTCACAGGAATATAAATTCCATTTACTTTATTCATTGTATTGTTTTAGGAGTATGCAAGGGAAGTGTCACATCAACCTAGACAGTTTTCTGTTGTTCTTTGTTTTTGTTTCTTTGAGAGGGGATCTTGCTCTGTAGCCCAGGCTGGCTTTCAGCTCCTTACAGTCTTGGCTCAATCTCCTGAGTGCTGGAATTATGGAATTTATCATCATGCTTCACTCACTGTTTATTGCATAAATAATATTAAGTATATTTTAATGTTGTGTTTATATGAAGCATAATACATACATTATATGTATACCTAGTTTATTGCCCTTATTTTGCTTCATTTCTTGCACAGTCTACATCTTCTGTACTTTTTGTGTGGTATCTACTCCTTGGATAAAACTACTGGGATGAAGCTAGGCACTAGTGTTTCATGCATGTAATTCTAGCTACTCCAGACAGTTGAAATCTGAAGGTTCATGGTTCAAGGCCAGCCTGAGCTAACTGAGGTAACGTCAAAAAGCAGACTGGAGCCGGGCGCTGGTGGCTCACGCCTGTAATCCTAGTTACTCAGGAGGCTGAGATCTGAGGATCTCGGTTCAAAGCCAGCCCGGGCAGGAGAGACCGTGAGACTCCTATCTCCAATAAACCACCAGAAAACTGGAAGTGGTGCTGTAGCTCAAGTGGTAGAGCGCTCGCCTTGAGCTGAAGAGCTGAGGGACAGCGCCCAGGCCCAGAGTTCAAGCCCCACGACTGACAAAAAAAAAAAAAAAAGCAGACTGGAGGCTCAGGTGGTAGAGCTCTTGCCAGAATTCCGGAGGCATAGGCTACAGTAGGTTCAGTTTCAGGCTGGAATAGGTTGCATAGTGAGACCTTGTCTTAAAAAAAATAAACCAGGGCTGGGAATGTGGCTTAGTGGCAGAGTATGCATAAAGCCCTGGGTTCAATTTCTCAGTACCACATACATTGAAAAGGCTGAAAGTGGTACTGTGGCTCAGGTGGTAAGTGCTAGCCTTGAGCAAAAGAAGCTCAGAGACAGGGCCCAGGCCCTGAGTTCAAGCCCCAGAACTGGCAATAAATAGATATTTTTTTTTGAAGACTACTAACCAACTGAAGGACAACAATAGGAGGGAGGGAATGAGAGAGATAGAGGGAACGGCTAACACTAAGCAGAAGGAAAGTAATATACACATCACTTGATGTGGAATAGCTGTATTGTCAAAGCTCAGAATTCACAAACTTTATAGACCACAATAATGATAATTTGCCTCATGAAGGTTAGAATGTTTGTGACTTTAACTAAGTATCACTATCTCACAATACTCACAATACTATGAAATTAGTGAAATTTATGTAATCACTTAATCACAATAAAAAAAACACAACCCCAAACCAAAAACTGCTGGTTTGCACCAACTCACAATTCTGTTATTGTTAATGATAATGATATTGTTTGAACAATTGTTTTTCTAGGATATATATTTAGAAGATCAAATCTTGGGCTCACAGGACACACTTTTACCACAGGACTTCTAAGGGACTTTCCCAAAATTGTTACAGTTCTACATGCAGACCACAAGATGTCACTGTTCTTGCATATTCATACCAAGTTTTGATTTCTGCCTCTTAAATTTTGCCGTGGGGGTGGAGGGTGGAGGTGGGGGTAGGCACTGTCTTTTGTTTTTGCTCAAAGTTAGCAGAGTTCTGCTACTTGAGCCTCAGCTCGATTTGTAGCTGGTTTCAAATTACAGATTACAGTCCTCAATTCTTGAACTCTGGGCCTGGGCACTGTCCCTCAGCTCTTCAGCTCAAGGCTAGCACTCTACCATTTGAGCCACAGCTCTACTTCTGACTTTTTCTGCTTATGTGGTACTGAGCAATCTAACCCAGGGCCTCCTGCATGCAAGGCAAGCACTTTGCCACTGAGCCACCTTCCCAGTCCCCAGTCTTCCGTTCTTAGCCTCCTGACTAGCTAAGATTACACGTGTGAGCCATAGGCACCTAACAGCATTAATTTTTTTTTAATTTAATTTAATTTTATTTGAGAACATACTGTACAAAGGGGTTACAATTACGTGGGCAGGATAATGCATACATTTCTTACCAAGCATTGCAGCCTCCTCCTTTGTTTACCCTTCACTCCCTTCCCAGCCTCCCCCCTCCCCCCCACCCAATCATACCCCCCCCCCAGCATTAATTTTTTGTCAGTTGTAGGGCTTGAACTCAGGGCCTGGCTGTCCTTGAGCGCTTTTGCTCAAGGCTAGTGCTCTACCACTTTGAGCCACAGCTTCACTTCTGTTGTTTTGTCAGTTCTGGTTCTTGAGCTTGGGGCCTGGGCTCTGACCCTGTGCCTCTTTGTGCTCAAGACTAGCACTCTACCACTTTGAGCCACAGTGCCATTTCTGGTTTTTGAGTGGTTAATTGATATAAGTCTCACAGGGACTTTTCTGCCCAGGCTTTGAATCATGATCCTCAGATCTCAGCCTCCTGAGTAGTCTGGATTACAGACATGAGCCACCAACACCCAGCTTTTTATTTCATGTTTAAAGAAACATTTTTCTTATTTTAAGTTAAAAAAAAAATCTTCTACATTTTTTCCATAGTTGTTCCTCTCTCCCTTTTTTTTCTTTTTCTTTTTTTAGTTGTGGGACTTGAACTCAGGGCCTTGGACTCTGTACCTGAGCTCTTTTACTCAAAGCTAGCACTCTTACCACATTGAGCCATTCTGGTGGTTAATTGGAGATAAGAGTATCATGGACTTTACTGCCCAGGCTGGCTTTGCATTGCAATTCTTAGATCTTACCCTCCTGACTAACTAGGATTACAGACATAAACCACTAGCACTTACCTATGATTTTTTTTTTTTTTTTTTTTTTGGTCAGTCGTGGGGCTTGAACTCTGGGCTTGGGCGCTGTCCTTGCGCTCTTCAGCTCAAGGCGAGCACTCTACCACTTGAGCCACAGTGCCACTTCTGGTTTTCTAGTGGTTTATTGGAGATAAGAGTCTCATGGACTTTGCTGCCCGGGTTGGCTTTGAACCGTGATCCTCAGATCTCAGCCTCCTGAGTAGCTAGGATTACAGGCGTGAGCCACCAGCGCCTGGCTACCTATAATTTTTTTTTGGGGGGGGAGGGGGATCTGGTCGTGGGGCCTGAACTCTTGGCCTGGGTGCTGTCCCTCAGCTCTTCAGCTCAAGGCCAGCACTCTACCACTTGAACCACAGCACCACTTCCAGCTTTTTTCTTTTTGCTTATGTGGTGCTGAGGAATCAAACCCAGGGCCTCAGGCATGCAAGGCAAGCGCTCTACCACTAAGCCACCTTCCCAGCCCTGGCTTTATCATCTCTATAATACTAACATTTTCACATGTAAATCCATATGTATCATGGATATAAAAACTGCAATATGTTTTATATCAGACACGGAAAAATATAAAAAGTTGAATATAAAGGGATATAAAATAATTCAAAATGGTGTGGTGGTATACACCTATAATCCCAGTACTCAGGAGGCTGAGGCAGGAGCATCATAGGTTTAAGCCTAGCTTGTCTTCATAGGGATGCCACATATTAAAAATTAAAAATATAAAGGCTAGGTACTGTAGGGTCTTAAAAATATAAAGGCTAGGTACTGTAGGGTCTTTGTCGGTCCTGCGGAAGACAGACGGGTCCGAGGAAAGGTAAGTGCACTGCTTGCAGGTTCCCCAGCCTCCCTTAGCCTGGAGACAATCAGGCGCAGCAGGGAGTCAAGTCAAGCAGGAACTCATTTATTATCACACAGCAAGCACTTTTTAAAGCAAAAGACCGTGTGGCATGGGAGGGGAGGAAAAGGAACCAACCAGTCACTGCAAAGGTCACACCCTATCATGTACCTAAGCTTCCGAATGTAAACAAATCGGGCTCTGCCCACTCAACTCCCTCTCAGCACCATCTTTGCTGCCTGTGTGCCCTACTAGGTACAGTGGCTCACAACTGTAATCCTAGCTACTTGGGAGGCTGGGAACAGGAATATTGTGGTTCAAGGCCAGCCTGGGCAAAAAGTTTGTGATAACTCATCTCAGCCAATTAAAAAGAAAGCTAGGCACAGTGGTTCCTGCTTATACTACCAACTGTGCAGGATGTATAAGCAAGAGGATCATAGTCTAGTCAGTGTTAACAAAAAGACCATATTAAAGAAATAGTGCATTGCTTAAGGGATAGGGTGCCTGCCTAGCAGATAGAAGAACTTGAGTTTAAAACAGTACTGTCCCAAAAAAGAAACAATATTCTAGTCTAATAATCACACATACATATACTCACAGCAAGAGAAAGAGAAGCTAGAATTCAAAGCAGAAAGTATTTACAGGGTCAAAGTATAAGAAATAGGATTGGTGCTAGGTTCTGGTGGCTCATGCCTGTAGTCCTGGCTACTCAGGAGACTGAGATCTGAGGATCACAGTTCAAAGCCAGCCTGAGTTAGAAAGTCAGTGAGACTTTTAGCTCCAATTAAGCACCAAGAAAGACAGAAGTGGATTTGTAGCTCAATTGATAGAGCACTAGCCTGAGCATAAAAGCTTAGAGGCATCACCTAGGCCCTGAGTTCAAGCCCTAGAACTGGCACACATAAAAAAGGAAGGAAGGAAGGAAGCTTGATGTCTTCTGGAGGCCTTGCAGAAGAAAAAAAGAGATGAGGAAGGAAGAAGAGAGGACAGGAGAGAGGGAGAGGAGGGATGAAGGAAGAGATTTGGTAGTAGCTACCTAGGAGGGAGGGGAGGAAGAGCTTTGTTCTACTAGGCTCCCTGCCAAGTAAGGATTATCAAGTAGCTGGGGCAAAGTTCAGAGTCAAAATAAAAGCTGAGATAGAAATTTGGAGTCATCAGCATGTATGTACTATTTAAAGCCATAGGACCATCAAGAGAATATAGTCAGGAAAGAAGTCCAAGGAGTAAATTTTAATCTACTCTAGTAATTTGAGGTAGGGAGCTAGGGAATCATCAAAAAGCTGTAGAAGTGACCTGAAAGGTAGTGAGCAAACTAAGAAAGTATAATGTTATGGATGTCACATAAAAAAATATTTCAAAATGATTAGCACTGGGCTGGGAAGGTGGCTCAGTGGTAGAGCGCTTGCCTTGCATGCCAGAGGCCCTGGGTTCAATTCCTCAGCACCACATAAGCAAAACGAAAAAAGCCGGAAGTGGCGCTGTGGCTCAAATGGTAGAGCGCTAGCCTTGAGCTGAAGAGCTGAGGGACAGCGCCCAGGCCAAGAGTTCAGGCTCCACAACCAGACCCCCCCCCCCCCCCCAAAAAAAAAATGATTAGCACTGACGACAAGAAAGATAAGACTAAAAATTAATCATTGGTTTTAACAGTATGGAGATTGACATAGGGTTTTATTTATTTATTACTGGTCCTGGACTTAAATTCCAGACCTGACAACTATTTCTGTGCTCAAAGTTAGACCTTACTATTTGAATTACAGCTGCACTTCTGTATTTTTTTGGTGGTTAGTTGGAGATGAGACTCACAGACCTTTCCTGCCCAGGCTGGCTTTTAAGTGACAGGTGTGAGCCACAGGCACCTAGTGAGACAGGGTCTTTTTATAGATAGGATCTTTCTATGTAGCCAAGGCTGGCTTCAAACTCACAATTGTATTGCCTTCACCTCCCAAGTGCTAGAATTTATAGACTTGTGACATTATACACTCACGCTATACAATTTTTTTTTTGGTTGGTAGTGGGGCCTAAACTCTGGGCCTGGGTGCTGACCCTTAGCTCTTCAGCTCAAGGCTAGCACTCTACCACTTGAGCCACAGCACCACTTCCGGCTTTTTCTGTTTATTTGGTGCTGAGGAATCAAACCCAGGGCCTCAAGCATGCAAGGCAAGCACTCGACCACTGAGTCACCATCCCAGACCTATACAATTTTTTTTAATGGTACTTGGGTTTGAACTCAGGAGCTTGTACTTGCTAGGAAGATCCTCTTCTACTTCAGCCATACAACCAGCCCTTTCTACTTTAATTACTTCTTCAACCAGGGTCTCACATTTCTACATGGGCCAGCCTGGGCCCTGGCCCTCTTATTTATACTTCTCATGTAGCTAGAACTCTCAAAAACTTTCTGCCCTGGCTAGCCTCGAATGAACCTCCTCCCAATCTCAATCTCCACCTCCTGAGTAGTTAGGATTACAGGCATGAGTCACCATACTCAGTATGCATTTTTTTTTGGGGGGGGGAGGCTATGGGGCTTGAACTCAGAGCCTGGGTGCTGTCCCGGAGCTCTTTTGCTCAAGACTAGCACTGTACCACTTTGAGCCACAATACCACTTCAGATTTTCTGGTGTTTAATTGGAGATAAGAGTCTCATGGACCTTCTTGCCTGGGCTGGCTTTGAACTGCGACCCTCAGATCTCAGCCTCCTGAGTCCCAAGAACTTATCTGGGTAAGAAAGTCTATGAAGACAAGCACCAGTGGCTCACACCTCTAATCCTAGCTACTCAGGAGGCTTTGATCTGAGTCTCAGTTCAATGGGCAGGAAAATCAATTTTTTTTTTTTTGGTGGGTTGTGGGGCTTGAACTCTATCTTAGGCACTATCGCTCAGCTCTTCAGCTCAAGGCGGGCACTCTACCACTTGAGCCACAGCGACATTTCCTCCATGAAATTCTTATCTCCAATTAACCACCAAAAAACTGTAAGTGGTACTTTGGCTCCAGTGGTAGAGTGCTAGCCTTGAGCTGAAGAACTAAGGGACAGCATGCAGGCCCAAAGTTCAAGGCCCACCACTGACAAAAAAAAAAAGTCTGTGATATTATCATCACCAATTAACCAGCCAAAAGCTGGAAGTGGTGCCCTCCATTGGTGGAGCCCTAGCTTTGATCACAAAAGCTCAGTGATGGGGACAAGGCCTTGAGTTCAAGCCCTGGGAGTGGGGACAGAGGGAGAAAATGTGGAGGGTGAGGAGGGAAAGGGGGAGAGAGAGAGAGACCAACCCCTGCTTTCACTGTGTTTGATGTTGGTACAATTTGTGGAGGGGAAGGGAAAAAAAACAAATCGTTTAAATAGAGAAGCTTATTATTCTTTTAACCGTGTTGGAGAGGGATGGAAGGAAGAAGCAGGGAGGAAAGTGGGAGGGAGGGAAAGAGACAGAGATTGGAGTGAAAGAGGGTAGGCAGAAGGAGAGAGACAGAGAGCTTGGGAGAAAGAGAGTTGAAAGAGAAGGGGATGGTAGGAATTACTGAAGTAGTGTAATTGAATAGAAAAAAGGAGATAGGATCTATTGTACAAGGAACTGGCATTATATGGGAGTCAGACGATTCATCTAAAGTAAGAAGTAGAATATAGAGGTACAGATATAGATAGGTTATGGAAATAATAGAGATGTCTAGTTTAAAAAATGAAATTTGTATAATTAACAATGATTGCTTCCAATGCCTAAGACAGCAAGTCATCAGCTAAGATTGAAGATGAAAGAGGTCTTAGATATTCAAGTAAACAGGACAACAACACACACACACACACACACACACACACAATTCTCCAGAGTGAATACATTATAAAGAATAGAGAATTATGTTTGCCAGGCAGCCTACTGGGGTTCCTAAAGGTAAATAATTACTTAAACTGAAACCAGTCAGCAAGTTCATATTTTCCTGAGGCTGCATTTAGCTGTACAGGTATGAAGGTATGGAACAGGCAGAGAGAACAATATCTAGTTCAACTATACTGCGGTCAGCCAAGGAATACTTCGAAGCCAGAGAGGAGAAAGGGAATGGGAGTTGAGTTTATATGTAAGGGACTGATTATAACGATTGGCCATGGAATTTAAGCTTGGAACAAAGGAAATAAGGATGTGACTTGGTGAGGGACAGTAAGAACTTGAGTCTTGCCAGGCACCAATGGCTCACGATATAGGATCTACCCCGAGCCATGTAGGGCCCCCATCACCTCCCATCAGACTGTGGGAAAGTCCCAAGCCCTGAGATTACATCCCCATCCAGTGTGGCCATACCTTTCCCTCGTCTTCTGGACACTGCTCCCCTCCCTACTTAAAGCCAGGTGGGACATCGGCCCACTCTTTCGGCCTGGGGACTCCACCATGCCTTCACCTTGCATGGCAGTGCAGCAGTTCGTTAATAACAAAACTTCCTGCCTGAATACTGGGTGCTGTTCTCTTCATCAGCTAACTAATTAAATCTACCTATTTAATTTACCTTACACATGCTTATACTCCTAGCTACTCAAGAGGCTGAGATATAAGGATCACAGTTCAAAGCCAGCCCAGGCAGGAAAAGTCTGTGAGACTCTAATTAAGAACAAAATGCCAGAAGTGGAGCTGTGGCTCAAGTGATAAGTGCTAGCCTTGAGCCAAAGAGCTCAGGGATAGTGCTCAGGTCCTGAGTTCAAGTCCAAGTAATGGCAAAATGAAGAAAAAAAAAGAAATTGAATGTTTATAATGATTTGCTGAGACCTTGAAGAATATATTGTATCCTTACATTTTATTTATTTATTTATATTTATTTATTTATTTGTTTGGTCAGTCATGGGCCTGAACTCTGGGCCTGGGTGCTGTCCCTCAGCTCTTCAGCTCAAGACTAGCGCTCTACCACTTGAGCCACAGCACCACTTCCTCTTTTTTCTCCTTATGTGGTGCTGAGGAATGGAACACAGTGCCTCATGCATGCAAGGCAAGCATTCTACCACTGAGCCACCTTCCCAGCCCCTATTGTTACATTTAAATGGCAGTTTAGCTAAATGTAAAATTTTAGAGCCAAATTTTTTCTACTTGAAAATATTACTTCATTATTTACCTGCTTCTTATGTCTGTTAATGTTGAGAAGACCAATAGCATTCTGATTTATTTATTATTTTTATCTTTTTTTGGGGGGGTCCGGTCGTGGGGCCCGAACTCTGGGCCTGAGCGCTGTCCCTCAGCTCTTCAGCTCAAGGCTAGCACTCTACCACTTGAGCCACAGCACCACTTCCGGCTTTTTTTTTTTTCTGCTTATGTGGTGCTGAGGAATTGAACCCAGGGCCTCGAGCATGCAAGGCAAGCGCTCTACCACTGAGCCACCTTCCCAGCCCTATTTTATTTTATTTTTGAGACAGGGTCTATATGTAATCCAGGCTAGTCGCCCACCTTTTTTTTAACCACAATGAGAGCTGTTACCCAGGATCATCCTCCTGCTTCAGGCCTTTTACTTGTAAATGTCATCTTTATCTCCAACTATCATATTTTACAATTTTTATTTTTCATACCTTATTTTATACCCATTCCCTAATGACTTTTGGAAATGGTCTTTGACCTGATATTGAGCTGAGTCCATTTTGTTGTTGAGCTCATCAAGTGGATTTATTTCAGTTATGTTTTCACATGAAATAATCCTATTTGTTCTTTAAGTTTCTAATTTGCCATTAATATCTTTATTTTACTGGGGACATTTGTTTGGCTATTAATTCTTTTTTTTTGTCGGTCATGGGGCTTGAACTCTGGGCCTGGGCGCTGTCCCTCAGCGCTTCAGCTCAAGGTGAGTGCTCTTGAGCTACAGTACCACTTCTGGTTTCCTAGGGGTTTTTATTGGAGATAAGAGTTTCACAGACTTGGGCTGGGAAGGTGGTTCAGTGGTAGGATGCTTGCCTTGCATGCATGAGGCCTTGGGTTCGATTCCTCAGCATCACATAAGCAGAAAAAGCCAGAAGTGGCACTGTGGCTCAAATAGTAGAGTGCTAGCCTTGAGCTGAAGAGCTGAGGGACATCGCCCAGGCCCAGAGTTCAAGCCCCACAACCAGCAAAAAAAAAAAGTTTCACAGACTTTCCTGAGTAGCTAGAATTACAGGTGTGAGCCACCGGCGCCCAGCTTGGCTATTAATTCTTGTTAACTACAATTATTATTTCTAGTCATCTGGCTGTTAGTACCTATGAGGTGATTTTTTTTCTCCTGGGTAACATCCCTCATTCTGTAAAAAGGTAGGAGACATTAATGCTTAGCTCTTAGTGATAAGAACTAGGTAAGTTGGGGGTTCAGCTTTGAATAGCCCCCATTTGTGTTGTTCTATAAGAGGGCTTTGCCCCTAAGGAGCCTTATTCTAGGCTTTGTTGCTAAGAATAAGCTCTCCTAGCTCTCTAGGTGAAAAGAAGTTCTAGAGGGAATACCTTTCATTTCTTTTTCTTTTTTTTTTTGGGGTCCAGTCATGGGACCTGAACTCTGGGCCTGGATGCTGTCCCTCAGCTCTTCAGCTCAAGGCTAGCGCTCTACCACTTGAGCCACAGCGCCACTTCCGGCTTTTTTCTTTTTGCTTATGTGGTGCTGAGGAATCCAACCCAGGGCCTCAGGTGTCGAACCCAGGGCCTCAGGCATGCAAGGCAAGTGCTCTACCACTGAGCCACCTTCCCAGCCCTAGAGGGAATACCTTTAGATGTGTCTTGGAACAGCCAGAATTTAGTTTTGTTTTGTTTTATACTCTGCCTCCCAGTATTGTTCTCTTATGAGCTTCTTGGCGATCCTTCATTTTGGAATTACAGTAAGGTTAATTACAAACGTAATACTCTACTTTGTGAAGTATGATGAACACAAAGACCTCAACTCACAATCTCTCCTCATACCTCTCCCAGTGTAGGAAGCCTGACTTCCTCTGTATAGTGAGAGTTTCCCTTTCTTCCAAAATCATAACCACTTTCTGATTCTCCAGTTTTCTGGTGGTTTTTATTTTCTTTATACCTTCTCTGTGTGTGTGTGTATGTGTGTGTGTGTGTGTGTGTGTGTGTGTGTGTGTGTGTGTGTGTGCGCACGCGCGCGCACAAGCCAGTCCTAGGGCTTGAATTTAGGGACTGGGTGCTATCTCTGAGCTTTTTCACTCAAGGCTTGACTCACTTGACCCACAGTGCCACTTCTGGCTTTTTCTGTGTAGTTTATTAGAGATAAGAGTCTCACAGACTTTCCTGTTCTGGCTGGCTTCAAACTGCAGTCCTCAGATCTTGGCTTCCTGAGTAACTAGAGTTATAGGCATGAACCAGCAGCCAGATGATATTCTTTTTTTTTTTTTTTTTTGCCAGTCATGGGGCCTGGGCCTGGGCACTGCCCCTCAGCTTCTTTTACTCAAGGCTAGCACTCTACCACTTGAGCCACAGTGCCATTTCTAGATATTTCTGTTTATGTGGTACTGAGGAATCAAACCCAGGACATTGTGCATGCTAGGCAAGCACTCTACCACTAAGCCACATTCCTAGACTCAGATGATATTCTTTCTTGAATAATAGCAGTAAATGTGGAAATGAATAACTATAGCAAGCATATAAAAACAAAGAAAAAGCAATTTATATCCATAAAATTGAGAATAGATATTTTACTAAAACATACTGAATTTTTCTTTCAAAATGCTTTTATATAATTTGTTATCACTTGGGAATCTTCTTAGATCTGAAAATGAGATAAGAAAACTAATTACATAATAAACTGCTCTTAAACATTTTTATGAGAATAAAGGTCAATCTTAGGAGAAAATGAATGCTTCCAGAACTCACAAAGATAAATAAAATCAATAGATAATCCAAACTTATAAGTCACATTAAGGAGGCAGAATTCTCCCAGGACTAAAATGGAAAAAAAAAAAAAGAATTAGCAATAAATTATTTTGTATTGAACAATATTCGTATTTGGGTTTTTGTTGTTGTTGTTGTTTTTGGTCAGCCATGGGACTTGAACTCTGGGCCTGGATGCTGTCCTCAGCTCTTCAGTTCAGGGCAAGCTCTCTACCACTTGAGCCATAGCCCCACTTCCAGTTTTCTGGTGCTTAATTGGAGATAAGAGTTTCACGGAGGGGGGTGGGCGGGGGGGGGGGGGGGGGGTGGGGGGGGAGGCTGGGAAGGGATGTGAAGGGTAAACAAAGGAGGAGGCTGCAATGCTTGATAAGAAATGTACTCATTATCTTGCCCATGTAATTGTAACCCCTCTGTACAGTATATTCACAAAAAATAAAAATTTAAATTTAAAAAAAAAAAAAAGAAGGGGCTGGGAAGGTGGCTCAGTGGTAGAGCACTTGTCTTGCATGCATGAGGCCCTGGGTTCGATTCCTCAGCACCACATAAGCAGAGAAAAAAAAAAAGCCGGCAGTGGCGCTGTGGCTCAAGTGGTAGAGCACTAGCCTTGAGCTGAAGAGCTGAGGGACAGCGCCCAGACCCAGAGTTCAGGCCCCACGACGGGACCAAAAACAAAAAAAAGAGTTTCACGGAGTTTCCTGCCCGAGCTGGCTTTGAACCATGATCCTCAGATCTCAGCCTCCTGAGTAGCTAGGATTATAGGCTTGAAGCACCGGTGCCTCTTCTGTTAGACATAGGCTAAATCTTGAAAGTAGTTGTTTTTTCTAGAAATAGACTTGGCTATTTTGTGTGTGTATGTGTATATGTGTGTGTGTGTTTGGCAATCCTGGGGCTTGAACTCAGGGCATGGGCACTGTCTCTGAGCTTCTTCTTTTGCTCAAGACTAGCACTCTTCCACTTGAGCCACAGTGCTACTTCCAGTCTTTTCTGAGTATGTGGTACTGAGGAGTCAAATCCAGGGCTTCATGCATGCTAGGCAGGCATTCAACCACTAAACCACACTCCCAGCCCTTGCCTGTATTTTCTAATTACTCTGAAGTGAACATCACACATTAACTTGTGTGTGTGTGTGTGTGTGTGTGTGTGTGTGTGTGTGTGTGTGTGTTGGAGGGAGACTATTTAGGGCTTGAACTCAGGGCCTACATGCTGTTCCTTAGCTTTTTGTTGTTGTTGTTGTTGTTGGTTGTGGGCCTGGGCACTGTCCCTCAGCTTTTCAGCTCAAGGCTAGCACTCTAGCATTTGAGCCACAGCACCACTTCCAACTTTTTTTGTTTATGTGGTGCTGAGGAATGGAACCCAGGGCCTCATGCATGCAAGGCAAGCACTCTACCACTAAGACACCTTCCCAGCCCCTGTTTCTTAGCTTTTTGCTCAAGGTTGGTGCTTCAACACTTGAGCCACAGCTTCATTTATGGCTATTTCATACTTAATTTGAGATAAAAGTCTTATAGACTTTCCTGCCTGGATTGGCCTTGAACTGGGATCCTCATATCTCAGTCTCCTGAGTAGCTAGTATTTTAGCCTTGTGCCTCTGGCACCTGACTACACCCAGCTTTTTACTGATTGAGATAGGTCTCAAGAACTTTTCCTTAGGCTGGCCTCTAACTAAGAGCTTCCTGATTTCTGCCTCCTGAGTAGCTAGTTACAGGTATGGAGCTACTGTACATGGCTGTCTTCCAGGGGTTTAAAAATGTTTTCTTACAGGCTTTGATGGGAAGGGAATATTGTGAGAGGGAGTTGGGCTAATAAACAGTGAATGAAGCTAGAAATTGTTAGATTGGGGCTGGGAAGGTGGCTCAAGTGGTAGAGCGCTAGCCTTGAGCTGAAGAGCTTGAGGGACAGTGCTCAGGCCTAGAGTTCAGGCCCCATGACCAACAAAAAAATAAATAAAAATAAAAAAATCATAAGATTGTTGCATATATGAAAATATATGCATTTCAAACATATTATATATATATATTTTTTAATTTTTTTTTTTGTCGGTAGTGGGGCTTGAACTCTGGGCCTGGACACTGTCCCTTTGCTCGTCAGCTCAAGGTGAGTGCTCTACCAATTAAGCCACAGAGCCACTTCCGGTTTTCTAGTGGTTTATTGGAGATCAGAGTCTCTTGGACTTTTCTGCCTGGACTGGCTTTGAACCTCAGATCTCAGGCTCCTGAGTAGCTAGGATTACAGGCGTGAGCCACTAGAGCCTGGCTTGCCTACCTTTTTTTATTCAGGATAGTTATTTGGAAATTCAGCCAGAAAAGAAAAGAAATTCAGATGGGCATGGTAGCTATTCAGGGGGCAGAGATTGGGCAGATAGTTGTTTGTTGTAAACCTAATCAAAAAGTTAATGAGATAAGCCAGGCATGATGGTCTATACTTGTTATCCTAGCTACATGGGAGGGATAGAAAGGAGAATCATGGACTGAAGCCAACCAACTCCCTGAAAAAGATATGACCCTATCTGAAAAATAAATAAAACAATAATGGTTGGGAATGTGATTCAAGAGCCCTTTGCCTAGCAAGTATGAGGTCCTAAGTTCAAACCCCAGGACTAGCAAAAAAAAAAAGAAATAGGGCTGGGAATGTGTCTTAGTCGTAAAGTGCTTGCCTAGCATGCATGAAGCCCTGGGTTTGATTCCTCAGTACCACATAAGCAGAAAAAGCTGGAAGTGGCTCTGTGGCTCAAGTGGTAGAGTGCTAGAATTGAGCAAAAGAAGCTCAAGGACAATTCCCAGGCCCTGAGTTCAAGTCCCAAGACTGGCAAAAAAAAAAAAAAGAAATTTATCCATGTGATACAGTATGTATCAGTAGTTTATTATTGAGCAAGATTGTAGTGTGTGTATTATAGTGTGTTTATCTAGTTACCTGTTGATGGACATTTGGGTTATAGTTTCCTATTAGTTTAAATAAAGTTGCTTTAAACTTTTTGGGTTTTTGTCAGTTGTATGGCTTGAACTAAGGGCTTGCACACTGTCTCTGAGCCTTTTAGTGCTCAAGGCTAGTGCTCTACACTTGAGCCACAGTGCCACTTGCATTTTTTTTTTTTGTCAGTCGTGGGAGGAACTTTGGGCCTGGCTGCTCTCCCTCAGCTTTTCAGCCAAAGGCAAATGCTCTACCACTTGAGCCACAGTGCCACTTCCAGTTTTCTGGTGGTTTATTAAAGAGTCTCATGGACTTTCCTGCCCAGGCTGGCTTTGAACTATGATCCTCAGATCTCAGCCTCCTGAGTAGCTAGGATTACAGGTGTGAGCCTGGTGCCACCTGCAGTTTTTGAATGGTTAATTGGAGATGAGTCTCACAGGGACTTTTCTGCCCAAACTGGCTTCAAACCATGATCCTCAAATCTCAGATTTCAGCCTCCTGAGTACCTGGGATTACAGGCATGAGCCACGAGTGCCAGGCTTGAACTTCTTTTTCTTTTTTTTTTTTTTTTGGTCCAGTCGTGGGGCCTGAACTCTGGGCCTGGGCGCTGTCCCTCAGCTCTTCACCTCAAGGCTAGCGCTCTACCACTTGAGCCACAGCGCCACTTCTGGCTTTTTTTCTTTTTGCTTATGTGGTGCTGAGGAATCGAACCCAGGGCCTCAGGCATGCAAGGCAAGCGCTCTACCACTGAGCCACCTTCCCAGCCCTGAACTTCTTTTTCTATCTTCCTTCCTTCCTTCCTTCCTTCCTTCCTTCCTTCCTTCCTTCCTTCCTTCCTTCCTTCGTTTCCTTCTTTCTTTCTTTCTCCTTCCTTCCTTCCTTTCCTTCTTTCTTTCTTTCTTTCTCCTTCCTTCCTTCCTTCCTTCCTTCCTTCCTTCCTTCCTTCCTTCCTTCCTTCCTTCCTTCCTTCCTTCCTTCTTTCTTGTTGTTGTTTGTGGGACTTGAGCTCTGGGTCTGGATGCTGTCCCTGAGTTCTTCAGCTCAAGGCAAGCGCTCTACCACTTGAGTCAGCACCGCTTCTGTTTTTCAGGTGGTTAGTTGAAGTTAAGAGTCTCGAGGACTTTCCTGACTGGGCTGGCTTTGAACTGTGATCCTCAGATCTCAGCCTCCTGAGTAGATAGGATTACAGGCATGAGCCACCAGTGCCCAGCCCAGCGTGAACTTTTAAATATACATTTTTTCATAGATGTATGCTTTTATTTTTCTCAGGTAAATGCTTGTAAGTATAGCAGGTATGTCATATTGCAGGTATAAAGTTAACTTGAGTAGCTTCCAAATTAAAATTCCCACCTACAATGTATGTGATTTCCATCCTACCATACTTTCTTTTTTAATTTTTGTAATTTTTTTTAAATTAGTTGTGGGGCTTGAACTCTGGACTTGGGCACTGTTCCTCAGCTCTTCAGCTTAAGGCCAGCGCTCTACCACTTAGCCATAAAGCCACTTCTGTTTTTTCTGATGGTTAATTGGAGATAAGTCTCACAGACTTTCCTGCCTGGGCTGGGTTTGAACTGTGATCCTCAGATCTTAGTCTCCTGATTAGCTAGGATTACAGGTGTGAGCCACCAGCGCCCAGCCATACTTTTTTAACAATATATATTCCAATAGGCAGATAGTAGTTTATCATTCTATTTTTGTTGTTGTTGTTGTTGGTTGTGGGGGCTAAACTCTGGGCCTGGGTGCTATCTCTCAGCTCTTCAGCTTAAGGCTAGCCCTCTTACCACTTGAGCCATAGAGCCACTTCTGGCTTTTTGTGCTTATAGTGCTGAGGAATTGAACCCAGGGCCTCTTGCATGCAAGGCAAACACTTTACCACTGAGCCACCTTCCACCCATATCATTCTATTTTTGACTAATGATATAGAGCGTTTTCATATGTTTCCTTGCCACTCACTTTTCTCCTTTTTTTATAGTGCTATTTTAAAGGTGATGTACAGAAGGGTTACAGATAAAGAATATACTTTTTTTTTTGGTCGGTCATGGGACTGAACTCTGGGCCTGGGCGCTATCCCTCAAGCTCTTCAGCTCAAGGCTAGCACTCTATCACTTAAGCCCAGCACCACTTCCGGCTTTTTTCTGCTTATGTGGTGCAGAGGAATCGAACCCAGGGCTTCATACATGTGAAGTAAGCACTCTACCACTGAGCCAACCCAAGAACATACTTTTTTGTTATTTTTTAATTTTTTTTAGTCAGTCCTAGGGCTTGAACTCTAGGACTGGACATTGTCCCTGAGCTTCTCTTTTCTTTTCTTTTTCCTTCCTCCCTTCCTCCCTTCCTCCCTTCCTCCCTTCCTCCCTTCCTCCCTTCCTCCCTTCCTCCCTTCCTCTCTTTCTTTCTTTCTTCCTCCCTTCCTCCCTTCCTTCCTTCCTTCCTTCCTTCCTTCCTTCCTTCCTTTCTTTTTTTTTTGTTGATTGTGGGTCTTGAACTCTGGGCCTGGGCACTATTCCCTCAGCTCTTCAGTTCAAAGCCAGCACTCTACCACTTGATCCATATAGCCACTTCAGGTTTTCTGGTGGTCAATTGGAGATGAGAGATTCCTGGACTTTCCTGCCTGGGCTAGCTTTGAAGCCTAATCCTTAGATCTCATCCTCTTGACTAGCTAGGATTACAGGTGTGAGCCACAGGGCACCTAGCTTATCCCTCAGCTTCTTTGCTCAAGGCTAGCACTTTACGAATTGAGTCACAGTGCCACTTCTGAATTTTTGTTTCTGTGGTACTGAGGAATTGAACTGAGGTTTTCATGCATGCTAGGCAAGCACTCTACCCCTAAGCCACATTTCCAGCCCCTGAGTTTTTGTTTGTTTTGTTGGTTGTGGGGTTTGAACTCAGGGCCTGGCCCCTGCCCCTGAGCTGTTTAGTTCAAGGCTGGTCCTCTACCACTTTGAACCAGAGCTCTATTTCCTGTTTTCTGGTGGCTAATTGCAGATAAGATTCTCATGGCCTTTCCTGGGCAAGCTGGAACCTGGCTTTGAACCGCAATCCTCAGATCTCAGGCTCCTGAGAAGCTAGGATTACAAGCATGAGTGACCAGTGCCTGTTAAGAGTACATTTTCCCTCTCTCCCTCCCTTCTCTATCTTTTTCTTTCCTTCCTTCCTTCCTTCCTTCCTTCCTTCCTTCCTTCCTTCCTTCCTTCCTTCCTTCCTTCCTTCCTTCCTTCCTTCCTTCCTTCCTTCCTTCCTTTCTTTTTCTTTTGTCAGTTGTAAGGTTTGAACTCTGGGCCTGGGCACTGTCCCTGAGCTCTTAACTCAAGGCTAGCACTCTACCACTTGAGTCACAGCACCACTTCTGTTTTTCTGGTGGATTATTGGAGATAAGAGTCTCATGGACTTTCTTGCCCAGGCTGGCTTTGAACCGGGATCCTCAGATCTCAGCCTCCTGAGTAGCTAGGATTACAGGCGTGAGCCACCAGTACTTGGCAAAAATGCATTTGGTTTTGGACTCTGTCACCCCTTCTCTTGCTCTCTCCCAGTTTTTCCCCTCCTATCTGTACCTATAAGTTGTATAGTTCATTTTCAACAGAGTGTCTAGTAAGTACCACTGCTGCATTTGTTCATCCTTTGTCTCTCCATTTCTATGCCCCCACTTCTTTGCTGCTTATAAATATCCCTTGTCAAATTATCTGTTCAAATCTTTTGACTGTTATCATTGTTTTGTAATTTTTTTTTTGGTCAGTTGTGGAGCTTGAACTCTGGGCTTGGGCGCTGTCCCTCAGCTCTTCAGCTCAAGGCGAGCGCTCTACCACTTGAAGCATAGCAACACTTCTGGTTTTCTGGTGGTTTATTGGAGATAAGAGTCTCACAGTCTTTCCTGCCTGGACTGCCTTTGAACTGAGATCCTCAGATATCAGCCTCCTAAGTACCTAGGATTACAGGCGTGAGCCACCGGTGCCCGGCTTTTTTGTAAATTTTTTATTGTTACTGTAAAAGTGATGGAAGCTGGGCACTGGTGGCTCACACCTGTAATCCTAGCCACTCAGGAGGCTGAGATCTGAGGATTGCAGTTCAAAGCCAGCCGGGGCAGGAAAGACCGTGAGACTCTTATCTCCAATAAACCACTAGAAACTAGAAGTGGTACTGTGGCTCAAGTGGTAGAGCGCTCGCCTTGAGCTGAAGAACACAAGGACAGTGCCCAAGCCCAGAGTTAGAGTCCACGACCAATAAAAAAAAAAAAAAAGAAGCAGCAGCAGCAATATTCTACTGTCCCTGGGTCTTTGTACCATATTACAATTTCTTTTGCTTGGTGTCCATAATCTCTTTGACTCTTCATACATTCTTTATCTCAGTGCCCAATTATTGTGCATGTTCACCATAAGTAATTATGTGTGTGAGAGGGAAGTGAGCCGAACAAAAACAATCTGTAGATAATCAAAATGTATCTGAAGCCAGGAGGTAAGTGGTAAGGCAATTCCCACACAAAATGGTCAGTGTTTAGCTAGTATTTGTTCCAAGATGCAAGGTGAACACATAGGAGGAGGTCAGAAAAGGCAGCTCAGATAGAGATTTACTTAAACTGAGATCTTTAGGCTAGTAAGGACATTAAACTTAGAGGGGAATGAGTCTCTTGGTTGGCACTTGAACTGCTGCAAAATAGAAGAAGTATTGTTCTTCTTAGGAGAAATACCTAGAAGAGATTTTAGTGAGCAAAAATGAGGGATGATAAAGTAATCCTATAATTTCCATTATTGTTACTATGTCTTAAATATATCTCATACATTCATTCTATGTTAGCAAATAGATACCATAAACTCAATGTAAACAATAATTAAGACCCTGATCTCTCTTATTTTTAAAAAAATAATAGATTTTTTGTTTTGGTCAGTCATGGGGCTTGAACTCTGGGCCTGGGTACTGTCCCTCAGCTCTTCAGCTCAAGGCGAGCACTCTACCACTGGAACCACAGCAACACTTCTAATTTTCTGGTGGGTAATTGGAGATAAGAGTCTCATGGACTTTCCTGCCTGGGCTGGCTTTGAACTGCAATCCTCAGATCTCAGCCTCCTGAGTAGCTAGGATTACAGGCATGAGCCACTGGCTCTAAGCAATAAGCTTATATTTCTTTATTGCTTTCAATTTTTCCCATTCTGAAAGTGTTCAGCACAAAGCCGGGCGCTGGTGGCTCACACCTGTAATCCTAGCTACTCGGGAGGCTGAGATCTGAGGATCGCGGTTCAAAGCCAGCCCGGGCAGGAGAGACCGTGAGACTCCGATCTCCAATAAACCACCAGAAAACCGGAAGTGGCGCTGTAGCTCAAGTGGTAGAGCACTCACCTTGAGCTGAAGAGCTGAGGGACTGCGCCCAGGCCCAGAGTTCAAGCCCCACAGCCAACCAAAAAAAAAGAAAGTGTTCAGCACATACTCTTCCAAGTTAAAAATTCCATATATATTATTAGCATGGCAAAAATGGAAGTTTTGGTGAAGTACAAGCAACAGATCATCAGATTAAACATAAGACAATAGATACTAAATTCTGAAAAGAAGTACTAAACCAGGATTTATAGGTCAACTGACATAAACTTTGATGATGTGATGAGATCAAGGAGGATATTGAGGGCTCCTACCACTTTCTTATTCCAAAAGTTTAACATGGACCACTGTGGACAATCCAATGGACAGGGGACTGTTCCCACACTTAAACAAAACTGAAGGAAGCTGACAGCAGAATCAAATAAAAAGTTGTTTCTGTTTCTACAGCAGTGCTGCATTGGGATATAAACCTTCAACCTCAGATTACCTACACAAATCTTGAGGGTTTCTCATAGACCAGATGTGGGCCACTCATACAAATACCAAAAGGATATGAGGCTGTCTTAGGAGACTGCCTAAATGTGTAAACATGTCTCAACAGAGAAAACCCAGAAGTATCACAGGATTCCCATGGGGCAAAGAAAGAAAAAATGTAAATAATCAGATGAATAGAGAAATATATTTGCCTGAAGAAAACTGCAGGTGAGAGCTCACCAGTGATGATGATCTTCAGTGAACTCACCAAAGTACCTCAAAAGTCAGCTTTAAAAATCAGCCACAAAGGTTGGGAAAGTGGCTCAGTGGTAGAGTGATTGCCTTGCATGCATGAGGCCCTGGGTTCCATTCCTCAGCACCACATAAGCAAAAAGAAAAAAGCCGGAAGTGGCTCTGTGGCTCAAGTGGTAGAGTGCTAGCCTTGAGCTGAAGAGCTGAGGGACAGCGTCCAGGCCCAGAGTTCAGGCCCCACAACCGGACCCAAAAAGAAAAAAAAAATCAACCACATTGGGCTGGGAAGATGGCTTAGTGGTAGAGTGCTTGCCTTGCATACGTGAAGCCCTGGGTTCGATTCCTCAGCATCACATAAGCAGAAAAAACCAGAAGTGGCTCTGTGGCTTAAGTGGTAGAGTGCTAGCCTTGAGCTGAAGAACCGAGGGACAGCACCCAGGCCCAGAGTTCAAATCCCACAACCAAAAAAAAAAAAAAAATCAGCCACATTGATGAGCATCTGTGACTTACATCTAAAATTTCACTATTCAGGGGGTGGGGGGGAGGACGGGAAGGGATGGGAAGGGGAAACAAAGGAGGAGGCTACAATGCTTGATAAGAAATGTACTCATTATCTTGCCCATGTAATTGTAACCCCTCTGTACAGTATTTTTCACAATAAAAAAATTCATAAAAAATAAAATTTTCACTATTCAGGAGACTAAGATCTGAAGACCACATTTCAAAGAGAACTTGGGGCCAGGTGCTGGTAGCTCAACCCTGTAATCCTAGCTACTCAGAAGGCTGAGATCTGAGAATCATGGTTTAAAGCCAGCCAGGGAAGCAAAGTCCAGAGACTCTTTATTTCCAGTTAATCATCAGAAAACTAAAAGTAGCACTCTGGCTCCAAGTGGTAGTGTACTAGCTTTGAGCTGAAGAGCTCAGGGACAGTGCCCAATGTTAATACCCCATGACAGGACAAAAAGAGAGAGAGAGAGAAAGAGAGAGGAGGGAGAGAGAGGGAGAGAGAGAGAGAATCTGTAGCAAAGGAAGATTATGAAGCTAGAAAATACAATAATAACACTGAGAGAGAACTTTTCAACCTTCTCTATCTTCCTTTCCAGAGCTCTAATCCCTGAGTCAGTAAACACAAAAACAAGCTAGAAAAATAGGACCATAAAAGACAAAAGAAGATGTGCATACCCCCTTTGACTATGAGCCTGTGTATTCTTTTTTTGGGGGGGGGCGTCCGGTCGTGGGGCCTGAACTCTGGACCTGGGCGCTGTCCCTCAGCTCTTCAGCTCAAGGCTAGCGCTCTACCACTTGAGCCACAGCGTCACTTCCGGCTTTTTTCTTTTTGCTTACGTGGTGCTGAGGAATCGAACCCAGGGCCTCATGCATGCAAGGCAATCACTCTACCACTGAGCCACCTTCCCAGCCCTATTTTTGTCTTTTTGAGACATGATTTCACCATGTTGCCTAGGTGGATCTCAAACCCAATTATTCAAGTGATCTTCCTACCTATGCTCTCAAATAGGGAAGACTATAGGCATGTTCTACAATACTTCTAATTTACCTCAAACTGTAGATATGGCAACTACATTTAAGTTTATGTCACTGAATCATATATGGATTAAGTGCTTTCTGGTACTTCTAATAACAAATCTCTAAAGACAGAATTTAAAATGGAACTATGTAGTGTTAGATTAGGTATTGTAACTGTTTGGTTCGTTTGTTTTTCTTTTTGTTCTTCTGTATGCAAGAAGAGTGGCTTAAACTCAGGGCCTCCTGCTCTTGGTTACTTTTTCTCATGATTGGTGCTCTCCCCCTTGAGCCACACACCCCAGCTTTTTGCTGGTTAATTGGAGATAAGAGTCTTGGATTTGATTGCCTGATTTGGCTTTGAATCATAATCCTCAGACTTCTAAGTAGCTAAGATTATAGGACTTAACTATTAGCACTCATCTTGCAACTGGTGTGTGTGTGTGTGTGTGTGTGTGTGTGTGTGTGTGTGTGTGTGTGTGTGTGTGTGTGTGTGTGTGCATGCACGTGTGCTTTATGTTATTTAGTAGTGATATCTAAAGGCTTATGAAGAGAAGTTTCATAATTTCATGTGCTATTTTGTGAGTGATGTGTATCTAACTTCACACCAAACATTTACTTTTGGTAACTCCCTGGTGCTTCAGAAGAAAGTCTAGTTAGGCAAACCAAAGCCCATTACCAGAGGACTCCCCCTCCTTTACTTACTGTGATTGAATGTTAGCAAGAGATTTTCTTAAGGTAGACTGGATATCTAACTCAAGCAGTTTAGGAATGTCTGGGTAACCCCCCAGCATGGCCCAGACTGAGTGTATTGATGTCTTCTCTGTTATTGGGTAGCTTGAAGTGGACAAATCAGAGTTCCAGATGGCTTCCATCTCTTCTTGTTTTCTACAGAATCAGAGAACATTAAGTGGAAGTGCTAAATGCCTTGGTTTTCCATGGCCTCATAGCATATGAGTCTTACTCCATCCTTGCTCTTCACTACCACCTTGTCCTGTAATGCTCTCCCCTTATACTAAGGAGCATTAGCTATTCCTACATTGACAGACAGGTATAGTAAAAGTGTACTTTGTTAAAATAATTACTAAACTACATTGCTCTGGACTTTGCCTAATCATCCATCTTAAAACTATCTTCTTAGCTTCATGAAGTATACAGACAATATATATCTTTTCCCTTTCCCAAAACTTGCTCACCCTTTCCCTCCCTCCTTCCCTCCCTCCCTCCCTCCTTCCTTCCTCCCTCCCTCCCTCCCTCCCTCCCTCCTTCCCTTCCTCCCTTCCTTCCTTCCTTCCTTCCTTCCTACCTTCCTTCCTTCCTTCTTCCCTCCCTCCCTCCCTCCCTTCCTTTCTTTTTGTGCTTACACTGGGGCTTAAACTCAGGCTTGGACACTGTCCCTGAGCTTTTTTGCTCAAGACTAGTACTCTACCACTGGAGCCCATAGCTCCACTTCTTTTTGTTTGGGGGTTTTTTTTGGTGATTAATTGGAGATAACAGTCTTGTAGAGTTTCCTGCCCAGGCTGGCATCAAACTGCCATTCTCAGATTTCAGCATCCTAAGTAGCTACAAGTATGAAACACCACCATCTGGCAACATTTTAATTAGACAAAAATAAAGCATTAAGTTGTTTTTTGGGGGGGGGGAGGGAGTTGGATCGTGGGGCCTGAACTCTGAGCCTGGGCACTGTTCCTCAGCTCTTCACCTCAAGGCTAGCGCTCTACCACTAGAGCCACCATGCCACTTCCGGCTTTTTTTCCCCTGCTTATGTGGTGCTGAGGAATCAAACCCAGGGCCTCATGCATGCAAGGCAAGCGCTCTACCACTGAGCCACCTTCCCAGCGTATGCATTAAGTTTTATATATCATCTAACAAAGTTTAATATCTGTCTAGTACATACCCAAGTTCCTTGAAGACATCAGATCTTTTTTCCTCTCCAACTAGAAACTTGAATGGCCGTTGGACAAATTCAGTAACTTTGGGTATCTGCTTCTTGTCAGTAATCAAGGGAATAGGTTGACTAAGTTTTAAATTATACTTCTCTTGGAACTAAATTAAAAAGTAAGAAAAGAGAATTACTGTATTACTTTCTTTTGGTTAAGATCAAGTGGAGTTGGGCTGGGAATGTGGGTTAGTGGTAGAGTGCTTGCCTAGCATGCATGAAGCCCTGGGTTCCATTCCTCAGTACCACATAAACAGAAAAAGCAAGAAGTGGTGGTAGAGTGCTAGCCTTGAGCAAATTCTTGCTCAGAGACAGTGCCTAGTCTCTGAATTTCAAGCCCCTGGACTGGCAAAAAGAGAGAGAGAGAGAGAAAGAGAGAGAGAGAGAGTTTAAGTGTGGAAAAAAAGTCATAAAGGGGCAGTCAACTTGGATATCTAATATTAGAGCAGCTAAGTAAAATACATGCATACTGTAGAATACCACTTATTATTTATTACAATTAATATGTGTGTGTTTGTGCACGTGTGTGCATTTGCACCAGTTCTGGAGCTTGAACTCAGGGCCAGAGCTTTTGTTTGCTTTTTTTTTTTTTTTTTTTTTGTGGTTTTTTTTTTTTGGGAGTCCAGTCATGGAGCCTGAACTCGGCCTGGGCACTGTCCCTGAGCATTTCAGCTCAAGGCTAGCGCTCTACCACTTGAGCCACAGTGCCACTTCTGGCTTTTTTTCTTTTTGCTTATGTGGTGCTGAGGAATCGAACCCAGGGCCTCAGGCATGTAAGGGAAGTGTTCTACCACTGAGCCACCTTCCCAGCCCGGGCCAGAGCTTTTGTACACAAGGCTAATTACCACTTAATCCACAGCTTCACTTCCAGATTTTTGCTAGTTAATTGGAGATTAGAATCTTAACAATGTTCAAGTCCAGGCTGGCTTCAAACTGCAGTTCTTACATCTCAGCTTCCTGAGTAGCTAGGGTTACAGGTGTGAGCCCCCAGCACCAGGCTTAATTATATTATAACAGGAACAAATCTCAAAATACCCAGGCTCTCCAGGCTCTGGTGGCTTACTCCTATAATCCTAGCTACTCAGGAGGCTGAGATCTGAGGGTCATGGTTCAAAGCCAGCCTGGGCAAGGAAGTCCTTGAGACTCCTATCTCCAATAAACCACCAGGAAACCGGAAGTGGTGCTGTGGCACAAGTGGTAGGGCACCCAGCCTTGAGCAGAAGAGCTAAGGGACAGTGCCCAGGCCCAGGATTAAAGCTCCGAACCAACCCCCTCCCTCCAAAAAAATCCCCAAGACTGATCTCAGACCATGAACATCATACCTGTACCTCCTTCAAGTTGAGATTACAGATCTGTGCCACTTCCAGCCTTTTCTGTTTTTGTGGTACTAAGGAATCGAACCCAGGGCTTCATGCATGCTAGGCAAGCACTCTTATCACTAAGCCACGTTCCCAGCCCTTCTTTTTTCTTTTTTTTTTTTTTTTTTAAACCAAACACTGAAGAGAATGGGAAACAGGTTACCTCAGTAAATAAATTGATCATTTTCTTCAGGTTCTGATATCGTTTCTGCTCTAGAGACTTCTGTTTCTCCGTCCAGACCCACATCACCTTTTTCTGGTAGTCATCAATTCTGCTCAGCATGATGTAAAGGTCATGGACCTCGTAACCTTTCCCAGTATTCTGGATGGCTTTTAATCGTTTGATTATATTGTTTCTTGAAAAAATTAATAAGAATTAGATTAGTACAGTTACTGAACCTAACTCAGCTAATCAGTTTCTTTCAATTCCTAATAAGTAGTTATGGGATGGAAGATGGAAGGCTTCTTTACTGAGACCTTAATCTAGTTCCATTGCAAATAATCTTCCATAATCTTTTTTTTTTTGTCGGTCATGGGGCTTGAACTCTGGGCCTGGGCGCTGTCCCTCAGCTCTTCAGCTCAAGGCAAGCGCTCTACCACTTGAGCTATAGCGCCACTTCCGGTTTTCTGGTGGTTTACTGGAGATAGGAGTCTCACAATCTCTCTTGCCCGGGCTGGCTTTAGATCTCAGCCTCCTGAGTAGCTAGGATTACAGGCGTGAGCCACCAGCGCCCGGCAATCTTCCATAATCTATATGGCTAACAAATTCACACTGAGCTCATTAGTATTACACTAGTGTTACTGCTTTTTTTTTTTTTTGTCGGTTATTCGTGGGGCTTGAACTCAGGTTCTGGGTTCTGTCTCTAAGCTCTTTCACTGAAGGCTAGCACTTTGCCACTTTGAGCCACAGGGCCACTTGCGGTTTTCTTGTGGTTAACTGTAGATAAGAGTCTCATGGACTTTCCTGACTGGGTTGGCTTTGCACTGTGATCCTCATCATATCTCAGCCACCTGAGTAGCTAGGATTACAGGTGTGAGAAAACCAGTACCTTTTTCTTATTACTATTTTAATATATTATAATTTTCATTTAATATATTAAAATTTTAATATATTAAAATTCTGGGAAGGTGGCTCAGTGGTAGATGCTTGCCTTGCATGCATGAGGCCCTGGGTTCCATTCCTCAGCACCACATCAGCAGAAAAAGCTGGAAGTGGTGTTGTGGATCAAGACGCTTGCCTTGAGCTGAAGAGCTGAAGGACAGCGCCTAGGCCCAGAGTTCAGGCCCCACGACCAAAAACAAAATTCCAGCTGGGTTAGGTGACACATGTTTATATTCCTACCACTCAGGAGGCAGGTGCAGGAAGATTTCAAGTTAAAGCCAGCCTGGGTTATATAATGAGACTGTTTCAAAAACAAAACAAAAAAGTGTCCTTACCTTCCAAGCATTTATGACACAGGAAAATATAAGGTTTCTATTTATCTCTCTCTCTCTCTCTATCTATACTTAGTATGTCTATTCATCTTTTTATGGATACCTAGGGAAATTCCACAGTTTGATTGTTATAAATAGTTCTGCTAAAAATGGATATCTATAAACAGGTGTATTTGCTATAAGCAGATATCTCTATTGTATACTGACTTGCATTCCTTTAGGGTATAGGCCCAAATGGCACAGCAGAATCATATGGTAGTTCTATTTTTAGTGTTTTGAGAAACTGCCATACTGATTTCTATAGTAGCTACACTAACTTTAATTCCCACCATAGTATATAAAAGTTTTAGAGGGGCTGGGAAGGTGGCTCAGTGGCAGAGCACTTGCCTTGCATGCCTGAGGCCTGGGTTCGATTCCTCAGCACCACATAAGCAAAAAGAAAAAAGCCGGGAGTGGCGCTGTGGCTCAAGTGGTAGAGCGCTAGCCTTGAGCTGAAGAGCTGAGGGACAGCACCCAGGCACAGAATTTAGGCCCCACGACTGGACCAAAAAAAAAAAAAAAAAAGTTTTAGAGCTTAGGCACTGTCCCTGAGCTTCTTTTGTTCAATGCAGCACTCTATCACTTGAACCACCACACCACTTCTGGCTTTTTCTGTTTATGTGGTACTGAGGAATTGAACCCAGGACTTTATGCATATTAGGCAAACACTCTATCACTAAGCCTCATTTCCAGCCCTGCTTAGGGTCTTATCCTAGTAGTACTTGAATTTGAACTCAGTGCTCAATGGACAAGCACTACAGAATTACATCATCTGAAAATAGAGATAATTTGACTTATTCTTTTTCTATTTGCATGTCTTTTATTTCTTTCTTCAGAAGGGATGTTTAATTTTGCCAAAGGCTTCTTGTAGTCAGGCACTGTGGCTCACACCGCAATAGTAGCTACTCAGGAGGCTGAGATCCGAGGGGCATGGTTCCAAGCCAGTTCATGAGTCTCTTATTTCTATTTAATCACCAGAAAGCTGGAAGTGGAGCTATGGTTTAGGTGGTAGAGCAGTAGCTTTGACCAAGAATGCTCAGGGTTAGCACCCATCCCCTGAGTGTTTCACCGTTGATGTTAATCTGTCGTGTAGGAGAAGTCACTTTTACACAAAAGTGTATATACTGGGTTTAAGGCTTGGGGAAAGTATGGGCTTGTCTGTAGCTAGGATTGCCAGTCTATCACCAAGGCTGCCTACCTTACCTTGTAATAGAGGCTTCAAGCATTCTCTCCTGAAAGAGGCTGGAGCTGTAGACTCTTTACTATTTTTTTTGTTGTTGTTGCCTTTCTGTTTATTCATGCTCTTCAGTTGCCCTGAAGAGCATCTTTCTGATATTCTCCTTCTTTTCTCTCTCTTCAGAATATAGTCTTTCCTGTTTTACCTGACCCTTCTCATTTATTAAGTTAAACAGAGGAAACTTTCTACTCTGCCATCTTTCCCTAGTTCCACCAGTTACATCCCTCCAGTGATTTTTTTTTCTTTTTTGAGGTGGGGGGGGGGCTTGGAGAAAGGGTAATGCCACTTTATTAATGCTTGGAGGCAGGGAGGGGTTGAAAATGCACCCAAGACAGCAAGCTCTGATGTCCTGGACAGGGAGAGCTCTTTCCGAGCCATAGTCTTGAGCCATAGTCTTGAAAGCCTAGTGATTTTTCTGATGTTGCATAATTAATAACTAGCAGATCTAGGAAGCAAACCCAGATATTCT
The DNA here is from genome assembly GCF_019054845.1 of Dipodomys spectabilis. Lineage (NCBI taxonomy): Eukaryota > Metazoa > Chordata > Mammalia > Rodentia > Heteromyidae > Dipodomys > Dipodomys spectabilis. Next base: position 264,133 of record NW_024870716.1, on the reverse strand, counting down.
TTCTTTTCACATAGTAATATTTTTCAACATATGGACCCTAGTGTTAGACTGAATTAGTTGAGTGCTTGTTGAAAAGGCAGATTCAAAAGTGTTTCCCAGACCTTTTTTTTTTTTTTTTTGTCAGTCGTGGGGCTTGAACTCTGGGCCTGGGTATTGTCCCTGTGCTCTTCAGTTCAAGGCGAGCACTCTACCGCTTGAACCACAGCACCACTTCTGGTTTTCTAGCAGTTTATTGGAGATAAGACTCTCACGAACTTTCCTGCCCAGGCTGGCTTTGAACCGCAATCCTTAGTTCTCAGCCTCCTGAGTAGCTAGGATTACAGGCGTGAGCCACGGGCACCCAGCTCCAGACCATTATTTTTATATTTTTATTTTGAGATGGAAGTCTCACTATGTAGTCCATGCAGACTTCAAACTCATGATCCGCCTGCAACAACCTCTCCTGCTATTAGCCCAGCAAATAACTTGTGAAAATGGTGCTCTGCTTCAAATTCAGGGCCTCACACACTCTAGGCAAGCATAGTACCACTGAACCTTATCCCCACCTTCTCAAACCTGTTGAGTAAAAATCAGGCATCTGCATTTTAAACAAAATCTGAGATAAGTAGCTTTACTGAAGTATGAAAAAACATTTTGCCTTTTATATTCCACAGCATAGAAAACAAAAGCATGAGAAATTCTAGATTGGAGAATATTATAAAGGAATGCTGAGCCGGTGGCTCAAGGCTATAATCATAGCTACTCAGGAGGTTGAGATCTGAGGATTGAAGTTCAAAGCCAGCCCAGACAAAAGTCCCGATGAGACACCTATCTCCAATTAACTCTATGGCTTATATGGTAGAGAGAGCACCAGCCTTGAGTACAAAGAGGCCCAGCCCTGAGTTCAAGCCCCACAACCAATAACTAACTAACTAAGCTAGGTACCAGTGGCTCACGCTTGTAATCCTGGCTACTCAGGCGGCTGAGATCTGAGGATCATGGTGTGAAGCCACTCTAGGCAGGAAAATACGTGAGGCTCTTACGTGCAATTAACCACCAGAAAACCAGAAGTGGTGCTGTGGCTCAAGTGATGGAGTGCTTGCCTTGAGCTAAAGAGCTCAAGGACAGCGCCCAGGCCCAGAGTTTCAAGCCCCATGACTGATTAAGAAAAAAAAAAGGCATCTGGACAAAGGGATTAAATGCCTACCACTTGAGCCACCATGCCACTTTCAGCTTTTTCTGTGTATGTGGTACTGAGGAATCGAACCCAGAACTTCATGCATGCTAGGCAAGCACTCTACTACTAAACCACATTCCCAAGCCCCTGTGAAACTCTTATCTCCAGTTAACCACCAGAAAACCAAAAGTGGCCCTGTGGCAGCTCAAAGTGGCAGAACACTAGCCTTGAGCAAAATTGCTCAGAGACAGTGCCCAGGCTTTGAGTTCAAGCCCAACAACAACAAAAAAGCAAAAACACTCAAGCAATAGATCATCTGCTTAGCAAGCATGAAGTCTTTAATTTAAACTCCAGTATTGTTTTTCCTCCCTGCCCCCACTCAAAAAAAAAAAAAAAGAAAGAAAGAAAGAGAGGACTGGGGACATAGTTCAGTGGTAGAATACTTGGCTAACATACACAAATAAGTCAATCCTATCCACCACACAAAAAGAGAGACTTAATATCAAAGTTTGTTTAAAAGATGATTGGATGAGAGATGGAGTTGTGGCTCAAGTATTAGAGCACCTGCCAAGAAGGAAAAGGTCCTCAGTTCAAATCTCAGTATCACAAAAAAAGAGAAAAAGATGATTGAATGAATAAACAATCTTCATCTTAAAAAAGAAAAGAAAAAATGCAATAATATGAAAGCTATATTTTGATAGTGGAAGTCTGGGATTTTTAGACTACAGATAGATGAAAGGATATAATGAGAGATGAAGCTAGAAGAGCTGTATTATGAAAAGCCTTAAGAGGTATAGTAAGAAATTTGGTTAGGGGCTGGGAAGGTAGCTCAGTGGTAGAGTGCTTGCCTTGCATGCATGAGGCCCTGGATTTGATTCCTCAGTACCGCATAAGCAGAAAAAGCCGCAAGTGGTGCTGTGGCTCAAGTGGTAGAGTGCTCGCCTTGAGCTGAAGAGCTGAGGGACAGAGCCCAGGCCCAGAGTTCAGGCCCACGACTGACCAAAAAAAAAAAAAAGGTTAGTTGTTTTGTAGATGACATATGGACTGATTGGGAAAAAAAAAGAATATCTATATCTAGATATAGATACAGTATCTGTATCTATATCTATATAGATATAGATTCAAGTCCTGGGGTTTGAACTGGGCACTGGGGACTGTCCCTGAGCCTCTTTTATTCAAGGCTTGTTTTAGCACTCTACCACATGAGCCACAGCTCCACATCTGGCTCTTTCTGTTTATGTGGTACTGAGGAATGGAATCCAGGGTTTCATGAATGCTAGGCAAGCACTGTACCACTAAGCCACATTCCCAGCCCCTGAAAATATTTTTTGAACATGCATATTTACAAATACATGTATATATATTTGTATAGATATATGTATATATACATTTAAGTAAATCAGTAAGATTTACTTGAGCTTTTATTTAAAATACACCTAGAAAGAGAAATTCTTAGCTCTTAGATCTCTTTTATTGGTTATAATTAAAGATTTGGAACCTCCTAAACAATGGATCATTTGAGCGTTATTTTATTACTTCTTTGAAGAGTGATTTCTTCTCTATGTATGTACTTTCTTGATGTTTGGAACTTTTTTTTTTTTTTTTTTGAGGGGGGGGGGTCCGGTCATGGGGCCTGAACTCTGGTCCTGGGCGCTGTCCCTCAGCTCTTCAGCTCAAGGCTAGCGCTCTACCACTTGAGCCACAGCGCCACTTCCGGCTTTTTTCTTTTTGCTTATGTGGTGCTGAGGAATCGAACCCAGGGCCTCTGGCATGCAAGGCATGCACTCTACCACTGAGCCACCTTCCCAGCCCCTTGTTTGGAACTCTTGATGAAACATTCTAGAGCAAGTTACACAGGGTTTGCTGTGCCAAAGGTACTGATAAAGGAAAAAACACTATGTGTTCTTTGTGATTTGATGCACAGATGGAAACCTTAGCGCACAAAAGTAGTTGGTCATTAATAAATCACATTCCTAGTCTTTCAGTACTTCCTTAAACAGAAGACATCATCCATTTTCAAACTCTTGTAGTTTTAAAACTGCAACAATGATTTTATATATATATATATATATATATATATACATACATATATATGTATATATAGGATCAGTTAAACAAAAAAACCCTGCCAAATTCCTTTTCTCATACTTTATCCATTTTCTGCTCTCTTGGTCTCAAGCTTATCTGAGTGATTGCCTTTCATTATTTTCTGTTATTGCTCATTCAAGTACTCTTGATTGTTCCCATATTATTAGCTAGTTGGGAGAGGGAGCTTGAGAGGGGTGTACCACTGTGGGAAGGATGTGAATATCAGTGGCTGCAGGAAGTCCTGGGGTGCCCTACATACACCACCTGACAAATATCTATATTTGGCACAATTGAGCTCAGGATAAATTACTGGTCTATTACTAATCAAGGAGTTGGTGTGAAAAAAGAATTCCTTGTTGACCCAGTTCCTTAAGCTTTCTGTGATTACTCGGCAGATTTTCCTAACAACTGCCTCCCTCCTTTCTAGATGCTTGTTTATTATACCAGTTATGTAGGGAGTTCAGATGATATTTGGTGCATCTTTCAGTGGCCCCTAGGCAAAGCAAAAGGCTGTGGTTATATGATCCATCAGTGCCCAGCTAATCCTAGCTACTCAAGAGGCTGAGATCTGAGGATTGAGGTTTGAAGCCAGCTAGGGCAAGAAAGTCTAAGACACTCAGATTAACTACAAAAAAAGTGGGGCGGGGGGGGGGAGGCAAGAAGTGGGGCTGTGGCTCAACTGGTAGAATCCTAGTCTTGATCAAAACAACTCAAGGATAGTCAGTCTCTGAGTTAAAGTCTGACAGCCTGCACACGCGCGCGCGCGCGCGCGCACGCGCGCGTGCGCGCGCACACACACACACACACACACACACACACACACACACACACACACACACACACACACACACACACACACACACACACACACCAAATAGACTGTAATTCTAGCTACTTGGGAGGTGAGGGTCAGAAGCTTGAGGTTTGAAGACATAAAAGTTGTGAAACTCCATTTTGACAATGCCTTGGTGTGGTGGCACACACTGTCATCTTAAGCCATGGAGGAAGCACAGTGACAGCACAGTTTCTGTCATTCTTATAATAAAAGGAAGCCCAAATAGGAAGATCACTGAGAAGGCTGATCTGAGATCAAGTAAGACCTTATCTCAAAAATAACCAGTTCTAGGGCTGGTCCCAAAAGGCTGGCAGAGTGCAGAGTACAAGCGTGAGGCCTTAAGTTCAAACCCGATATGTATATGATATACATATATATATAATGAATTATATATAAAACATTAATATATATTATGATTATATATATAATTTTGAAAATTTTAACAAAACCCAACCTTCTTTTTCTTTTAGCCTTCTCAAAAGAATAAGACAGGAGGATAACAAGTTCAAGGCCAAGTTGGGTACCTTCCTGAGACCCTATCACAAACTAAAGAAAAAAGTGTCTGAAAATGTAGACTGCTTACCTAGCATGTGATAGACTATTTACTTAGCATATTTGAAGATTCAATACAACCAGCCGGACGCTGGTGGCTCAAGCCTGTAATTCTAGCTACTCAGGAGGCTTAGATCTGAGCACCAAGGTTCAAAAGCCAGCCCTGGCAGGAAGTCCAGGAGACTCTTATCTCTTATCTCCACCAGAAATCTGGAAGTGGTGCTGTGGCTCAAGTGGTAGAGCACTTGCTTTAAGCTGAAGAGCTCAAGGACAGCACTCAGGCCCAGAGTTCAAGCCCCACAATGACAACAAACAAAACAAAGACTCAATACAAAAAAAAAAAAAAAAATTTAAAGAGAAGAGGAGAGGGGAGGCAGGGAGAGAAGAGGTGAACCTAATAACAAAATGGAAGTGATTTATCAATAGAGCAAGAGAAAATAGTGCAAAGAACAGATATCAACTCAAATGATTAAAAAAATTATGGTAAAAGTGCTTTTAAATCAACAGGGAAAAAGGTGTATTGTTTTGCAAATAGGAATCAAGAAACTGGTTAGCTATGTTAAAAAAAATAAACAAGGGGCTGGGAAGGTGACTTAGTGGTAGAGTGCTTACTTTGCATGCATGAGGCCCTGGTTCGATTCCTCAGCACCACATAAGCAGAAAAAAAAAAAAAAAAAAAGGAAGTGGTGCTGTGGCTCAAGTGGTAGAGTGCTCGCCTTAAGCTGAAGAGCTGAGGGACAGTGCCCAGGACCAGAGTTCAAGCCCCAGGACCGACCAAAATATAAACAAACAAACAAACAAATAAATAAAACAAGTGAGGTCTAAATCTCCTAATAGTAAATTGTAAACTTCGATAAAACCACAACAACCTCCATGGTATAACCCGTGCTTTCACTGTATTTGATATTGGCATCATTTGTGGAGGGGAAGGGCAAAACAAATTGTTTAACTAGGGATACAGGTGGACCCATTGCAATAATGAGTCGTACAAGTCATTATGTCGAAAAACGAACTTTACAACTTTGGTGTGGGGGGGAGGATTGAGTAGGGAGAGGTGGGAAGAGTATGGGAAGGGGTGGGAAGGGGAAACAAAGAGGAGGCAACAATACTTGATTAGAAATGTACTGGTTATCTTGCCCATGTAATTGTAACTCCTCTGTACAGTATTCTCACAATAAAAAAAAGGGGGAAAAAAAAAAACAAAAAGCCCAAGCAAATCAATCACCAACTTTAAAATACTAAAAGGAATCTAGAAAAAAAATTATTTTTGTTTTTTTGTTTTGTTTTGTTTTTGGTCGGTCATGGGGCTTGAACTCTGGGCCTGGGTGCTGTCCCTGCACTCTTCAGCTCAAGGAGAGCGCTCTACTGCTTGAGCCATAGCACCACTTCCTAGAAAGAATTTTAGAGCATATGATCTTACAAATATGAATATACTCTAGGCAATGAGGGAGGGTATCTGAAATCAGGACTATATCAGAAAATGAGCCGTATAGTAATTACATCTACCTGACACGCTGGATCTGTCTGTAGGCAGTGTACTTGCGAACTAGGTACTCCAGCCGAACTGTGTCCATATGAATTATCTCAGTTATGAGATTCCAAGCTGTTGTATATTGTTCTGCAGAGAGTCCAGAAACTTTTGTGGCCTGATTTAACAATATCAGGTTCTTCCTCTGAGCCTCCACATCAACAAAATACCTCTTCTCTTCAAGGTCTTGGGGAGAGGAAGGAGGCACTAAGAGCTTAGCTGAAGTTATAATCCCGGGCTTGTCTATTGAGGGCAGTAGGGGTTTCAGATCCCATTCAGAAGGTGAGATCTGTAATGTTTTGGGTAGTTGAGTAATACGAGTAGGTGGTGATTTTACAGGCTTTCTTAGAGTGGGAAGGGCTTCATCAATGTAAGAAGTTTGTAATACTGGTCGCCTATAATCAACGAAGTAGGACTGGGTTAATTCTGGGGACTTCCAGGTAACTTCAGAAGAGTCAGAGACCTCTGATATTTCAGCCTTCTTGATAGTGAAAGGAGCTTGATACACTTTGAAATCTGAAGCCCGTGGATGGGTTAATACTGATTTAGGTTTCAGAGAAGCAATAGTTGCCAGTTTTTTTTGAGTTGCTGAAGAAGAAAGGACTGTCTTCGGCTTTTCAAGGGTTGAGAGAGTCCGTTGTGTAGAGGGTTGCTCAGTGATAGGAGATATCCGTAATGGGGAAACTTGCCCAGAAAGAGTTTTTGTAATAAGATCCTGCTCAAGAGTAGGAGTCTGAAAATAGGAAGGTTGCTCAGTATAAGCAGGAATCTGTAATTCCTGGATTTGGTCTGAGAAAGCTAGGAGTCCAGATTCCAGGAACTCCCTGGGGATGGAATGGGCCCCAGGAATCAAGGGCTGTCCAGGAGATAAAGGAGCGAACAATCTGGGAATCTGTCTAGAGGTAAGTGGGACTCCAGATAAAAGAGGTAGGCTGCCAGTTAGAGGGGCCTCTGGTCTCAAAGGAGGCTTGGGAGTCAGGAACTGCTTTGGAGTGGCAGGAGCCCCAGCGATTGGGAGCTGCTCAAATTGGGAAGGGACCTCTGGTGTTAGGGATGGTGCAGGAGTGGTTTGACCTCTATATGTTGGGATCTGTCTAGACATAGGAGGGATCCCTGGTGCCATGAGCTTTGTAGAGACAGAAGGAGCACTTTTTTCTAGGTGCTTTGGAGGTGCAATGGGAGCCTGAGCAAGAGGAGGCTTTGATTTCTTCAAAGGAGTAGGAGGTATCTTAAATATAGAGGACTTCTGAGGAGATGATGTCAGGGACTTCTTAAGGCTTGGAGTTAAAGTCGGTATTCTGGGTTGCCCAGTGGGGAGAGTAGTCTTCAGTTCCTCAAATGGTCTGAGAGTGGAAGGAACCAATGTGTCAGACTTTTCCAAAGTTTGAGGAGTATGAAATGTCTGAGCTTGTTGACGAGAGGAAGTGACTGGCAAGGGTTGCAACTGCTTAAAGGTAATGATGTTTGATTCTTCTTGAGACTTTTCTGGAATAAAAGAAACTCCCAATTTCCAGGCTTGTTCTTCAGTGACAGGGACTTGTAATTCTGGTTCCTGCACAGAGGTGGGAGTGATGGCCGATGCTCGAGCTTGTTGCTGGGTAAGTTTGGTACCTAAAGTCTGGGCTTTCTTAGGAGTGATCATCAATGCTTGTTTCTTTGCTGAGACAAGACCATCCTGCAATGGCTGGACCTTTCTTGAGATGCTGGAGATTTCCAATAACTGATCTTGAGCAGAAGTGAGAGGAGGCCACAATGCCTGAACTGGCTTTGGAGTAAAGGGGGAGCCAAATGCCTTCATCTGCTCTGGTGTGACTGTGACTTCCAATGCTTCAGTCTGTGCCTGCTCAGGAGTAAGAGTGATCCCCAGGGCTTGGGCCTGCTGAGGAGTGAGTGTGATCCCTAGAGCCTGGGCCTGCTCAGGGGTTAGAGTGATCCCTTGAGCCTGGGCCTGCTCAGGGGTTAGAGTGATCCCCAGGGCCTGGGCCTGCTCAGGGGTTAGAGTGATCCCCTGAGCCTGGGCCTGCTCAGGGGTTAGAGTGATCCCCAGGGCCTGGGCCTGCTGAGGGGTAAGAGTAATCCCCCGAGCCTGGGCTTGCTGAGGGGTGGGAGTGATCCCTTGAGCTTTAGCCCGCTTAGGGGTAGGACTGATCCCTCGAGTCCGTGACTGCTGAGGAGTGACTATGATGCCCTGACCCTGGGCTTGCTGAGGAGTGGGAGTGATCCCCACTGCCTTGGTCTGCTGAGGGGTAGTAGTAATCCTCTTAGCCCTGGCTTGTTGAGGGGTGGGAGAGATCCCCCGAGTGCGGGTCTGCTGAGCAGTGGGAGTGATCCCCTTAGCCTGGGCTTGTTGAGGGGTGGGAGTGATTCCCCGACCACGGGCCCGCTGAGAGGTGAGACTAACACCCTGGGCCTGCTCAGGAGTGAGAGTGATCCCTTGAGCCTGGGCCTGCTCAGGGGTGAGAGTGATCCCTTGAGCCTGGGCCTGCTCAGGGGTGAGAGTTATCCCCAGGACCTGAGCCTGCTGAGGGGTGAGACTGATCCCTTGAGCCTGAGGGGTGAGACTGAGCCCAAGGGCCTGGGCCTGCTGAGGGGTGAGAGTGATCCATTGAGCCTGGGCCTGCTCAGGGGTAAGACTGAGCCCAAGGGCCTGGGCCTGCTGAGGGGTGAGAGTGATCCCTTGAGCCTGAGGGGTGAGACTGAGCCCAAGGGCCTGGGCCTGCTGAGGGGTGAGAGTGATCCCTTGAGCCTGAGGGGTGAGACTGAGCCCAAGGGCCTGGGCCTGCTGAGGGGTGAGAGTGATCCCTTGAGCCTGGGCCTGCTCAGGAGTAAGAGTGATCCCTTGAGCCTGGGCCTGCTCAGGAGTAAGAGTGATCTCTTGAGCCTGGGCCTGCTCAGGAGTAAGAGTGATCCCTTCAGCCTGGGCCTGCTCAGGAGTAAGAGTGATCCCTTCAGCCTGGGCCTGCTCAGGAGTAAGAGTGATCCCCTGAGCCTGGGACTGCTGAGGGGTGGGAATGATACCCCTAGTCTGGATCTGCTCAGGGGTGAGAGTGAACCCTTGAGCCTGGGCCTGCTCAGGGGTAATAGTGATCCCTAGGGCCTGAGCCTGCTGAGGGGTGGGAGTGATCTGCTGAGCCTGAGTTTGCTGAGGGGTGGGGGTGATCCCCAGGGTCTTGATCTTCTGAGAGGTGGGAGTGATCCCCAGGGGCTTGGCCTGGTGAGGTGTGGGAGTGATCCCTTTAGCTCGGGCTTGTTGAGGGGTGGGAGTGATTCCCGGACCTCCGGCCTGCTTAGAGGTGAGACTAATTCCTCGCCCCTGGGTCTGCTGAGGGGTGGGAGTGGTCCCTTTAGCCTGAGCCTGCTCAGGGGTGAAAGTGATTCCTTGAGCCTGGGCCTGATGAGGAGGAAGAGTGATCCCCAAGGCCTGGCCCTGCTCAGGGGTTAGAGTGATCCCTTGAGCCTGGGCCTGCTGAGGGGTGAGACTGATCCTTACGGCCTGCTCAGGAGTTAGAAATATCCCTTGAGCCTGGGCCTGCTCAGGGGTAACAGTGATCCCCGGGGCCTGGACCTGCTGAGGGATGAGAGTGATCTCTTGAACCTGGACCAGCTCAGGTGTAAGAGTTATCCCTAGAGCATGGGCCTGCTCAGGGGTGAGAGTGATCCCCAGGGCCTGGGCCTGCTGAAGGGTAAGAGTGATCCCTTGAGCCTGGGCCTGCTCAGGGGTAAGAGTGATCCCTAGGGCCTGGACCTGCTGAGGGGTGAGAGTGATCCCTTGAGCCTGGGCCTGCTCAGGAGTGAGACTGATCCCTAGGGCCTGGGCCTGTTGAGGGGTTAGAGTGATCCCTTGAGCCTGGGCCTGCTGAGGGGTGAGACTGATCCCTAGGGCCTGGGCTTGCTCAGGGGTTAGAATGATCCCTTGAGCCTGGGCCTGCTCAGGGATAAAAGTAATCCCCAGGGCCTGGGCCTGCTGAGGGATGAGAGTGATCTCTTGAGGCTGGGCCTGCTCAGGGGTAAGAGTTATCCCTAGAGCATGGGCCTGCTGAGGGGTGAGAGTGATCCCTAGGGCCTGGGCCTGCTGAAAGGTGAGAGTGATCCCTTGAGCCTGGGCCTGCTCAGGGGTAAGAGTGACCCCTAGGGCCTGGACCTGCTTAGGGGTGAGAGTAATCCCTTGAGCCTGAGCCTGCTCAGGGGTGAGACTGATCCCTAGGGCCTGGGCCTGTTGAGGGGTTAGAGTGATCCCTTGAGCCTTGGCCTGCTGAGGAGTGAGACTGATCCCTAGGGCCCTGGCTTGCACAGGGGTTAGAATGATCCCTTGAGCCTGGGTCTGCTCAGGGGTAAAAGTAATCCCCTGGGCCTGGGCCTGCTGAGGGATGAGAGTGATCTCTTGAGGCTGGGCCTGCTCAGGGGTAAGAGTTATCCCTAGAGCCTGGGCCTGCTCAGAGGTAAGAGTGATCCCCAGGGCCTGGGCCTGCTCAGGGGTAAGAGTGATCCCTAGGGCCTGGACCTGCTGAGGGGTGAGAGTGATCCCTAGGGCCTGGGCCTGCTCAGGGGTAAGAGTGATCCCTAGGGCCTGGAGCTGCTGAGGGGTGAGAGTGATCCCTTGAGCCTGGGCCTGCTCAGGGGTGAGACTGATCCCAAGGGCCTGGGCCTGCTCAGGGGTTAGAGTGATCCCTTGAGCCTGGGCCTGCTGAGGGGTGAGACTGATCCCTAGGGCCTGGGCCTGCTCAGGGGTTAGAATGATCCCTTGAGCCTGGGCCTGCTCAGGTATAACAGTGATCCCCGGGGCCTGGACCTGCTGAGGGATGAGAGTGATCTCTGGAGCATGGACCTGCTCAGGGGTAAGAGTTATCCCTAGAGCATGGGCCTGCTCAGGGGTGAGAGTGATCCCCAGGGCCTGGGCCTGCTGATGGGTGAGAGTGATCCCTTGAGCCTGGGCCTGCTCAGGGGTAAGAGTGATCCCTAGGGCCTGGAGCTGCTGAGGGGTGAGAGTGATCCCTTGAGCCTGGGCCTGCTGAGGGGTAAGAGTGATCCCTAGGGCCTGGGCCTGCTCAGGGGTTAGAGTGATCCCTTGAGCCTGGGCCTGCTGAGGGGTGAGACTGATCCCTAGGGCCTGGGCCTGCTCAGGGGTTAGAATGATCCCTTGAGCCTGGGCCTGCTCAGGGGTAAGAGTCATCCCTGGAGCCTGGGCCTGCTGAGGGATGAGAGTGATCTCTGGAGTCTGGACCTGCTCAGGTGTGGGAGTTATCCCTAGAGCATGGGCCTGGTCAGGGGTGAGAGTGATCCCCAGGGCCTGGGCCTGCTGAAGGGTGAGGGTGATCTCTTGAGCCTGGGCCTGCTCAGGGGTAAGAGTGATCCCTAGGGCCTGGAGCTGCTGAGGGATGAGAGTGATCCCTTGAGCCTGGGCCTGCTGAGGGGTAATACTGATCCCTAGGGCCTGGGCCTGCTCAGGGGTTAGACTGATCCCTTGAGCCTGGGCCTGCTCAGGGATAAGAGTGATCCCCTGGGCCTGGGCCTGCTGAGGGATGAGAGTGATCTCTTCAGCCTGGGCCAGCTCAGGTGTAAGAGTTATCCCTAGAGCATGGGCCTGGTCAGAGGTGAGAGTGATTCCCAGGGCCTGGGCCTGCTGATGGGTGAGAGTGATCCCTTGAGCCTGGGCCTGTTCAGGGGTAAGAGTGATCCCTAGGGCCAGGACCTGCTGAGGGGTGAGAGTGATCCCTTGAGCCTGGGCTTGCTCTGGGGTGAGACTGATCCCTAGGGCCTGGGCCTGTTGAGGGGTTAGAGTGATCCCTTGAGCCTGGACCTGCTGAGGGGTGAGACTGATCCCTAGGGCCTGGGCCTGCTTAGGGGTTAGAATGATTCCTTGAGCCTGGGCCTGTTCAGGGGTAAGAATGATCCCCGGGGCCTGGGCCTGCTGAGGAATGAGAGTGATCTCTTGAGTCTGGGCCTGCTCAGGGGTAAGAGTTATCCCTAGAGCATGGGCCTGCTCAGGGGTGAGAGTGATCCCCAGGACCTGGGCCTGCTGAAGGGTGAGAGTGATCCCTTGAGCCTGGGCCTGCTCAGGGGTAAGAGTGATCCCTAGGGCCTGGAGCTGCTGAGGGGTGAGAGTGATCCCTTGAGCCTGGGCCTGCTCAGGGGTGAGACTGATCCCCAGGGCCTGGGCCTGCTCAGGGGTTAGAGTGATCCCTTGAGCCTTGGCCTGCTGAGGGGTGAGACTGATCCCTAGGGCCTGGGCCTGCTCAGGGTTTAGAATGATCCCTTGAGCCTGGGCCTGCTCAGGGGTAAGAGTGATCCCTGGGGCCTGGGCCTGCTGAGGGATGAGAGTGATCTCTTGAACCTGGGCCTGCTCTGGGTTAAGATTTATCCCTAGAGCGTGGGCCTGCTCAGGGGTAAGAGTGATCCCTAGGGCCTGGGCCTGCTGAAAGGTGAGAGTGATCCCTTGAGCCTGGGCCTGCTCAGGGGTAAGAGTCATCCCTAGGGCCTGGGCCTGCTCAGGGGTAAGAGTGATCCCTGGGGCCTGGGACTGCTGAGGAGTAAGTCTCATCCCTAGGGCCTGGGCCTGCTGAGGGGTGAGACTGATCCCTTGAGCCTGGGCCTGCTGAGGGGTGAGACTGATCCCTAGGGCCTGGGCCTGCTCAGGGGTAAGAGTGATCCCTTGAGCCTGGGCCTGCTCAGGGGTGAGACTGATCCCTGGGGCCTGGGCCTGCTCAGGGGTTAGAGTGATCCCTTGAGCCTGGGCCTGCTGAGAGGTGAGACTGATCCCTGGGGCCTGGGCCTCCTGAGGGGTTAGAGTGATCCCTTGAGCTTGGGCCTTCTGAGGGGTGAGACTGATCCCTATGGCCTGCTCAGGGGTTAGAATGATCCCTTGAGCCTGGGCCTGCTGAGGGGTGAGACTGATCCCTATGGCCTGCTCAGGGGTTAGAATGATCCCTTGAGCCTGGGCCTGCTCAGGGGTAAGAATGATCCCTGGGGCCTGGGCCTGCTGAGGGATGAGAGTCATCTCTGGAGCCTGGTCCTGCTCAGGGGTAAGAATTATCCCTAGAGCATGGGCCTGCTGAGGGGTGAGAGTGATCCCCAGGGCCTGGGCCTGCTGAATGGTGAGAGTGATCCATTGAGCCTGGGCCTGCTCAGGGGTAAGAATGATCCCTAGGGCCTGGACCTGCTGAGGGGTGAGAGTGATCCCTTGAGCCTGGGCTTGCTGGGGAGTGAGACTGAACCCTAAGGCCTGGGCCTGCTGAGGGGTTAGAGTGATCCCTTGAGCCTTGGCCTGCTGAGGAGTGAGACTGATCCCTAGGGCCTGGGCCTGCTCAGGGGTAAGAGTGATCCCTGGGGCCTGGGCCTGCTCAGGGGTAAAAGTGATCCCCAGGTCCTGGGCCTGCTCAGGGGTCAGACTGATCCCTAGGGACTGGGTCTGCTTAGGGGTGAGAGTGATCTCTTGAGCCTGGGCCTGCTCAGGGGTAAGAGTGGTCCTAGGGGACTGGGCCTGCTCTGGGGTGAGTGTGATCCCTGGAGCCTGGGCCTGCTGGCCGGTGAGACTGAGCCCAAGGACCTGCGCCTGCTCAGAGGTTAGAGTGATCCCTTGAGTCTGGGCCTGCTCAGGGATGAGAGTTATCCCTAGAGCGTGGGCCTGCTCAGGGGTCAGTGTGATCCCCAGGGCCTGGACCTGCTGAGGGGTGAGAGTGATCCCTTGAGCCTGGGCCTGCTCAGGGGTCAATGTGATCCCCAGGGCCTGGGCCTGCTGAGGGGTGAGAGTGATCCCTTCAATCTGGGCCTGCTCAGGGGTGAGACTGAACCCCAGAGCCTGGGACTGCTGAGGGGTAAGAGTGATCCCCTGAGCCTGAGCCTGCCCAGGGCTGGGAACGATCTGCTTAGCCTGTGCTTGTTGAGGGGTGGGAGTGATTTCTTGATCTTGGGCCTGCTGAGGGGTGGGAATGATCCCCTTCTTCCAGGTCTGCTGAGGGGTGATAGTGATCCCTTGATCCTGGGCCTGCTCAGGGGTAAGAATGATCTCTTGAGCCTGGGCCTGCTCAGGGATGAGAGTTATCCCTAGAGCATGGGCCTGCTCAGAGGTAAGAGTGATCCCCAGGGCCTGGGCCTGCCCAGGGGTGAGAGTGATCCCTTGAGCCTGGGCCTGCTCAGGGGTCAGTGTGATCCCCAGGGCCTGGGCCTGCTGAGGGGTGAGAGTGATCCCTTGAGCCTGGGCTTGCTGGGGGGTGAGACTGAGCCCAAGTGCCTGGGCCTGCTGGGCGGTGAGAGTGATCCCTTGAATCTGGGCCTGCTGAGGGGTGAGACTGATCCCCAGAGCCTGGGCCTGCTGAGGGGTAAGAATGATCCCCTGAGCCTGAGCCTGGCAAGGGCTGGGAGTGATCTGCTGAGCCTGTGCTTGCTGAGGGGTGGGAGTGATCCCTTGATCTTGGGCCTGTTGAGGGGTGGGAATGACCCCCTTAGTCCGGGTCTGCTGAGGGGTGAGAGTGACCCCTTGAGCCTGGGCCTGCTCAGGGGTCAGTGTGATCCCCAGTGCCTGGGCCTGCTCAGGGGTAAGAGTGATCCCTGGAGCATGGGCCTGCTCAGGGGTTAGACTGCTCCCCAGGGTAGGGGCCTGATGAGGAGTGAGTGTGATCCCCTGAGCCTGATCCTGTTGAAGGGTGGGAGTAATTTGCTGAGCCTGGGCTTGTTGAGGGGTAGGAATGATCCCTTTAGCCTGGGCCTCCTCAGGGGTAAAAATGATCCCTGGGACCTGGGCCTCCTGAGTGGTTAGAGTGATTTCTTGAGCCTGGGCTTGCTCCGGAGTAAGAGTGATCCCCTGAGCCTGATCCTGCTGAGGAGTTAGAGTGATCCCTGGAGCCTGGCCCTGCTCAGGGGTAAGCATGATCCCCAGAGCCTGAGCCTGCTCAGGAGTAAGAGTGATCCCCAGGGCCTGGCCCTGCTTAGGGGTAAGCATGATCCCCAGAGCCTGATCCTGCTCAGGAGTGAGAGTGATCTCAGAGACTTGGGCCTGCTGAGGGGTGGGAGTGATCTCTTGAGCCTGGGCCTGCTTGGAAGTGATGTCCAGGGGCTGGGCCTTCTGAACAATGTTAGTGATTCCTTGAGCCTGGTCTTGCTGTGGAATGATTCCCAGGGACTGGGCCTTCTGCGAGGTGACAGTGATCCCTCTGGCCTGGGTCTGCTGAGAGGTGGGTTTAATATCTTGAGCTTGGGTCTGCTTTTGGGTGAGAGTGATCTTTTGAGACTGGTCTTGTTGAAGGGAGAAAGTGATCCCTTGAACCTCGGTCTGTGTAGTCACCATTGGACTCTGTGTTGCCTGTTTTTTTTCTGATGTTATAAATGGCTTTGATATCTGTGCCTGCTTAGGAGCAATGGGGGCCCTCGGTACTTGAGTTTGTTCCAGAAAGAGTGTGATCCCTAAATCCATTGCCTGTGTAGAAATGGATACACTGGTACTTGGAGGTTTCTCAGGGGTAAAGGTGAGCTCTGTATTCTGACTCTGCTGAGGAGTAGGATTAGGTTTTCGTCCTTTGGCCTTAGGAGTAAGACTGGTAGACTTTCTATGTATTTCTGCAGAAATATTGAGAAGCTTAGGTGCTCTGAAGTGCTGGGGAGTGGGAGAAGTGACTTGTAAGGATTGTGTTTCAGTAGAAAGACTCTCTGATTTCTCAAATTCATTTTGATCCTCCATTCCTGGTGCACCTGTTACTTGTTTCTTCCTAGGATCTAACGTTTGTGGACTCTGAGTAACCATAGCTTGCAGAATATCAGTAGGTTTTTTCTTATTCTTTGCCATGCTCTGCTTCTTGCTGTCAGTGTCCTCTATCACTATCTGAGGCTTCTGCTTCAAACCTTTCACTTTCAGTGATGACTGCCTTGTCTTCTCCCTTCCCTTCTCTTCTGGCACCTTTTTTTCTTTAATTGTTTTCTTGGATTCTTTCATCTCTCTTCCCTCCTCCCTCTTTTCAGAGCCTCTTTGTTTCCATTCTTCTGACTTCTCCCACTTGGACTTTTCATCTTTATCCCTTCTCTCCATGCCAAATGTTTCAGATACTTTTACTTGCAAATATTCTTTCTCCTTCAGTTTTTCCTTGTGATATTTCTTTTCTGTCAAAACTGTTGGAATATGTCTTTCACTTTCTATTTCATCCCAGATTATTTGTACTAAATTGCTAATTGTTGGGTCTAAGTTTTCATTTGCGAGGAAGGAGCGTATATCAGACTTTGTATGAATTGACTTCTGAAAATCGTATCCTGGTGTAACTGTGACTGCCGGTTTTTCTATCATAGATGTCTCTCCAACTTTTTCTTCCTTTTTTATATTTTTGTATTTCCTCAATACTGAAACCACAGTATCAGCCACATTTTTGAAATATTCCTCCATATTTGCCTTTATGCTTCTTAAATTTTCAGCTTCTTCTCTTTTTATTAATTCTTCTTCCTTCATCGCACTCTTTTTATCAAAAGGCTGTATAAGATTTTCAGTTTTCAATTTTAGGAAATCCAATACAGCTTTGTGAAATGTTTCTACACTACTTTCTTCACTTTTGGCATCTTCAATCCTTGGAGGAAGTGGTAAGGCGCTCTTGATGAAGGGAGTTTCAGTCTTTTCAGTTTTTCCTTCTGTGCTTTTGGTAGTTTTTACAGTAGTGGTTTCTTTAATCCCTGAGGAAGACTTGCCTTTTCCAGATGAGATTTCAGATTTTATCGTCATGGGTAATCCCTCCATGTTTATTTCACTTGTGACATCTTGGCTTTTTATTTCAGATGATAACTTTGACTTGACTTCGGTAGAGGGCTTTTCTTTTTTCTTTTTTACCTGTAGGTCAGATTTGACTTCTAAGATGCTCTTCCCATATTTACTTATGCTTGCTTCAGAGGTCTCACGTGGACGTGGGACTTTCAATCGCTTCCTTCTATGTAATTGACTCTGGCTAGTCTCATCTTTTTTCAGTGCTATGTCATCTTCAGTAATAACTTCAGAATCCCCTTTCTGTGTTTCTTCAGGTGAAAGCTCTTTCTCTTCCTCCTTTTCCTTCTCTTCCACTCCCTCTCCAATTAAACCTTTGGCTGTATGAGAGATAACTGAGTCCCACTTTATTCCAGTTTCATCTCTAAGAATTCCAAATTCTTTAGCTAAAATATTGTCCACATTTCCCTGTGTGCTAACAACTTTAGTCAGTGATGGTGCTTTTGATGCACAGATGGTATATCGAAGAAGCTGTTCATATTTTTGCTCTTCATCTTTAAGTTTTAGAAGAAGCATTTCATTTTCCTCACTGAGTTCATTTATTATCTTCCTGCAAACTTCTTTACCTGCTTCATTTTTTTCATCCAGAAATATACCAGCATTTTGGGCACGAACAAATCTTAAGTCATCATTTAGTATAGATAAGGCTTTGTTAAGGTTTGTGATTGTTGCTGATATATATTTAAGAGCATTGTTTTCTAATTTGGTAAACATTGATGTGCCTATGAGTTCCTGTAGCATGTCTTGAATTTCAGAAACCTTTGTATTTACTGCAATTTCGTCACTAACCATCTGATCTGGTCTTAAAGCATGGGCTGTTGCAGGTCGCTTTGCAACTCTTTCCTTCCAGGCTTTCCATAGAGTACCTCTAGATACTGAAAGGAAAAAAAAAAAACATTAAACAAGAAAATTGCATTTCTTCTTCTTCCTCTTCCTTTTCTTCTTCTTTTTTTGTCAGTTGTGAGGCTTTGCACTCTGGGCCTGGGCACTGTCCTTCGGCTTTTCAGCTCAAGGCAAGCGCTCTACCAGTTGAGCCACAGCGCCACTTCTGGTTTTCTGGTGTTTAATTGGAGATCAGAATCTCACAGACTTTCCTGCCCAAGCTGGCTTTGAACCGCGATTCTCAGATCTCAGCCTCCTGAGTAGCTAAGATTACAGGCATGAGCCACCAGTGCCCGGTGCATTTCTTCTTTTATGTTGCGTTCTGTCCATGATTAAGCCTATGGTACTTAACCTCAATTAATGGATATCTAAACAGACAGACTCACCAAAAAGCTTTATCCCCAAATTAAGTGTTATCATTTTGTTGTTGTTGGTGGTGGTGGTCGTGGGGCTTGAACTCTAGGCCTGGGCACTGTCACTCAGCTCTTCAGCTCAAGGCTAGCGCTCAACCACTCGAGCCACAGTGCCACTTCCGGCCTTTTCTGTTTATGTGGTAGTGAGGAATTGAACCTAGGGCTTCATGCATGCAAGGCCACCACTATATCACTGAGCCACCTTCCCAGCCCCAGTAGTAGTATCATATTTTTTTCTTTTTTTTTTGAAGGGTCCAGTCGTGGGGCCTGAACTCTGGGCCTGGGTGCTGTCCCTCAGCTCTTCAGCTCAAGGCTAGCGCTCTATCACTTGAGCCACAGTGCCACTTCCGGCTTTTTTCTTTTTGCTTATGTGGTGCTGAGGAATCGAACCTAGGGCCTCAGGCATGCAAGGCAAGCACTCTACCACTGAGCCACCTTCCCAGCCCCTAGTATCATTTTTTAAAAGAATGATTTTACTCTTAAAATCACCCAGAACATCTACATCTACTTCCAAAGATTAGGAAATCAACTATGTCAACTTCCTCTGTGTGTGTGTGTGTGTGTGTGTGTGTGTGTGTGTGTGTGTGTGTGTGTGTGTGTGTGTGTGTGTGTGTGTGTGTGTGTGTGTCAGTGTTGGTCTTAGAACTTGAACTCAGAGCCTACGAACTGTCTCGAGCTTTTTCACTCAAGGCTGATGTTCTTTCACTTGAGCCAGATCTTCACTATCAGTTTGTTGGTGATTAATTGGAGGTAAGGGTATTATAGTCTTTCCTGCCCAGACTAGCTCCAAACTATCATCTTCATATCTTAGTCTCCTGTATAGTTAGGATTACAGATGTGAGCCACTGGTGGCTGGCTCATCTTACTTTTATTTGCAACTTTGGACTCAGATAAAATATAAGCCAAAACTTTCCTCTGGCTCTATTATATTTAATACTTTTTATTTTCTTTCATGGATTCTTGCTTCTCTTTTCTCTTTTATGAATGAAAGTTAACTTTGTTTCTTTTAAAAGGCTCATGAATCATAGACAAAAGACAAACATTTGAAGGAATTTCTATAATAGCTAAGTGGGAAAAAGCAGATTTATTTTTTCCCTAAAAGCAAAAATATGACTAGATAAAGCTATGGAAACAATAATTTTTGGACATTGGAAATTGACCAAAGTTATGCAACAAACTGAGAAACATTTATTCAAGGCAAACTAGTAAACCTCAGTAAACACGGGAATGGACAGGGTGAGAAAATGTAGTCATTATATTCTATATACATTATTAAAAAATGAACTTGTAGCTGGGTACCAGTGGCTCATGCCTGTACTCCTAGCTACTCAAGAAGCTGAGAGCTGAGTGAGGATCACCGTTTGAAGGAAAGTTTATGAAACTCTTTATTGCCAGTAAACCACTCAGAAAAAGCTGAAAGTGGCATTGTGACTCAAGTAATAGAGCACTATCCCTGAGCACAAAGAGGCTCAGAGACAGCTCCTAGGTCCTGACTTCAAGCCCCAAGACTCACAAAAAAAATCCAAAAAACTATGTAACTTGAGGGTAGGGATGGGAGGGGGAAAACGGGAGAATGAAGGAAGACATGGAACTGACCATAAAGCATTGTACTTACAGCCTGACTTAGGAATTGTAACCTCTTTATACAGCTACTTTATTTATTTATTATTTTTTGGTTCTGGTTGTGGGGCCTGAACTCTGAGCCTGGGTGTTGCCCCTCAGCTCTTCAGCTCAAGGCTAATGCTCTACCACTTGAGCCACAGCATCACTTCTGGCTTTTTTCTTTTTGCTTATTTGGTGCTGAGGAATTGAACCCAGGGCCTCATGCATGCAAGGCAAGCGCTCTACCACTGAGCCACCTTCCCAGTCCCTACAGCTTCTTTAATAATTATTATAATTATAATTATAATCTGGTAAAATCTGGTAACCTGGAGATCCTTCCATCTCTAACCCTTCCCCAGATCCTCACCAGAGTAAGGCAGGCGGTGAGGATTGACAGTTTTACTACCTGAGAGGGTGACATGATTTAGAAGTAAACATGGAAAAATCTTCCCCAGCTGGATGCTGGCTCAAGCCTGTAATCCTAGCTACTCAAGATGCTGAAAACTGAGGATCCCAGTTCAAAGCAACCCTAAGCAGCAAAGTCCATGAGACTCATCTCCAGTTAACCACCAGGAAACCAGAAGTACGAGAGAGAGAGAGAGAGAGAGAGAGAGAGAGAGAAATTGTAAATAGAATCCAAAGAAATAAAAAGCCATATTTGGAGCTGTGAAGGTGGCTCAGTGGTAGAGTGCTTGCCTTGCATGCATGAGGCCCTGGGTTCAATTCCTTAGCACCACATAAGCAGAAAAAGCTGGAAGTGGTGCTGTGGCTCAAGTGGTAAAGTGCTAGCCTGGAGCTGAAGAGCTGAGGGATTGGGTCACAGTTCGGGCCCCATGACTGACATAAATAAAATGAAAGGAAGCAGGCATGGGTGGCTCATGCCTGTAATCCTAGTTACTCAGGAGGCTGAGATCTGAGGATCACAGTTCCAAGCCAGCCCAGGCAGGAAAGTCTGTGAGACTTTTATCTCCAATAAACCACCAGAAAACCAGAAGTGGCACTGTGGCTCAATTGGTAGAGTGCTAGCCTTGAGCTGAAGAGCTCAGGGACAGCGCCCAGAACCAGAGTTCAAGCCCCACGACCAACAAATAAATAGATAAATAAATAAAAATAAAAGGAAAAGTAAGATAGCAATTACTCATCCACTAAAGATTATCAATAAAAACCAAATAGAAATTATAGAATTGAAAAGTATATAACCAAAACAAAAAAAAATTCTTCAGATGACACTAAAAGCAGATTTAAGCTGACAGAAGAAAATTTAATGCTAGGGTTGGGAAGGTGGCTCAGTGGTAGAGTACTTGCCTTGCATGCATGAGGCTCTGGGTTCGATTCCTCAGCACCACATAAGCAAAAAGAAAAAAGCCAGAAGTGGCCCTGTGTCTCAAGTGGTAGCGTGCTAGCCTTGAGCTGAAGAGCTGAGGGACAGCGCCCAGGCCCAGCATTTAGGCCCCACGACTGGACTCCCCCACCCCCACCCCCAAAAAAAAAAGAAAAAAGAAAATTTAATGCTAGACTAATGGAGATCATTTGAGCTGAAGGAACAGAAAGGAAAAAGAATGAAGATTACAGTTCAAACCTAGTCCAGGCAGACAATCTATGAGGTTTTTACTTCAAATTAATCACCAAAAACCCAGAAATAGAGCTGTGACTCAAGTGGTAGAGTGCTAACCATGCACAAAAAAAGCTCAAGGAAGTGCTCAGGCCCTGAGTTCAAGCCTTGGCTAATAGTTTCCATTTGAATCCTCATGCATGTGTTAGATGCTGGCAGGAATGTAAAATAGTGCAATCATTTTAAAAAACAATTTGTCATATGATTCAGTAATTCTTCTAAGGTATATGCAAAAATAAATGAAAAATATATGTCTGCACAAAGACTTTGTGCATGTATAGTTATAGCAACATTATTCATGAAAGTCTAAAGTGGAAACAATCCAAATATTCATTAACTGTCAAACAACAAAATATGGTATATCCAAGCAACCATAAACACGTCCAATATAAAAGAAGAGACTACAAATGTCTTGTAATATGGCTGAATCTCAAAATCATTCTGCTGATTAAAAGAATGCAGCCCTGCTGAGCTCCTCCTGAGTTGCCTCCTAGCAACTCAGGAGGCAGAGATTAGTAAAACCATTGTTGGATGGAAGCAAGACCTCCATTACAACCAATAAAAAGCTGAGCATGGTCTAGTACTGATGCCCACTCCTGTAATCCTAGCTACTCAGGGGGCTGAGATCTGAGGAATTGGTTCAAAGCCAGCACAGGTAGCAAAGTCCATAAGACAGACTCTTATCTCCAGTTAACCATCAAGAAGCTGGAAGTGGAGCTGTGGCTCAAATAGTAGATCACTAGCCTTGAGCAAAAAAAAAAATCTAAAAATCTCAGGCCCTGATTTACAAGCCCCGGGACAGGCACAAGGAAAAAAAAAAAAAAAAGCTGGCCATGCACCTGTTGTTTTAGTTACTTAGAAAGCAAAAGTAGGGGAAACACAGTTCTTGCTGGTCCAGGTATAATAACCTATTTCAAAACAAAAAAAATGGCTAGGAACATGGTTAAAGTGTTAGAGAAACTTCCTAACAAACTGAATTTTTACAAACAAAAACAATATTGATAAAACATAGAAGGTACCATATATCATACCTCTAGTCCTAGCTATTTGGGAAACCAAAGTAGGAGGCTTGAGGTCTGAAGCAAGCAAAGTTGGTGCAAAACCCTGTCTGAGAAACAAATGAAAATAAAAAGACTGGAGGTTGTGGCTTAGGGCAGTAGAGCCCCTGCCTGAGCAGTGCTGAGGCGCCCTGGGTTTTAATCTCCAGTACCTCACCCAAAAAAAAGAGATAGTCAGGAATAGGGGTGTTTGCCCATCATCCCAGCATGTAGGAGACTAGGCATGAAGATCCTAAGTTCCAGGCCAGCCTGGGTTACATAGAAAGACAGTGTCTTAAAAAATAAATTTCATAGAGACTACATATGATACTCTTTATTCTGCTTATATGAAATACTCAGGAAGGCAAAGCAAATTTATTAAGACAGAATATAGATTAGTAGCTATGGGGCTGTGGGTTAAAATAGGGTATACTGCAAGTGAGCAAGAAGGACCTTTTTGGGATAATGGAAATGCTCAAAAATGGGATTGTAGTGATCATTGCATGTACTAGAAAGAACTGTGTACCTAACATGTATGGATTTGATGGTATTCAAAGTATAACTCCTATTTTTCTTTCTAGAACAAGTCAAACTCCATTTACAAGAGCCATAAAGTATTCTTACATGTTTTTCTCTTTTGTCTCCTCCTTTCTTCAATTATACATGTACAAAGTTTACCCAGTGTCTTGACACTGCTATCAATTCCTTTTAGTGTTTCTGGTAAGATCTCCATTTTTACTGCCCAGTGGAGGTACTCATCCAAATCAGTTGAAGTTATATCTGTCAATATACCACCTTGAAGAGAGTAAGAAAAATAAATTTTTGTTAAGAAAAATAAATAATTATAACCATATACGCCTATAATACTGGAAAGTACTCAACATTGTAGCATTGGGAAATACAGTTATCTGACTGAACCTTTTTCTTTAAAATAATTATAAGGATTGGGGGCTGGGAAGGTAGCTCAGTGGTACAGTGCTTTTGCCTTGCATGCATGAGGACCTAGGTTCGATTCCTCAGCACCACATAAGCAAAAAGAAAAAAGCCGGAAGTGGCGCTGTAGCTCAACTGGTAGAGCACTAGCCTTGAGCTGAAGAGCTGAGGGACAGCGCCCAGGCCCAGGGTTCAGGCCCCATGACCGGACCTCCCCCCGCCCCCAAAGAAAATAATAAAATAAAATAAAAGCTGTGCGCCAGCGGCTCACGCCTGTAATCCTAGCTACTGAGGAGGCTGAGATCTGAGGATCATGGTTCAAAGCCAGCCTGGGCAAGGAAAGTCTGTAAGACTCTTATCTCCAATAAACCACTAGAAAACCAGAAGTGGTGCTGTGGCTCAAGCGGTAGAGCACTCGCCTCAAGCTGAAGAGTTGAAAGATAGTGCCCAAGCCCAGAGTTCAAGCCCATGACCGACCAAAAATAAATAAATAAATAAATAAAAATAAATAAAATAATTATAAGGAGACTTGAGGGTTGGGAATGTGGCTTAGCATGCATGAATCCCTGGGTTTGATTCCTCAGTACCACATAAAACAGAAAAAGCCTGAAGTGGTGCTGTGGCTCAGAAGTGCTAGCCTTGAGCAAAAGAAGCCCAGAAACAAACTTGGAATAGGAGTGTGAATAGTAAATCTCAGTTATGAAAATATGAATTAAAAAAAAGAAAATATGAATCAGATCTGGGGATCATGGTTCAAAGCCAGCCCAGGCAGACAAGCCTGTGAGACTGATATCTAATTAAACACCAAAGAGCTGGAAGAGGAGCTATGGTTCAAGTAGTGGAGTGATAGCCTTGAGTAAAAAAGCTAAGGAACAGCATCCAGGCCCTGAGTTCAAGTTCTAGTACCAATGTGCATGCACGCGAGCATACACCCCCCCCCCCACATCCCTATCCCTCCCTCCTTGCCTCCCTCCCCCTCCCTCTCTCTCCTGTTAAAATGGGTATATTGGATTGATTTCCCTGGCTGAGGATCCCAGTTTAAAGCCAGCCCAGGCAGGAAAATCTGTGAGATTTTTTATCTCTAATAAACAACTCAGGAAAATCCAGAAGTGTTGCTGTGGCTCCAAGGTAGAACACTAGCCTTGAGCAAAAAGAAGCTCGGGGACAGCACCCAGGCCCTGAGATCAAGACCTAGGCCTGGCATGAAAAATAAATAAATAGAGAGTAAATGATTTCTTGCAACAAAATGAAATTCCTTCCCAGTTTGGTATTCTTTGCCTATTCATTCTTTTTTTTTTTTTTTTTTTTGGTCCAGTCGTGGGGCCTGAACTCTGGGCCTGGGCACTGTCCCTCAGCTCTTCAGCTCAAGGCGAGTGCTCTACCACTTGAGCCACAGTGCCACTTCTGGCTTTTTTTTTCTTTTTGCTTATGTGGTGCTGAGGAATTGAACCCAGGGCCTCAGGCATGCAAGGCAAGCGCTCTACCACTGAGCCACCTTCCCAGCCCCTGCCTATTCATTCTTTAAATCCATCAATGCCTGATCTGTCTATACATTGTGTCTATACATCATTCTATACATTGTGGATACTACATTAAACAAAATAATCTCTCTGATTTCATAGTACTTGCATTCTAGTGAAAATTAAAATTAAATTAAAATGCAAAATCAATATATATGGTATGTCAGATATTAATCCTATAGTCAATAATTAAGAGTAATGGACCAGCTGCCAGTGGCTCAAGGTTTGTAATCCTAGCTTCTTAGAGGGCTAAGATCTGAGAATCCCAGTTTAGAGCCAGCCTAGGAAGATAAATCCAAGAGACTATTATCTCTAATTAACCAGCAAAAAAACAAAAACAAGGGGCTGGGAAGGTAGCTCAGTGGTAGAGCGCTTGCATGCATGAGGCCCTGGGTTCGATTCCTCAGCACCACATAAGCAAAAAGAAAAAAAGCCAGAAGTGGTGCTGTGGCTCAAGTGGTAGAGCGCTAGCCTTGAGCTGAAGAGCTGAGGGACAGCGCCCAGGCCCAGAGTTCAGGCCCCACGACTGGACCCCCCCACAAAACAACAACAACTCAAAATTGAAAGGGTGGTTCAAGTGATAGACTGCCTGCCAAGAGTAAAAAAGTAGAGTTGAGAGGGGCTGGGAAGGTGGCTCAGCGGTAGAGTGCATGCCTTGCAAGCATGAGGCCCTGGGTTCGATTCCTCAGCACCACATAAACAGAAAAAGCCGGAAGTGGTGCTGTGGCTCCAGTGGTAGAGCACTAGCCTTGAGCTAGGTCTGGACAGTGCCCAGACCTAGAGTTCAGGCCCCATGACCGGCAAAAAAAAAAAAAAAAAGTAGAGTTGAGAGATCAAGCTCCTGAGTTCAAGCCCTGATACCAGCACACACACACACACACAGAGTAAAAATAAGAAATAAGAAGTGGAATTTAAACAGGGAATGAACCATATGGCTATCTAGTGGACAGTGTTCTAGGCAAGGTAGAGTAAGCGTAAGGATATTGAGAAGGATCTATACTGGCATGCTAGAAGAAATAAAAGGAGAGAGGAATAGCTGCCACTATGAATAAGCCTATATATTTTTCTTTTTTTTTTTATTGGTTGTGGGGCTTGAACTCAGGTCCTAGACCTCTTTGTGCTCAGACTAGTGCCCTAACACTTGAGCCATAGCACCACTTTTGATTTTTGAGTGGTTAATTTGCGATAAGAGCCTCAAGGAGACTTTTCTGCTCTGGCTAGCTTCAAATCTTGATCCTCAGATCTCAGCCTTCTGAGTAGCTAGGATTATAATCGAGAGCCAGCTCTGTATTTTTCTTATTTTGTTCTTACTGGAGCAGAGAACAATTGTTTAATAAATAACCTCCTTAGCTGGGAAGGTGGCTAGTGGTAGAGTGCTTGCCTTGCATGCCTGAGGCCCTGGGTTCGATTCCTCAGTACCACATAAGCAAAAAGTTGGAAGTGGTGCTGTGGCTCAAGTGGTAGAGCGCTAGCCCTGAGCTGAAGAGCTGAGGGACAGCGCCCAGGCCCAGAGTTCAGGCCCCACAACCGCCCCCCCCCCCCAATAACCTCCTTAGCCTTTTCTATCTTGAAGCTGGCTTAGCCCTTCAAATGTTACTTATAAATCCTCTTCTCTATCATTTCACTTACTTATTTATTTAGGTTGGTTGTGGAGCTTGAACTCTGGGCTTGGGCACTGTCTCTCAGCTCTTCAGCTCAAGGCTTGCACTCTACCACCTGAGCTATAGCACCACTTCTGGTTTTCTGGTGATTAATTTGAGATAAGAGACTCACAGATTTTCCTGCCTGTGCTGGCTTTGAACCATGATCCTCAGATCCCAGCCTCCTGAGTAGCTAGGATTACAGGCATGAGCCACTGTCACCCAGCTCTATCATTTTATTTTAAGTGTATGATTTCCTCTGAACTACTTATGGAAACTTACTCCATTCTTCCAACCAGTTCAGAGTGTAGACAAGAATCTTTTCTCTATAGTCAGCAGCCTTAGCATAAGCATTTATTTTCTCCAAAAACATAGTTCTCCGTTTTTTTGGATTTTCTACAATAGAGGGCCTTCTTTCAATGGGTGCTTCCAGATCAATACTATAGCGAGTTAATATCCGCTGCACATTGTTCATTATGTCAGTCAGCTTCATATTAAGGTCCTGTAAAAATAAAGAGTATTATGAATAAATTATTAATTTGAAAACAAGTTTTAGAGCTGACAGTGGTAGCTCACACCTGTAATCTAACTACTGGGGAAACAATGATAAGGAAAATCACAGTTTAAGGTAAATTGGACAAAAGAATTTTGGAGAGACCTCATCGCTATTGATAAAAAGCTGAGCACATTGATAGAAATTAGCCTTTGCAGATTCGAAGGAGGCGGAAGTAGAAGGATCAAAGTCTGAAGCTGTCCCAGGCAAAAATTAAGAAATATTTTTTTTCTATATTGTTTATTTTTTTTTGGGGGGGGGGTCCGGTAGTGGGGCCCTGAACTCTGGGCCTGGGCGCTGTCCCTCAGCTCTTCAGCTCAAGGCTAGCACTCTACCACTTGAGCCACAGCGCCACTTCCATTTTTTTTTTCTTTTTGCTTATGTGGTGCTGAGGAATCGAACCCAGGGTCTCTGGCTTGCAAGGCAAGCGCTCTACCACTGAGTCACCTTCCCAGCCCCAAATTAAGAAATCTTTGAAAAATAGCTAAAGCCAAAAAAGGGCTGGGATAAGGCTTAAACACTAGCCTAGCAAGTTCAAGACCCTGACATCAAACCCGAGTACCACCCAAAAAAATAATGCCAGGTGCTAGTGGCTCACCCTTGTAATGTTAGTTACTCTGGAGGCTGAGATCTGAGAATTGAAGTTTCAAGGCAGCCTAGACAGAAAAGTCCTTGAGATTCTTTTTCTTTTTTTTTTGGCTAGTCCTGGGGCTTGACTCTGGGCTTGAGTCTGTCCTTGAGCTCCTTTTTGCCCAAGGCTAATGCTCTATCACTTGAGTAGCAGTGCCACTCCCTGCTTTTTCTGTGATCATTTAGAGTCTCAAGGACTTTCCTGTCGTGGGTGGCTTCACAACAGGATCTTTCGATCTCAGCCTCCTGAGTAGCCAGGATTGCAGGCATCAGCCACCAGTGCTTGTCTTTTTTTTTTTTTGGTACCGAGGTTTGAGTTCGGGTCTTGTCCTTGTTAGGCAAGTGCTTGAGCCATATAACACAGCCTTATTTTTTGCTTTAGCTATTTTTCAAAGAGGCAGCCTGAGCAGAAAAGTCTGTGAGACTCTTTATCTCTAATAAACTACTCAGAAAAAGATAGAAATGACACTGTGACTCAAGTGGGTACAGCGCTAGCCTTGAGCACAAAGAGGCTCAGGGACAGTGCCCAGGCCTTTAGTTCAAGCCCTAGGACCAACAAAAAAAAAAAAAAAAGAGGAAGAAGAGAGCCTAGGGATAGCACCCAGGCACTGAGTTCATGCCCCAGGACTGGTACAAAAAAAAAAAAGCTGGACCGTGGGGCTATGGCTCAAGTAATAGAGGGGCTAACCTTGAGCAAAGACAGATCAGGAACAGCATTTAGACCCTGAGGTTCAAGTCCCAAGACCCCCCACACACACATACACACACATACACACAGGAAGAGGAGGAAAAAAAGAGATAAACTTTGATCATTCTTCCCAGAATGACAGCAACAATTAATAGAAAAATGTCCAATTAAAGACTTACTAATCCTAGCTGCTTGGTAGACAAAGGCAGGTAATCACAAGTTTGAGGATAGCCTGGGTATCATAATGAATTTCTGTCTCACACACACACACACAAAGTATTGGTAATTTTGGCTTTGTTATGGGTCTCAGATTTTATCTCTTTGAAAATCCTCTTTTCTGGCTGGGTGCTGGTGGCTCATGCCTGTAATTATAGCTATTCAGGATGCTGAAATCTGAGGAGTCCAGTTCAAAGCCAGACCAGGCAGACAAATCTGAGAGACTGGTCTCTAGCTAACCACCAGAAAACTAGAAGTGGGAGCTATGGTTTCATCGTAGAGCACCAGCCTTGAGCAGAAATAAAGAGCTAAGGGATAGTGCATAGTCCCTGAGTTTAAGCCCCAGTACTGGCACACAGAAAACTTATTTTCCTGCTTTTGTCATTCTAGCAAGGCTGTTACATAATGGAAAGAGCATTGCATTGGTTTGAAGTTAGGTTTGTATCTTAACTGGACTCTCATTAAAGTGACAGTAGGTCATTTAACATCTCTAAACTTCTTCTACCTCATCTGTAAAATAAGAATGTTACCACAGCTGCTAAAAAAAATTGTAAATTGTTTAATTTTTCTTCCCTCTCCACCCTTCTCTCTCTCATTCCCCATTTCTTTCTTGAACTCAGGACCTGGGACTCAAGGTGAACTTTTTTTTTTTTTTTTTGCTGGTCCTGGAGCCTGAACCCTGGGCCTGGGCACAGACCTCAGCTCTTCAGCTCAAGGCTAGCGCTCTACCACTTGAGCCACAGAGCCACTTGCAGCTTTTTCTGCTTATGTGGTACTGAGGAATCGAACCCAGGGCCACATGCATGCATGGCAAGCACTCTACCACTGAGCCACCTTCCCAGCCCCGTCAAGGAGAGCTTTCTATCACTTTGAACTCACCACAGCTCTACTTCTGGTTTTCTGGTGGTTAATTGGACTTTCCTGCCTAGGCTAGATTTGAACTGCAATCCTCAGATCAGCCTCCTTGGTAGTTAGGATTACAGGCATGATCAACCAACACCCAGGATCTCTCCTTTGATTTGAGATTAAACTCAAACTTTTAATTTTCACGTTTATTTTAATGTGACCTGTCCATGCAAGTTTACTTTTAAGAAAGTTTAACATAAGGTTTACACATTAAAATGCATGTTGTTGGGGGCTGGGAAGGTGGCTCAGTGGTAGAGTGCTTGCCTTGCATGCATGAGGCCCTGGGTTCGATTCCTCAGCACCACATAAGCAAAAAGAAAAAAGCTGGAAGTGGCGCTGTGGCTCAAGTGGTAGAGCGCTAGCCTTGAGTTGAAGAGCTGAGGGACAGCGCCCAGGCCCAGAGTTCAGGCCCCACGACCGGACCCAAAAAAAAAAATGCATGTTGTTATAAATTACTTATTTGCTTGTATTTAAAGTAATTTTTAAAAAGTGTGAGTACAGATTGTCTGTGAATGTCATTTTAGAGGAATAAAGGGAATGTTAAAAGTAGCTTAAGTAGGGGCTAGGAAAGTGGCTCAGTGGTAGAGTGCTTGCCTTGCATGCATGAGGCCCTGGGTTCGATTCCTCAGCACCACATAAGCAGAAAGAGCTGGAAGTGGCGCTGTGGCTCAAAGTGGTAGAGCACTAGCCTTGAACTGAAGAGCTGAGGAACAGTGCCCAGGCCCAGAGTTCAGGCCCCATGACCAGCAAAAAACAAACAGACAAAAAAAAAAAAAAAGTAACTTAAGTAGGCAAGGTGGTACACACTTGGAATCTTCATTTGGCAGGCTGAGGAAGGAGATCATGAGGTGAAAGTCAGCCTGAGCTACATAGTACATTCCAGCCCAGCCTGGACTATTATATAGCAAAATTCTGTCTCAAGCACTGGTCTGAAAAGGAAATTAAGAAAATTCCACATATAATGCAATTAAAAATTATAAAATGGGACTGATGGTGCAATTCAGTAGTAGAGCACTTGCCTAGCATATAAGGCCCTTGATTTAGTCCTCAGCACTGCAAAAGATAAAAATGCTTGTTACTAAATTAATAAACTTAACCAAGAAAATGAAAGACTTGTACACTTGGAATTTTTACTACAAAATGTCACTGGAGCAAAGCTTAAACAGGACACAGATAGGCTGTGTTCATACTTTGGGACTTTTAATATTGCTAAACTATTGATACTATCTAAACAAATCTTCAGATTTAATGTAGTCTCTATTAAAATCCCAATGGATTTTTTTGGTCAGTCCTGGGGCTTGAACTCAGGGTCTGGGCACTGTCCTTGAGCTTCTTTTGTTTAAGGCTAGCACTCTACCACTTGAGCCACAGTGCCGCTTCCAGCTTTTTCTGCTTATGTGGTACTGAGGAATCCAACACAGGGCTTCATGCATGCTAGGCAAGCACTCTACCACTAAGCCACCTTCCCAGCCCTGGATTTTGCTTTTACAGAGATAGAAAAAAAATCTGAAAATCTGAAACAACTTGAAAAAGAACAAGCTATCATCCTGGTGAAGTTCCCAGAACTTCAGAGGCTGAAGTAGGAATATTGTAAGTTTAAGCCTAGTCTGGCTATAAAGCAGGTTGAAGGCCAGCCTGGGCTATATATATAGTTAAGACCCTACTTCAAGAATAAATAAAGTTGGGGACAATGATTTGCACATGTAATCTTAGACTCTTGGGAAGAAGAAATCAGGGACAGTATTCAGGCCCTGAGCTCAAGCCCCAGGACTGGAAAAAAAAAAACAAAAAACTAATAATAATAATAATAATAAATAGCTGGGCATGGTTTTGCATGCCTGCCATCTCAGCTATGTGGGAAACATAAATAGGAAGCTTAGAGTCCTGACTGGCTCTATTCAGAAAAGAGCAAAGAGGGCCAGAGATCTTTCTCAAATGTTAAGCACAAAGCTAGAAAGGGGCGGGGGGGGGGGGGGGGTACCTCAAAGGCAGAGAGAAAGAGGCAGAGAAAGAAGAAAAATAGTTGGAAATCTCTCACTATTTGACTTTGGATATACATTACAAAACCACAAAAATCAAAACTATATGGTACCAGCATGAAAATACATAGGCAGCTGGATGTTGGTGTCTCATGACTAATCCTGAGGGCCACAGTTCAAAGCCTAACTAGACAGGAAAGTCATGAGAATCTCATATCCAATTAACCACCAAAAAGCCAGAAGTGGAACTGTGACTCCAGTGATAGAGCATTAGCCTTGAGCAATACAGCTCAGGGACAGTATCTTGGCCTTGAACTAAGCCCCAGAACTGGCACAAAACAAGAACAACAGACAAAACACATGTCAAAGGCTATAAATTGGACTTAGTTCAGTAAATCTGTAATCCCAGCACTCAGGAGGGAAGTCAGAAGATCGAGCTCAAGGCAGGCCTAGGCTACATAACAAGTCTGTGTGTCAAAACAAAAAACATGGGGCTGGGAATGTGGCTTAGTGGTAGTGTATTTGCCTAGCATACATGAAGCCCTGAGTTCAATTCCTCAGTACCACATAAGAAGAAAAAGCCAGAAGTGGCACTGTGGCTCAAGTGGCAGAGTGCTAGCCTTGAGCAAAAGAAGCTCAGAGCCAGTGCCCAGACCCTGAGATAAAGCCCTGGACTGGCAAAAAAATCAAAAAAAACACACCTTTGTATATACAAATACGAAAATAGAAATTGAGAGCACAAGGCCTTGAATTCAAGCCAGAGCACAATTAATTTAAAAAATAAGCTGATTTTTTTCTTCTGTTTTTCTTTTTTTTGGTTGGCCGTGGGGCTTGAACTCTGGGCCTGGGCGCTGTCCCTCAGCTCTCCAGCTCAAGGCGAGCGCTCTACCACTTGAGCTATAGCACCACTTCCGGTTTTCTGGTGGTTTATTGGAGATAGGAATCTCACGGTCTCTCCTGCCCGGGCTGGCTTTGAACCACGATCCTCAGATCTCAGCCTCCTGAGTAGCTAGGATTACAGGCATGAGCCACCAGCACCCGGCTTTTTTCTTTTTGCTGGTCGAGGAGCTTGAACTCTGGGCCTGGGCACTGTTCTGAGCTCTTCAGCTCAAGGCTAGCACTCTACCACTTGAGCCATAGCACCTACTTCCAGCTTTTTCTGTGTATGTGGTGCTGAGGAATCGAACCCAGGGCCTCATGCATGCAAGGCAAGCACTCTACCACTGAACCACCTTCCCAGCCCCCAAAGTAAGCTGATTTTTGATTCCTTTATTAGAAAACTTTTAAGTTAGGAAGAATTTGGAGATATATGATATGAGCCAACTTTTTCAACTATAAATTTTATAAAATATAAATACAGATTAAGTATTTCTGATACAACTTTAGTCTATACCTTAATATATATATATATATATATATATATTTTTTTTTTTTTTTTGCAGGGGGGGGGGGGGGTGGTCATGGGGCCTGAACTCTGGGCTTGGGTGCTGTCCCTCAGCTCTTCAGCTCAAGGCTAGCATGCTACCATTTGAGCCATAGTGCCACTTCCGGCTTTTTTTTTTCTGCTTATGTGGTGCTGAGGAATCGAACCCTCATGCATGCAAGGCAAGCACTCTACCACTGAGCCACCTTCCCAACCCTATATCTTAATTTATATTAGAAGTGCAAAGTGTATTATTGAGCTGAATGTGGTGATGCAGGCCTATAATCCCAGCACCTAGAGGCAGAAGGATTATAAATTCGAGGATAAACTAAGCTACATAATGAGAATTAAAACATACATACACACAGACACATACAAAAGTTCAGGAGATTCCATCTTGACAAATGGCTGAACATTAGTGTGTACCTTTCATCCCAGCAACTCTGGGAGGCACAAATAGGAAGATTCCAGTTCATATTGGCCAGGCTGTAAAGCAAGACACTATCTCAAAAACAACCCACAAAAGGGCTAGTGAGAAGCTTAAGTGGTAGAACACCTACCCAGAACCTCCCTGCTCAAATCCCAGTATTAAACTACGTGTAAGTTAATTTTACCCGCTTCTTTTTCCTTTCTTTTTTAATTAGCTTCTTACTATGTAGTTCAGGCTAGCTTTGAACTCATTAAGTATCTCAAGATAGGCCAAACTTGAGGCAGTTCTGCCTCTGCCTACTAGTCTGGGATTACAGTTACATGCCACCATACCTGGCTTGTCTCCACTTCTTTTTTGTGCCAATTTGAGACTTGAACTCAGGGCTTGTGTACTGTCCCTGAACTTTGTGCTTAAGGTTACTGTTCTATTACTTGAGCCTTCACACTCCTTCCAATTTTTTCTTTTTTGGAGATAAGAGTCTTGGAACTTTGCTGCCTGGGCTGGCTTCAAACTGTGATCTTAACCTTTTGAGGAGCTAGGATTACAGGCATGACCACCAGTATCCAGCAGAACTACTTTTTGTTTTGGGTTGTTCCCTCCTCTGCTTCTCCCCCCCTTCCCTCCCCCCCCTCCTGTTGTAGAGTTTAAACTGAGGGCCTGGGTGTTGCATTTTGAGCCATAGCACTACTTCTGGTTTTCTGGTGGTTAATTGGAGATAAGCGTCTCCTGCCCAGGATGGCTTTGAACCTCATCATCAGATCTCAGCCTCTTGACTAGCTAAGATTATAGGCATGAGCCACCATCACTTGGCTTGCCTTTTACTTTTTTTTTTTGGTCAGTTATGGGGTTTGAACTCAGCTGGACCCTGACCCTCAGCTCTTCAATTTAAAACAAACACTCTACCACTTGAGCCACAGTGCCACTTCCTTGTTTTTACTTTAAAAAAATACTTTTGTTTTTTTTTTAATGTAAAAATAGTGTACAGGGGCTGGGAAGGTAGCTCAGTGGTAGAGCGCCTGCCTTGCATGCATGAGGCCCTGGGTTCGATTCCTCAGTACCACATAAGCAAAAAGAAAAAAGCCAGAAGTGGCCGCTGTGGCTCAAGTGGTAGAGTGCTAGCCTTGAGCTTAAGAGCTGAAGGGCAGCGCCCAGGCCCACAACCGGATCCCCCCCCCAAAAAAAAAATAGTGTACAGAGGGGTTACAGTTACATGAGTAAGGAATGAGTATATTTCCTATCGAGCATTTGTTTTTCCTCCTTTGTTTTTCCCCTACCATCCCTTTCCTCCCCATTGTCTTTACTTTTGCTACTGCAGTTTTTACAAAATTTAAAGTTGCACATATAGCTAAAATTAAGCTTCTCTATAGAGCTATTAAAAGTATAGATGTTTAATCCTAAAAGTTAATTTAATTGGATTAAGAAGTGCCTAAGAGATTAGTAAATCTACCCTCAGGTATGTTTGTGAGGTAGTTTCAGAGAGCATTAACTGGGCTGGGAAGGTGGCTCAGTGGTAGAGTGTTTGCCTTGCATGCATGAGGCCCTGGGTTCGATTCCTCAGCACCACACAAGCAAAAAGAAAAAAGCCGGAAGTGGTGCTGTGGCTCAATTGGTAGAGCGCTAGCCTTGAGCTAAAGAGCTGAGGGACAGTGCCCAGGCCTAGAGTTCAGGCCCCACAACCGGACCCAAAAAAAAAAAAAAAACAGAGAGCATTAACTAAGAACAGAAGACCTGAACTGGGATGTAGCTCATTGGCAAAGCTCCTACTTAGCAAGTGCAACATCCTGGGTTTGATCCTCAGTACCAAAAAAGAAAAGATAAAAAGAAAAAAAAAAGGAAGATGTCGGCACCATCCCATTATCCCATAGTCAAGGTGTTCTTCCTCTCCCTTCACCTCCTCTTCTTTTTCTCCTCTCCCCATCCTTATCACCATGATGTAAAGTGCTTCCTCCCTTATGCCCTCCTTTGTCAAGATGAATTGAAAACTCTAAACAATAAGCCCAAATAAACATCTCCTCCTTTAAAGTTGCTTGGTCAAGCATTTTGTCACAGTGACAAGAAAGGCTACCTACCACAGCATCTAATATTTAAAAAGTTGAAAAAAAAAGTTGGAATGTAAGATATGTGCATCCTCAACTTCTCTGGGTATGTCAAGGTGTTTTCAAATGTAATCATACCAGTTTCTGCTTAAATAACAGATCATGAATATTCCTTTCAACATATGATATTATAAGATAAAAAGCTCTTACCAAGGCTGGACACCAGTGGCTCACACTTGTAATCCTAGCTACTCAGGATGCTAAGATCTGAGGATCATGGTTCAAAGCCAGCCCAGGAAGGAAAAGTCCTTGAGACTCATCTCCAATTAACCACCAGAAAACCGGAAGTGGTGCTGTGACTCAAGTGATAAAGTGATTGCTCTACCAGGCACAGAGTACAAGAACAACAACAAAAAAATTTTTTTTAAAAAAAAGCTCTTGCGGGGCTGGGAAGGTGGCTCAGTGGTAGAGTGCTTGCCTTGCATGCACGAGGCCCTTGGTTCGATTCCTCAGCACCACATAAGCAGAAAAAGCTGGAAGTGGTGCTGTGGCTCCAGTGGTAGAGTGCTAGCCTTGAGCTGAAGAGCTGAGGGACAGCGCCCAGGCCCAGAGTTCAGGCCCCATGACTGGCAAAAAAAAAAAAGAAAGCTCTTGCCAAAACTGGATATATGAGTATGTGCCTATTTGGGATACTGAAGTCTGAGAGAGAAAGACAGAGAAAGAAACAGGGGGGAGGGAGAGAGTCCAAACCAAACAGGGAGAAGTTTCTGCCTTTTTTTACTCTTTTTTGTTGTTGTGGGACTTGAACTCTGGGCCTAGGTGCTGTCCCTCAGCTCTTCAGTTCAAGGCTAGTGCTCTACCACTTGAGCCACAGTGCCACTTCTGGTTTTCTGGTGGTTTATTGGAGATAAGAGTCTCAGGCTGGGAAGGTGGCTCAGTGGTAGAGCGCTTGCCTTGCATGCTCAAGGCCCTGGGTTCGATTCCTCAGCACCGCATAAGCAAAAAGAAAAAAGCCGGAAGTGACGCTGTGGCTCAAGTGGTAGTGCGCTAGCCTTGAGCTGAAGAGCTGAGGGACAGCGCCCAGGCCCAGAGTTCAGGCCCCCGGACCGGACTCAAAAAAAAAAAAAAAAGTGGTAAAAACTGCTTAATTTTTACCATCTTATTTAGGCATTTTCAATTATAAACAATGAATCAGCTGGATTCTGGTGGCATACACATGTAATCCTAGCTTCTCAGAAGGCTGAGATCTAAGGAGCATGGTCCAAAACCAGCCTGGACAGGTAAGTCTGTGAGACACTTATTTTCATTTAAGCTCTACCCAGAGGTAGAGCTGTGGCTCAAATAGTAAAGAGCTAGTCTTATTTACCAGCAATATATCAGACAAGGGGTTAACATCCTGTATATACAGGGAACTCAAGAAACTAATCCCTCCCAAACCTAACAAACCAATTACTAAATGGGCAAGGGAACTAAAGAGGGACTTCTCAAATGAAGAAATAAAAATGGCAAAGAAACACATGAGGAAATGTTCATCATCCCTGGTGGTGAAGGAAATGCAAATAAAGACAACCCTGAGATACCACCTTACCCCAGTCAGAATGTCCCACATCCACAAATCAGCCAACGACAAATGCTGGAGGGGATGTGGAGAAAGAGGAACCCTATTACACTGCTGGTGGGAATGTACACTTATACAACCACTTTGGAAAGCAGTCTGGAGGGTCCTTAGAAAGCTAAAGATTGACCTCCCTTACGACCCAGTCATACCACTTCTAGGCATCTACCCTGAACAACAGGAACCAATATACAAGGACACGTGCACCTCCATGTTTATTGCAGCACTGTTCGCAATAGCTAGGATATGGAAACAACCTAGGTGCCCCACCACAGATGAATGGATCCAAAAATTGTGGTATCTATACACAATGGAATATTATGCAGCCATTAGAAATGACAAAATAATGGCATTTGCAGGGAAATGGATGGAGCTAGAAGGAATCATGTTGAGCGAGGTAAGCCAAGAACGAAGAGACAAACGGTACATGGTCTCCCTCATAAGTGGATGCTAAATCCAAAAGGTTAGTGATACGACAAAACTAACAGGACTTAAGAAACAAAGAACTCCCGCTCATCTGGTTGAACCACTACTAAATATCCTCATGCTGCTGATCACAAATATGGTATATAACATGTGAACACTGTTATATATTACAGACTGTGGTAGACAATTTGCTCCAGGGAAGTTAGAATGAACTTGTGACTTTGAAATTATGTAATCATTTAATCACAATCAAAAAAAAAAAAAAAAAAAAAAAAGAACCTCGGGGAAGGGAGGGAGGGAGGGGATGGTAGGGGGAAAACAATGGAGGGGGTAACAATGTTCAAGAGGAAGTGTACTCATAACCTCACTCATGTAACTGTGACCCTCTGTATAGTAGCTTTACAATAAAAAAAAAAAAAAAAAAAAAAAAAAAAAAGAGCTAGTCTTGAGCAAAACAGCCCAGGGATAGCATCTGGCCTCCCCCGCCAAAACAAAAAATCAGAAATTCAATTCTGACTAAAATGATTAGGAAGCACTAAATAAGACTGACTAGGATACTATGCTTGCTAGACTTTCCATCACTGTGACAAAATACCTGACATACAATTTAAGGAAGGATTTTTTTTTTGTGGGCCAGTACCAGGATTTGAACTTGGGGCCAGGACACTGTTAGTTTTTTGCTCAAGACTGGCACTCTACTACTTGAACCACAGCTCTACTATTTCTGGCAAAAAGCCAGAAATAGAAAAGATAAGAGTCTCATAGGCTATTCTGCCTGGGCTGCTGGTTTCAAGTATTGACCATTAGATCTTAGCCTCTTTTTTCTTTTTGGCTGGTCATGGGGCCTGAACTCTGGGCCTGGGCGCTGTCCCTCAGCTCTTCAGCTCAAGGCTAGCACTCTACCACTTGAGCCATAGCGCCACTTCCGGCTTTTTCTGCTTATGTGGTGCTGAGGAATCGATCCCAGGGCCTCATGCATGCAAGGCAAGCATTCTACCACTGAGCTACCTTCCCAGCCCCAGAGATCTCAGCCTCTTTATTAGCTAGGATTACAGGCATGAGCCGCCAGCACTTGATAAAGATTTGTTGTGACTCATAGTTTCAGAGGCTTCAATCTATGGTTCTTGGCTCCACTGATTCTGGACCTGGAAGTGAGGAGAGCATCATGGTATTGGGAGCAAAAAGCAGCAGCTACTTCATTTAGGGAGGACAGAAAACATAGAAAGGAGAGAACCAGAGATCAGGTATGATCTTCAAAGGCATACTGCCCAACCCTAGTGACCTACTTCCTCCAATTAGATGCCAACTCCTAAAGTCTCCACTCCCAGTATAATGTAACCAGCTGGGAGCAAGCATTCAGCTTATGAGCCTGCAGGGAAATTTCATATTCAAACCATAAAATTCTATCCCTGAGCCGGGGGGGGGGGGGGGGGGGGGGGGGGTGCAGTGGGGGGGGGCGGCTCACACTTGTAAACCTAACTACTCAGGAGGCTGAGATCTGAGAATAAGTTTGAAGACAGCACCAGCAAGAAACTTTGTGAGATTCTTATCTCTAATAAACTAAGAAAAAAATGGAAGTGGTGCTGTGGCTCAAGTGCTAGAATGCTAGCCTTGAGCGCAAAGAGGCTCAGGGACAGTGCCAAGGCCCTGAGTTCAAGCCCCAGGACCAGAAAAATAAAGTTATATCCTTGGTCATCAAAGGGCTCATAGACATTCATAATGGAGAATGCATTTACTTAATCTCCAAGGATCACCATAATCTTAATCCTTCTTTTAATTGTTGTGGGGGTTTTGTTTTTGTTGTTGTTGTTGTTTTGGTATTTTGGATATTTGTTGTTGTTTTGTTTCTATACTGTCCCGAGGCTAGCCTCTACCACTGGAGCCACAGCTCCACTTCCAAAACTTCTAACATTGCTCTTCAAGTCCAACATCTTTTCTGAGACTCGTGACAAACTCTTATCTGTGAGCCTGTGAAATAAAAAAGAAAGGCATATACATCCAATATATAAATGGTGCAGAATAAACATCTCCTCTACAAAAGGGAGGTACTGAAAAATAGCAAGGAAGGACGGGACCAAATCAAGATTGAAACTTACCTGGGTGAGCATTAACTGCTGGAGCTCCATGTCCAGCATCCTGAAAACCTGCAGCATGATGTGACCTCCAGAGCCTTGTAATTACCATCCCTATAGTCTTGCAGACTGATGCCCACATTCTCACACTCCCACTGCCCCCAGCTTGACTAGGCAGATGTTCCACATTCCTAGCATCTCCAGCTTCCTGGAGGCACCCATTGCATCTTTTTGACTTCTTTTCTCAAAAGTGAAAGAGCTCTCTTCAGGGATCCTCACTTTGCTACACATTGTCTCATCTCTCAGAATTTTCTTTGAAGTCTGGGTAGAAGCCTCTATGACCCCATAACTCTTGAATCCTTCATTCTTGCAAAAAACACCATCATGATCTGCCATCAGTACAAGCAATTGCCAGACACCTGGGTCATGGTTGCAGCACACTCTTGAATACCTAGGCTAGTCAACACAGTGAAAGGAATCCTGGAGAATGACTTGTGAAACAGTCCTGTGAGAGCAGAGAGCAAGTGTGCACTCATGTGGCGCCCTCTTCTAAAAAAATTTTTTTTTAATGGTACTGGGCTACTTTGCACTTGCTAGATTAGTGGCTTTGCTACTTGAGTTACACATCCAACCCTATTTTTGGCAGGTTATTTTCAAGATAATATCACAAACTTTTCTTTCTCAGAGAAGCCTTGAAACTTCATCCTTCTTCTCTCAGCCTCTTAAATAGCTATAGACATGATCCATTGTCACTTGGTTTCAAGGCTATATATATATATATATATATATATATATGTTATAGGGCTTAAACTCTGGACCTGGCCACTGTCCCTCAGCTCTTCAGCTCAAGGCTAGTGCTCTACCACTTGAGCCACAGCCCCACTTCCAGCTTTTTCTATTTATGTAGTGCTGAGGAATCGAACCCAGGGCCTCATACATGCATGCTAGGCCAGCAATCTACCACTGAACTACCTTCCCAGCCCTGAAAATCTTTTTTTAAAGAGTCTGAAGGCTGGGAAGGTGGTAAAGTGGTAAAGTGCTTGCCTACCAGGTATGAAGCCCTGGGTTTGATTCCTTAGTGCCACATAAACAAAAAATAAAGAAAGTAAAAGAGAAAAAAATATATATTTTAAAGTCTGGAAAGCCATAAAGCAGTTTCAGTCCAAATTCACCTCAAAATCAGGAAAGTCTATCAGCTAACCTCTAGCTTGAAAACTGGCAGGCTCAAGACCCAAGAAGAGCCAAAGTTTCTGTTCTAATCCAAATGGAAAGGGAAATACTGATGTCCCAAGCGCAAGGCTGTCAGGTAGGAGCTGTTCCTTCTTTTTTTTTTTTTTTTGTCAGTCGTGGGCCTGAACTCTGGGCCTGGGCACTGTCCCTCAGCTCTTCAGCTCAAGGCTAGCATGCTACCACTTGAGCCAAAGTGCCATTTCCGGCTTTTTCTGCTTATGTGGTGCTGAGGAATCGAACCCACGGCCTCATGCATGCAAGGCAAGTACTCTACCACTGAGCCACCTTCCCAGCCCCAGCTGTTCCTTCTTGTTCAGCCTTTTTATTCTAGTCAGAACTTCAACTGATTGTGCAAGACCCACCCATTGTTAAGGAGGACAACTTTCTTCACCAAGACTATTGATTCAAAATGTTAGTTTCATCCGGAAACATTTTCATACCCTTACTAATTTAAGACTAAATATCTGGATATTTTATGGCTTACACAAGTTGACATAAAATTAGCTCTCATTAGCTGGGCACTGGTGGCTCATGCCTGTAACCCTAACTACTCAGGAGGCTGAGATCTGAGGATCGAGGTTAAAAGCAAGCCTGGGCAAGGAAAGTCCCTGAGACTTTTGCCTCCAATTAACAACCAGAAAGCCGGAAGTGGTGCAGTGGCTTAAGAGATAGAGCATTTGCCTTGAGCTGAAGAGCTGAGAGACAGCACCCATGTCCAGAGTTCAAGCCCAATGACCAAAAACAACAACAGCTGCCAAAAAAAAAAAAAAAAAAAACTGTCACAACTATCAACAGATAGGTAACACACAGAATAAGAAAAGTAAAGATCATGTCTTTTAAGGGATTAGCATATACAATATATAAAAAACTTTATTTTCATAGTACTAGTGTTTTAACTCAGGGCCTTGTGCTTACCAAGCAGCCATTCTACCAAAGAGCCACACCTTTATCCCCCCTTTAGTTTTCTTTTAACACTGGTTATTTTGAGATAGGGTTTCACTATTTTTTTACCCCTCATTTCAAATTTAGGTTTTCACTTTTTGCTTGGGCCTGTGTCTCAACTGTGATTCTCCTATTGTGCACTTCATACTATAGCTGGATGGCATACAATTGTATATGCAGCCACATCCAGCTTCTTCCATTGAAATGGAATCTTACAGAAGATTGTGCCTATCTAGCAAGTTTTAAGGCCCTGAGGTCAAAGCTCAGTACTGGAAAAATGCACCAAAGCAACAACAACAAAAAAGTCAGAGGGATGGAATCTGCCTGGCCTAGCTCCAAACCATGATCTTCCCAATCTCAGCTTCCCAAATAGCAAGGATTATAGGCCTGAAGCACAACACTTGGCTAAAGAACACAAACAACTTGACAACAGCAACTACAAGCCTGATTCAAAAACAGACAAAGGACTTGAGGGGAGAGATTTCTGCAAAGGAGATATATACATAGCTGCTAAACACATTAAAATGATGCTCAACAACACAAATTATTACAGAATAGGTCTTGGTGACACATGCCTGATATCTAAACCACTTGGGAGGCTGAGGCAAAATATTGAGTTCAAGCTCAGTCTGGGCTCTTTAGTAAGACTCAGTCTCAAAAAAAGCAACAGGGGCTG
Organism: Dipodomys spectabilis; assembly: GCF_019054845.1. Taxonomy (NCBI): domain Eukaryota; kingdom Metazoa; phylum Chordata; class Mammalia; order Rodentia; family Heteromyidae; genus Dipodomys; species Dipodomys spectabilis. Next base: position 221,784 of record NW_024870716.1, on the reverse strand, counting down.
GGAAGGTGGCTCAGTGGTAGGTGCTTGCCTTGCATGCATGAGGCCCTGGGTTCGATTCCTCAGCACCACATAAGCAGAAAAAGCCGGAAGCTGGGCAGTGTGGCTCAAGTGGTAGAATACTAGCCTTGAGCTGAAGAGCTGAGGGACAGCACCCAGGCCCAGAGCTCAGGCCCCACGATCAACAAAACAAAAAAAGCAATAAAACAAAACATTACAGAAGTAAAAAAAAATTACTGTTCCAACGAGACATACCTGTAATCTCAACACTTGAGGTGGAGTCAAGGCAATCAAATGTTCTAAGCCATCTTAGACTATAGCAAGATTCTGTCTCAGGATAACAGACTAGAGGATGACAGATCCTCTAGTTTGAAAATGTGGAAAATTGAAATCTTTGTACACTGCTGATGAAACCATTGCAGCCTCTACAGAAATAATCTGGCTGCACCAGGCATAGTGTGCACACCTGTAATCTGAGTAATCTGAGGAAGGAGGGCTGCTGCCAATTTGAGTCCAGTCTGGGCTATATAGTGAGACCTTGTCTTAATGGAAGGAAGGTAGGAAGGGAGAGAGGGAGGAAGGGGAAGGAAAGGAGGGTAGGGGAGAAGGAACAGAAAAAGAAATAGAAAAAAGAAAAGAGTATAGTTCATCAAAAATTAAACAGAACTTGGAACACAGCTCAAGTGGTAGAGTACTTGCGTAGAAAGCTCAAAGCCCTGGGTTCAAACACCAGTACTGGCAATAAATAGAATTACCAAACCAGCAATTCCTATTTGGGAACATGAAAAACTGAATTGAAACCAAGGGCTTGAAATGTATTTGTATGCCCATATTTATAGCAGCATTATTCACAAGAGGTAGAAGCAACCTGAGTGTTCATCCATGGATGAATGAATAAACAAATGTGGATATACATATAATGAAATACTATTTAGCCTGAAGAAGGGCAGAAATCTTGATATTTTGAAACTCTGATGAAACTTGAGGACATGCAACATGAAATAAACCAGTCACAAAAGGACTTCATGGTTTCACTTATAGTACCAAGACTAGACAAATTTGTAGAACTAGAAACAGAATCAAATTATTTAAGGACAAGGAGAAAGAGAAAATGTGGAGACGTGTTTAATGGATACTTTTAATACAGAAGCATGGCCGGGTGCTGGGGCTCACTCCTGTAATCCTAGCTATTCAGGAGGCTGAGATTTGAGGATCACAGTTCAAAGCCAGCCCAGGCAGGAAAGTTCATGAGACTCTTACCTCCACTTAACTACCAGAAAGCTGGAAGTGGTGCTGTGGCTCAAGTGGTAGAGCCCTAGCCTTGAACTAAAGAGCTGAGGGACAGTGCCCAGGCGCAGAGTGCACCCCCCATGACCAAAAAAAAAACAAAAACAGAAGCATGTTTTTATATATGAATGTACATAACACCAATGAGCTGTACAATTAAAAATGGATGTCGATGGGGCTAGGAAGGTGGCTCAGTGGCAGAGTGCTTGCCTTGCATGCATGAGGCCCTAGGTTCGATTCCTTAGCACTACATAAGCAGAAAAAAAGCTGGAAGTGGTGCTGTAGCTCTAGTGGCAGAGCACTAGCCTTGAGCTGAAGAGCTCAGGGACAGCGCCCAGCCGAATTCAGGCCCCACGACCAACAACAACAACAACAAAAAGGACATCGAGGCCCAATGGCTCATACCCAAAATCCTAGCTACTCAAGAGGTTGAGCTCTGAGAATCACAGTTCAAATCCAGCCAGGGCAGCAATTTTTTTTTCCAGTTAATCACTGAAAAAGCCAGAAGTGGAGATGTAGCTCAAAGTGATAGAGTGCTATGAGTGAAAAAACTCAGGGACAGCACTCAAACCCTGAATTCCAGCCCCACAACTGAACAAAAAAAAAAGGCTCAAATGAGATTGAGGATATGGCTCAAGCAATAGAGTTCCTGCCTAGTCAGCACAAGACCCTACGTTTAAACTCCAGTACCACCAGTAAAAATAAAATAAACTGGGGCTGGGAAGGTGGCTCAGTGGTAAAGCGCTTGTCTTGCATGCATGAGGCCCTGGGTTCGATTCCTCAGCACCACATAAGCAGAAAACAAAAAGCCTGAAGTGGCGCTGTGGGCTCAAGTGGTAGAGCACTAGCCTTGAGCTGAAGAGCCGAGGGACAGCACCCAGGTCCAGAGTTCAGGCCCACAACTGGATCAAAATAAAATAAAATAAAAATAAACTGGCTTAAATAGAAATTTTGTGCAATGTACTTTTTTTTTTTTTTTTTGCCAGTCCTGGGTCCAGTGTCTGGGCACTGTCCCTGAGCTTCTTTTGCTCAAGGCTAATACTCCACCACTTGAGCCACAGCAGTATTTCTGGCTTTTTCTGTGTATGTGGTACTGAAGAAATGAACCCACGGCTTCATGCTAGGCAAGCACTCTATGACTAAGCCATATTACCAGCCTGTTATGTACATCTTATCATGGTTTAAAAAAATAAACCTGAGGCTGGGTGCCTGTAGCTTACGCCTGTAATCCTAGCTACTCAGGAGGCTGAGATCTGAGGATCACTGTTCAAAGCCAGCCCTGGCAGAAAGTCCTTGAAACTCTTATCTCCAGTTAACTACCAGAAAACCAGAAGTGGTGCTGTGGCTCAAGTGGTAGAGCACTAGCCTTGAGCTTAAGAGCTGAGGGACAACACCCAGACCCAGAGTTCAGGCCCTATGACTGACAAAAAAAAAAGTGTAAAGTCAGAAGTATTAGAAAACAATAGAAAAACACTACAAAGAATGAAATTCTGATGCTACAATGTAGATGAATGCTCAATTATTCTAAGTGAAATGAGCCAAGTTCATAAAATGAATAATTATATGAGTCTGCTTACATGAGGAACCTGTAATAGTCAAATTCATCCATAGAATAGATAGGGAGAGTTGGGGAGACACTAACAATGGAGTTACTGAGTAATGAGTATACAGCTCTGAAAAACATGGTGCTAGGTGCCAAGGCTTATGCCTGTAATCCTAGCTACTCAGGAAACTGAGAAATCTGAGGATCATGGTTCAAAGCCAGCCCAGGCAAGAAAGTCCATGAGACTTTTACTATCAATTAACCACCAAAAAAAAGTGGGCTGGGAATGTGGGCTTAGTGGTAGACTGCTTATTTACCATGCATGAAGCCCTGGGTTCAATTCCTCAGTAGAAAAGGCATTAACTGGCATTGTGGCTTAAGTGGTAGAGTGCTAGCCTTGAGCAAAAGCAGCTCAGGGACAGTTTCCAGGCCCTAAGTTCAAACCCCAGGACTGGAAAAAAAGAAAGTCAGAAATAGAGCTGTGGCCCAAGTGATAGAGTGCTAGCCTTATGCATAAAAGCTTAGGAATAGTACCTTGACCTGGCACAAAAGAAACAAAAAGAAAAGAGCAACTGGTAATTGTTATACAACATTATAAATGAATTTAATATGAATTAATTATGCCATTAAGTATGTCTAAAGTGGTGAAACCCCTTGGTTCAATTAATGTACTCTTAAAAAAGAAAAAAAAAAAAAGGGCTGGGAAGATAGATCAGTGGTAGAGTGCTTGTCTTGCATTCATGAGGCCCTGGATTCAATTCCTCAGCACCACATAAGCAGAAAAAGCCAGAAATGGTGCTGTGGCTCAAGTGGTAGAGTGCTAGCCTTGAGCTGAAGAGCTGAGGGACAGTGTCCAAGCCCAGAGTTCAAGCCCCATGGCCGACAAAAAATAAAAAAAGAATGACAGGAAAATAAAACAGGCTCTACCTGCTGGTAGGCATCAGCAGGGACAGGGAGAGCTGGCAATGAAAGTGAATGAGGATGAAGATGGTTCAAGTAGTTTGTTAACATGGATAGAAGTAGAACAATAAAACTAAGTGAGGGGCTGGGAAGTTGGCTCAGTGGTAGAGCACTTGCCTTGCATGCATGAGGCTCTGGGTTCAATTCCTCAGCACCACATAAGCAAAAAGAAAAAAGCCGGAAGTGGCACTGTGGCTCAAGTGGTACAGCACTAGCCTTGAGCTGAAGAGCTGAGGGACAGCGCCCATGCCCAGAGTTCAGGCCCCATGACCAGACCCCCCCCAAAAAAAAATTAAGTGAAATTGTTTTAAAGTGGTGAGTGGGATAAGGGAAAGTAATGAATGGGAAGAGATAAAGTTGGCTGGAATACATTGTACACATGAATTCCTCCTTGTAAAACTAATGGAGGCTAATGAAAATATTAAATAAGTTTCAAAAATGTTTAAAATGAGTTAGGCACAGCTACTCAGGAAACAGAGATTATATTTTGAGGCCAGTGCAGGCAGAAAGTTTGCATAACTCTACCTCAACAATTAACTGGGCATAATGGTTCATGCCTGTGACCTCAGCCATATGGGAAGTATAAGTAGGGGTATTCTGTTCCAGTCTAGCCTTGGGCAAAAAGATGAGATCCTATCCAAAAAATAACTAAAGTAAAAAAGGATGGAATGCTGATTCAACTGGTGAAATGCCTGCTTAACAAGTTGGAGGTTTTGAGTTCAAACCCTACTACAATAGAAAACAACTTTAAAATATTTAAAATAATAAATTTTATTTTCTACATATTTATAACATTTAAAAACTTAAAACCACCCTGGGCACCAGTGGCTCACACCTGTAATCCTAGCTGCTTAGAAGGTTGGAATCCGAGGATCAAGATTTGAAGCCTTATTTGTAATATAAGCAGAAAATGTCAGATAAGTTGATGTTAGGGAAATGAACCCTAAGATATGTATTCAAATGTTTTTTTATCTTTCATGCAATTGTTTCTAACACATTTATAAGATTCTTTCTTTTTTTTTTTTATTGTAAAGATACTATACAGAGGGTTACAGTTACATGAGTGAGGTAATGAGTACACTTCCTCTTGAACATTGTTACCCCCTCCATTGTTTTCCCCCTACCATCCCCTCCCTCCCTCCCTTCCCCGAGGTTCTTTTTTTTTTTTTTTGATTGTGATTAAGTGATTACATAATTTCAAAGTCACAAGTTCATTCTAACTTTCCTGGAGCAAATTGTCTATCACAGTCTGTAATATATAACAGTGTTCACATGTTATATACCATATTTGTGATCAGCAGCATGGGGATATTTAGTAGTGGTTCAACCAGATGAGCGGGAGTTCTTTGTTTCTTAAGTCCTGTTAGTTTTGTCGTATCACCTAACATTTTGGATTTAGCATCCACTTATCAGGGAGACCATGTACCGTAAGATTATTTCTTTGTTGCTTTGTATGTCCCTCCCCCACGGTATAACCCCTGCTTTCACTGTATTTGATGTCAGTATAATTTGTGGAGGGGAAGGGGAAAAACAAATCGTTTAAATAGGGATACAGGTGGACCCATTGCAACAATGAGATGTACAAGTCGTTATGTCGAAAACAAACTTTACAACTTTGGGGGGGGAAGGGGGGGATGGGGGGGAGGATGGGAAGGGATGGGAAGGGGAAACAAAGGAGGCTACAATGCTTGATAAGAAATATACTCATTATCTTGTCCATGTAATTGTAACCCCTCTGTACAGTATTTTTACAATAAAAAAAATTAAAAAAGATTTGAAGCCAGCTCAGGTAGGAAAGTCCATGACACTTTTTTTTTGGGGGGGGGGGGGGCTCCAGTCCTGGGGCCTGAACTCTGGGCCTGGGCGCTGTCCCTCAGCTCTTCAGCTCAAGGCTAGCGCTCTACCACTTGAGCCACAGCTCCACTTCCGGCTTTTTTCTTTTTGCTTATGTGGTGCTGAGGAATCGAACCCAGGGCCTCAGGCATGCAAGGCAAGCGCTCTACCACTGAGCCACCTTCCCAGCCCAGTCCATGAGACTTTTATCTCCATTAACTACCAAAAAAACAGAAATAGAGCTGTGGTTCAAGTGGTAGGGCACTATCCTTGAACACAGAAGCTCAAGGACAGAGCCCAGGCCATGAGCTAGGTCATTGTTTACTGTAATAAATACTGAATCTATTACATGTAGAATTATGATGGAAATATCACAAAGAGAGAAAAAAGGCAGCATACACTGTACGTGAGGTGGTATAATATCATTTGAATGTAAATAGTAGCAACCTAAATTTACATATATATGTGCAAACACTATTGGAAAGGTAAACAATTATAGTTAATAAGGCAGTAAATGAGATAAAATGGTATCAGAAAAATGTACTTAGTCCAAAAGAAGTCAGTAAAACAAAAGGAAGAGGGAGGATTGCAGTTTGAGGCTGGCCCTGGACAAAATTGGGAGACAATACCTGAAAAACACTACAGCAAGCCAAAAAAAAAAAAGAATTTTTTTAAAAAAAGAGAAGAGGGGGCTGGGAAGGTGGCTCTGACTGGCACCAAAAGAAGAGCCCCATGACCCCCCCCCCCCAAAAAAAAAATGGAAGAAGGAAGGAGGAGGAGGTGGTGGAGAGAAAGAGGAGGAGGGAAAAAAAAAAGAAATAGAGGCCTGGGGATGCAGGCACTTGTAAAGCCTACCATGCAAAAGGCCCTGGGTAAATGGGTCTTATCCCCAGATGTGAAATTTAACTTATAAATCAGTGAAATTCACTGAGTTAACAACTTCAAACAGAAGTATAGCACACAATTTTCCCAAAAGATGCAATAAAAGCTTTTAATAAAATTCAGTATCTATTGCTGATGAAAAAAATCTCAGCAATAGCTGGGCGCTGGTGGCTCACGCCTGTAATCCTAGCTACTCAGGAGGCTGAGATCTGAGGATCGCGGTTCAAAGCCAGCCCAGGCAGGAGAGACCGTGAGACTCCTATCTCCAATAAACCACCAGAAAACCGGAAGTGGCGCTGTGGCTCAAGTGGTAGAGTGCTCGCCTTGAGCTGAAGAGCTGAGGGACAGCACTCAGGCCCAGAGTCAAGTCCCACGACCAACAAAAACAAAAACAAAAAAATCTCAGCAAAACTTGGTAGGCAATGCACACTGCTAATCAATCCCAGGAACCTGGGAGCCAAGTCCAGGAGGATTGTTTGTTCCAAGTGAACCTTGGCAAAGTTAGCAAGACTTTATCTTGAAAACAAAATACAAACAGGATTGGTAGAGTAGCTTAAGTGGCAGAGCACTTAAGGTGCTGAGTTCAAGTCCTAGTACCACCAAAAAGAAAGACCAGAGAGGGAGAGGAAGAATGTGAGGGAGAAGGAGAAAAAGAGAAAAAAAACAAAGGAAAGGAAAGGAAAAGAAAACGAAGGAAAAAATGAAAAGAGAGGAAATATTCTAGCCAGGCGCTAGTAATTCTAGCTACTCAGGAGACTGAGATCTGAGGATTACTGTTCAAAGCCAACCCAGAGGGGCTGAGAAAGTGGCTCAGTGGTAGAGTGCTTGCCTTGCATGCAAGAGGCCCTGGGTTTGATTCCTCAGCACCACATAAGTGGAAAAAGCCAGAAGTGGTGCTGTGGCTCAAATGGTAGAGTGCTCTCCTTGAGCTGAAGAGCTAAGAGACAATGCCCAGGTCCAAAGTTCAAGCCCCTTGACCAATAAAAAAAAAAAGAAAAAAGAAAAAAAATAAAGAAAGAAAAAGGAGATAGCAGTTGGTTAGTTTTAAAACTTGAGGGGCTGAGAAGGTGGCTCAGTGGTAGAGCGCTTGCCTTGCATGCTCGAGGCCCTGGGTTCGATTCCTCAGCACCATAAGCAAAAAGAAAAAAGCCAGAAGTGGCGCCCTGGCTCAAGTGGTAGAGCGCTAGCCTTGAGCTGAAGAGCTGAGGGACAGCACCCAGGCCTAGAGTTCAGGCCCCATGACCGGACCAAAAAAAAAAAAACAAAAACTGAAACTTGAATGTTTACCTATCATGTCAACTAGCTATTCTAAACTTACTTACCAAAGATAAATGGAGGTATAGGTTCATATATTAGCTTTTATACAAATGTTTACCACAGCTTTTTTTTTTTTTCCCTTGGTCCGTCATGGGATCAGAACTCTGGGCCTGGGCGCTGTCCCTCAGCTCTTCAACTCAAGGCTAGCAGTCTACCACTTTAGCCACAGCACCATTTCCAGTTTTCTGGTGGTTTATTGGAGATAAGAGTCTCATGGGCTTTCCTGCCCGGGCTCGCTTTGAACCATGATTTCTCAGATCTCAGCCTCCTTAGTAGCTAGGATTACAGGTGTGAGCCACTGTGCCCGCTTTGTTGGTCATGGGGCCTGAACTCTGGGCCCTGGGCGCTGTCCCTCAGCTCTACCACTTAAGGCACAGCTCCACTTCCAGCCTTTTCTGCTTATGTGGTGCTAAGGAATCGAACCCAGCGCCTCATGCATGCAAGGCAAGCACTCTACCATTAAGCTACCTTCACAGCCCACAGTAGCTTTATTTGTAATAATCCAAATAAGAAACATTACAAATGTCATGCAATAGAAAAATACTCGGCAATAAAAAGGAATGAACTATTATTCATACATGTAAAGATGTGGATGAATCTCCAGTAATGCTAACTAAAGAAGTCAGACAAGAAAGTACTGTTTGTTTTCCCTTGTATAAACCTCAAAAAAAAAAAAAGCAAGCTGGGCTTGGAAGGTGGCTCAGTGGAAGAGCGCTTGCCTTGCATGCCTGAGGCCCTGGGTTCAATTCCTCAGCACCACATAAGCAAAAAGAAAAAAAGCCGGAAGTGGTGCTGTGGCTCAAGTGGTAGAGTGCTAGCCTTGAGCTGAAGAGCTGAGGGACAGCGCCCAGGCCCAGAGTTCAGGCCCCACGACCGGACCAAAAAAAAAAATTAAAAAATGCAAGCTTAATGGTACTCACTAGACACTGCTGAAAATGAACTATGTAACTTGTGGGTGGGGGGTGAAGGGGAAAACAAAGAGAGCAAGGGAAGGGGTGATATTGTCCAAAAAGAAATGTCCTCATTGCCTGACTTATTTAACTGTATCCCCTCTGTTCGTTTGTTTGTTTTTTGGGGTCCAGTCATGGGGCCTGAACTCTGGGCCTGGGCGCTGTCCCTCAGCTCTTCTGCTCAAGGCTAGCACTCTACCACTTGAGCCACAGCACTACTTCCAGCTTTTTCTGAGTAGTTTATAGGAGATAAGAGTCTCACGTACTTTCCTGCCCTGGCTGGCTTCAAACTGTGATTCTCAGATCTCAGCTTCCTGAGTAGCTAGGATTATGGCTCCTGGTTTATTGGAGATAAGAGTCTCACAGACTTTCCTGCCCGGGCTGGCTTTGAACCGCAATCCTCAGATCTCAGCCTCCTGAGTAGCTAGGATTACAGGTGTGAGCCACTGGAGCCTGGCTATTTTTGTATTTTTAAAATTAATTTACTTTATTATTATAAAGGTGAGTACAGAGAGATTATAGTTGCATGAGTCAGGTAATGCATAAATTTCCTGTCATATATTGTCTTCTGTTCCCTCACTCTCTCCCTAAAAAAAGTTTTTTTGTACGTTTTATATAGTAAAAATACTGTACAGCGGGGTTACAGTTACATGAGCAAGGTAATAAGTACATTTCCAATCAAGCATTGTTGCCTCCTCCTTTGTTTTTCCCCTACCATCCCTTCCCTCCCACAACTCTCCCCCCCCCCCCAAAAAAAATAGATTTTTAAAAATGCAAACTTGGGCTAGGACTGTGGATTACTGGTAGAGTGTTTGTCTAGCATGCATGAAGCCCTGGGTTCTATTCCTAAGTACCACATAAACAAAAAATCCAAAGAAGCTAGAAATGGCACTGTGGCTCAAGTGGTACTACCCTAGCCTTGAGCAAAAGCAGCTCAGGGATAGTAGTGCCCAGTCCCTGAGTTCAATCCCCAGGACTGGCAAAAAAAACAAAATAACAAACAAAGACAAAAATACTGTTAATTACATGCTAGTTATTATCTGTAAGAACTGTTAAAAGCAAATCCTTGGGCTGGGAATATGGCTTAGTGGTAGAGTACTTGCATAGAGTGTATGAAGCCCTGAGTTTGATTTTTTTTTTTTTTTTTGCTGGTTGTGGGGCCTGAACTCTGGGCCTGGGTACTATCCCTCAGCTCTTCAGCTCAAGGCTAGCACTCTACCACTGGGCCACCTTCCCAGCCCCGTGAGTTTGATTCTTCAGTGCCACATATACAGAAAAACCCAGAGGTGGCACTGTGGCTCAAGTGGTACTACCCTAGCCTTGAGCACTGAGAGGCTCAGAGACAGAGCCCTAGGGCCTGAGTTTAAGTCCCAGGACTGGCAAAAAAAAAAAAAAAAAAGCAAACCTTGTTATCGTTGTGGGAACTGAAACAGGAAAAATTTTGTATGAAGAGTGAGAAAGTAGCTATAAATAAATATGTTGATCAAACCCAGGGTCTTGTGTTTGTCCTTAGTTTTTAATTTCTTCTGTTTTTTTTTTTTTTGGTGGGAGAGTGGTTAATTTGATTGAGGAAGGGGCATACTTTGGTTTTGGAGCCCAAGGTGACCTGGAACTCAAGCTCCTCCTGCCTGTTTTTTTTCGTTGTTGTTGTTGTTGTTGTTTTGTCGGTTGTGGGTCGAACTCTGGGCCTGGGCACTGTTCCTCAGCTCTTCAGCTCAAGGCTAGTGCTCTACCACTTGAGCCACAGCACCACTTCCTGTTTTCTGGAGGTTTATTGGAGATGAGTCTCTCGGGCTGGCGTTGAATGGTAATCCTCAAATCTCAGCCTTCTGAGGAGCCAGGATTAAAGGTGTGAGCCACTGTGCCTGGCTGCCTCAGCTTTTTGAGTGTTAGGATTATAGGCATATACTACTACACTAAACCTAATTTCCTTTTCTTTTTTTCCTTTTTTTTTTTGTCATTTGTGGGGCTTGAACTCAGGGCCTGGATGCTGTTCCTGAGCTTTTTACTTGAGGCTAGCATTCTCCCATTTTGAGCCACAGCTCCACTTCCAGTTTTCTGGTTGTTAATTGGAGATGGGTCTCATGGACTCTCCTGCCCTGACTGGCTTTGAACTTTGATCCTCAGATCTCAGCCACCTCCGTTGTTAGGATTATAGGCAAGAGCCACCAACGCCCAGCCTGACTTACTTTTCACCAGGCTTAATTTGAAATTTTGTTCTGAAGAGATTAATACCAAATGTAAACTTGCTATACAGAACCAAGTAAAATTATCATTTGAAGTCAGTTGATAGTTACTTTAAATATAGTTAAATATCATAAGTAAAGTGAGTTCTAAAACAAAACAAAACAACCATGCACAGTCATTGAAAGTTCAAACTAAAAATGTTGTAATCTGTAAACTGATGACTTACTACCTACCTCTCTGACTCGAAGGAGCTGTGCTTGCTCAATTTTTTTGAGGACATTTTTCACTGAGTATGGAATTTCCAGTTCAGAGCTCACTGGATCTTGGCCATTTTGAGTCCATTTCTTGGAAATTATGCTTTCATTTTCTGATTCCGAGTCACTGTTGAATCTTTTTCGTATTTTGGCTAACATTTTGAAATTTTGGGTAACTTTCTATTATTTCTCCTCCTTCTTCTCCTCCAGCACCTCCTCCTCCTCCTTCTTTTTTGTGTCCACTAGGAATCTAGGAGCCTGCCTTCCAGAGCTTTGGCTTGCTCTGTTGTCAGGTTGTTAACCAAATTGTAATCTTATCTGGTGATGTCATAGTGGAACCATTGTGACATTATCTGTGACTTGAACATTTTCAGATTGCTTATTATACGTAGAGAACAAGGCATTCCATATGTGCAGTGGTAGATGGGTGGAAGAGGGAGGATGGGTAGGAAAGCATAGACAACAGGAATGCTAAGAAAAATAGATGTAGCTCTATTTAAATGAACTTAAAAACCTAGCTATTCAAGATACAGTGTTTCAAATGTAATTGTTCCTTCTTCTCTCTTCCTGGGCTTTCACTTAAATATTTGTAAACCTGTAATGGAATATTATGTTACAATTTCCCCAGTTGTCCTTTAACTTTTCCTAGACATGTAGTAACCTCAAAGATATTTGGACATCACACTCTGCACTATCCATTCACTTGGTATTTCAAGGAGTCTGGCTGACTGTAGAACGCTTTGAAGTTACATAGTTGTACTTAAAACATTGTAGGTCCTGGGCCTCGGTGGCTCACGCCTGTAATCCTAGCTACTCAGGAGGCTAAAATCTGATGATCGAGTTTCAAAGCCATCCCAGGCAGGAAAGTCCATGAAACTTTTATCTCCAATAAACCACTCAGACAGAAGTGATGCTGTGGCTCAAGTGGTAGAGCACTAGCCTTGTACTGAAGAGCTGAGGGACAGCGCCCAGGCCCAGAGTTGAGGCCCCATGACTGACAAAAAAAAAAACAAAACAGTTGTAGGTAATGCTACAGGCTGCTTTCTACCTAATTTGGGCAGATGTGATTGAAAAATGATTTAGGAGACTGGAGCAATTAAAGGACAAGATGTTTTTATTGGTTCCACAGCTTCATGGATAGCCTTCTTTTTTGGGGGGGGGGGGGGGGGAAGGCGGGTCTGGTTGTGGGCCTGAACTCTGGGCCTGGGCGCTGTCCCTCAGCTCTTCAGCTCAAGGCTAGTGCTCTACCACTTGAGCCACAGTGCCACTTTCCAGCTTTTTTTCTTTTTGCTTATGTGGTGCTGAGGAATCGAACTCAGGGCCTCAGGTATGCAAGGCAAGCACTCTACCACTGAGCCACCTTCCCAGCCCCCTCTCCCCCATTTTTTTAACTTTCTACTTAAAAATAGGAGTGAGCCAGACACCAATGGCTCATGCCTGTAATTCTAGCTACATAAGAGGTGAAACCTGAGGATCATGGTTTGAAGCCAGTCTGGGCAGAAACTTAAGATATGTGGCTCAAGTAGTCAAGTAGTAGAGTGCTAGCCTTGAGCAGAAAAGCTAAAGGACACTGCTCAGGCTCTGAGTTCAAGCCCAAGTACCAGCACACACAAAAAGAGAGAGAAGAGCCGGGCGCTGGTGGCTCACGCCTGTAATCCTAGCTACTCAGGAGGCTGAGATCTGAGGATCGAGGTTCAAAGCCAGCCCGGGCAAGAAAGACCGTGAGACTCCTATCTCCAATAAACCAACAGGAAACCGGAAGTGGCGCTGTAGCTCAAGTGGTAGAGCGCTCGCCTTGAGCTGAAGAGCTGAGGGACAGCGCCCAGGCCCAGAGTTCAAGCCCCATGACCGACAAAAATAAAAAAAGAGAGAGAAGAATATATATATAGCAAATTGCTATGTGCTCAACATCTGAAAGGAGCAAACATTGACATATTTGTCATACTTGTTTCAAATATTTTGTTCATTTTTCTTTTCTGTTTTTGCTTCCAATATTTTTCTTTTTGAGACAAAGTCTTGCTATATAGCAAAGGCTGGTCTTGATTCCAAGTTTTCTGGCCTCCCTGAGTGCTATGCATCAGCATGCCTGAACAGATGTTTTCAATAAAAGAAATTTTTTTGGGGGGGGTCTGGTTGTGGGGCCTGAACTCTGAGCCTGGGCACTGTCCCTCAGCTCTTCAGCTCAAGGCTAGCGCTCTACCACTTGAGCCACAGCACCACTTCCAGCTTTTTTTTTTGCTTGTGTGGGGCTGAGGCATCGAACCCAGGGCCTCATGCATGCAAGGCAAGCACTCTACCACTGAGCCACTTTCCCAGACCCTAAATAAAGGAAATTATTACAGGCAAAGTTGACTTCCCCTTGTGTTGTCTATCCATTTCCAGAAGCAATAACAATCATGAATTTGATGGATCTGCAACTACTCTATATAGTTGTACTGCAAGTGTAGGTATTTATAAATTATGTTATAAGGGCTGGGAAGGTGGCTCAGTGGTAGAGCGCTTGCCTTGCATGCTCAAGGCCCTGGGTTTGGTTCCTCAGCACCACATAAGCAAAAAGAAAAAAGCCGGAAGTGGCGCTGTGGCTCAAGTGGTAGGGCACTAGCCTTGAGCTGAAGAGCTGAGGGACAGTGCCCAGGCCCAGAGTTCAGGCCCCATGACCGGATCCAAAAAAACAAAAAAGAAAAAACAAAATTATGTTGTAACACTTTATAGGTCTTGAGGGGTTTTTGTTTTTGTTGGTTGTGGGGCTTGAACTCTGGGCCTAGGCACTGTCCCCTCAGCTCTGTAGCTCAAAGCTAGTGTTCTACCACTTGAGCCACTGTGCAACTTCTGGTTTTCTAGTGGTTTATTGTAGAGAAGAGTCTCATGGACTTTCCTGCCCGGGCTGGTTTTGAATTGCAATCCTCAGATCTCAGCTTTCTGAGTAGTTAGGATTAAAGGTGTGAGCCACCAGTGCCCGGCCTAATTAAAATATTATCTAACATTCTTTGACATCAATTCACCTCCTTAAACACTTTGTGGATAACAATATTAGGTTATAGGGCTACGAATATGGCTTAGTTGTAGTGTGCTTGCCTAGCATGCATGAAGCTCTGGGTTTGATTCCTCAGTACCACATAAACAGAAAAAGCTGGAAGTGGTGCTGTGGCTCAAATGGTAGAGCTCTAGCTTTGAGCATAGAGAGGTTTAGGGACAGAGCTCAGGCCCTGAGTTAAAGGCCCAAGACCAGCAAAATAAACAAATATAATAAACTATATTAGATTATAAAAGCCTTTCTTTTGTTGTTTACCCTAGTAGGGACAAAGCAACCTTAAAATTTGTCAAAAACTAATTTAGCATTTTTTTCTCTTCCTCTCCCACCATTTTCCATGCAGCATGGAATTCCTCATCAACTGGGAATTAAGGCTTTTTAAAAGCCAGCTTTAAAATTCTTCTCTTTTAATTGGATAAGCATTTGTTGAGACACTGTTATGCAGTTACCATTATCCTGATCTGAGAAGAATTTATGGTAGGATTTGTATGAAAAACTGAAGAACGACGAAAAATTAAAAAGAATAATGGAATAATCAAGGGCTAATAAAGGACATGAAAAGATTTGTGGAAAACAGAGTCTTTGGGAAAACCTTATGGAGAGAGATGGTTGATTGACAAATGAAGGCACTACAGACAGAGAAGACATCTTGAGTCATGGCTTTGGAGGTGAGTACTACAGAGTTTTTATATGGAGTGGGGGCCATGCAGTTTAATCTCCGAGATTAAGTAGTTTAGGGGTGATGAAATTAGAAAGGTTAAGCTACTATTATCAGCAACTGAGTGGTAGGAGTTTGGTATTTAAGTGAGAAACTGAGGTGTTTCCTTTAAGGTAAAGCAAAGAAAATTAAGTTATTAAAAGCAAATGGAATCAGAATCGGATTTAAAAGGTTTTAGTTTAAGTGAAACCTTCAGTCTAGAAGGATTAAAAAAAAATAATGGAAGAAAATGTTGGAGAAGATCACGACATGATTAAGAAAGATATTTGAAGAAGCATATTAGTGGGACTGAAGGGAAGGGTAAAGGAAGGATAAATCTAGCAAAACTTACATAGTTAAATATTATTTTAATGCATTTTTAAAAAATAAAGCACAATCTCAATGAAGAGGCTATTAGCATTAACTCAAACGCTGTAGCATAATAATCTATTTCCTGAGAGTTTAGGGCAAAGTTCTTTAAAGGTGTGTCAGGGAAACTCGCAGTCCTAGACTTCACTGTTAAACTGGGAATATTTTAGAATGATTTCACTCATTTTACTATAGTCAGCATTTTGTATACAGAAGCTGTAATAAGTAAAAATAGTTGTACTTCAGCTTTTTTTTTCTCTGTAGCTTAGGAAAAAAAAAAAAGTATTTTATTTTTCCCCCCGTAAGCCACTACGGTTTAGCAGGCTTAGGTGTTTTAGTTCGTTTCGTACAAGATGGGCTTTTAATTAGATCTGGATAGGGAAATGTGAAAACCGCGGTGTTACTAGCACTGGGGTAGCTTGGCAAGTGATTGAGAAGCTTCGGTGAAATTTTCTTTCTACCCCGTGGCCCAGAATGGTGCCTCCTATTGACCCCTGCCCTCACCCCCTACTGCAGACCACAGATAGTACATTCCACACCGCCTGAAGGTAGTGCCAGAGTTGAGCGCGCCTTGCGCTCCGTCTCCTCCAGGAAGTAGTTTGTTCGTGAAGCCGGAAGCAGTTGCTGTTTCAAGGGAGGCGGGACCGGGCTGTGAGGCCGCAGCGGCTGACGGCGGGGGAGGAGCCGCGTCCACTGCCGGGTGGAGGGGAAAGGCGAGTGTCCTTATCCTAGCGATTGGGGCTCGGGCCTGTGAGCCAGTTGGAGTCGCGGCGGCGGGAACGAGCGGAGGGTCCGAGTGGAGGAAGATATGTTGCTCTTCGTGGAGGTGAGCGGATTCGGTTTTCTTGTTCCCCTCGAGAAGAGCTCCGGAGCGTGGCGGCGCCTGCGGGTCGCAGCGCCATGTGACTTTCCAGGCCCCACACGCCGCGGAGCCGGCAGACAGGCTGACACAGCACCTGGGCCGCGCAGGCCCGCCGCTTCACTCCGCGCGCCCCCCACACTGCGGGGAGCCGTGGGGACGAGGCCGGCGGCGGGGGAGAGTGGAAGGTGGGGTGCCGGGGACCTGGCTGGCGCGGCGTGATGACCAGCGGGGAAGGAAAGTGTCCCATATGGACCTCCTGAAGGAGGCAGACGGGCGGGGGGCGGAGTCTGTCGGGGAAATGGGTAATCAGGTGGGCGCCCTCCGCGAGGGAGACGCGGCCTCGCGGGGCCGTCTGGGAGGGAGGTGAGCAACATGTGGGATCGCGGGGGGGGGGGGGGGTGCAGGGGGAGAGGGGAGAGAGGAGAAGGTGAAATGCGGTTACGTGGGGTTTGGTTGTGTTTTTCTTTTAAATTTCCCTTGGAGTGTTTTTTGGAAAGCGAAAGCGTTTTAGCAACGTCCACCAAATTTTGTTAGGTCCTCGTCCTTCTCTCTCTGGAACGTTCGGGGAGTGGTTGGGGAAAGCGAGTTACTCTGAACAGAGAAGCCAATAGGCTTTGGAAGCCTTGAAAGGCACCGCTTTGACCTTTTGTAAAGTTACTCTGGCTGCGGCTGCGTGCTACGGATTGATTTTGTGAACCGATTAAAAAACTCTTTAAAAGGAAAATCCCAAGAATGAGAAAACTTCATCTGAGAAAAGCCAATTTGTGGGTGTGTAGGGGCTATTTGAACAATAGATATAATTTTGTTGCTTTAATGGGGACTGCAGTTGTACTCATGTTGTGTCAAGGTAGTGATAACTGTCTTACAGAAATACGAAGTTTAGTTTTCCTCATTTCTGTCCTGTTGTGTGCAGCGAGTATCAGCTGACTGCCTTTGAGTAGATTCCAGATAATGTACTTACATTGTGGAAACGTCAAACCAGCAAAGCTGCAACTTGGCAAATGGGCATTTGTTCACTCTGCCTGTAAAAAGAATCTTTTCAATGAGGAAAGGAATTTATAGGTTCCAAAATGCACTCGGGGCTAGTCTTTAGGGGGACGGGGGCTCTGGAGTCGTGTGGGAGAATTTTTTTACCCTGTAGTGTTCTAGTATAAAGTAAATGCTTTTACTTTTTTCTCCAGTCTGTTACTGGGAAGCTGATGAATTTGAGATCTTTAAGTTAGGTGTTTTTTGTTTTGTTTTGGTAGAAATACTGGGATTTGAACTCCGTCTCTTATTCTCATACCCTATTACTTGAGCCACACCTTCATTTACAGCTTTTTTTTTTTTTTTTGCTAGTTAATTGGAGACGAATGTGTCTTAGATTTACCTCCCAGGCTGGCTTTGAACAAGGATCCTTAGATCTCAGCTGTCCGAGTAGGGCACATTATAGGTGTGAGTCACCAGCTCCCACCATGTTAGGTTTTTAGTTAATTAATTGGGGGGGGGGGGGCGGCGTGGTTGTGGGGCTTGAATTCAGGGCCTGAACACTGTCCTTGATGTTTTCTGCTCAAGGCTACAATTCTACTACTTTCGAGCCACAGCTCTGCTTCGGTTTTTCAGGTGGTTAGTTGGAGATAAGTCTCATCAACTTTCCTGCCTGGGCTGGCCTAGAACCATGATCCTCTATCCTTAGATCTTAGCCTCCTGAGTAGCTAGGGTTACAGATGTGAGCTTGGCTTAAATTGGGTTTTAAAAAGACACTGCTACCCTAGAATATGTCCAACCTTAATAATAAACATTTATTGGAATATTCCAAGCAAATCTTTACTTTCTTTTTTGGTCCAAGACTAAGACTCAAACTCAATACATGATATTCTCACTCTGGCTTGTGCTTTGCCAACTGAGCCAAATAAACAACCCTGTTGTTTCTTTCTTTCTTTTTTTTTTTTGTCAGCCGTGGGGCTAGAACTCTGGGCCTGAGCCCTGTCCTTCAGCTCAAAGCTAGCATTCTACCACTTGAACCACAGCGCCACTTCCGGCTTTTTTCTGCTTATGTATGGTACTGAGGAATTAAACCCAGGGCCTCATGCATGCAAGGCAAGCACTCTACCACTGAGCCAACTTCCCAGCCCCGGTTGTTTTCTTTCTTAATTTTTTGTTTCTTCCAAATCTTCCAAACACTTTTTATTTTTTATTTTGGTGCCAGTCCTGGGACTTGAATTCAGAGCTTGGATACTGTCCCCAGCTTCTTTTACTCAATTGGAAGTAGAGCTGTGGCTCCAAGTGGTAGAAGCACTAGCCTTGAAAAAAAAAATCAAACAACAGACACGTGTGTGTGTGTGTGTGTGTGTGTGTGTGTGTGTGTGTGTGTGTAGGGATTGAGCAGGTACTCTACCATTGAGCTACTCTTAAAGTCCTCTTTGATACTGATTTCTTACAAGTTCATGATATAGGCATTATTCTCAATGAGGGAACCAAAAAACTTAGATATCTAAAAGTTATTCAGTTATTCAGGGACTAAAGTTTGAAGTCTGGCTTGTAGAACACAACTCTCTTCCTTTTACAACTTACTTTTGCAATTTCCCCTAAGGGAGTGGTTCTTCTCCCTCCCCCCCCCCCCCCCATCCTAGGACTTGAACTCAAGGCCTAGGCAATGTCCTGAACTTCTTTTGCTCACTCTACCACTTGAGCCACAGTGCCACATCAGCCTTTTCTGTTTGTATGGTACTGAGGAATTAAACCCAGTGCTTCCTGCCTGCTAGGCACTAAGCCACATTCCCAGCCCCACGGCAATGATTTTTTTTTGGTTGGTTGGTCATGGGGCTTGAACTCTGGGCCTGGGCACTCTTCAGCTCTAGGCAAGCTCTCTACCACTGAGCCACAGCACCACTTCTGGTTTTCTGGTGGTTAATTGGAGATAAGAGTCTCATGGATTGGGCTGGGAAGGTGGCTCAGTGGTAGAGCGCTTGCCTTGCATGCTCAAGGCCCTGGGTTCAATTCCTCAGCACCACATAAGCAAAAAAAAGAAAAAAGCTGAAAGTGGCGCTGTGGCTCAAGTGGTAGAGTGCTAGCCTTGAGCTGAAGAGCTGAGGGACAGCGCTGAGGCCCAGAGTTCAGCCCCATGACCGGACCACCCCCCCCCCCCAAAAAAAAAAAAAAAAAAAAAAGACTCTCATGGATTTTCCTGCCTGGGCTGGCTTGGAACTGCAGTCCTCAGATCTCAGCCTCCTGATTAGCTAGGATTACAGGTGTGAGCCACCAGAGCCTGGCAGGCAGTGATTCTTTTTTTTTTTTTTTTTTTCTTTTTGCTTATGTGGTGCTGAGGAATCGAACCCAGGGCTTCATGCATGCAAGGCAAGCACTCTACCACTGACCCACCTTCCTAGACCCCAGGCAGTGATTCTTAATGTAGGTTGTTGGGTAGAACTGAAGGAGTGTGTAAGCTTGGATGAGGAAAAGCTTTCCCATTTGCTTTACCTAGCTTCTAACTAAAATCTAGAATCTTTACATTTTAATGGTAGTAACAGGCTCTGTGACTTTGTTAACAGAGAAATCAGGTGGGTTTTTTTGTCGGTTGTGGGGCTTGAACTCAGGATCTGGATGCTGTTCCTGAGCTTTGTGCTTAAAACTAGGCCTGTAGCACTTTGAACCACAGTCCACTTTGAGTTTTCTGGTGGCTAATTGGTGATAAGAGTCTCATGGATTTTTCTGTCCAGGCTGGCTTCAAACCTCTATTCTCAGATCTTGGCCTCCTGAGTAGCTAGGATTACAGGTGTAAGCCACTGACTGGCACTTGGCAATATTAAAGCATTTTTATTATCATATTAGACTTTTAAAAATATTTTGTTAACTATTTTCAGTTGCTGTACTTTGTGGTCCTTATATATTTTTAATATCTTTTTTGATAGTAGTAGGGGTTTATCCAGGCCTTTTGCTAAAAATAGTATTTACGAAACATTAAATTAGCATTTAAGAAACAGTATGACTAAATATTACTATAGTAACAGGGACATATGTATAGTTCTTACTATAGGTCAGGTTAATTAGTTGTTCCTTTGTATCCATGTATATATCTTGTGTACATGCATACATAGATACATGTATATATCTTGTATACATATATATCTAACCTACCTACTGAAGCTTAACAGTCTGTTTGACATACTAGTCCCATTTTAGAAGTAAAGGAACTAAAGTACAGGGGCCTAAAACTTTCCCAAGATTATAACTAATGTTGAAGCTAGAACTAGAACTTTTTTTTTTTCTAATAGTCTTTTTTGTTGTTGGTCGTGGGGCCTGAACTCTGGGCCTGGGTGCTATCCCTCAGCTCAAGGATAGCACTCTACCACTTGAGCCACAGGACCACTTCTGGCTTTTTCTGCTTCTGTGGTGCAGAGGAATCAAAGCCAGGGCCTCATGCATGCAAGGCAAGCACTCTATCACTGAGCCATCTTCCCAGACCTCTAATAGTCTTTTTTTTTTTGGCCAGTCATAGGGCTTGAACTCTGGGCCTGAGAGCTGTCCTTCAGCTCTTCAGCTCAAGGCTAGTGCTCTACCACTTGAGCTATAGTGCCATTTCCAGTTTTCTGGTGGTTTATTGGAGATAAAGGGTCTCACGGACTTTCCTGCCTCAGCTGGCTTTGAACTTTGATCCTCAGATCTCAGCCTTCTAAGTAGCTACGATTACAGGTGTGCGCCACTGGCACCTGGCTTTTTTTTTTTTTTTTTTTTTTTAAGTTTTAAAATTATTAGCCCTGAAAAGATAGTCTCTGAAAAGAAAGGTTAAAGAAAAGTTTAGATAATTCATAAAGTTGTCAGAAATGACCTGGCTTTAAGTTTGAAACAGCAGTATGTACCTTCTATCTGTGCTATCACATTCACATTGTTGTACAAACCATCACCACTGTCTACATCCAGAACTAATTTCTTTTGGGAAAACTGAAACCCAGCTAACCATTGTGGTGTATACCTGTAATATCAACACTTGGGAAGCTGAGGTAGGTTTCAGAGTTCTAGGTAGACAGTCTGGGTTATATAGTAAGATCTTGTCTCAAAAAAACTCCAGACTCCTGTACAGCATCTTTATAATAAAATAATAAAAAAAACCCTCCAGAAACTTATTAAATAATAGCTCCTCATTTTCCTTTCTTTGCATTTCATAATTTGACAACTAATTTCACCATTAAATAAGCTTTCTGACTAGTGATTACTGCTTTTTTAGATAATAGTATTCAATATTTTAGGTTACAAGGCTTAGACGTGAAATAGAAAGTAGGAGATTTAACCAACTGATCTTAAATAAGCAAGTAAATAAATGGTAGTATTATACCTTTTATCCCAAGTATAGTACTTCACATTTTCTATTAACTGGA
The DNA here is from genome assembly GCF_019054845.1 of Dipodomys spectabilis. Classification (NCBI taxonomy): domain Eukaryota; kingdom Metazoa; phylum Chordata; class Mammalia; order Rodentia; family Heteromyidae; genus Dipodomys; species Dipodomys spectabilis. The sequence goes on along the minus strand of NW_024870716.1, from coordinate 200,261 downwards.
TTTTTTAATTTTTTAAAATTTATTTATTTATTTATTTATTTATGTTGGTCATGGTACTTGAACTCTGCGCCTAGGTGCTGTCCCTCAGCTTCTCAGCTCAAGGCACGAATTCTACCACTTGAGCCACAGCACCACTTCTGGTTTTCTGGTGGATTATTGGAGATAAGAGTCTCACGGACGGGGGCTGGGAAGGTAGCTCAGTGGTAGAGTACATGCCTTGCAAGCATGAGGCCCTGGGTTCGATTCCTCAGCACCACATAAACAGAAAAAGCTGGAAGTGGCGCTGTGGATCCACTGGTAGAGCGCTCGCCTTGAGCTGAAGAGCTGAGGGACAGCGCCCAGGCCCAGAGTTCAGGCCCCATGACTGGCAAAAAAAAAAAAAAAAAAAAGAGTCTCACGGACAGAGAGGGGAAGGGGTAATATGGGGAAACAAAGGAGGAGGCAATAGTGCTTGATAAGAAATGTACCACTCGGGCCACTGAGGGTCCCGCCTGTTATCCTAGCTACTCCGGAGGCTGAGATCTGAGGGTCCCAGTTCAAAGCCAGCCTGGGCAGGAAAGTCTGTGAGACTCTTATCTCCAATAAACCACTAGAAAACCGGAAGTGGCTCTGTGGCTACATGGTAGAGCGCTAGCCTTGCGCTAAAGAGCTGAGGGACCGCGCTCAGGCCCAGAGTTCAAGCCCCACGACTGACAAAAAAACCAAAAAAGAGTCTCACCAACTTTCCTGCCCGAGCTGGCTTTCTTTGAACCATGATTCTCAAATCTCAGCCTTCTGAGTAGCTAGGATTACAGGCTTGAGCCACCAGCACTTGGCTAACAAGCAACTTTTGTAGGTGTTTTCTTTTTTTTTTTTCTTTTTTGCCGGTGATGGGGCCTGAACTCTGGGCCTGGGCGCTGTCCCTCAGCTCTTCAGCTCAAGGCTAGCGCTCTACTACTTGAGCCACAGTGTCACTTCCAGCTTTTTCTGCTTTTGTGGTGCTGAGGAATCAAATCCAGGGCCTCCTGCATGCAAGGCAAGCACTCTACCACTGAGCCATCTTCCCAACCCTTCCCTTTCTTTCTTTCTTTTTTCTTTTTTTTGTGTTAATACAGGAGCTTAAATTAAGGACCTCACTCTCATTTGGCAATTTTGCTCTAGGCTAGTTCTCTGCCACTTGAGCCACATTTTCACTTTCTAACTTGTGCTTTAATTTCAGCCTTTTCACTAATCTCTGGCTCTTTACTAATTCTTATTTTTTGGGCAAGCCAACCATAATAGTTAATTGCTTTTACTATTATTATTAATAATTTTTTTTTTGTCAGTCATGGGGCTTGAACTCTGGACCTGGAATCTGCCTCAGCTCTTCAGCTTAAGGCAAGTGTTCTACCACTTGAGCCTCAACACCACTTCCACTTTTCTGGTGATTAATTGGCGGTAAGAGTCTCACAGATTTTCCTGCCCAAGCTGGTGTTGAACTGCGATCCTGAGATCTCAGCCTCTTGAGTAGCTAGGATAATAGGCATGAGCCACAGGCACCCAGCTGCTTATTTTTTTTTCAACTAGTAGAAGAACATACTTTCAGCTGGGTATAATGGTATATGCCTGTATTTGGGAAAGGTAAGTAGAAGGATAATGAGTTTGAGATCATCCAGAGCTGCCTCAGGCAGTTTGGGCTGTTGCAAAACAAAACAAAAAATAATTTTTTTTTTTTTTTTTTTGCCAGTTGTGGGGCCTGAACTCTGGGCCTGGGCACTGCTCCTCAGCTCTTCAGCTCAAGGCTAGTGCGCTACCACTTGAGCCACAGTGCCACTTCCAGCTTTTTCTGCTATGTGGTGCTGAGGAATCGAACCCAGGGCCTCATGCATGCAAGGCAACACTTTACCACTGAGCCACCTTCCCAGCCCACAAAAAATAATTTTTATAGTTGAAGAGCATGTTTTGGACAAGCAAAATATTAAAAAAAATGAAAATTGTGGTATTTGAAAGTTGATGTTTATATGTAATTTTTTTTTTTTTTTTTTTTTTTTTTTTGTCGGTCGTGGGGCTTGAACTCTGGGCCTGGGCGCTGTCCCTCAGCTCTTCAGCTCAAGGCGAGCGCTCTACCACTTGAGCTACAGCGCCACTTCCTTATATGTAATTTTTAAATGAGTATAACTGAAAAAGTACAGATGGTTCTCTATACTCTTAATTTTTTTTTTCTTTTTTTTTCTTTTTTTTTTGTCGGTCGTGGGACTTGAACTCTGGGCCTGGGCACTGTCCCTCAGCTCTTCAGCTCAAGGCAGGTGCTCTACCACTTGAGCTATAGCGCCACTTCCGGTTTTCTGGTGGTTTATTGGAGATAGGAGTCTCACGGTCTCTCCTGCCCGGGCTGGCTTTGAACCGTGATCCTCAGATCTCAGCCTCCTGAGTAGCTAGGATTACAGGCGTGAGCCACCAGCGCCCGGCTTCTTAATTTTTTTTTCTAAGCTAGATGCCCGTGGCTCATGCCTGATCCTAGCTACTCAGGAGGTCGAGATCTGAGGATGAGATCTGAGGATTGCGGTCCAAAGCCAGCTGGGGCAAGACAGTCTGTGAGATTCTTATCTCCAATTAACCACCGAAAACTGGAAGTGGTGCTATGGCTTAAATGGCAGAGCACTAGCCTTGAGCCGAAGAGCTGAAGGACAGTGCCCAGGCCCAGAGTTTAAGACCCATGGCCAACAAAACAAAACAAAAATTCTAATGTAAATGTAAGAAGAATGTTTAGGTATCACATATTCATCTTTCCTTTCTTGACTTACTTTGTCAGACTATCTAATAGGCCAATCTTTTGTTCATAGAATTTCCCTTTATAAATTACTGGCTGTATTGTGTGTGTGTGTGTGTGTGTGTGTGTGTGTGTGTGTGTGAGAGAGAGAGAGAGAGAGAGAGAGACAGACAGACAGACAGACAGACAAACAGAGACAGACAGAATATGAATGTACTGGGGCTTGAACTCAGCTTGTTTCTGTCCATTACTTAGCTTTTTTGCCCAAGGTTGGTTGTTATTGAGCCACAGCTCCACTTTTGGCCTTTTAGTGTGTGTGTGTGTGTGTGTGTGTGTGTGTGTGTGTGTGTGTGTGTGTGTGTGTGTGTGTGTGTGTGTGTGTGTGTGTGTGTGTGTGTGTGTGTGTGTGTGTGTGTGTGTGTGTGTGTGTGTGTGTGTGTGTGTGTGTGTGTGTGTTGTTGGGCCTGAACTCTGGGCCTGGGAGCTGTGTCTCAGCTCTTCAGCTCAAGGCTAGTGCTCTACCACTTGAGCCACAGAGCCACTTCTGGCTTTTTCTGTTAATATGGTGCTGAGGAATCAAGCCCAGGGGCTTTTATGCATGTGAGCCAAGCACTCTTACCATTGAGCCAACTTCCCAGCCCTGGCTTTTTGGTTTTTAATTGGAGATAAGAGTCACAGACTTTCTGCATGGTCTGGCTTCAAACCATGATCCTCAATTTTTAGCCTTTTAGAGTAGCTAGGATTATATGTATAAGCCACCAGCACCCAGCACATGGCTGGCTTTAAACCTAAGACAGAAGAACACTTGAATGAATATTACTAGGATTGAGTATGAACTCAGGCATAAAGCCATATTTCAGAGGTAAGGAATTAAACTCTCTTGGGATTAGGATTTTCTTGACAGGGTAGAAAAATCAGGAACAATGGAAAGTTTGTGTAACACATAGAATAAACAGATAGATGACTATACTTCTTACTGTTTTGTCCGTGGTGTTTATAGCTTATACTTATTAACTAGGACAGACATTCTATGTTATTCTCAAAATGGAGTTGAGGCACAGTACAACAGTTTGAATTCGGGGACTTGCACTTGCTCGATAGGTGCTCTCATATTAAACCATACTCCCAGTCCTTTTGTTCTTTAGTTATTTATTGGATGGAGGTGGGTGTTTTGCTTTGTTCTGGCTTTGGACCATGATCTATCTGCCTATGCTTTCCAAGTAGCAGGCACATAATGCCCAGCTTGTTGTTGAGATAGGGTCTTGATAACTTTTTGCCCAGGCTGGTCTCGAATTGTAACCCTTCAATTTCTGCATCCTAAGTAGCTGAGATTACAGATGCATGTAAATGGCCCAAATGTTCTAGTTTGTATGGTAAGTTTCCATGAGATCAGTGGTTCACTCTATGCTTATTGGCAAGAATTTTCTTTTTTTTCCTTCAAAAAAGTTAAAGCAACACAGGATGTATAATGTTAGTATTAAAATACTTGTTATTGAATTGATTGGAGTAAATTAAGTTTTCTTTTCTTTTTTTTTTTTTTTTGCCGGTCGTGGGGCTTGAACTCTGGGCCTGGGCGCTGTCCCTCAGCTCTTCAGCTCAAGGCGAGCGCTCTACCACTTGAGCTACGGCGCCACTTCCGGTTTTCTGGTGGTTTATTGGAGATAGGAGTCTCACGGTCTCTCCTGCCCGGGCTGGCTTTGAACCACGATCCTCAGATCTCAGCCTCCTGAGTAGCTAGGATTACAGGCGTGAGCCACCAGCGCCCGGCTTGAGGTTTTTTTGGTTTTTTTTTTTTTTGGTCTTTTTGTTTGAAAGAGATAAAACGTACTGATGTACTTCTGTGATAGAATGCTTGCCTGGTATGTAGGAGGCCCTGAGTTCAAACCCCAGTACTGCCTAACAAAAAAAAACTTCAGACTCTTAATTAAGCCAGGCATGAGGGTAAGTAAGCACAGGTAGTCTTGGGAGGCTAAAGCAGGGGAATTGTTTGAGCTCAGGAGTTTGAGAGACCAGCCTAGGCAATGTAATTAGACTATCCCTAAACAAAACAAATTAAAAAATAGACTCTGAGGCCAGGTGAAGTTCCTGCTTTGACTGGGTCACTTTCTAGTTATGTACCTGTAGGCAGGTTGTTTAACCTGTTTCTTAGTTTCCTTTTTTGTAAATTGAAGACATTACTAATATATATTAAGATAATATTACTATCCCTTGCAGTCATTAAGAGGTTTGGCAAGGGCAAAACACTTAAAACAGTAGCATTGTATATGAGCTGCAGCTTCCATGTATACATATGAAAAGTATCTTCATCTATTGTATACAATATGGTTTTGTTTTGTTTTTAGCTGGTATTTGATTTCAGGGTTCCACATTTGCAGGCATGGCTCTGCCACTTGAGGCCCATTCTTGGTCATTTTAACTTTAGTTAAAGATAGGGTCTCTCATTTAATCTGGATCCAGCCTCAGACCATGATCCTTGCCCCCAAGATCTTTGCAGAAAAGTCCACAAGACACCTTCTCAACTCCCAGCTGGTCATGGTGGTGTATGCCTGTCATCCTAGTTTCAAGGAGGCTGAGATTGGGAGGATCAAGGTTCTTGGTCAGTTTCAGGCAAAAAAGTTCAAGAGAGGGGGAGGGGGAGCGGGAGCGGGGAAGATTGGGTGGGGGGGCAGGGGGAGGATGGAAAAAAACATTAGAAAAAAAAAGTTCAAGAGACTCCTCCTCATCTGGAGAATGGTGGTGCACACCTGTCATCAGCTATGGAGGAATCTAGGCTCATGCCTAGGCAAGAAGATAGAGACCTATCACAAAAGTATGTGTAGGGGCTGGGAAGGTGGCTCAGTGGTAGAGCGCTTGCCTTGAATGCCTGAGGCCCTGGGTTTGAATCCTCAGCACCACTTAAGCAAAAAGAAAAAAGCCGGAAGTGCCTCAAGTGGTAGAGAGCTAGCCTTGAGCTGAAGAGGTGAGGACAGCGCCCAGGTCCAGAGTTCAGGCACCACAACCGACCCCCCCCCCCCAAAAAAAAAAATTAAGTGTAAAAAAATATAAGAAAGGCTAGAGGTATGGTTAAAATGTCAGGTCATGGGGGGGAGGCGGGGAGGATTGGGTAGGCTGGGAAGAGATGTGAAGGGTAAACAAAGGAGGAGGCTGCAATGCTTGTTAAGAAATGTATGCATTATCCTGCCCATGTAATTGTAACCCCTCTGTACAGTGTGTTCACAAAAAAAAATAAAATAATAAATAAATAAAAATGGCAGGTCATCTGCCTAGCAAGTTTGAGGCCCTGAGTTCAGACCCCAATACTGCAAAAGCCATCCCCGTTCAGAATAGAAAGATACCATGCCAACAAGAATTTGATGTCTATTTATTTTTGTATCTTTCCTAGGGATTGGACTCAAGACTTGGATACTGTCCCTGAGGGTTTTTGTTTTTTTTCTTTCTTCCTTTATCAAAGCTTAGTGTTCTACCACTTGAGCCACAGCTCTGTTTGGGCAGGCTTTGAACTGCCCAATCTTTTTTTTTTCCCCCCAGGGTCTTGTGCCTACCGGGCGAGCGCCCTTTTGTTGGGCTAAACCCCTAGCCCCTCTTTTTTTTTTTTTTTGTTGGTTGTGGGGCCTGAATTCTGGTCCCTCAGCTCTTCAGCTCAAAGGTAGCACTCTACCCCATGAGCCACAGCGCCACTTTCTGGCTTTTTCTGCTTATGTGGTGCTAAGGAATTGAACCCAGGGCCTAATGCATGCAAGGCAAGCACTCTACCAATGAGCCACCTTCCCAGCCCAAACTGCCCAGTCTTTAGATAGCAACCTCCTATGTAGTTAGGATTAAGATGTGAGTCACCAGTGCCCAGTAATACCTCCCTTTTTTCCTTTTTTTTTTTGGTCCGGTCGTGGGGCCTGAACTCTGGGCCTGGGCACTGTCCCTCAGCTCTTCAGCTCAAGGCTAGTGCTCTACCACTTGAGCCACAGTGCCACTTCCGGCTTTTTTCTTTTTGCTTATATGGTGCTGAGGAATCGAACCCAGGGCGTCATGCATGCAAGGCAATCACTCTATCACTGAGCCACCTTCCCAGCCCCCTTTTTTCCTTTCTTATATAATTAGAATTTGGCATAAAAGGAGCTACTAATCAGACCTGTCCTTACTTACCTGGGAATGATAAACATTGGTAAGGTTCATCTATTAGTTTAGCTATAATTCAGGGTTTTTTTTTTTGGAGGGGGGGTTAGGTATGTAATTAACTTCATTTATCTGTATTTATTTATAAATAAACAGGGTCTAACTGACTTCAAATTCTAGGTCTTCCAGACTCAGCCTTCCATAACTGTAGAGGATTCTTTTTTGTTTTTGTTCCACTGCTTGAGTCACAGCACCCTTCTGTCTTTTCTGAGTAGTTTATTGGAGATAAGAGTCTCACAGACTTTCTTACCTGGGCTGGTTTTGAACTGCATCCTCAGATCTCAGCCTCCTGAGTAACTAGGATTATGGGCATAAGCCACTGGCATCCTGGTGTAGAGGTTATTTTGGAGGTGTTTTGTTTTGTTTTTATTCTTCCTTTGGTTTTTGTTTGTTGTTGTTTGGGACAGGGCCTTACTACATAGGCTACACTAGCCTCAAACTACAATCCTAATTCTGCTTCTTGAGCACTGGAATCAAAGGCATGCACCACCATGACTGGTTCTCAGGTATATAGGATTTTTTTGGTGGGGGGGGGGGGGGGGCGAGGGGAGGTGCCAGTTCTAGAGCTTGAATTCAAGAACCGGATGTTTTCCCTGAGCTTTTTTGCTCAAGGTTAACACTCTACCACTTTAGCCACAACTTCACCTCTGGATTGTTGGTGGTTAATTTGAGATCTAAGAATAGAAGTTTGAAGCCATCCCAGGCAGAAAAGTGGGTGAGACTTTTTTTTTTTGCCACTCCTGGGGCTTGAACTCAGGGGCTTGTTTTTTTTTTGCTCAAGGCTAGCACTCTACTACTTGAGCCACAGAACCACTTCTGGATTTTTCTGTTTCTATGATACTGATTAATTGAATCCAGGGCTTCATGCATGCTAGGTAAGCACTCTTATCACTAAGCCACATTCCCATGGGGGGGGGGGGGAGACTCTTAACTCCAATTGACCACCAGAAATGTTGTAAGTGGGGCTGTGGCTCAAGTGATAGAACACTAGCTTTGAGGAATAAAAGCCCAGAGGCAGTATCCAGGCTCTTGAGTTCAAGTACCGGGACCAGCACAAAACCAAACTAAACAAAAATTAATTTTAAAAAAGAGTTGGGTTTTTCCTTAGCTAATTAGGACATAAGAGTTTGGAGCTGGGCGCTGGTGGCTACTCTGGAGGCTTAGAACTGAGGATCACAGTTCAAAGCCAGCCCAGGCAGGAAAGTCCAGGATTCTCATCTCTAGTAAATGACCAGAAAACTGAAAGTGGTGCTGTGGCAGAGCAATTGCCTTGAGCTGAAGTGCTGAGGGACAGCACCCAGGCCCAGAGTTCAAACCCCCATGATTGACCCCCCCCCAAAAAAATAGAGTGAGTTTGAAATTGTTATTAACATCTCTAAAATCAAAATCCTGCTAACATTCAAGCATTGTTGGCTTACACTTGTAATCCTAGCTACTTAGGAGGCTGAGATCTGAGAATTGTGGTTCAAAGTTAGTTTGGGCAGGAAAGTCCATGAGACTAATCTCCAATTAACCATCAAAAAGCAGGAAATGAAACTGTGGCTCAAAGTGGTAGAGAACTAGCCTTGAGCACAAAAGCTCAGGGACAGTGCCCAGGCCTTGAGTTCAAGCCCTAGGATTGGCAGAAAAGGGGGGTGGGATAAAAAGATATTGCCAACAGCTCTGAAACCAAAAGCCAAGTAAAACATTTGCAATTTTAAACTTATACCACTTGAAAAGAAGGGCTTTATGAATTCCATATGATTTTTTTTCCCTTGCCCAACCGAATGGTATGTTTGCCAAATATTCCTTTTTGTACATCATAGGCTATTTGACTCACACAGACATTGAAGAGTCTACTCTGGTTTACACTAATAGCTAAATACAAAGAAGATCTAGATGCTGCCGCTTTTTTTTTTTTTTTTTGGTTGGTCCTGGGGCTTGATCAAGGCTGGTGCTCTACCACTTGAGCCATAGCACCACTTTGGTTTCCTGGTGGTTAATTGGGGATAAGAGTCTTGGGGAATTTCCTGCCCGTACTGGCTTTCTTTTGTTTTTTTCTTTTTTTTTGTCCGTCGTGGGGCTTGACTCTGGGCCTGGGCGCTGTCCCTCAGCTCTTCAGCTCAAGGCGAGCGCTCTACCACTTGAGCTACAGCGCCACTTCCGGTTTTCTGGTGGTTTATTGGAGATAGGAGTCTCACGGTCTCTCCTGCCTGGGCTGGCTTTGAACCGTGATCCTCAGATCTCAGCCTCTTGAGTAGCTAGGATTACAGGCGTGAGCCACCAGCGCCCGGCCCCATACTGGCTTTGAACTGTGATCCTCAGATCTTAGGCTCGTGAGTAGTTAGGGTTACAGGCATGAGCCACTAGAGCCCTGCTGCCTCTTTCTTGAGAAAGTTGCCTAATTTCAAATATTATGTTGCATAGCTGAACCTGTAATACAATGTTAATAAAATAAGAGTACAAATAAAGGAGAAAGCAGTGCCTAAAACAAATGAGATTAGGGACTGAAGCTATAAGAAGTTTAATTAAGTAGGCATTATGCTTTTAACTATGAGGAAGCTTTGATAATTAGCTATTATCAATATAACTATTGAGAGATAATAAAGTTAGATTTCCCCTTCTCCCCCCCCCCCCCCCCATAGTTGCCTCTCAGTTGTTAGAATTACTGTTTAATTTAGCTTTAAGATAGTACATTAGGCCAGGTGCTGGTTGCTCATGCCTGTAATCCTAGCTACTCAAGAGGCTGAGATCTGAGGATTGGGGTTCAAAGCCAGCCCAGGCAGGAAAGTCCATGAGACTCTTATCCCCAATAGATCACAAGAAAACAGGAAGTGATGCTGTGGCTCAAGTGGTAGAGTGCGAGCCTTGAGCTGAAGATCTGAGGGACAGTGCCCAGGCCCAGAGTTCAAGCCCCACTACTGACCCAAAAAAAAAAAAAAGGGATGGGAAGGTGGCTCAGTGGTAGAGCGCTTGCCTTGCATGCATGAGGCCCTGGATTCGATTCCTCAGTACCACATAAGCAAAAAGAAAAAAGCTGGAAGTGGCATTGTGGCTCAAGTGGTAGAGCACTAGCTTTGAGCTGAAGAGCTGAGGGACAGTGCCCAGGTCCAGAGTTCAGGCCCCACAATCGGACCCCCCCCTAAAAAAAATACATTAGGACAAGATCCTATTCTAAAGCCAAGTTTGATAGTGATTGCCTAGGATCCTAGCCTTTGAGCCCAGGTATGCAGAAGGTAGAGAGGCACTACAAGATCTGAGGTCAATCTAAGCAAAAAAGCAAGAGGATCTTATCTGAAAAATAAAGCAAAGAGCCCTGGAAGGTGTGGCTGGAGTTTCAGCATTAGACTCTTAAAGTCAAACCTCTCAGTACGCACCCTTACCCCCTCCATCACAATTTAGTGCTACTTCTCAAGAAATACTATACATGGTGTATTTTTTAGTGCTATGGTTTGGATGTGGTTTGTCCCCAAAGTTCACTAACTAAGAAACATGGTGTCTCCAGGGTGGCCTTGTTGAGATACTGTACACCAATTAAGGGGTGGGGCCTGATAGAAGGTAATTATGTTACAGCCTTAGTTGTACAAAAGGGAGTTTTATTGTAACATTCATATGTGCATACAATGTATCCTGATGAACCTTACTCAAACACTCTTACCTACTTGTTGAAACAATTTCAACTGGTTTCATTTTTCAGTCTTTTTTTTTTTTTTTTCTTTTTTGGTCTTGGGGTTTGAACTCTGGGCCTGAGTGCTGTCCCTCAGCTCTTCAGCTCAAGGCGAGTGCTCTACCACTTGAGCTACAGTGCCACTTCCGGTTTTCTGGTGGTTTATTGGAGATAGGAGTCTCACAGTCTTTCCTGCCTGGGCTGGCTTTGAACCGCAATCCTCAGATCTTAGCCTCCTCAGTAGCTAGGATTACAGGCGTGAGCCACCAGCGCCCGGCTCATTGTTCAGTCTTCAATCTATGCAAATAAGCTGTTTGGACTTTATTCATCTTTTTTTTTTTTGGGTAGGTCATGGGGCTTGAATTCTTGTCCTGGGCACTGTCCCTCAGCTCTTCAGTTCAAGGCTAGTGCTCACCACTTGAGCCACAGCGCCACTTCTGGCTTTCTGGTGGTCAATTGGAGGTAAGAGTCTCAAGGACTTTTGTGCCTTGGCTGGCTTTCAATTGTGATCTTCAGATCTCAGCCTCCTGAGTAGCTAGGATTACAAGCATGAGCCACCAAGCCCCCAGCTTCATGTTTTTCTTAGTATTAGTTGTACCAAGGAGTTTCACCATTGTATTTCAGAGCAATATATATTTCAGAATCACCTACTCTTCTGTCTATCCCAGCCCCCTAATCCACTGTTGACCAACAACTTTCATTAGGATTCCTTATACCATCTTCATGCATAGTTGCAATATGTTTCAAAATTATTCACCTTCCATCTAACTTTTTTCCCTCTCCTTACCCTCATCCTCCAAACAGTGTCATAGTAAAAATTTTTCTGTGTTTATATACACCCCCCCACAAACATATGTGTTTATATATCCATGAATTTGTGTAGCTTTAAGGTCTAGCTTTCACAAATGAGCAAAAGTAATATTTAGTCCAGCACTGGTGGCTCACACCTATAATCCTAGCTACTTAGGAGGCTGAGATCTGATGATTGTCGTTCAAACCCAGCCTGGGCAGAAAAATCCAGAGGGCTCTTACCTCGAATAAACTATTGTGTTACAACTTTGATGGCAATTAAAACAATTTATTCTATGAAATTGCTACAGATAACAAAAATTGCTTTAGATTCACAAACACAGTATCTCAAAAATGAATAGTTTGAAAAATTTTGGTGAGGGGCTGGGAAGTTGGCTCAGTGGTAGAGCGCTTGCCTTGCATGCCTGAGGCCCTGGATTCGATTCCTCAGCACCACATTAGCAAAAAGAAAAAAGCCAGAAGTGGCGCTGTGGCTTAAGTGGTAGGGCACTAGCCTTGAGCTGAAGAGCTGAGGGACAGTGCTCAGGCCCAGAGTTCAGGCCCCACAACCGGACCAAAAAAAAAAAGAAAAGAAAAATTTTGGCGATATTTTCAGATAGATGACAATAAAAATTAGTGTTTAAATAGTAGCTTATAGAGGCTTACATAGACATTTTATTAAAGATTTTTCTATTTCCAAGTTGATCAGAATAGAACAAGGTGATATTTGCATAATGCCTACTAATATTAAATTGCTTGATTTTTTTCACATTTAAGTAACAAATTATTTAGATTTATTATTTTAATCCAGTTTTAAAATTTACAAGTAGATCCTTTGATTATTTAGCAGGTAACATCTAAAGGGACTAGTTTAAATCCTAATGCCAAAGTATGGCAAGAAGTTCCTCCAGGAAATCCTGATGCTACTTCTGTGACTCATGGAACGGAAAGCTCTTGGCATGAAACAGCAGCCACATCAGGATCGCATCCTGAGGGTAAGAGCTAAATATTTTAATACAAGGCTCCACTTTTAGTTAATGCAGAGCTTTCAGCTATATCCTTTGATTATTTGATATTATGATCAGCCTTTTTGTCTTTGTCTTTTTCTTGTTGTTCGTGGGGCCTGAACTCTGGGTCTGCGCACTGTCCCTCAGCTCTTCAGCTCAAGGCTAGCACTCTACCACTTGAGCCACAGTGCTTTTTCTGCTTATGTGGGCCTCATGCATGCAAGACAAGCACTCTACCACTGAGCCACCTTCCCAGCCCTGTTGATCACCTTTTTGTCACTTCAACTGAGAAAGTTAGCTTTTTAAGAAGCAACGATTTATTTTGGCTCATGGCTCAGTTTTCCATTCATTATCACTTGACCCTGTCACTTTGGGCCTTTGCTGTAGTTAACATCAGCTTGGGAAGCTTGCTGTGGAGAAGAGCTTCTTACTTTTGGGATTAGAGGAGAAAGATATGACACGGCTAGATCCCACTTGCTTCAACTCAGTTCTACTTCCCTTGTTTCCATCACTTCCAAATAGTTCATCAAATTATGAACCCATCAGATTAATACATTGGTAAGGTCAGAGCCCTCATCATTCAGTTATTTCCTACATCTGATCATTGCTTCATTGGAATAGTCTGTTACTTATATAATGCTTATGTAAGTTTGTTATTGTTAATCATTTTAGCTTACCCATAATGGTAAACCAATCTTTTGTTGAAAAATAAGTATTACTAAAACCATGTGGACACCTCAACTAGTATAATACTTTAAAATCTTTTTATTGAAGATAAACTCCCCAGAGTTCCTAAGACAGGATTTAGAGCTCCTACTCACTTGTCATGTCTTTTGTTTAATGCAGGTAATACAGAGCTTTCAGAGGATATGTGTAAGGAATATGAAGTAATGTATTCTACATCTTGTGAAACTGCAAGAAACACTACAGGCATTGAAGAATCAACTGAAGGAATGATTTTAGGACCTGAAGATCTCAGTTACCAAATATATGACGTTTCTGGTAACCTTCTTAGTTATACTAATAAACTGAGAATTCACTAGCCTAATCACCCTCCCATCATTGTTAAACATATGGCATTGATCAAATTGTTTTCTTTGATCAGTTTGTTTTCTTCAGTGCAAAGATTTATGTTAATAGAATGTTAGGTGGTAGTTAAAAGTACTTTTGTCAACCAGGCATCTGTGGCTTACACCTGCAATTCTAGCTACACAGGAATCTGAGATCTGAAGATCACAGTTCAAAACCAGCGGTGGCAGGAATATCTAGTGGATACTTTTATTTTTTTCGGTAATGAGGCTTGAACTCAGGGCTTGGGCACAGTCTTTGAGCTTCTTTGCTCAAGCTAGTACTCTACCACTTGAGCCCACATGGCTCAGGGATAGTGCCCAGGCCCTGAGTTCAAGCCCCAGGACTTGCAAAAAAAAAAAAAAATTCAGACTTTTCTGCTTGGTCTGGCTTTGAACCTTTATTCTTAGATGTCAGCCTCGTGAGTAGCTAGGATTACAGGTGTAAGTCACCAGCTCCAGGCTAGTGGAGATTCTTTATCTCCACTGACCTACCAAAAGAACCAGAAGTGGAGCCGTGTGACTCAAGAGGTTGAGCTTTAGCCTTAAGCAAATGAAGCTTTGGCATAACACCTAAACCCCAGAACTGGCAGAAAAAATAAACTTTTGCCAATACTTAAGCCAGGTGCCAGTGGGTCATGCCTGTAATCCTTGCTACTCAAGAGGCTTAGATCTGAGGATCACAGTTCAAAGCCAGCCTGGGCAGGAAAGTCCATGAAAATTTTTTTTTTGGGTCCGGTGGTGGGGCTTGAACTCTGGGCCTGGGCGCTGTCCCTCAGCTCTTCAGCTCAAGACTAGCACTCTACCACTTGAGCCACAGCGCCACTTCCGGCTTTATTTTTTTTCTGCTATGTGGTGCTGAGGAATCAAACCCAGGGCCTCATGCATGCTAGGCAAGCACTCTACCACTGAGCCACCTTCCCAGTCCCAGTCCATGAAATTTTGATCTTTAATACACCATCAAAAAGCTTGAAGTAGAGCTTTGGCACAAGTGGTAGAGTGCTAGCCTTTAGTAAAACAGCATGGGCACAATGCCCAGACCTTGAGTTCAAGACTAAGGAAGGGCACCAAAAGAAAAAAAAAAGTACTTCTAAAACCTCAACATGAAATTTATAAATTGTTTTGGCGCTTATACTGGGACTTGAACTCAAGTTCTTGTGCTCTCATTTAGCTTTCCCTCCCTCCACCCCCCTTCAAAGCTGGATTCTAATACTTGATCCACAAAAGAATGTTTTGTGAGGTCCTATTAAACAGAGTAAGTATGAAATTAAAGCTACTAGGAAAAATGGTAAAAGACATTCAGATTATAACCTTTGAAAGGGTCCAAGTTTCTTGGAATCATTGCAAGTTCTATCAGTTTTCCTGTAACTTTGGTTAGCATGAAATATATCTAAAAACAGTGTTTAACCTAGTCTCTGGTGGTTCACATGATTTACACTTATAATCCTAGCCATTCAGAGACTGAGATCTGAGAGTAAAGGTTCAAAGCCAGCCCAATTAGGAAAGTCTGGGAGACTCTTGTCTCCTTAACTGGCAAATAATCAGAACTGTAAGCATGATTCAAGTGGTAGGATATCAGCTTTGAGCAGAAAAGTTAAGTGAAAGTATGAGGGCCTGAGTTCAAGGCCCAGTACTGACACAAAAGAGCATAAATAAATTTAAAAAAGTGTTGGGTAACGGGTGTGTTTTGCTACTTAATGGGAAAGAGATTCTCAAATTTTCTGAATAGGTAGGATTACAGGTGAGAGTCACTGGTGCTCAGCTTCAGTTGCCACTTTTGTTTTTTGGTCAGTCCTGGGGCTTGAATTCAATGGCCTGGGCACTGTCCCTGAGCTTCTTTTTGCTCAAGGCCAGCATTCTATTACTTGAGCCACAGTGACACTTCTAGCCTTTTCTGTTTATGTAGTACTTAGGAATGAAACCCAGGGCTTCATGCTTTCCGGGCAAGCACTCTACCACTAAGCCACATTCCCAGCCTGCAGTTGCTACATTTTTAGAAGTATTTCACACCAAGTGCTGGTGGCTTACTCTTGTAATCCTAGCTACTCAGGAGGCTGAGATCTGAGGATTGCAGTTGAAGCCAGCCCAGGCAGGAAAATCCATGAGACACTTAATCTGCAATTAACTGCCAGAAAACCAGAAGTGGCACTGTGGCTCAAGTGGTAAGAGTGCTAGCCTTGAACATGAAGAGGCTTGGGGACAGTGCCTAGGTCCTGAGTTTAAGCCCCATAACAGACCCCCTGCCAAAAAAACAAAAAAAAATGTTTTTAGCAGTATTACAACATAGTTGCTAAGTTGTATTTTAGTATTTCATGGTCGTGGTGTCTTTTTTAAATTTAAAAATCCCTCATTTTCTCCCCTATATGGGGGCTTGAACTCCAGGCTTCACACTGCAGTGAGCTGTTTCACTCATGGCTTGGTGCTCTACAACTTAAGCCACACATCTACATTGTATAAATTTCTTTCTTTTTTTTTTTTTTTTTGGGTCCGGTTGTGGGCTTGAACTCTGGGCCTGGGCACTGTCCCATAGCTCTTCAGCTCAAGGCTAGTACTCTACCACTTGAGCCACAGCACCACTTCCAGCTTTTTTCCTTTTTTGCTTATGTGGTGCTGGGGAATTGAACCCAGGGCCTCAGGCATGCAAGGCAAGCGCTCTACCACTGAGACACCTTCCCAGCCCTATATAAATTTCTTGGTTTAAACAATTTGTCTGAGTTCTTGTGCCTCATGCCTTCCATCCTAGCTAAAAGCCAGCCTGTGCAGACAAATCTGAGAGACTTTATCTCTTAATCACCAGCTAACTAGCACTCAGAGCTGCGGCTCAAGTGGTTGAGCAGCTAGCTGTCTTGAGCAAATAAGGAAGAACAGGAGATCCTGAGATCAAGTTATAGTACTGGCACAATAAAAAAATTTAAAAAGTTTTTTTTTTTTGGTCATGGGACTTGAAATCTGGGCCTGAGCGCTGTGCCTCAGCTCTTCAGCTCAAGGCGAGCGCTCTACCACTTGAGCTACAGCGCCACTTCTGGTTTTCTGGTGGTTTATTGAAGATAGGAGTCTCATTGTCTTTCCTGCCCCAGCTGGTTTTGAACCTCAATCCTCAGATCTCAGCCTCTTTTTGTTTTTTTTTTAATTGTGAAAATACTGTACAGAGGAGTTACAATTACATGGGCAAGATAATGAGTACATTTCTTATCAAGCATTGCAGCCTCCTCCTTTGTTTTCCCTTCTCATCCTCCCCCCAGATCTCAGGCTCTTGAGTAGCTACAATTACAGGTGTTAGCCACCAGCACTCGGCAAGAAAAAGTTTTTTGTGGTGCTAGAGATGGAATCCATTGTCTCACACACACTAGTTAAGCACTTTGGAATTAAACTATATTCCTAGATGATAATTCTTAATAGCCGAGCGCTGGTGGCTCACGCCTGTAATCCTAGCTACTCAGGAGGCTGAGATCTAAGGATCATGGTTCAAAGCCAGCCCAGGCAAGAAAGTCCGTGAGACTCATATCTGCAATAAACCACCAGAAAACTGGAAGTGGTGCTGTGGCTCAAGTGGTAAAGCGCTTGCCTTGAGCTGAAGAGCTGAGGGATAGCACCCAGGCCCAGAGTTCAAGCCCTGTGACCAACAACATCAAAAAAAGATAATTCTTTTTATTTTATTTTTTTATTGTGAAAATACTGTACAGAGGGGTTACAATTACATTGGGCAAGATAATGAGTACATTTCTTACCAAGCATTGTAGCCTCCTCCTTTGTTTCTCCTTCCCATCCCTTCCCATCCTTCCCCCACCCCCCCCACCAAGTCCAACTCCCCCCCACCAGAGTTGTAAAGTTCGTTTTTCCACATAACGACTTGTACATCTCATTGTTGCAATGGATCCACCCAAAAAAAGATAATTCTTAATATAAAACTGGACACCAGTGGGCTGATGCCTATAATCCTAGCTACTCAGGAGGCTAATACCTGAGGATCATGGTAAAAGCCAGCCTGGGCAGGAAAGTTTATGAGACTCATCTCCAAATAATCACCAGAATACCAAAGTGGTAGAGCACTAGCCTTGAGTTGAAGAGCTATGGGACAGTGCTTAGGTCCTGAGTTCAAGCCCCAAGACTGAAAAATAAATTAAAAAAATGAAAAATAAAATCTATCTGAAAAAAGAATATGTTGAAACAAATTAAACCTGGAACTAGTTGCAAAAATAAATATGTTAATAAAAATGTTAATTTGTATACATTTTTTAGCTTGAGTATAGTATGGTAGTTTCATCCTATGATAACTTGATATTAATCTTTTCTTCTCTTGTTTTCTACTATCAGGAGAAAGTTCAGCAATTTCTACAGAAGACCTAAAAGAATGTCTGAGAAAACAACTAGAATTCTGTTTCTCACGGTATAGAATTTTTTGAAAATTGCTATTTGTCTAGTTTTCAATTGGTTTTGCATGGATTATAGATGAAATTAAGTAGAATAGTGGTGATTATTTCCTTTTAATGGTGTATTTTAAAATCATTGTTTAGTACCAGCACAAAAAATAAAGACCTATTGACCATGAGAATTAAGACTAAGCTACACCTTTTTTAGTTGTGCAAAGATCATGTTTACCAAGGTTTGATTTTCAAGTTCTTTTTTTGGGGGGGGGGGTCCGATTGTGGGGACCTGGGCCTGGGCGCTGTCCTTCAGCTCTTCAGTTCAAGGCTAGCACTCTACCACTTGAGCCACAGTGCCACTTGTGGCTTTTTTTTTTTTTCCTGCTTATGTGGTGCTGAGGAATCGAACCCAGGGCCTCATACATGTGAGGCAAGCACTTTACCAATGAACTACCTTCCCAGCCTCCATTGAATCATTTTTGAACAACCAAGATATTCCATGGTTGGGCACTGGTGGCTCATGCCTGTAATTCTAGCTACTTAGGAGGCTGAGATCTGTGGTTTGCAGTTGAAGCCAGCCTGAGCAGAAAAGTCTGTGAGACTGTTTATCTCCAATTAACCACTGGGAAATTGGAGGCTCAAAGTGGTAGAGTACTAGCCTGGAACAAAGGAGCTCAGCACCTTGAGTTCCAGCCCATCAGCAACCAAAAAAATGTTCTGGAAGTGGTGGTGTGGCTCAAGTGGTATAGTGTTCACCTTGAACTTAAGAACTGAGGGACAGTGCTCAGGCCTAGATTCATGCCCCACAACGGAGCAGCAACAACAAAAAAGTTCTTACATGGAGCCCATATTCTGGCCAGAGCACCCAAATTGTAGACTTAACAAATAAGCAATATTTAATAGTAATTGGTATGGGGAGAAGGTAAATAGAACAGTAGAAGCAAAGGAAAGGAGAGTTCAAAGTACCTGTGTGGTTGCACGTTTAAATGGGGTAGTAGGTCAGGCCCTTTGAGAGAGATCTTTTTTTTTTTGTCGGTCATGGGGTTTGAACTCTGGGCCTGGGCGCTGTCCCTCAGCTCTTCAGCTCAAGGCGAGCGCTCTACCACTTGAGCTACAGTGCCACTTACGGTTTTCTAGTGGTTTATTGGAGATAGGAGTCTCACGGTCTTTTCTGCCCGGGCTGGCTTTGAACCGCGATTCTCAGATCTCAGCCTCCTGAGTAGCTAGGATTACAGGCGTGAGCCATCGGCGCCCGGCGAGAGAGATCTTTTAAACGAAGACTTGTACCTATTTTCAGCTAATTTGCTTCAAAGAATATTTGGTATGAATAAAAATGGTTAGAATTTGAGCTGGCATAGTGGTGAATGCTTGTAATCCCAAGACCAGGCAAGCAGAGATATGCATTCAAGACCAACCTAGGCTATGTGATGAGACCTTGTCTCAAAAATGGAGGAAGCGAAGGAAGGGATGATATAGTCCAAAAAGAAATGTACTCAGCTAGCTTTGAGCAAAATGCTCAGAGACAGTGCTCAGGCCCTGAGTTTAAGCCCCAGGTCTGGCAAAAAAAGAAAGAAAGAAATGTACTCATTACATGGCTTGTGAAATCGTAACCCCTCTGTACAACATCTTAGTTACAACAGTAAGATTATATTTCAATAAAATCAAGAATTTAGTTGGGCACTGGTTGTTCATGCCTATAATCCTAACTACTCAGGAGCCTGAGATGTTCCGAGCCAGCCCAGGGAGGAAAGTCTAGAGCTTGTATCTTCATTTACCTCTAAAACAAATGAACAAACACTGGAAGTAGAGCTGCAGCTCAAGCAGTAGAGGACCAGCCTTGAGTAAAATAGTTGAGTAACAATGCCCAGACTCTGAGTTTTAAGCCCCAAGACT
This sequence comes from Dipodomys spectabilis, assembly GCF_019054845.1. Taxonomy (NCBI): domain Eukaryota; kingdom Metazoa; phylum Chordata; class Mammalia; order Rodentia; family Heteromyidae; genus Dipodomys; species Dipodomys spectabilis. The sequence goes on along the minus strand of NW_024870716.1, from coordinate 180,597 downwards.
GGTACAAAAAATAAAAATCAGGAATTTGACTTTGCTCTAGTTTGTTAAAAACATTTATATATAAGATACAAGTTTTTAAATATTTTGTCTTAATGTAACTTAGTTTTTTACCTTAATTTTAAATACATATTTTAAATATAGAAGTAAAGAAAGCATGCTCATGAAAAATAGAGATGTTTATGAATTTAAAAGTATTCATGAATTTAGCCGGGCGCTGGTGGCTCACGCCTGTAATCCTAGCTACTCAGGAGGCTGAAATCTGAGGATCGCGGTTCAAAGCCAGCCCGGGCAGGAGAGACTGTGAGACTCCTATCTCCAATAAACCACCAGAAAACCGGAAGTGACGCTGTAGCTCGAGTGGTAGAGCGCTCGCCTTGAGCTGAAGAGCTGAGGGACAGCGCCCAGGCCCAGAGTTCAAGTCCCACGACCGACAAAAAAAAAAGTATTCATGAATTTTAAAATGTTCACCAATAAGCTACTCTTCATATACCTACTCTTACATTGATGTTACAAGTGTTTACAAGCTAATATTATGCTATCATACATTGCTGTTCAGTATTAAGCTTCTTCCTATATCAATTGAGTGCCATAAAATTCTTTTTTTTTTTTTTTTTTTTTTTGGGTCCGGTCGTGGGGCCTGAACTCTGGGCCTGGGCGCTGTCCCTCAGCTCTTCAGCTCAAGGCTAGCACTCTACCACTTGAACCACAGCGCTACTTCCAGCTTTTTTATTTTTGCTAATGTGGTTCTGAGAAATTGAACCCAGGGCCTCATGCATGCAAGGCAGGCGCTCTACCACTGAGCCACCTTCCCAGCCCCACCATAAAATTCTTTGTCCAAGCTATTGGACCAAATACGTTTGGGAATTCAAAACTTTGTTTTATTTATTTATTTTTTGTCAGTCATGGGGCTTGAACTCTGGGCCTGGGCACTGTCCCCCAGCTCTTCAGCTCAAGGCGAGCACTCTATCATTTGAGCTACAGCACCACTTCGGTTTTCTAGTGGTTTATTGGAGATAGGAATCTCATGGTCTTTCCTGCCTGGCTGGCTTTGATCCGCAATCCTCAGATCTCAACCTCCCGAGTAGCTAGGATTACGGGCGTGAGCCACCAGTACCCTGCTGCTGGGAATTCAAAAGTTTGTAAAACGTATTTTATTTTTATTTTTTGTTGTTTGTAGGACTTCTGAGCTTTTTTGCTCAAGGTAGCGCTCTACCACTTTGAGCCATGGCACCCCTTCTGGTTTTCATTTGGTTAGTTGCAGATCAGAGTCTCATGGACTTTCCTGCCTGGGCTGGCTTTCAACCGTGATCCTCAGATCTCAGTCTCCTGAACTAGGATTGCAGACATGAGCCACTGGCACCAGACTAATGTGTTTTTTCTAAAAGCATGTTTTTGTTTCCCTAGACAGTGAAAATAATAAGGTGCATTTTAGTTGCCTTTTTAGAATTTGCTTGTTATATTACTTTCTGTTTCTTTATTTCAGAGAAAATTTGTCGAAGGATCTTTACTTGATATCTCAAATGGATAGTGATCAGTTCATCCCAATTTGGACAGTTGCCAACATGGAAGAAATAAAAAAGTTGACCACAGATCTTGATTTAATTCTTGAAGTGTTGAGATGTATGTAAATGAGAAGTTACCATATTATTTTGCTCTTTGATCATATAAGGAATTGTTTTAATTTGAATTTTTATTTTTTCCTTTTGTTCTAGTAATTATTTTAGTTAGCTGACTGGCACATGTACATATGGGTGTGTGCATGTGTATTCTGTATTCTGTACTTTGGTGGTTCTTGATTTTCATGTTTGCGTAGCAAGATAGTATAAGAAATTAAATCTTGCTTTCATAGCATATTAGAATACTATTAGAAAGAATGTCATCTTAACACCACTTAAAGATTAATCGATTTAAAACTTTTTTCTTTTTTTTTTTTTGGTGCTGGCACTGAGGCTTGAACTCAGGACCACAAACTCTCACTAGGCTTTTTTGCTTACAATTGATGTTATACCACTTGAGCCATACCTCTGCTTCTGACTTTTTGCTGCTTAATTGGAGATAAGAGTCTCACAGATTTGGCTACTCCAGGCTGTTCTTTGAATCTCCATCCATAGATTTCATACTCCTGAGTAGCTAGTAAGATAGTGTTTTCTTTCTTTCTTTTTTTTGGTTTTGGTTTGTCATGGGGCCTGAACTTGGCCTGGGTCTCTGTCCTTGAGCTTTTCAGCTCAAGGCTAGCGTTCTACCACTGGAGCCACAGTACCACTTCTGGCCTTTTTTGCTTATGTGGTACTGAAGAATGGAACCCAGGGCTTTGAACTTGCAAGGCAAGCACTCTACCACTGAGCCACCCTCCTAGCCCCTACATATTTTCTTTTATCTTTCATAACTTATTAGAAATGGGACCTATAATTTGACCTCACATTTGCTAAAAATTTTGCTTGTTTCCTTCTTTCCCCAGTTTCACTTACTTCCCTTCCTCTCTCTTCTCTTTCTATTAAGGTTTGAACCCAAGTGCTATGCTAATTGAGCTAAATAGCCGAGGTTGGCTTCATGCTCACAGTGTAGTTCAGGCTGACCTCTAACTTGTAATACTCTTGCTTAGTCTCTTGAGTGCTGGCTAAAAATTTGTTTCTTGATTGAAGCTCTAAGAGTTTTTAATGTTAGTGTCTTGTGTTAATATTTCTTGGTAGCCTCTTTTAAATGGGTTTTATTAAGTATTTGGTTAAATTAAAAGAGATCTTCACTTATTTGAAATATGTTCAAAATGTTTAAAAGTTAACTATGATAATAGACATTTGGGAGTAGAGGATTTCAATTTATAGTAGGCTACACCAGTTTATGGGATTCCTAATTGGTTTGTATTTAAATGGCCCAGTCTTATCTACATAGAAAGTTGGCAAAGAGACAAATAAATGGCCTTCTTTGTATAGGTTAAAACTTAGCAGTTATATTCGCACTTCACCCTTGTCTGCTTTTTTATTCTACTTACCTGTTCAAGGGAATATTCCGCACTTCACCCTTGTCTGCTTTTTTATTCTACTTACCTGTTCAAGGGAATATGACATATTAGCTGTCTGAAGGAGCTGGAAGTAAAAATGTGGCTGTATATTATTGACTATTTTCACTAAGTTAGCATCTAAAGATGGCTTTTGAGTTGTTGGTTTTTTGTTTGTTTTTTATTTTTTGTTTTTATTTTTAGTCAGTCGTGGGGCCTGAACTCTGGGCCTGGGCGCTGTCCTTCAGCTCTTCAGCTCAAGGCTAGCACTCTACCACTTGAGCCACAGTGCCACTTCTGGTTTTCTGGTGGTTTATTAGAGATAAGAGTCTCACGGACTTTTTCCTACCTGGGCTGGCTTTGAACCATGATCCTCAGATCTCAGCCTCCTGAGTAGCTAGGATTACAGGCATTGAGCCGGTGGCTTTTTTTTGGGGGGGGGGGGGAATCCGGTCGTGGGGCCTGAACTCTGGGCCTGGGCACTGTCCCTCAGCTCTTCAGCTCAAGGCGAGTGTTCTACCACTTGAGCCACAGCGCCACTTCCGGCTTTTTTCTTTTTGCTTATGTGGTGCTGAGGAATCGAACCCAGGGCACCCAGGGCCTCATGCATGCAAGGCAAGCGCTCTACCACTGAGCCACCTTCCCAGCTCTTGGTTGTGGATCTTGAATTCTGGACCCGAGTGCTGTCCCTGAGCAATTCAGCTCAAGCCTAGCACTTTACCGCTTGAGCCACCGAGCCACTTCTGGCTTTTGCTGTTTATGTGGTGCTCAGGTATTAAACCCAGGGCCTCATGCATTCAAGACAAGCACTCTACCACTGTGATACCTTCCCAGCACTGCCCAGCAGCTTTTGAGTCATGTAGTAGTATAATAGAGTGAATATACTGAGGTGAGGCGCTGTGTTTTAATAACAATAATTCTTTATGTTGACTTGATACTGTTCCTTGTCACTTATGAAAAATGACACTCCAACTTTTTAAAATTTCAGCTTCTCCTATGGTACAAGTTGATGAGAAGGGTGAGAAGGTGAGACCAAGTCATAAGCGTTGTATCGTAATTCTCAGAGAGATTCCTGAAACAACACCAGTAGAGGTAATCATTAATCACTGCTAGAGCTAAATGTTCTTTAACTGTTTAAATTGGAGGAGGTAGGCAAGCAAGTATACGTCAGTCATTGCTCTCCTGTCAATTACTGTCAACAGTGTAAATACTAATATGCTTTGTTAATTCTGAAGTAGAACAGTTTAAAGGAAGGAAAAGATAATTCTCTGTTCTCAGAAAGGAAGATTGCATGTTGCAGTTATATTGACTATGAATTTATTGGTTTGGCTGCATGATAGTTGAAATATAAATAGGTTATTTTGGGAACTTGAGGATTTATATAGAACAGTTAAGGACAAATATCTGAACAAAGGTTAAGAAGCATTATTAATTCCAAGGGTTAGCAGAATAGGAAGCGAAACTAAATAAAGCCTTCAAGCTGGTGTGGTGCAGGTTAATGAATAAAATAATACTGGAATGAAGCAACATAATCCAGAAATAGGTCCTTTTATGTAAGAATATGCTTAATAACATTCTTTTAAAAATTTATGTTCTGAAAAAAAAAAAAGAATAATCAAAGGGGCTGGGAAGGTGGCTCAGTGGTAGAGTGCTTGCCTTGCATGCTCAAGGCCCTGGGTTCGATTCCTCAGCACCACATAAGAAAAAAGCCGGAAGTGGCGCTGTGGCTCAAGTGGTAGAGCGCTAGCCTTGAGCTGAAGAGCTTAGGGACAGCGCCTAGGCCCAGAGTTCAGGCCCCACGACCGGACCCCCCAAAAAAAAAAAAAAAAATTTATGTTCTGCCAGGTATTGTTTGCTCTACGGTTACTTGAAGTGAAGTTTTATTTTTACAGTCAACCTTCTTCTTCTTCTTCTCTCTCTTTTTTTTTTTTTTTTGGTGGGTCGTGGGGCCTGAACTCTGGGCCTGGGCGCTGTCCCTCAGCTGTTTAGCTCAAGGTTAGCGCTCTACCACTTGACCCACAGTGCCACTTCCGTTTTTTCTGCTGATGTGTGCTGAGGAATCGAACCGAGGGCCTCATGCATGCAAGGCAAGCAATCTATACCACTGAACCACCTTCCCAGCCCCTCACTCAACCTTCTGAGTAGTATTACAGATGTGAGCCACTGATTGCCAGCTAGGATAAATTTTTGATTATTCTTTTGTTTTGCAAGTCTTGGGGCTTGAACTCAGGGCCTGGGTACTGTCCCTGAGCTACTTTTACTCAAGGCTAGCACTCAGCCAATTGAGCCACAGCACCACTTGCAGCTTCTTCTCCTTATGTGGTGCTGTGGAATAGAACCTAGGGCTTCATGCATGCAAGCATTCTACTAAGCTACATTCCCAGCCCAAATTTTGATTATTTCTTACTCTAGATGTCTCTGCTTGTGCATACAAAAGTTAATCTATATACAATTCTGTTCCTAGGGAGTGATAAAGGTAGAAAATTAATTCATTATATATTGCAGTGGAAGTAAAAGTATTTAGAGAGTATATTCATGGGTTTTTGAAAGATCAGTGGGTACCAGTGTAATTTCACAGGTATATATATTGGACTGCATGGGAATTTTCCTAAGTATAATGGTATTTTACCACATTTTTGCAGAAGTTTCAACTTAACTGTTTGTCTACATTATTTCAAACAATACTTGACTCAGCATTTTGTCACAACTTTAGACATTAAAATTTTTTTTTCCTAAGATTTTTTTTTTTTAACAGCAAATGGCACTGGGGTGGCCTTCGTTCTGCTTTATTGACCTCAGAGTACCCTTGGTACTTTTTTCCTAAGATTTGATAAACTGCACAGATTAGACTTATAACTGTTGGTATATTGATGTTCCAGTTAGCTTAGTAACAGTTCAGTTAAAAATGGATGCCTAATAATTTTTCAATATTTGATATTTTTTGATATTTGATAGTTTGGCTTAATTAGGTTGTTAAAATATTTTGGAATTTGGGGCTGGGAAGGTGGCCCAGTGGTAGAATGCTTGCCTTGCATGCATGAGGCCCTGGGTTCGATTCCTCAGCACCACATTAGCAGAAGAATGGAAGTGGTGCTATGGCTCAAGTGGTAGAGCACTATCTTGAGTTGAAAAGCTAAGAGATAGTGCCAGGCCCAGAATTCAGGCCCCATGACCCTCCCCCCCCCCCAAAAAAAAATGTATATTTTTTGGAATTTATGGTTATTAAATTTTGTCTGTACTCAAATAGGTAAACTAATGGGCTTAGGTGGTAAAAATCGTAGATAATAAAAACCTTGTTAAGAGGCTTGTTTTTAGGAGTAAATCATAGTGTTTGACCCTTGATGGTGTTTCATCCAATGTTGTATACTTCTGTAACTTTATGGATAATTCATGTTCACTTTTATTTTTTTTTGTTTTTTGGTCGGTTGTAGGGCTTGAATTCTTGACCTTGAGCTCCTCAGCTCAAGGCAAGCTCTCTACCACTTGAGCTACCATACTACTTTGTTTTTCTGGTGGTTAATTGGAGATAAGAGTCTCATGGACTTTCCTGCCTCGGCTGGCTTTGAACTGCAATCTTCAGATATCACCCTCTGGAGTAGCTAGGATTTAGGCATGAGTCTTAGATATTTTACTTTTATAAATTTCTTTCAGTCTATTATCTGTTTAAAAACTCTTGTTTTGTTGTAATTTTTTTCTGAATCTATATTTGTTGTTGGTGTTGTGTTTTGTTTTTTTTTTTTGGGTCTGGTCATGGGGCCTGAACTCTGGGCCTGAGCGCTGTCCCTCAGCTCTTCATCTCAAGGCTAGCATGCTACCACTTGAGCCATATTACCACTTCCGTTTTTTTTTTTTTTCTGCTTATGTGGTACTGAGGAATTGAACCCAGGGCCTCATGCATGCAAGGCAAGCGCTCTACCACTGAGCCACCTATATTTGTTTTTTGAGTTACATTAATTATAGAAAAAATTAAGGCCTACAAAATGTTAATAATGGGCATGATTAAAACATAATGGCAGCTGGGTGTAAGTGGCTCATGCTTATAATCCTAGCTACTCAGCAGGCCAAGATCTGAGTATCATGGTTTGAAGCCAGGCAGGACAGGAAATTCTGTGAGATTCTTATTTATATTGGTGTGTATGTGTGTGTGTGTTGGTTGTGGAACTTGAACTCTGGGCTTGGGTGCTATTCCTGCACTCTTCTGCTCAAGGCTAGAGAGCCACAGCGCCACTCCTCAGATAGCCTCCTGAGTAGCTAGGATTACAGGCGCGAGCCACCGGCACCTGGCCTTATTTATATTCTTACATATTGAGCTGAAGAGATCAGGAACAGCGCCAGGCCCAGAGTTCAACACCTCCCCCTCCTCTGCCACCAAACCAAAAAAAAAAGGCTGAAAAATTCTCTAGTACAAAAAAAGCAAAGGAAGTGAGGATGACTTAAATAGCCAGAGAATGTCCAATAAACTACCAAAAAGCCGAAAGAGGGCCTATGGATTGTATTAGCCTTGAGGGAAAAATAAAATTAGGGACCAGTGCCTAGGCTCGGAGTTCAAGCCCCAGGACCAACACACAATAAAATTATAATGATGATTGAAAGTACATGCAGATTTTTCACTAAGCTTTTGCTTCAGAATTGCTAAAGTGTTAATAAGTAAAAATGGGACCAAAAGAAATGAAGAGATGCTCAACCTTACTAGTTTCAAAAAGTTGATTGTTGATGGTTTTTAAGAGTTCATTATACTTTCTCTCTTTTAGGAAGTGAAATCATTGTTTAAAAGTGAAAACTGCCCCAAAGTGATAAGCTGTGAATTTGCACATAATAGCAACTGGTATGTCACGTTCCAGTCTGACACAGATGCACAACAGGTGAGAAGACTTTGCTTCTGATACAAGTCCTGCTAGTAAAAGAAATCATAGTATATTTTAACTAAGAAAATAGGGCCAGCACAGTGGCTCACAGCTGGCAGAGATCCAGAAAATCATGGTTCTAGATCAGTTTAAAAAAATAACGAAGTGCTGGGAAGGTGGCTCAGTGGTAGAGCACTTGCCTTGCATGCTTGAGGCCCTCGGTTCGATTCCTGAGCACCACATAAGCAGGAAAAAAAAAAAAGAAAAAAAAGCCAGAAGTGGCTCTGTGGCTCAAGTGGTAGAGTGCTAGCCTTGAGCTGAATTGCTGAGGGACAGCGCCCAGGCCCAGAGTTCAGGCCCCATGACTGGACCCCCCACAAAAAAAAGAAAAAGAAAAAAAGCAAGAATAGTTAGACATGGTGGGGCACACTTGTCCCCTATAATCCTAGCTATATGGAAAACATAAATAGAAGCATCACTGTCTGAGGCTGGTCCCAGGTAAAAATGTAATACCTTCTTTGAAAAATAATGCCTTTAAATGCTAGAGTCCAGTGACTGCTTAGCAACCATGAGACCCTGAGTTCAAACTCCAATGCCATTATTGAGATAAAAAGAATTGTCTGGTGCTGGTGACTCACACCTGTTTATCCTAGCTGCTCAGGAGGCTGAGATCTGGGAATCATGGTTTGAAGTCCATGAGACTTTGATCTCTAATTATCCATTATCCACCAGAAAACCAGAAGTGGACCTGTGGGGTCAACATGATAAAGTGCTAGCCTTGAACAAAAAAATTGCTGAGGGACAGTGCCCAGGCCTCAAGTTCAAGCTCCGTGTCCGACACTAAAAAATTTAAAACAATTAAAAGAATTATGAATTAGAATTATGAATGTTGATATGGCTCAGTGGAGGAATTTTAGCTTAGGACGTGTAAATCCTAGGTTTGAAAATCACCAGCCTTGTTTACAAAAAAAGGGAAAAGGAAAATGATTGAACAGAGCATGATGTCATATATCTGTAATACTAGTAGTCTGGATGCTGAGGCAGGAGGATTTTAAGTTTGAGGCTAGCCTATACTACATAGCAAGACCCTAAAATAAGCGGGGGAGGGAATGTGTAACTATTCTCATGTTCACAAAAATTAGTGAGCCTTTGCTTATTGTTTTGCTGTTAAATTTTTTTTGATAATCTTCATTAAGGTGTCAGTTTTGATTTAAGAGCAGTTTATTGCCTGTTAATAAAAGTAACACTTTTTATGGGTGAATATGTGGATTGGGAACTATGTACTCCATAAATAGTATTTCTCATACTTGGAAGGCCTGCAATAAAAAATACATTCTTGGATTTTTACTTAATGATTTTTTTTTTTTTTTTGGTCAGTCATGGGGCTTGAACTATAGGCCTGGGCACTGTCCCTGAGCTCTTCAGCTCAAGGAAAGCTCTACCACTGGAGCCACAGCTCCACTTCTGGTTTTCTGGTATTTAATTGGAGATAAAGAGTCTCACAGACTGACTTTGAAGCATGATCCTCAGATCTCCACCTCCTGAGTAGTTAGGATTAAAGGATTAAAAGTGTGAACCTTCAAAGCCCAGCTTAATGAATGATTTTTTGTGTCCGGGGCCCGAGCTCTGGGCCTGGGCGCTGTACCTCAGCTCTTCAGCTCAAGGCTTGAGCCACAGCGCCACTTTCAGCTTTTTGCTTTATGTGGTGCTGAGGAATCAAACCCAAATCCTCAGGCAGGCAAGGCTCTACCACTGAGCCACCTTCCCAGCACCCCAATGAATGATTTTTTAGAGTCTTTTTTATTTTGGTTGGTTGTGGGGCTTGACCACAAATGATTTTTAATAAATCTTTTTTCCGGTTGTCACTCTCCTGCATCTTTATTTGTTCATGTAATGACGACTTTTATACTCCTTTTTTTTTTTTTGGGTCCGGTCGTGGGGCCTGAACTCGGGGCCTGGGCACTGTCCCTCAGCTCTTCAGCTCAAGGCTAGCGCTCTACCACTTGAGCCACAGAGCTACTTCCGGCTTTTTTCCTTTTGCTTATGTGGTGCTGAGGAATCAAGCCTAGGGCCTCTGGCATGCAAGGCAAGAGCTCTACCACTGAGCCACCTTCCCAGCCCCTATACTCCTTTATTTTTATTTATTTATTTTTGCCAGTCCTGGGGCTTGAATTCAGGGCCTGGGGCTGTCCCCAAGCTGCTTTTTGCTCAAGGCTAGCATTCTACCACTTTAGCCATTGCACCACTTCTGGTTTATATTGTTTGTGGTACTAAGGAATCAAACCCAATTCGTGCATGCTAAGCAAGCACTCTACCACTGAACCACATTCCTAGCCCTTAATGAATGATTTTTAAGACAGTCTTGTTAGGTAGTCCATACTAGTCTTGACCTTCGTCTTTCTACGTCAGCCTCTGTAGTGCTGGGCTTACAGCTATTATATTTTATTCTTAATTATTATTACTTCTTACATAAAGATAAAAGAAACAGTATGCCTTTGAAACAAATATATATGATATCTTTGTAAAATAAATCATTTTATTTTTTTAATTCTTCATCTTAGGTTATTTGATTGAATCATTTTAAATTGATACATAGTGGTGTAGCTGTATTTGAATATTGCATGTGGACTATACTTAAATTTTTATTTTTCATTTCCTATTAGCTTTAGGATTGTTACTTCAACTTTAAAAGTTATTACAAACCTGCTTTATTCAGTAAAAATGTATTTAATGTTGAATGCTAATAACAATTATTTTCTGATTGGTTAACAGGCTTTTAAATATTTAAGAGAAGAAGTTAAAACATTTCAGGGCAAGCCAGTCATGGTAAGAAACATTTGTAAATGCAGTAGAGGATCATGGGAAACAAATAAAATGGACAGATAAAGACAATTTTGGCTTGTATGTTACTTCAGCAATTTAGTTAATAGGGCATCAAGATACTCTGTACAGTCGTTTTTGTTCTTTTAAACAGAATTGCATCATGTTTTTGTTTGGTGCCCATTCAAAACCTTTAAGTCCCAATCTCAAAACACATAATAGTAATAATTTTTAGTAATAGATAAAATACATTTTCAGTACTTTCAACCCATTTTACTATACCTCATTGCTACTTTGACATCCAACCATTTGGGAACCTAGGAATTGTCATTGAGGTAATTGATGACACTTCCTCACTATCTTACATGTTTAATCTGTTCTCAGGTCCCATAAAAATCTGTCTTCAAACTTCTTTCCATCATTATTGCCATTGATTAGACTTGAACTGTTGGAATGGCCTCATAACTGCTGTGCCTTCAGCTTTCCTATTCTCCACATTGCCACTAGAGCTGCCATTCTAAAAATTTTCTAAACCTACACCATTTTGATATGGTCCTCATGCTCCATGTGATACTTTTATTCTCATCATTTCTTGTAAGTGTAATACATTATTTTTACTAAACTCCTCTCTTGTTTTCTTACTATGAACTAATTTCTGTTTTTAGCCCTTAACATATATTAACTTACTTTATTCTTTAAAATTTTAATGAGATTAGATACTCTTCTCCATATTACTAGTAAAGAAAACAAGAATAAATTACCCAGTTTCACTTGACTAGCAAGTGAAAGAACCAAGATAAGAGTAGCTTGGTACTTATTAAGAAGTATATAAGCTGGGCTAGCTAGCCACTCAGGAGGCTGAGATCTGAGGGTGGTGGTTCAAAGCCAGCCCAGTGAAGAAACTCTTATATACAGTTAACTACAAAAAAGTCAAGAAGTGGAGCTGTGACTCAAATGGTAGCTTGCTACCCTTGAACATAAAAGCTCAAGGACAGCACCCAGGCTCTGACTGAGTTCAAGCCCCAGGATTGGCACTAAAAAAAAGAAGCTATGTATCAAACACTGTTCTAAGAACTTGACATAGTTAAATCTCATTATTGCTGTGCAGTGGTGTATTACTACTAGTTTATGTATTACACAACTAGTCTTATAATGTATTCTGTCTTTTAATGCCACTGTTTCTTCTTCGAAGTGCTCAGGATATTCTTCAGCATCTTCTAAGAGATTTGACTATTCATATTTATATTTAGATATTTGGCACGGTTCTTTTATCTGGTATATTTTGTACAATGCAGTACACAAAAATACAAGTATAAAAAGTTGCCGCATCTCTTTGAGATCCACTTTAGGCTCTTTATTACTTTTTTGCCACTCTACTTTCCTGAACTAATACTGCTACTCTAATCACCATAGTTTTATAATATCCTTTTTTCCATAAGCAGTATTAAAAAAAAACTTTTATTTTTCTGAATTGCCTTAACTATTCTTAGGCTACTACTTTTCTTTGTGGATTTCAGAATGTTTACCAATAAAGAACCAAAAAAAAAACCATATTGGAATTATGAGTTTATACTTTAAAAAATTGGTAGATTGCATTTAATGGAATTGCATTCATTTATTGTTAAATTGAGGACAGTTTGAAGTTTTACGTTACAATTATTTTAAGTGATATGTTAGTACTAATTCTGGTCTATTGTGGCTCCTTAATGATTTTGAGGGGGGGGGGGGGGCGGGGGTCAGTCATGGGGTATGAACTCAGGGCCTGGGTACTGTCCCTGAGCTCTTTTTGTTCAAGGCTAGAGCTCTAACACGTTGAGCCACAGACCCACCTCTGGTTTTTTTGGTTGTTAGTTGGAGATGTCTCTCACAGACTTTCTTACCTGGTATACTTTGAACCATGATCCTCAAATCTCAGCCTTTTTAGTAGCTAGGATTACAGGAGTGAGCCACCTGTACACAGTTCTAAGTGAAATTTATATTGGGGTTTTACTTACTTAGGGGGTGCTTTTGGGTTTTTTTGTTTTGAAAAAAAGCAGCAACCTTCCTGAAGTCCTTTAGTGGGTCTTTTGGGTTATCAACCAAAGATATTTTCTCTAAAAATAGTTACTGTTTTAATTCTTATACCTTGGGCATTGTCCCTGAGCTTCTTTTGCCTTAGGGCTAGCACTCTATTACTTTAGCTATAGCGCCACTTCTGGCCTTTTCTGTTTGTGTGGTACTGAGCAATTGAACCCAGGGCTTCATGCATGATAGGCAAGCAGTCTACCATGAAGCCACATTCCTAGCCCCTCTTCCATCTTTTTTTGGGGGGGGAGGGTCTGGTGTTGGTCATAGGGCTTGAACCCTGGGCCTGGGCGCTGTCCCTCAGCTCTTCAGTCAAGGCTAGCACTCTACCACTTGAGCCACAGTGCTCCTTCCTGTTCTCTGTGTTTATTGGAGATGAGTATTTCATGACTTTTCTGCCCTGGCTGGCTTTGAACTCTGATTCTCAGGTCTCAGCCTCCTGAGTAATTAGGATTACAGCATGAGCCACTGGTACCCAGGTCTTAAATCTTTCTTTTATTCTCTTTTTCTTCTTACTTTTGTTTTTGTTGTTGCCAGTGCTGTTGTTGCCAGTTTGAGCTGAAACCTTACTCAGTTTGCTTACTTAGGTGCCATTTTACCATTTGAACCTTGCTTCCAGTCCCTGTTTTACTGTTTTGACTTGTGGGTTTATTTTATTTTATTTTTGGTCGTGGGTCTTGAACTCTGGGCCTGGGTGCTGTCCCTGAGCTTTTCAGCTTAAGATGAGCACTCTACCATTTGAGCCACAGCTCCACTTCTGGTTTTCTGGTGGTTCATTGGAGATAAGAGTCTCACAGCCTTTCCTGCCTAGGCTGGCTTTGAACTATGATCCTCAAAACACAGCCTCCGGAGTAGTTAGGATTACAGGCTTGAGCCTGCAGTGCCCAGCAACTTTTGTATTTTTATCTTGTTTATTCTGACCTTTCCCAAGCACATGCTTTTTTGTTAAGGTTATCAGTTTTTTTGTCCTTTCTTCTAGGTATTGTTAACAGAAACAATATAGTCAAATAAAAAGATGAAAATGTAAATTAGCATATTTTTAAAAACAAATTTACATTTTGTCTTAATGTTACAATGTGTTCCTTTTTTTTTCTAGGCAAGGATAAAAGCCATCAACACGTTTTTTGCTAAAAATGGTTACAGGCTAATGGATTCAAGTATGTATAGTCAGCCCATCCAGACTCAAGCCCAGTTTCCCTCACCAGTGTTTATGCAACCTGTATATAGTCCCCACCAACAGTACTCCATCTATAGTCTTGTGCCTCAGTCTTGGTCTCCAAGTCCTGCACCTTACTTTGAAACACCACTGGTAAGTGAGATCCTTATTGAATGGTGAAATAAATTTTCATCAGGTTAAATTTGAAGAAATCATCTAGAGTAGTAGTTCATTTGTTTAGTGTTGATACAGGTTTTTTCCTGGCTTTTAAATTGTGATATGGGTTGATATGGATATCTAATTGCAGTTTCATTCTTTCTTTTTTTGTGCATGAGTATGTTCATATACATGCTGATAACAGGACTTGGACTCCAGGCCTTGAGCTCTTATTGTGGCTGGTACTCTACCACTTAAGCCACACCTCCATTTCTGGCTTTGTCTTAGTTAATTGGAGATGAGAGTCACAATTTTGACTACCTAGGCTGGCTGCAGGTCTCAGCCTCCTGAATAGCTTTGATTGTAGTTGTAAGCCACTGACACCTGGCTTTGCCCTTTTATTCTTTAAACTGTGAGTGAATTGAAAGAAGAAACTAAGTTCTGTATAAGTTTAACTTTTTTTGTCAGTCATTGGGCGTGAACTCTGGGCCTTGGCACTGCCCCTGAGCTCTTCAGCTCAAGGCAAGTGCTCTACCACTTGAGCCACAGCACCACTTCCGGTTTTCTGGTGGTTAATTGGAGATGAGTCTTATGCACTTTCATGCCTGGGCTGGGTTTGAACCGTGATTCTCAGATCTCAGCTTCCTGAGTAGCTAGGATTATAGGCATGCACCACTGTCACCCAACTGAGTTTAAATATTTTTATTGTTATGAAGTTTTCCCAAAAAGGAATGTTCCTTATTAAGTATTGAATTAGTGATACATTATTTATAAATTCAAGGGTATATGACATGAACATTGCAAAAGATTAAATTCTTTTGTACAGTGAAAGAAGTTGATGTTTATGATTTATCTGACGCTATATATGTATACACACATGCATGCACACTTTTTTTTTTTTTTTGCCAGTCCTGGGGCTTGAACTCAGGGCCCAGGCACTGTATCTGAGCTTCTTTTGCTCAAGGCTAGCACTGTACCACTTGAGCCACAGTGCCACTTCCAGCTTTGTCTATGTATGTGATACTGAGGAATCAAACCCTGGGCTTCATGCGTCCTAGGCAAGCACTCTACCACTAATGCACATCCCAGTCCTTTAGTCTATATTTTTTTACTTCAAGGTGTTTTTTTTTTTTTTGTCAGTCATGGGGCCTGAACTCTAGACCTGGGCGCTGTCCCTCAGCTCTTCAGCTCAAGGCTAGCACTCTACCACTTGAGTCACAGTGCCATTTCTGGCTTTTTCTGGTTATATGGTGCTGAGGAATCGAACCCAGGGCCTCATGCGCAAAGGCAAGCACTCAACCTCTGAGCCACCTTCCCAGCCCTACTTCAAGGTTTTTTTTGTTGTTGTTGTTCTTAGTTTTGTCGTTTATGTAGGCTTGTACTCATGGCCTGGGTGCTGTCTCTGTTTTGCTCAAGGCAGCACTGTACCTCTTTGAGCCATAACACCCACTTCTGGGTTTTTGAGTGATTAATTGAATATGAGTTTCCTGGGGACTTTCCTGCCCTACCAGGCTTCGAACTAATGATCCTCATGATCTTAAGATCTCAACCTCCTAAGTAGTTAGGATTACTGGTATGAGCTACTGGCATCCAGCTTAAAAAGTTATTTTTATTAGTGTATATTAACTGTACAGAATGAGAGGGGTTTTTTTTGTTTGTTTCGTTGGTTTTTTTTTCGTGGTCCTGGAGCTTGCTCGTCCTCTTGTCCCGAGCACTGTCCCTGAGCTCCTTTTGCTGATTGCTAGTGCTCTACTATTTGAACCACAACTCCACTTTTGTTTTTTTTCTGTGACTAGTTGGAGATAAGAGTCTCATAGATTCAAAAGCCAGCCTGGATTGGTTCCATGATTCTCAGATCTCAGCCTTCTGAGTAGCTAGGATTACAATCAGCCACTAGTACCAGCCAAAATGAATGGTTTTATCGTTGTTTCCATACATGTATATGCACTTTGGTCATTTTCAGATCCTCTCTTACTTCCTCCCCATTTTTTCTTTACCATTAATATTGTTTAAACATTAAAATTGTATTCTAGGCTCCCTTTCCCAATGGCAGTTTTGTGAACGGCTTTAATTCACCAGGATCATATAAAACAAGTGCTGCTGCTATGAATATGGGTCGACCATTCCAAAAAAATCGGTAAGAAATCATAGCTGAAATTATTTTAAACACTTTCTAATAGTTCTTGAGGAATTACTGTATTAATAGCAGTGGTTATTGGGAGACTCAGTAAAAAGGCCTTTGTTTATTTTTACAGGAAGTGTGTTAATTCAGTTTAGTATTCATAAAGCTACTTTAACTTATGAGTTGATAATGTTTGTGAAAGGACTAGGGGGCTCCCATTTTTATTTAATAAAAATGAGAATAAAGAAAAGATCTGGGCACTGGTGGCTCACATATATAATCCTATCTTCTGTGGAGGTTGAGATATTAAGATTAAGGTTTGAAGCCAGCCATAGGCTGGAAAATCTGTGAGATTTTTATCTTCAATTAACCAACTCCCCCCACCTCACTCTTTCCAAAAAAAAAAAAAAAAAAAGCCTTGAAGTATAGCTGTGGCTCAAGTGGTAGAGCACTAGCCTTGAGCACAAAAAGCTTAGAGACAATATGTTATGTAAGCTCTCCATTCAAGCCCTCGGACTGGCACCAAAAATAAAGACAATACTAGCCGGGCGCCAGTGGCTCATGCTTGTAATCCTAGCTACTCAGGAGGCTGAGATCTGAGGATTTCCGTTCAAAGCCAGCCAGGGCAGGAAAGTCCGTGAAACTCTTTATCTCCAATAAACCACTGGAAAACCGGAAGTGGCTCTGTGGCTCAAGCGGTAGAGCGCTTGCCTTGAGCTGAAGAGCTGAGGGAAAGCGCTCAAGCCCAGAGTTCAAGACCCACGACCCACCAAAAAAAAAAAAAGATACTGTAGCAATCTCACATGATAACTAATATCTAAATGCCACTTAGTATATTGAATGAGAAGTCATTTGGGATATCTTTGAGGTTTGAAATGTTAAGTAATTTTAGTAAACAGTGTGCGAATTGTATTAGTGTAAGATATGTATTATGTATATTTTGTTAATTAAGAAATAGAAATGTGGAAGTTTAAATATTCTAAGAGCATGTAGCTTGTGACTGGCTTTGATTTAAACCCATGCAGTTTGATTGACTCCAAAAGTTTGCACTTAAAAGTATAATGTTCATAATAAATTATTAGGGGGTTGAATATATGCCTCAGTGGTAGCTTTGTATGTGCAAAGGCCCTGGGTTTGATCTCTAGCACTGCCAAGGGGAACAAGTAAACTATTAGGAATCCTAGTAACTATTTTCTATCATACAGAGATCTATAAGCCTTTTACATACTATTTTCTATAAAAGTACCAGCTGATAATCTCAGAGTAAGTGTAACCAAAGACTGGTGGCTCACATCTGTAATCCTAGCTACTCAGGAGGCTGTGATCTAAGGATCATGGTTCAAAGCCAGTCTGGGCAGGAAAGTCTGAGAGTCTTATCTATAATTGGTAAAGTACTCACCTTGAGGCAGTGCCTAGGCCAGAGTACTCCCAAAAATAATAATAATAATTTAAAAAAAGGAATAGTCAGGAGCCAATGGCTCACACTTGTAACCCTAGCTACTCCGGAGGCTGAGGCTAGTGGTTCAAAGCCAGCCTGGGCAGGAAACTCCGTGAGATTCTTATCTCCAATAAGCCACTAGAAAACGGGAAGTGGCACTGTGGCTCAAGTGGTAGAGTGCTCGCCTTGAGCTGAAGAGCATAGGAACAGCGCCCAAGCCCAGAGTTCAAGCCCCACAACCGACCAAAAAAAAAAGGGAAATGCCTGATGGCTTAGAACTACTCAGTAGTTTTCACATTGATTATTTATTGTTTGCCCCTTTTGGGAGCCTCTTAATTTTGAAATTCGGGTTTTTTTGCCCGAATGATTTCTTTTTGTGACTTTCAGTCTTTTGCCACTTCTAATTTTCTTCTTGACCCTTTGGTAAAGAGATCCCATGGAGTATATTTTTAAAAGATGAATTCTTGGAACTTAGTCCTTT
Source organism: Dipodomys spectabilis (assembly GCF_019054845.1). Taxonomy (NCBI): domain Eukaryota; kingdom Metazoa; phylum Chordata; class Mammalia; order Rodentia; family Heteromyidae; genus Dipodomys; species Dipodomys spectabilis. The sequence goes on along the minus strand of NW_024870716.1, from coordinate 162,521 downwards.
TTGTGAGGCTTTTCAAAACATGCTTTATTGAAGAAAGGAGCCTCACAGTATAAATAAAAAATATTCTTCTCGAGGCATTCACTTATGTGCTACCTTTTAGTTGTCAGGATTTGGAGTCCTTCTTTGACTGATGAATAACCCATTCATCAAATGCTTTAACCCAAAGCATTTGAAAGTTTTTTTTTTTAAGTACTGGAAGAGTTCTACATAAATCAAATGATAACTCTGAAGATCTACTGCTTTTCAGAGTGTGGCAGCCTATGTTTGTATCCTGGCTACTTGGGTGGGTGAGATGGGGAATATCACATTTTAAGGGTAATTCTGGCACAAAAAAAAGTTAGCAAGAGCTCAGCTCAACTAATAAGGCAGGCATAGTGGACTCAGCTACATTAAAGCCATGTGTTGGAACATCTGTCTAAGGCCATCTCCTATTGAAAACAAGTGAGACCCTGCCTGAAAAATAACTAACACGAAAGAGCTAGGAGTGAGGGTCAAGTGGTAGATCTCCTGCCTATCAAGTATGAGGTCCTGAGTTCAAACTTTCCCAAAAGACCTGAGGCAGAGGGATCATTCAACCTCAGGAGTTGGAAACTAGCCTGGGAAAAAATAGAGAGATTTTTGTCACCAAAAATAAAAAGGTAATAATGATGATGGTCTGATGCAGGATGCCTTATAAACACAAAATGATTTGTGCCTTACATGACTTGATAATGTAACTGCAATTAACTCCAAGACTCATTATTACAGGGACATGAATATAATAGATACACTGTCCCCTAACTGCAACCCTGTTGTTTAGAAAAGATTAATTTCAATGAGTTTATATATCTATAAAGACAATAATGTTTGAATCTGGAAATACCTTTATTAGTGTATAGTTTTAACTCATTTACAGACAAAAGAAAGTGAAGGGTGAATAGCTGAGTGCCATGGCTCACACCTGTGAACCCAGCTACTTGGAGGCAGAGATAGGAGGATCAAGGTTGGGAACCAGTCCAGGAAAAAAGTTAAGTGCACCCCTATCTCAAAAACAAGCTATATATAGTGATTTGCTTCTGTAATCCTACCTGTTTGGGAGCTGAGTAGGAAAGCCACAATCCACAATCCAAGTTCTGCCTAGACAAAGGTGGAAACTCTATTTAGAAACCCTAAAAGTACAAGGGACTGAGACATGGCTTAAGTGTTAGTACTGATCTAACAAGTTCAAAGATCTGAGTTTAGTCCTCTGAACAGCTGGGGGGGGGGGGGGGGATAAAGAAAAATGAAGCTAAGTATAGTAAAAATCCTGTCAGGATTAAGATTAGAACAACTACTCCAATAAGCTGGGAAGGGTTTTACTTAAAAATAATTTTATTAGAGCTAATCACAGTTGATAAACTACTCATGATAAGATTACTTACAATGAAAAACAATATTTATTTAAAAATACTTAATCTTCTGGGTGCCAGTAATCCTAGTTACTAAGGAAGTTGGGATCTGAGGATTGTAGTTCAAAGCTAGCCCAGTCAGGAGGAAAGTTCTTGAAACTCCAATTAGCTAGCAAAAAATTGGAAATAGAGGTATGGCTCGTGTTAAAATGCCAATCTTGAACTTAAAAGCTAGGCTAGAACATGAGGTCCTAAGTTTAACCCCCAGTACCAGTATAAAGGAAAAAAAGCACAAAGAGAAAAACAAAATTTGATCTTTCACATGTGTGTGACTGATATGTTATTAATTAATTACAAAAATAATACATTAATACTTTCTTGTATTTATAGCTTTTAACCAAAACCACAACATGGTTTTCTCCTTACTTCTAAGAGTTGTCAGCTAACAGGCCTTTATTCTGTAAAGTTAACCAGCAAAGAAAAAAAATTGAAAGTCTGTTTATATTAGAGAATCTGTTCATATTAACTAGATGGCCTAGTGATGATCACTAGTTCTACTCAGAATAGGATTAACTTTCAAAAGCCCCAGCATTTTTCTTCTCTTCTTACATAATTTTTCTTTCACTTCTGCCTTTATTTTTGTTTCCTTCCTTTGCTTTATAATTTCTGTCTTTATTCTTTTTTCTGTTGCCTGGATTGAGATTGTAAATCCCTCTCTGTGAAGGGTAAGATTATGAGATCTGAGGGCTGTTGAAACCTTCTAAATAGATATGTAAATAGCATATTTACCTTCTGAGGCCGTTTTCAGGTATAATAAATAGCAAATGTTTAAACTGTGAGGTTATACCGATATTTTCTTTACTGTTAAATCTATTTGGAGGCCAGTTTGGCAACACATACCTGTCTAACCCCAGCTATTCAGGAGATAGAGTCAGGAAGATAGAGTATTTGGCACCAGTAAAGGTGTAACTCTGTCTCAAAAACAAATAGTTTGGATATTGCTCAAGTGGCACAAAGCCTTGGTTTCAATTCCTAGATCTATACCCCTCCAACAACAACAATAAAAATTAGAAGCCAATTTTTAGCCTGAAGGTTTTTCTATCTAGAGTCATCCTTTCATGTATGTGATCTTATATTTCTTTTAGTGTGAAGCCTCATTTTAGATCATCCAGTGGTTCAGAACACTCAGCAGAGGGCTCTGTGTCTTTGGGGGATGGACCATTGAACAGATCTAGTTCAAGAAACTTTCTACCTGAACGACATAACCCTACAGTCACAGGGAATCAAGAACAAACTTACTTTCCAAAGGAGACTCCCATTTTACAGATGGAACAGAATGGGGACTATGGTAGGGGCAGGTAAGGAAATAGGGGTATAAGAAAACTCTTTATTCATCTTAAATATTTAAATATAGCTGGGGGCTAGTGGCTCAACCTATAATCCTAGCTACACAAGAGGCTGAGGATCACAGTTCAAAGCCAGCCTGGGCAGGAAAGTTCAGGAGACTCTTATCTTCAATTATCCACCAGAAACCAGAAGTGGTGCTGTGGCTCAAGTGGTGGAGTGCTTGCCTTGAGCTGAAGAGCTGAGGGACAGCACGCAGGCCCAGAGTTGAAGCTCCATGACCACCTTCTCCTTCCCCCATTTTTTTTTAATATAGTCACTTTAAATACTTGAATATTTTTCTAATGATTTTTGTTCTTGATAATTTAATAATTATTGTTTGGTTATCCTAAATATATTGTCCACATAATGTGGGATTACAAGGTTTGGGTTGTTTCGTTTTTGGTTTGGAGCAGGTTTGGCAGTGCTGAGCATTGAACCCAGGGTCTCAGGTATATGTTAAGCAAGTGCTCTTTCATTGGCCATAGCCCCAAACCTAGAAGTTTTTGTTTTGTTTTTATAATTACTAAGAAATATAGAGTACCCATAGGGAATATAATTCTGAATCAGAAGTTTATATCATGAAATTTATTTTACCGAGGAAAGAACTGCTTAGAAAAATTATGTACCCAATTGTCTGTCAGTTTTAATTTCTTTCAGTTTACTAAAAATAGGAGTGGGATTATATCTAATTCTCATTTTCTTCTAGTGTAAAGGGCATACTAGTAATAAAACAGGGCCAGCAAGAATGAAAAATAGCTATAGATACAACAAATCTTCATCTTTGGTAGAATGTGTATATTTTAATTATGAACTGTTCCACCCCCTCTTTTATTGTTAAAGGAGAACACTCTTCAGAGGTCGTAGAAGACGGGAAGACGACAGGATTCCTGTAAGTATTAACCTCTTTCTTTTTTTTTTTTAGATACAGATCTGTGTGTGTTTTTTTTTTTTTTTGAGCCCGGTCGTGGGGCCTGAACTCTGGGCCAGGGCGCTGATCTTCAGCTCAAGGCTAGCGCTCTACCGCTTGAGCCACAGCGCCACTTTCAGCTTTTTTCTTTTTTGCTTATGTGGTGTTGAGGAATGGAACCCAGGGCCTCATGCATGCAAGGCAAGCGCTCTACCACTGAGCCACCTTCCCAGCCCCTATATAGTTTATTTCAACCAGTGTTAACCCCTCTTTCGGTCTACTTTATCCTCCCCCTTAAGGTTTTTTTTGTTGTTGTAGTTTTAGCACTTTAACTCAGTACCTGACACTTTCATTGTTGGCTAGCATTCTATTAACTGAGTCTGGGCCAGGACACTGTCCCTCAGCTCTTCAGCTTAAGGCTAGCGCTCTATCACTTGAGCCATAATACCACTTCCAGCCTTTTCTGCTTATGTGGTGCTGAGGAATTGAACCCAGGTTTTCATGCATGCAAGGCAAACACTTTGCTACTGAGCCACCTTTCTAGCCCTTCTGCTTCCTCTTTAAAACAGTTTACACTGGTTTCAATGTGAGGTGTTTTGTCTGCGTGTGCGCGTACGTGTGCACGCTGTGCTTGAACATAGGGCCTAGGCACTGTCCCTGAGCTTTTATGATTCAGGCCACAGTTCCACATTCAGCTTTTTGGTGGTGAATTGGAGATAAGAGTCTCATGACCTTTCCTACTTGGCTGGCTTGGAACCTTGATCCACAAATTTCTGCCTCCTGAGTAGTGAGGATTTAGCTGTGAGCCACTGGTACTTGACTCGTTCTATTTTTGTACTTACATATAAAGTATTCTAACCATACTCACCCTCATTCAGTATTTTTAATCTTAAATTATATCCTTTAGTTTGTTTCCCTCCCTCCCTCTCTCCCTCCCTCCCTCCCTCCCTCCCTCCCTTCCTCATTTTTTCCTTCCTTTCACCAGTTCTAAGGCTTAAACTCAGGGCCAGGGCTCTTTCTCTGAACATTTTTGTTCAAGGCTAACTAGCTAGCGCCCTATCACTTGGTCCATAGCTCCATTTCTGGATTTTGGGTGACTAATTGGAGATAAGGGTGTTACAGACTTTCCTGCCCTGGCTGGCTTGCAATCTCCATTCTTAATCTCAAGCCTCCTGGTAGCTAGGATTACAGGTGCCTAACCAGATAACATTTTTTTCTGTTGTGACTAATGAGGCCTTGACTTATTACTTGTCTTTCCTTCCTGTTTATTTTATTGATTATAATCAGGATAACTAAATAGAGTCTGAGCTAGGTTCCTATTTTTTTTCTTTTTTGTCAAGCATGGGACTTGAACTCAGGGCCTGGGTGCTCTCCCCGAGTCTTTTTTGCTCAAGGCTAGCACTTACTACTTGAACTACAGTGTCATGTTACCTTGTTTGTTAGTTAGTTGGAGATAAGTTTCATGGACTTTCCTGCCCGGGCTGGCTTTGAACAATGATCCTCAGATGTCAGCTTCCTGTGAAGCTAGGTTTGTAGGTGTGAGCCATCTACACCCTGCTTTTTAGCAGTGACTTTTTGAGGTATGCCATTACAGTACTGCACATGAATCCTCAAGTCGTTCTGAATAAATGGAGGGGCAAACCTAGATTTAGAATCTGGTTATTATGTTATTATAGCACCATACTAAACCAACTGAGCTAACTAGCCACTTGTTATTATGTTGAAAATCTTACGATTTACAGTTAAAAGGAGACAAGCATGCTCTCCCCCCACCCCTTTATTATTTTTTTAAATATTGGAGCTTGAACTCTGTCTGGGCCTGGGCATTGTCTCTGAGCTTCTTTTGCTCAAGGCTAACACTCTACCACCTGAGCCACAGCTCCACTTCTGGCTTTTTGGTAGTTTATTGGAGATAAAAGTTAATGAGTTTTCCTGTTTGGGCTGGATTTGAACCACAATCCTCAGATCTCTGCTTCTGAGTAGCTAAGATTACAGACATGAGCCAATGGCATGCTTTCCAGAATGAAGGGAAAGTATAAGAGCCTTTGTGCAGAAACTATATTTTATCTAGAAAGAATATGGAGAATTTGTAAGCTTATAGCAACTAAAGTGATAAGTTTAGATTAGTACAGGGTACCATCTGAAGAGGAAATAAGTCGAATAGATCTCCCTTTTTTTTTTTTTTGTCGGTCGTGGGGCTTGAACTCTGGGCCTGGGCGCTGTCCCTCAGCTCTTCAGCTCAAGGCGAGCGCTCTACCACTTGAGCTACAGCGCCACTTCCGGTTTTCTGGTGGTTTATTGGAGATAGGAGTCTCACGGTCTCTCCTGCCTGGGCTGGCTTTGAACCGCGATCCTCAGATCTCAGCCTCCTGAGTAGCTAGGATTACAGGCGTGAGCCACCAGCGCCCGGCTCCCTTTTTTTTTTTTAAGACAAGAGCAGAGATTTACTTTATTTAATTTTCATTATTAAACTAATAATGAATTTAAACATTCTGAAGGGAGAGCAGGGAAGATGGCTCAGTGGTAGAGTGCTTGCCTTCATGCATGAGGCCCTGGGTTCGATTCCTCAGCACCACATACATACATACATACATACATACATACATACATACAACCGTAGATAGAAAAAAAAACAAGAGGAAGCGGACTAAATATAACTTAACATAAGTAGAACTGGAATAGAACTAATGAGAGATAAACTCAAATGAGAGTCTAGGAAACAAGTTATACTTTAGTTATACTTTATACTTTAAATAAATATTGTTTGGTTGGTTTTTTTTTTTTTTTTCCAGCTTCTGTGTGGAGAGAATCGAGTAGGCATATGACCTGTTTAATCATTTGTGGAATTTGTTTGTTTATTTTAAGAGACCTCATCCTTCAGCTGAAACAAAAGCTTCAACACCAAAGTTTGACTTACTAGCTTCAAATTTTCCTCCATTGCCTGGAAGTTCATCAAGAATGCCTGGTGAACTTGTTTTGGAGAATAGAATGTCTGATGTTGTTAAAGGTGTCTACAAAGAAAAGGTAAACATGAAGCATCAGTATGATTCTCATTTTGTGGAAGCATTCTCAGGCATTGATTTCAAGGTTGTTGTTTAAAATTTCACTTGCAAGTTGTATGTATTTCTTTTTTGTTTTTTGTTTGTTTGTTTTTGTCTGTCATGGGGCCTGAAATCTGGGCCTGGGCTCTGGCTCTCATCTCTTCAGCTCAAGGCTAGCTAGCGTTCTACCACTTGAGCCACAGCGCCACTTGTGGCTTTTTTTTGCTTACATGTTGCTGAATAATCGAACCCAGGGCCTCATGCATGCAAGGCAAGTACTATACCACTGAGCCACCTTCCAAGCCCAATTATATGTATTTCTATTATAGTTTTCACTTGTGAAGTTTTCAGCATTAATTTTTTTTTTTTTTTTTGGGCCCGGTCGTGGGGCCTGAACTCTGGGCCTGGGCGCTGTCCCTCAGCTCTTTAGCTCAAGGCTAGTGCTCTACCATTTGAGCCACAGCGCCACTTCCGGCTTTCTTCTTTTTGCTTATGTGGTGCTGAGGAATCGAACCCAGGGCCTCAGGCATGCAAGGCAAGCGCTCTACCACTGAGCCACCTTCCCAGCCCCTAGTTTTCAGCATTACTAAGAGTGTTTTTTTAAATTCCAGTGAAGCTGCATAAGGCCACAAAATGTGTGCCCTTATGTTAAATGTTTTTTCTCATGTTAAATTCAACACAAGATTTAGTGGTAATAACTATTTTGTTATAGTAGTAAGTACATTCACATTGTTGTACAGCTAGTCTAGAACTCATCTTCAAAACTAAAACTTTTTATTTATTTATTTTTATGTTTTTGTCGGTCATGGGGCTTAAACTCTGGGCCCAGGTACTGTTGTCCCTAAGCTCTTTAGCTCCAGGGAGTCGCTCTACCACTTGAACTACAGCACCGCAACTTTTTATCTATTAAACACCATCTTCTATTTCCCCCTGAGCCCCAGGTAACTACCTTCTACTTTGTTTTTATAAATTGACTCTTGCAGGCACAAAAATAACTAGAATCAGGGGCTAGGAAGGTGGCTCAGTGGTAGAGCGCTTGCCTTGCATGCCTGAGGCCCTGGGTTCAATTCCTCAGCACCACATAAGCAAAAAGAAAAAAGCCGGAAGTGGCGCTGTAGCTCAAGTGGTAGAGCGCTAGCCTTGAGCTGAAGAGCTAAGGGACAGCGCCCAGGCCCAGAGTTCAGGCCCCACGACCAGACCCTCTCCCCCCCAAAAAAACAACAACAAACAAACAAAGAACTAGAATCATAAAAGTATTTGTCTTTCCATGACCTGGCTTATTTTCATAGTAGGATGCCATCAGGATTTTAATTCACTTTATTTTTTATTTATTTATTTTTGCCAGTTGTGGGGACTGAAATCTGGGCCTGGGTGCTGTCCCTCAGCTCTTCAGCTCAAGGCTAGTGCCCTACCACTTGAGCCACAGCACCACATCTGGCTTTTTTTTTTCTGCTTATGTGGTGCTGAGAAATCGAACCCAGGACCTCATGTATGCAAGGCAAGCACTCTACCACTGAGCCAACTTCCCAGTCCTTAATTCACTTTAAAGGTTTATCAGTACTCATTTTTTAAACTTATTGACTAGTAATAACTTTTTGACAGAGAGGATATACCAGCTTTTGCTTATTCATGTATCATTTGTCATTTGGTGGACATTACCTTTGTTTTCACTTTGTGTAATATAAATTATGGTACTGTGATAATTTGTGTGGTAGTGCTCTCTTCTGCAGCACATATACTAAAATTGGAATGGTGTAGAGAAAATTAGCATTAACATTTGTGTGATAAATTCCCTACAGCCTTTTTTTTTTTTTAAACCCCCCTCCCCCCCCCCCCCCCCCCCAAAAAAAAAGTCTTGCTATGTAGCACAGGCTGGCCTCAAACTCATGATCCTTCTAGTCATGACCACTATACAGATAAACTCTTAATTGTTGTTTTTATTTGGACATATCTTTTTAATTAATTTATTATGGGATAGCTCTGTTTACCTTTTAAGTAACTGCCAGGTTATCTTCTAATGCACTGCCAGTGTATCGTGTTCTGGTATCTCTGTATCATAACCAACACTTGTTAATATCTGTTGTGGTTTTTTGTTTTATTTTGTTTGTTTGTTTTGTTTTGTTCAGTTGTAGGGCTTGAACTCTGGGTCTGGGTGCTGTCCCTCAGCTCTTCAGCTCAAGGCTAGTGCTCTACCACTTGAGTCACAAGGCCACTTCTGGTTCTCTGGTAGTTAATGGGAGATGAGAGTCTCGGACTTTCCTGCCTGGTCTGGCTTTGTACCTCGATCCTCAGATTTCAGCCTCCTGAGTAGCTAGGATTACAAGAGTGAGCCACTGGCACCTGGCTTGGTTTGGTTTTTGAGATAAGAATTTCAGGCTGCCAAGGTGGCTTCAAACTCATATCCCAAGTGATGAGAATATAGGCATGCACCATCACACCCAGCTAATGTCTGTCTTTTTTGTTATTATAGGCATCATGGGGATATAAAATAGATGGCTTCTCACTGCTGACTAAATCATACTGGACATCTTTTCCTGTGCTTTTTGGTCATTTATCTTTTCAGGAAAAATGTCTAAATGTAATTTTAAAATACCTTTTTTCTTTTAAGGACAATGAAGACTTGAGAGTTGGTTGCCCAGTACCTGCAGAAGATGAACAGACAGACTGCACTTCAACCCAGCAACTCAGTATAAGTAACAGTCCTCCATGTACAACTGAACTTCCTGTGTTAAGGTACATATTTCAGAAAAGATCTTAAATATTAAAGTATTTTTTCTTAACCGAAACTTGGGTAGTGTACAGTTGTAATCACATGATGCAGAATACTGAGTCAAGCAGATGGAGAGTTTTGAGGCCAGCTTGGGTTACTATTGCAAAACCTTCTTTTAAAAAGAGTTATTGAGCCGGGCACCAGTGGCTTATGCCTGTAATCCTAGCTACTCAGGAGGCTGAGATCTAAGGATCGAGGCTCAAAGCCAGCCCAGGCAGGAAAGTCTGTGAGACTCTTATCTCCAATAAACCACTCAGAAAACCAGAAGTAACCCTGTGGCTCAAATGTTAGAGCACTAGCCTTGAGCTGTAGAGTTCAGGGATAGCACCAGACCCAGAATTCAAGCCCCATGTCCTACCAAAAAAATTTTTTTTCTTCTCATTAGCAGCTGAACCATTTTTGTGTACTATTCTTAACGTCTAGCTCCTCTTTTCCTTAGCACAACTAAGCAAGAGAAGGATCTGATAGAAGATTCCACTGTTCAGAAAGATGTTCTCAATCAGGTGACTGTACCAGTTTCTTCCCCAAGTACTGCAAAACCATCAAGGGCAAACACTGCTTCACCTTGCAATAGTAGCACAAATGTACCCGTAGCTGTGGCCCTACAGGTAACTTGAAGAATTCAATTTATGCAATACAATACAATCGATAATGTAAAACTTATTTATTCAAATGATACCTTGTTATAGCAGAGTATTCCAAGTGAGAGCTTCCTGAATCAGAAAGAAGCTAAAGGAGTTAAAGTGGGGCTGGGAAGGTGGCTTAGTGGTAGAGTGCTTGCCTAGCATGCATGAAGCCCTGTTCAATTCTTCATAACTATATAAACAGAAAAAGTCAGAAGTGGCTCTGTAGCTCAAGCGGTAGAATGCTACCCTTGAGCAAAAGAAGCTCAGGGACAGTGCCCAGGTCCGGAGTTCAAGCCCCAGGATTGGCAAAAAATAAAAGAAAAAAAAGACTTAAGGTCATTAAGAAATGGGAAGTTGTAGTCCTGTTAAAGAGTTGAAGAAGTTGTTATTCACTTTTCTTTTTTTGTTTTGTTTTTTGTTTTTTTTGGGTCCGGTTGTGGGGCCTTAACTCTGGGCATGGGTACTGTCCCTCAGCTTTTCAGCTCAAGGCTACCGTAACTCTACCACTTGAGCCACAGCGCCACTTCTGGCTTTTTTCTTTTTGCTTATGTGTGCTGGGGAATCAAACCCAAGGCCTCATGCATGCAAGGCAAGCGCTCTACCACTGAGCCACCTTCCCAGCCCCTCACTTTGCTTTTTTTTTTTTTGGTTGCCTTTTTTCCCCTTCTGATCATATTACAGTTAAAGGAAATTATGGTAAATTTACCATTTGGGAGCTAGCATTAAAAAAACACTTAACCCTCTTAAAACCCTCTTACTACCCTCTTAATTTTTTCATTGCTGATCCTGGGGTTTTAATCTGGGGTTTCCTGTCCTGAGCTTTTGTCCTCTACCACTTGAGCCATACCTCCACTTATAGCTTTTTTTGGTACCTAATTGGATGTAAGTCTCTTTCATTTCCTGGACAATTGGAACTATTCAGAAGATAGTTGCCTATGCTGTGTCTTTAAGATTTTTTCCTGTGTCCTCTTAGTTTCAAAATTTCAGGCCTTACATTAAGATCTTAGTACATGTTGAATTTTTGTGCAGAGGATCTAGTTGCAGTCTTCTAAAGTGGATATTCAGTTTTTTCAAAAACATGTCTTATTTTTTAATATATGTTTGTATTTTAATAATAGCAGAGTTTGTAAAGTACTTTCCTTCTCCTAGAAGGTAACTTTTTGCTTTTCTTGTGGTTAAACTGACTCTGTTTTATACTTAAAGAATATAAACTAAAAATTTCTTTCTTATCCCTTTAAAGGAACCCAGAAAGTTAAGTTATGCTGAAGTGTGCCAAAAGCCACCTAAAGAGCCATCTCCAGTTCTTGTACAGCCACTACGGGAACTTCGCTCTAATGTAGTGTCTCCCACCAAAAATGAAGAGAATGGAGCCCCTGAGAAGTTGGTTGAGAAACCACATGAGAAATCAGAAGCAAGGGCTAGTAAAGATTATCCTGGCTTCCGAGGCAATACCATTTCCAGGGGAGCAGCTGGAAAAATCAGGGAACAGAGACGCCAGTTTAGCCATAGGGCTATACCTCAGGGAGTGACTCGACGTAATGGCAAAGAGCAATATGTGCCACCCAGATCACCAAAGTAAAACAAGCAAACAAACAAACACAAAAAAGCAACTATTCAGAAACTTTCTCTCTTCCCATTAAACTTGAGCCGTGGCTATATTGAACTGTTTGGAGGAGAGGAGGTAGCCAGGAAGGAAACTGAAAGTATGTCCTTAAATCATTATGGATTTTGGAATTGTGAGTAGTAGGATCCCAAAATTCATCTCTAAAGTGATTTTAAAATGCTGGAGGATTCCAATCAATATAAATATATATATATAAATACATATATATATATATATATATACTCATAGATAAAATATAATTTTCTATTTTTGTTTTGATTTTAATTTGCAGAGGTTGTTCTGCCTAGAATCAATTTTGAGGGTTCGGATTTAGCTTGGGGGAAACAAAAACATCCTTCAGTATAGGAGATGAGGGAGTGAGAGAAAATATTTTTTGAAGAAGCATTTCTGTAAAAATTAGAAATTACTTTTTTAAATCTATTTCAAGTTTGGCTTGGAGAATGCCATCTCTGAGTATATGGCCTTGTGTTGTAAAGCAGATCAGTGGCTGGGGTGACTGTTGTGGGTATGAGTGTATACTAGAGTGATTTAAGCCAAATCTGTTGTCATGTTAGTAAATGATTTGAAACTGAATGTAATACTTGAGTAGATTTTTTTTTCTAGTTTGAAATTTAGTTTTTGAATTTACTAATACTACATTCAAAAAGCTGTTAAGCTGTGATTGTACTTGGAGATGTGACTACCAATCAGTTTGATACTCAAGAAAAGAATGGGGGTTATTTTAAAAAATTGATGGATTTCAGAGGCTTAAATTGCCTTGTGGGTTTCCCCCCCCTTAAAATGGGAAACAAAAGGTTTTGTTTCTTAATTTGTTACTCTTTATTCTTTGAGACTGCCTACCCCAAAGGCAATATAAGCATTCACCTACTGAATTGTATGTTTCTAGCTTTGACCAATTTAGTTGAACTTATAAGTGTTCTAAATTTCAGAATTGAGCATTGAAGTGTTTTACTCTTCTGTAGACTATTAGGTTCCAAGATGGTAGGGGCAGACTGACCTGCCAGTAATTTATTTTTGTTAGTGTTAAAGATGAAACAATGTAATTGATTTTTAAAATAAGTAGTATAGAAGAGGAAAAAAAATTTAAAAGATTAACTTGGGAGGAGTTTTTTTTTTTTTTTTTTTTTGTGTTTACAATGTATTTATCACCTTCCTTCCCTCTCTTCAAAAAAAAAAAAACAAAACACACAGGAAGTCAAGAGACTTTTGAGATAAGGTGAGAAAGATGGTTGAAGAAAAATTAATGCATAATTCCTCGGTGAATAAAGTTGTAGCTGCCATATACTAAATAGGAAAGTTTATATGCTGGCATTTAGAAAAAGGCTAAAATATTAAAAACCATGTTGCATTAATCTATTTTAAGACATACCATGTTCAGAGTTCTATGTAGGTGGGGTTTTATTTTTTTGTTCTGTGGATAGTTTATAATAGTACAAACTGTCCGTTATGTTAGTGAGTTACATATGTACAAATTGCAACTGTAAATTGTGAACACTGGAAAGCACCATTGTGACATAGAGTAAACATCTTAGTAATATATTAAAATGAATGTAAATGGAGGTTAAAATTACATTACTGTGAAACTCATCTTCTAAGTTAAGTTTTTGAGATTTATATTAGTAAGTACCCATTAAGAGCTTTGAAAACACTGCACATATCTGTACAAGCCAGAATTGTTATGATTTCTTTGTAACTTATTCAGCTTAGCAATTGCTTTTCATTTGGTGAGTTGATAACATGGTATAATCACTCAGTTTGAAGCTATTCATTTCTACACACTTCTTAACAGTTATCTACTAGATTAAACAAACAACTACTTATACTAAAAGTTTAGAGAACTTTTAAAACAAATAATAATCATTGGTTACATCTGATAAAAAGTGCTCATTCTGGTTTACTTAGATAACATTGCGGTTGGTAGAAATGATTAACAGTGTTAACACCCTATGAATGCTTTGGATTTCAGAGAATAAACATTTTGTAAAAATCACTTGGTAAGGATTTATAAAGTTAATTATTGCACTTAAAATGGAGGTCACCCTTCTGAAAGATGTAGTATTGAATTACTTTTATGCTTGTTTGGATTTTTTATAGTCCACCAATTTCTAAAAATTTACAGGTTAGCTTTTTGTTTGTTTGTTTTTAAATAGTGCCGGAGATTGAATCCAGGGCCTTCCACATGGCTATGCAAATACTCTACCACTGATCTGTACCCCCAATCCCTAAATGTTAATTGATACACAGAGTTTTTGAGGAAAGAAAATGTAATTCTTGCTTTTTCTCCAAAATGTCATTGACTGTAGAAATTTAAAGATATGATTTTTTTTTCCATAAAACTAATTTGCCTCTTCAAAATTAAATAGTTCCCGTTTGAAGGGATGTAAAGGGAGGAATAGTGTGTGTGTGTGTGTGTGTGTGTGTGTGTGTGTGTATATATATGTAATATATATATTCACAGTATGTATTTAGCATTTATTTTATTGCAGCAGATTTAAGGTTTGTATCTAAGTGATGCCTGTGAGTTGTATGAAACTTGGCTTATCCCAGCACTACTCTGATGTGGGTGGGTGTTCATTGTAGTTCAGCTATTTATTGGTTCTTTAGAAGGAGGAATTTAAATATCAAAGTTGTCAGTCTCACAGCTTAACATTTATTTGGCCTATTGGAGGCCAAAATATCTAAATGTGTGATATCTAAATGTGTGCTACAGTTTTCTGTCATAGTTCTGTGTGAAAGAGAGTACTAAGTCATACAAGTTCATAACCTTGCACTTCATAGCAAAGGTACTTAGAGACATTACAAAACCTGTCTCCATTTTCTGTCTTGGGAAATAAGGTTTTCATATTGTCTAAGGTCTGTCTGTAACCTAGGAAATCTCCATCTTGCCAGATACAGACATTGGTATTTAAAGCAATCCATGTAAATTTCCTTTTTCAACTGGATTTTGGAAGATAAGACCTTTCAAGGCTAAGAGTTTGTTATCTTACATGCTCAATTTGCAAGTAATCAAATGGCATGCATTATTTCTAATTTAATTTTGGCTCCTAAAGTTAAGGTAGCTTGAATATTGTTTCACATTCCTTTATCTCTTTAAATAACCTGCTTTACTTTGTAAAAGGCTTAATAATGGGATGTTAGCATCTTCAGTGTAAGGGAGAATAATAACCCTGAAACAAAATATTCAACACTTTCTCTAGTTTTATTAGTTATGGCCTTAAAAAATTAAGTCTCTTGACCTAAATGTCCACTGGTTTTACTTTGACACAGTTAAACAACACTGGGGTTAAATTGCTCTGGTATTTGTTGGCAATATATATTAACCAGATTTTAAAAGTACCAATTTTGGTTTTTTTTTATGCAAAAGGTAAAACTCAAAAAGGGCAGTGTAAATCCTTTTGAGGAGTTTTTATAAATTCTTAAATATAATATATGATGGATTTTTTTCTAATTTTTTTATATTTCCTTACAGTTTGGTGGCCACTAACTTAACTTTAGGCTTTTTTGGCATATGCCGATATGGATAGTCTGAGCTTTGAGGAAGACTCTTGGATATGTCAGTTTTCATTAGGTGAATTGAGGACATTTTAAGAAGTTGAATTTGTTTTCAGGTTGACAATAAATTCTCTTTTAAAATTTATCTGATTATTATATAACTTAATGTTTATTTTTGAAAGCTAAGAACTTTTTATTAATCTCTAAGTAGACAATTCAAAAAATTGCAACTCAGATGTCTACAAGCTTTATTAAATGGTTTTATTTTCAGTTTTACAGTAAAGAACACTGATTAGTGTAT
Organism: Dipodomys spectabilis; assembly: GCF_019054845.1. Taxonomy (NCBI): domain Eukaryota; kingdom Metazoa; phylum Chordata; class Mammalia; order Rodentia; family Heteromyidae; genus Dipodomys; species Dipodomys spectabilis. The sequence goes on along the minus strand of NW_024870716.1, from coordinate 147,007 downwards.
ACAAAGAAATGCCCACATCAATGTTCCTTTTGTTTTGTTTTGTTTTTAAATCCTGGTTCAGGTGTCCCTGAGTGACATATCTCAAGTGTTGGGGAGTGGGGTGTCAGAACTAGTTATCTGGCTTTCTATTTTGTCCATTGCTTAGGTTTGTCCTGTTGTCAAAACTGTCCCTCCCAAAAAATGTTGTGGCACATGCTCATGCATAAAATGTTAAAATGAGTACATCCTTATATTTGTATTTGTTTTCAACATTGCCAAGGTGCTATGGGAAATTAAAATAACAAAATTAGAAAAAATAAAATTATTAAAAAGCAAAACTGTTTTCCTTTTCTCTAGGTGTTATATGTCTCATGTCTTATCAGTAATTTTTTTCTCGTAGAGGGTTGGTCATGGTACTTGAACTCTGGGCCTGGGCACTGTCCCTGAGCTGAAGAGCTCAGGGTGAGCACTCTACCACTTGAGCCACAGCGCTACTTCTGATTTTGTGGTGGTTAATTGGAGATAAGAGTCTCATGGACTTTCCTGACCAGGCTGGCTTTGAATCTTGATCCTCATATCTCTACCTCCTGAGTAGCTAGGGTTACAGGTGTGAGCCACCAGCTGAAAATGCATTTTTTAATGGTAGAAATAAAAATTTAAAAAAATAGAGCCTAATATAAATTACATTGTCTAATTGTCACAAATGTGTACTTCACTAAATTATGATATTTAAAATTTTTTGTTAAGATTTACAAAGAGGTTAACATAAATCAGGTAAAATGTGGTGTATTTATAAATATATAGTATATAAATTTAATGTGAGCATTCAGTTTGATAATTTAGATCATTAAGTATTGTCCTGTTAAACCTTAATCAAAAGGCTACTGTTTTTGAGCAGAATATTTCTCTTAATTACAGCTTTACAGGGGTTAAATGTTAACAAAGCCAATGAAGCAAGTGGATAATGGTCTAAACCAAATTGGTAATCTCACCTGTAGTCTTTTGAGTTGTACGGAAAATGAATGGATTTGTCAAGTTTTATCACAGAAACCCTATGTTTAACTACATTTCCTGTTAGAAAATATGAAGCTAACTCCAAGTTTTATTAGTTTAAACTACATACCTGGAAGTTTGAACTACTAGAGAATTGTGAGTTGTTAAACTATCAAGAGTGTCTTAGTTCTGAGAAACTGGGATGTCCCCACTTTCTATACTATTCTCCAGTACCTCTCACCATTTCTTCTGATCTTGTAGAAATGGAAGTTTCAGTTTTTCAATAGCTGTTCAATATATGGGGAGTTCTTTTCATAATGTGTGTGCATGTCCCCATGGGTTGGTGTGCCTGCTCAGGCATGCTGGATGTTTAGTATTTGCTTTTTTTATGCCAATACTGAGGCTTGAATTCAGGGACTCCTGTTCTCAATGCTTTTCTTCTCAAGCAGGGGTCCCTACCACTTGAGCCACACCTCCACTAGTTTTTGGCTAGTTAATTGTAGATAAGAGTCACTTTTCTTTCCAGGCTGACTTCAAACTATACTCCTCGGCTCTCAGCCTCCTGAGTAGCTACCATTACAGGCATGAGCCACTGGTACCTGGCCAGAAATAACTTTTAAAAATAATAAATGTTTCAGCCAGGTACTGGTGGCTCACACCTGTTATCCTAGCTATTCAGGAGGTTGCTATCTGAGAATAGCAGTTCAAAGCCAGCAGGGCAGAAAAGGCTCTGTGAGACTTTTTTTTTGTCAGTCGTGGGGTTTGAACTCTTGGCCCGGGTGCTCTCCTTCTCAGCTCTTCAGCTCAAGGCTAGAGCTCTACCAATTGAGCCACAGCACCACTCCCTGCTTTTTCTGCTTATGTGTTGCTGAGGAATTGAACCCAGGGCCTCAGGTATACAAGGCAAGCACTCCGCCACTGAGCGAGCGACCTTCCCAGCCCCTAGTTTGGGGTTTGAATTCAGCACCTGGGCACTGTCCCTGAGCTTTTGTTCAAGGGTAGTACTCTACAACTTGAGCTACAGTGCCACTCTGCTTTTTCTGTTTATGTGGTACTGAGTAATCAAATCTAGGGCTTCATGCATGCTAGGCAAAGCACTCTACCACTGAGCCACATTCTCAACCAAGCAATGCCCACCCCTGCAGTGGAACTTTTTTTTATTTTTATTTATTTTTTCATTTATTTTTTATTCCGGTCGTGGAGCCTGAACTCTGGGCCTGGGCACTGTCCCTCAGCTCTTCAGCTCAAGGCTAGCGCTCTACCACTTGAGCCACAGCGCCACTTCCGACTTTTTTCTTTTTGCTTATGTGGTGCTGAGGAACCGAACCCAGGGCCTCAGGCATGCAAGGCATGCACTCTACCACTGAGCCACCTTCCCAGCCCTGCAGTGGAACTTTTACCTCCAATAAACTATTCAGAAAAAGTGGGAAGTTATATATGGTGTTATGACTCAAGTAGTAGAGCAGTAGCTTTGAGCACAGAGGCTCAGAGGCTTGAACCCCAAGATGGGCAAGAAATAAACGTTTCAGAGAATAAAGGAAAGGGAAAACTTATTCAGCTCATTTTTAAGAGGCAAGTATAATCTCTGCCAAAGCAGAAACAGGAAAAACAAAATGATGAGCTAATGTAATTTATGAACATAGTTTCTAATCCTAATTTTCAAACTGCAAGTCATTATTAAAAATTTTTTAAAGTCTTGCTGGGTGCTGGTGGTTCACACCTGTAATCCTAGGTACTCAGGAGGCTGAGATCTGAGGATCATGGTTCTAAACCAGCCCAGGCAGCAAAGTTTGTGAGACTTCAATAAATAAACCACCAGAAAACCGGAAGTGGCACTGTGGCTCAAGTGGCACTGTGGCTCAAGTGGTAGAGGGCTGACCTTAAACTGTTTGAAGCCAGCCCAGAGAGACAAATCAGTTAGACTTTATTTCCAGTTAAACACAATGTTGGAAGTGGCCAGGTGCTGGTATCTCATGCCTATAATCCTAGCTATTTCAGGAACTGAGACTTGAGGATTGAAGTTCAAAGGCAGCCCAGGCAGGAAAGTCCATGAGACTCATCTCCAATTAAGCACCAGAATTGGAACTGTGGCTCAAAGTGGTAGAGCTCTAGCCTTGAGCGAAAAAGCCAAGTTAGGGGAGAGTGAAAGGCCTTGAGTTGAAGCCCCAGTGGTGGCAAATTAACATAAAATGAGTTTAGCCAGGCACCATTGACCTACAATTGTAATCTTGAACTACTCAAGAGGTTGAGATTTGAGGACCAAGGTTGAAAGTCAGCTCAGGAAGCAAAGTCCACAAGACTCCCCCCCACCCCCCACCAGTCCTGGGCCTTGAATTCAGGGCTGGGGCACTGTCCCTGAACTTCTTTTGCTCAAGGCTAACAACCACTTGGGCCACAGCACCACTTCTGGCTTTTTCTGTTTATGTGGTTTGGAATTGAACCCAGGGCTTCATGCATGCAAGGCAAGCACCCACCCCCAAAAAGCCACAAGTCGAGACTGGGAAGGTGGCTCAGTGGTAGAGCGCTTGCCTTGCATGCATGAGGCCCTGGGTTAGATTCCTCAGAACCACATAAGCAGAAAAAGCCAGAAGTGGCGCTGTGGCTCAAGTGGTAGAGCGCTTGCCTTGAGCAGAAGAGCTGAGGCACAGCTTCCAGGCCCAGAATTCAGGCCCAGGACCACCACCACCAACAGCAAAAAAGCCACAAGTGGACCAGTGGTAGATCCCTAACCTTGAGCGCAAAAGCTCAGGGACAGTACCCAAGCTTTGAGTTCAAGGAGCAGCAACAAACAAAATATTGGGCTGGACATGGTAATGGTACATTCCTGTTAAGCCCTTGGGAGGCTAAGCCAGGAGAATAAGTTTGAAACTAGCCTGGGTTACAGCATGAGATGCTATCTCAAACAACAACAAAACCTAAATCATAATGAAGCCTAAACATATCCCTGTGATGACTGGATGCTGTTAGTACCAGCATTAAAAAAACAAACAAAACACACAAAACAATTGAGCATAGTGGTACATACCACATGTGTATTTCCAGCTCTCAGGAGAATCATGAGTTTGAGGTCAGCCTAGGTTTTATAATGTCTCAAGCCAAATCGCTGGGCTGGGAATGTGGCTTAGTGGTAGAGTGCTTGCCTAGCATGCATGAAGCCCTGGGTTTGAGGTGGTGCTGTGGCTCAAGTGGTAGAGTGCTGGTCTTGAGCAAAAGAAACTCAGGGACAGTGCCCAGGCCCTGAGTTCAAGTCCCAGGACTAGCAAAATAACCCCAAATCAACCAAAGGATCTATGTATGTTCTCTAAAACCTCCTTACATTTTCCCTCCCTCCCTTCTTCTCTCTCTTTGTCTCTGTCTCTATCTCTGTCTCTGTCTCTCTTTCTTTGTATTGGTACTGGTGCTTGAGCTCAGGGCCTGAGCACTGTCCCTGAGCTCAAGGCTAGCTCTCTACCATTTGAGCCACAGTTCCACTTTTGTTTTATTGGTGGTTAATTGGAGATCAGTCTTACTGACTTTTCCTGCTGGAACTGATTGGCTTGGAACAGAGATCCTTAGATCTTCACCTCTTGGGTAGTTAGGATTACAGGCTTGAGCCATTAGTACCGTGCACAATTTCCTTTAAAAGGAAATTTGAAAAGCCACCCTACAGGGGCTGGGAAGGTGGCTCAGTGGTAGAGCGCTTGCCTTGCATGCATGAGGCCCTGGGTTCGATTCCTCAGCACCACATATGCAAAAAGAAAAAAGCCGGAAGTGGCACTGTAGCTCAAGTGGTAGAGCCCTAGCCTTGAGCTGAAGAGCTGAGGGACAGCGCCCTAGGCCCAGAGTTCAGGCCCCACGACTGGACCCAAAAAAAAAAAAAGACAACAAAAAAAAGAAAAGCCACCCTACAATTTGTACTGATGTCACATTCTCCCTCCTTTTTTTTTTTCTAAGTGGAAATACTTTTTACAAAGATTAAAAAAAAAAAAATCCAGCTGAGTGCCTGTAGGTAGCTCATTCCTCAAACCCCAGCACTGCTGAGAGAGAGAGAGAGAATGAGAGAGAGAGAGAGAGAGAGAGCTGGGCACCGGTGGCTCACGCCTGTAACCCTAGCTACTCAGGAGGCTGAGATCTGAGGATTGCCGTTCAAAGACAGGCTGGGCAGTCAGTGAGACTCTTATCTCCAATGAACCGCCAGAAAACTGGAAGTGGTGCTGTGGCTCACAGTGGTAGTGCGCTAGCCTTGAGCTGAAGAGCTGAGGGACGGACAGTGCTCAGAGACTAAATGACAATGTAAAAACAGGCTCCGTTGTTCCCAGAGGGTCCACTCATGCTTGCAGGAACTTTATATTAAAAGATTAACATTTTGGAAGATCAAGCTATATGGGGGGGGGGGGGGGAGGAATCAAAAGAAAAGACAAGTTCTCCTTCTCTAAAACTATTAGAAGTTTAAAAAGGAAGATGCAGGTTTCCCTCTCCTCTGTCTTAAAAGCTACAACAGTAGCAGCGATTTTGGCGGAAGGAATCCAGAGATTCCTGTGAACAGGTTCCTTTTTTTTTTGCCAGTCCTGGGGCTTGAATTCAGGGCCTGGGTGCTGTCCCTGAGCTTCTTTTGCTCAAGGCTAGTGCTCTACCACTTGAGCCGCTGTGCCATTTCCGGCTTTTCCTGTGTATGTGGTACTGAGGAATAGAACCCAGGGCTTCATGTATGCAAGGCAAGCATTGTACCACTAAGCCACATTCCCAGTCCCTATGACCAGGTTCTTATAAATGGGATAGGTGTCCATTAGGGATACAAAGTGGGGGAAAGCAAAACAAAGGTATACTTTACTAAGTGAGAAGACTGGGGAAAGTAAGCCCAAAGCCCCCAGAAAACAGTACGTTCATAAAAGGTAATGGTTTTGTGTTGTAGGGGTAGCACACCCAATGGCGCACACCAGGAGCCCAGAGTTTAGCAGAGGACTCAGTCCCGTCGCTACCAGACATGGCCTACAGAGGGCGCCGTAAGCCCGCGCGTCCTTTGCATTCCTGGGCGGGGCGTCCTTCGGGCCTGGGGGCGGGACCTCGCGTGTCACGTGACGCTCGCTCATGGCGGCGGCGGCGGCAGCAGCACCGCTGGCGGCGCTCGGCGGCCAAAGCCGGATCCTGTAGCCCGGGTGTGGGCCCGCGTCAGTCTGTCCCTCCTGCGGCCCCCTCTGCCCCCTCTCTCGTCTTCCGGAGTGCGGCTGGCGGAGCCGGGATGGCGGAGCGAGGCCTGGAGCCGTCGCCGGCCGCGGTGGCCGCGCTGCCGCCCGAAGTGCGGGCGCAGCTGGCGGAGCTGGAGCTGGAGCTCTCGGAGGGTAGGCGCGGGGCGGGGAGTGGGCGCCGGCCTGCGGGGTCGAGGGACCCCGGGGTTCCCGGGAAGGGGGGTGGTGGTGGTGGTGGTGGCCGGGGCAGCTCCGCGCCGGGGTCGTGGCCGCCGAGCCGCCGGGGCGCGGGCGCCTGAGGTACGGCCTGGCTGTCTGGGCGCCGTCCTCTGTTCCCCGCGCCGAGGGTTTCCCGTGGCCTCATTGTTTTCCCTCGGAGGGGGTTAAGCAGGGCTTGGGGGAGAGGTCGGCCCTGGGTTGCGGGTGCACTGGCTGACCCCCCCCTCCCCCCAGCCCGAGACAAAGCTGCGCCCTCCGGCTTCTGCCCGGGCGTCTGAGCAAAAGGGGGTGACTGTGAGGAGAGCGGCTGACACCTGGCTCCTTCGCCTGTTTTTTCTTTTCCTTTCTTTTTTTCCTGGAGGGCCCCACGTCTAGATCCAGCCACCTCTTCTCCCCTCAGAGAGAGAGAGGGGCACCCAGAAAAGCCGCAGCAGCATTTCCTCCTTATAACAATGCGAGGTACCTCGTCGGTGACAGGAGTGGGGGAGCCCTGAAGGCTCCTGGGGAAGTCGGAAACGATGGCCCTAACCCACCGACACTACCTTTGTGATCAAGGTTTTTTTTTTTTTTTCCTAGTGCCTTCGTTCTGGCTTCATTTTCTGCGTCCGATCACCTTTTGGAGTCTTTTGAAGGGGGTGGGGGGAGTGGAGGGAGAGGTCCTCTCGGTTACAAGCAAATCCTGGCCGGGCACCCCGTTTCTCTTGACAATGGATTGGTATAGGGAGAATCCATCCCTCCCCCAGCCCTCATTACAGGAATGGAATAAATCAAGCCACTATTATTAGAAAAGTGCCTGGACAACAATGAAAGAAACACAGCGCTCGTTGTGTGCATGTGATCATGCTTGTTGTGCAGTTGTGATCAGTTCTCTGTAAAGTTCCTGTTTTTGTCACAGGCCGCCTCTGAGACAAAAGTAGCATTTTCTCCAGGCTTCATATCAGTACTTTGGTGTTATCCCCAGAGTTACATATTCTGGAGTCCTTTGCCAAAAGCCTTCTTCAACTTTATTCAAGTGGATTAAAACAGTTGATTGGAGAAAAAGAATGTGACAAGTTCCCAGGAAAGTTCTGACTTTTTGTTTACTTATCAAGGTCTTGTGGGGTTTTCCTCTCTCCTTTCAAAGAGTCTTCATGCAGTGAAAAAACAGAAGTAGATTTCAGTATTCTAAATCCGTTCAAGCATTGAAGGAAATAATTATTTTTAATAACCCTTTTAGGCTTTCCCAATTTATGGAGGTGCTGCTTTTGCCTGCACTTAATTACTAGCATATTATTTTTCAATTAATCATTTGGGAAGTGTTTAGGAAGATAGGAATCCTTTGGGTTTGTCTGCCCAGTAATACTTTTGATTGAATTATTTACTAGGAGGACCTAGTTGAAGTAGACTTGAATGGCTGAGCTTTAATTGGTTAAAATTAAATTTCTCTAATAAGTTTTCTTTACTTCTCTCAAATTGAAGGGCTTTTGGACTGCTGTACATTAAATCTGCATTGTCATTAAATCTGTGATTACTTTCATTCAAATCTTTACAACACTTTTATTTTGTAGTAACAAATCAGCTAGCTTTCATTAGCCTGACGGAGGGAGGTTTGCCTGAATGTTTGCATCAGAGGGAGATTAAAAATAGAAGTTGATTGCTTTCACATGGAAAGGGAAATCCTGGGAGCTCCTTATTCTTGGTGCGTGTCTGCTTCCAGCTGATTATTGTTTACAGCTCTGGGTATTTCTAGACATCTCTAGAAGCATTCTGAGAAACTATTTCTAGGACCCACTACTGATTAGCTCACCTTCTTTGCACCAGAAAGGTGTGAAACTCCTACAAACTGTTACTGCCACGGCTTAAACATTTTAAGGACAAGTGCATGGTTGTATTCCTGGGCAGGATTCTTTTGGTTGGCACATGACTTAGATTAAATTTGTTTCTTATGGATCTGTACTTTGCAATTGTGTATTTTATTTCTTCTAGTTTTGGAAAAAAAATACAGTTGAACCTACAATGTCAGCATATTGGCCATCTGTCTTTTCTCTTGCTTAAAGTACAGAGATGTGTGAGGTAGGAAGATACTAGGAATTCACATGAAGTTGAAACAATCCATCAGCCTCAAATCTGTAGTGTTATTTGTGACATCTGTAGCATATTTTAAACAAACATTTTTGAGATTTTCTCCATAATTACTGCTCAGAAAAAAGTGCTTTGCTTTAAAAAAAAAAAAAAGAGATGCTTGCCATTGTGTTTATCATGCCTTGCTGGCATTGGTGTATTTTTCTATTCATTTTTTTTTTTTTAAGACTCAGGCTCATCAGGCTAGTTTGAGCCTTATACTGTTAAATAATTGTGTGTGTGTGTGTGTGTGTATTTGTGTATGTGTATGTGTGTGCCTGTGTTTCTTTGCTGCAAGCTTTGGTCATAGATCAGCCAACTCTGCTGAAATGCAGGTCCGTGCTTCCTCTAGGCTGTTTGCCGCAGAGAGCTTCTGCAGAGCCTTGTGATGTGTCTGGTTCCTCAGGCAAGTCACCAGGCAAGTCACCTGGGGGTTAAAACCTGCAGTAAAAAGAACAGCCTGACACTGTCTGGAACATCATCTGGTAATTGAGTTTATACATAATCACAAGGTTTTCAATCCATGAGTTGAACAGATAGGTTTCTGCATGCAGAAGTATGATTCAATGTTTTGATGTTCTGTATGTATTATATTGTTATTATTATATATTGGACAATCTCTCGTTTTATTTACATCACATATATAGTCAAGTATGTTGGCATAGGGATAACACTTGTGAGGATTATTTGTTCAAATCTGTTCAGTAATTCAGTAATGGTTTGAGTAATGGTTTTCTTATATCTTGTCATTCAAGTTCTACTGAGCTTTGCCATTAAGTAGTGTACGTATTAATTACTCCTTCCCCACCCCTGTTGGTTTAACAGGAAAAACTTGGACCTAGAAAGGTTAAATATTTTGTCTAAAGTTTGCGCATCTAATAAGTGCTAGTTGTAAAGTATGATTTAAATATCTGAGCTGTTAGTATACAAGGTATTAACTAATTTTTTTTCTGCTCTAAGGAAATGCTATATATCACAGTTCTGAATCGTCCTATTGGTTCACTTAACAATATCCATCATGCTTGCATGCAGTGTTTTGTTTTATTTCTCTGAGGTAGGGTCTTGCTATGCAGTTCAGGCTGGGCTGAATTTGTAATCCTTCTGCCTCAGTCCTTCCTGTGTAAAGTTCAGCTGACATATATTTTGTAGCTACTCTATACAAGGAATACAGAGAAAGCAGAGTACCATGTCAGCTTTCGGGGAACTCTGAGTCTGTAATGAAATCACCTTAAGAACATTTTTTTCTTTCTTTTTCTTTTTTAAAAAATCACTTTAAAATATCAACAAAACAGGTGCTGGGAATGTGGCTTAGTTGTAAAGTGCTTACCTAGCATGCATGAAGCCCTGCATTTGATTCCTCAGTACCACATAAACAGAAAAGGCCAGAAGTGGTGCTGTGGCTCAAATGGTAGAGTGCTAGCCTTGAACAAAAGAAGCTCAGGGCTGGGCGCTGGTGGCTTACTCCTGGAATCTGATGATCTCAGTTCAAAGCCAGCGTGGAAAGTCCGTGAGACTCTTATCTCCAATTAATCACCAGAAAACTGGAAATGGTGCTGTGGCTCTAGTGGTAGAGCACTTGTCTTGAGCTGAAGAGCTGAGGGCCAGCACTCAGATCCAGAGTTGAAGCCCCACAACTGACCAAGGGAAGAAAAAAAAAAAGCAGCTCAGGGTCAGTGCCTAGGCTGGCAAAAAAAAAATAAATCAACCAAAAACCCCAAAACAAGGCTCATACTACTGTGGAACCATGTACAAGGCTGCCTTCTAAGAAAAGAGGAAACTATTCACTTTGTTGTGAAAAAGGAACAGCAGAGAACTATAAATATAAGCTCAGATTGCATGGTTAGTAGAGAGGGCTGTGATTTAGCCTGTGCAGTTCAGACATAGTGTGAAGGGAGGAAGGATGTTAATTCTACACTTGTGTTGCATTTCGGAAGAAGCTCTAAGAAGCTCCATCCTTTGCATAGTCCCAAGATGACAACTGGAAAGATATTTCAGATAAAGTAACACCAGAAGGGCTCTTCCCCTTCTTGTTGGAACACTTCTCTGAGCACAAACAGCAAGCCTAGTCACAGCCTCCCTTTCTCTGCATGCTTCATTCTGTATTTCTCTGGTTGGGGGGTAGGAGGAGTACTGGGTTTGAACTCAGGGCCTTGGCTTGCTAGGCAGTGCTCTACCACTTGAACCACACCCTACCCTCTCTGTGATTGGTCTACCTTGAGGGACAAGAGAAGACTACTTCCTAGCAGTGATAAGGGATTTTCTTTGGGAGTGGGGAAAAGGTAGGAGTTTTGAAGAGAAGAAAAGGCACTAGTAGATGGTTGGCAATTAGATTTAAGTCAATGGAAAACCTGTAAACCCCTTCTTTATAATGGGAATCATGATCACTTCTGCCTAAATATATAGCTTAATTATGGCTTTGTACAGGTATGATACCTTATGTCAGAGTATTAAGGAAAGTTGGAATGTAGATTTATTTAGCTGCCTGCTAAGCAAGCCCGTTATTAGTAAATTATATTCTTAGTCCTGTAGAGTTTTTTTTTTCCCCTTGGTTATGGGGCTTAAACTCTGGGCCTGGACACTGCTCTCAGCTCTTCAGCTCAAGGTGAGTGCTCTACCACTTGACCCACAGCGCCACTTCTGGTTTTCTGGTGGTTTATGGGAGATATGAGTTTGACACACTTTCCTGCCCAGGCTGGCTGGATTTTCAGATCTCAGCTTCCTGAGTAGCTAGGTTTACAGGCGTGAGCCACCAGCACCCTGCCGCCCTGTAGAGTTTCATAATTAATTAGTTAATTACTTTTTTTTGCCAGTCCTAGGGCTTGAACTCAGGGTCTGGGTGCTGTCCCTTAGCTTTTCTGCTCAAGAGACTCTACCACTCGAGCAACAGTTCTACCTCTGGCTTTTTGGTGGTTAATGGAGGTGTGAGTCTCACAGACATTCCTGACCAGGCTGGCTTCAAATTATGATCCTCAGATCTCAGCCTCCTGAGTAGCTATGATTGTAGGCATGAGCCACCAGCCCCTCGCATATTGATTTTTAAATAACCAGAAGGGCTAGGAAGGTGGCTCAGTGGTAGAGTGCTTTCCTTGCATGCTTGAGGCCCTGGGTTTGATTCCTCAGCACCACATAAGCAGAAAAAGCGGGAAGTGGCGCTGTGGCTCAAGTTGTAGAGCTCTAGCCTTGAGCTGAAGAGCTGAAGGCAGTGTCCAGGCCTAGAGTTCAGGCCCTACCACCGACCAAAACAAATAAACAAAAAACCAGAAAATGGGCACTTCCTTTCTTTCTGTTGTCTTTCTATCTCTCTGTCTCTCTCTTTCTCTTTCCTTTCCCTTTCCCTTTCCTTTCCTTTCCTTCCCGTTCCCCTTCCCTGTCCCCTTCCCCCTTCCCCCTTCCCCCTTCCCCCTTCCCCCTTCCCCCTTCCCCCTTCCCCCTTCCCCCTTCCCCCTTCCCCCTTCCCTTCCTTTCCTTTCCCTTTCCCTTTCCCTTTTCCCCTCTCCTTCCCTTCCCTTTTCTTTCCTTCCCTTCCCTTCCTCTTCCCCTTCCCTTCCCTTCCTCTTCCCCTTCCCCTCCTCCTCCCCCCTCTCCTCCCCCTCCTCCCTCTCCCCTTCTTCTTCCCCTTCCCGCTCCCCCTCCCACTTCCCCTTCCCTTTCCTTTCTTGTTGGTCTGGGTAGTGTTCCTGGGTTCTTCAGCTCAAGGTGAGCCACAGCACCACTTCTGTTTTTCTGGTGGTCTATTGGAGGTTAGAGTCTCACAGACTTTCCTGCCCGGGCTGGCTTTGAACCTCGATCCTCAGATCTCAGCCTCCTTAGTAGCTAGGATTACAGGCATGAGCCAGTAATGCCCAGCTAAAAAACTTGCTAAATTCCTAAATTCCTGAGCCACCTTCCCAGCCCCTGTATAATGATTTTTTGAAGCCCAAACAGGTTGTGACTATAAAAAAACAATATTAGGGGCTGGGAAGGTGGCTCAGTGGTAGAGCGCTTGCCTTGCATGCCTGAGGCCCTGGGTTCGATTCCTCAGCACCACATAAGCAAAAAGAAAAAAGCCGGAAGTGACGCTGTGGCTCAAGTGGTAGAGCACTAGCCTTGAGCTGAAGAGCTGAGGGACAGCGCCCAGGCCCAGAGTTCAGGCCCCATGACCGGACCCCCCCCCAAAAAAAAAACAAAAACAAAAAACAAAATTAGAGCAACTGGGCACTGGTGGCTCACATCTATAATTCTAGCTGCTCAGGAGGCTGAGATCTGAGGATTGTGGTTCAGTGCCAACCTGGGCAGGAAAGTCTGTGAGAGTCTTATTTACGATTAACCACCAGAAAACCAGAAGTGTCACTGTAGCTCAAAGTGGTAGAGGTTAGCCTTCAGGTCAAGGACAACACTCAAGCCCTGAGTTCAAGCCCCACAACTGGCCAATAAATAAATAAATAAATAAATGTGACTATAAGGAGATTTGGTTGTAACTGTTAGAGTCAGGATGACTATAAGCTGGATGGTTCAAGAAGAGAAGTGACAGATTCATGGAAGCGTGGTTCACTCTACTAAAAAGAATAACACTTGCTTTCATATCTTGGTTCTGGTGTATGTATTTCAAAAAACTAATATTGTTTTGATACTCACACAGCACTGAGCTGGGTTTTTCATAAGATATTAAATCATTAACCTGTCACTTTTGGCTCAGCCTTTCCTGGCCTTTGTAAGACCTAGTACCTATGGATTGAAAGTTCAGGTGATTGGCTAAAAGGTTCCACACCCTCTATTGGTGTTGTAATGATTACAGTTCTCTCTCATGTGACTAATTTGGGAATATACTTTGAAATACTTGTTCCTTGCCTATACATTTTTTTCTTTTTTGGTTTTTGTGCCAGTCCTGTTTTCTGTTTATGTGGTACTAAGGAAATGAACCCAGAGCTTCGTGCAAGCACTCTACCACTAAGCCACATTCCCAGCCCTCCTATACATTTTTTTTTTTTTTTTGCTCGTCTTGGGACTTGAACTCAGGGCCTGGGCACTGTTCCTGAGCTGCTTTTTGCTCAAGGTAGCATTCTACCATTTGAGTCATAGTGCCACTTCCAGCTTTTTCTTTATTGGAGATAAGAATCTTGTAGACTTTTCTACCATGCTGGCTTTGAACCATGATCCTTAGAAGTCAGCCTCCTGAGTAGTTAGGATTTCAGGCCTGAGACACCAGTGCCCAGCAGAACTACTTTTCATACCCTTCACCTGTCCATTGTGCTCTCCTTGCCTTAAACCTTATAGTACTTTTCACTTACATCATTTTGCCAAAGACATTTTTTTCTGATTACTTGAATTGTTTTTTTATTTAATGTAAACTTCTACAAAGATTATATATTTATATATATACATATATATATTTTGGGGGGGGGGTCATAGGAATTGGACTCTGGGCCTGGGTACTGTCCCTTAACTCTTCACTCCAGGGTAGCATTCTACCACTTGAGCCACAGTGCCACTCCCAGTTTTCTGGTGGTTTACTGGAGATAAGAGTCTCACAGATTTTCCTTCCCCGGGTGGCTTTGAACTGTGATCCTCAGATCTTAGCCTCCTGAGTAGCCACAATTACAGGTACGAGCCACCGATGCCCAGCAATATTTTCTTTTAAGTAGTTCCCTTTCCTCCCTCTTCCTCCCTTCCCTTCCTCTTTTCCTTCTTTCTGCTTTTCTTTTTTTAAGACAGGGTCTCACAACTCACTGTGTAATTCAGGCTGGCCTCAAACTTGCAATGCTGCTGCCTTAGCATCTGTTTCTTTTTAAATGTTGAGAATTTTTGCACAGTTCCATTTGCTTTGACTTGAAAAATGATGTCTCTGTCTTGAGGACTTAATATTGGCACATGATGGGGTCCAGAAAGATTTGAGAAAAGCATTTTGGCATTTGGTGGGCCTCAGTTCAAGTCCTGGCTGTAAGACTGTTAGCTCTGTGACCTTAGGCAAACAGCTTCACCCTCCTGTTTTCATTTCTTGTGTCCTTACAAAATGAAATCCTCATTAGAGTCGCATGGAGGTGTAGAGGTATAGAGTGAGCTGATAGTGCACAGATGCTAAGGGACTTGGCTGTTTTAGTATCATGTGCTACTTGTTAGAGTAAGGTTGTATGTGAAGTGATGAATGGAATCAATTTGTGGCTATGTATCTTTAAAAGTAAGGGCCTCCCCTCACCATCAGTTGTTCCTGTCAGCAGCTACTTCCGTAGTCCAGCACATGTTGGGTCACTGCAACCAGTTGACTGAAGCAGAAGAGTGGTTATAAACATCTGGCACGCGCACATTTCTAAGTCTGTCAGTTTAGGCAAATAGCTCTGACAAGTTAAGTATAGTTTCTGAGACTTAAGCATTAACAAGCTATGGGAAAGCATGTGTGGATGTTCAGAACTTTCAATAGCCTTTGACTCCTTCTTAGTCCCCATTTGTGCTTAAGGAAGCACATCCTTTTAGTTCCTCCTTCAAAGGTTTGCTTCTTACTTTGGAGTTGATTTGCTACCAGTTTTTTGTTGTTGTTGTTGCTTTTTTGTTTTTTCATCCTGTACCTTCCTGCCCAGCTGGCCTGCTTATAGGAGTGTGTGTGTGTGTGTGTGTGTGTGTGTGTGTGTGTGTGTGTGTGTGTGTGTGTGTGTGTGTGTGTGTGTGTGTGTGTGTGTGTGTGTGTGTGTGTGTGTGTGTGTGTGTGTGTGTGTGTGTGTGTGTAGGAGTGTGTGTGTGTGTGTGTGGCTTGATCTCTGGGCCTGGGTGCTGCCCCTCAGCTCTTCAGCTCAAGGCTGGTACTCTTATCACTTGAGCCACAGCAACACTTCCAGCTTTTTCTGCTTATGTGGTGCTGAGGAATCAAACCAAGGGTCTCATGCATGTGAGGCAAGCACTCTACCACCGAGCTACCTTCCCAGCCCCCAGACTGATTATTTATTTATTTATTATTTATTTATTTGTCAGTCATGGGGCTTGGACTCTGGGTCTGGGCACTGTCCCTCAGCTCTTCAGCTCAAGGCTAGCACTCTACCACTTAAGCCACAGTGCCACTTCCAGTTTTCTGGTGGTTAATTGGAGATAAAAGTCTCACAGACTTTCCTGCCGGGGCTGGCTTTGAACGAGGTCCTCAGACCTCAACCTCCTGAGTAGCTAGGATTACAGGGGGTGAATCATCTGCACTTGGCTTGATCTTCTTCTTCTTCTTCTTTTTTTTGTTAATTTTTTTTTATTGTGACAATACTGTACAGAGGGGTTACAATTACATGGGCAAGATAATGAGCACATTTCTTATCAAGCATTGTAGCTCCTCCTTTGTTTACCCTTCACATCCCTTGTTTTTCTATCTTTTACAAATACGACTTTTCTTTAAAGCCATTGCTAAATCTAAGACTGCCACTCATTGTCTTTAAATTCTGAATTTCCTAAAAGTAGGGTTGATCTCCTATATTATTTACTGTAGGTCATAGTTATTGCTTTCATACATATCAAACTACATTTTTGTTGTTGTTAAGTGACAGTGAATAAGATGCTTTTGTGAATAGATGCTTTTGTAGTGTGAGTGTTCTTTGATGAAGAGGACAGGTTCTGAAAGGTGGTTTGTTTGGACTTATAATGTCATAGTCACATTCTCTTTGGAGATGATTTCACCGAATTGCAAAACTCTGAAATTGCATATACAGTTTTGAATGTAAACTTGTATCTTTTGAGTGGTAGGTGTGCAGCTTCATTAGTTTCTTAAAGAGATTTGTTTAAAAGCCAATTCTATGTTATTACCTTTATCAGTAGCTTGTAAGGAAAAGCAAAATGCCCTGTGCTTCACCAATTTATATCGATTCCCACTTTTGTCTGTAATCAGTTCCCAGAGGAAGAACTGTCCCTCCTATTCTAAAGGTATCACTTTTCTTTTCTTTTCTTTTTTTTTGGGTCCGGTCGTGGGGCCTGAACTCTGGGCCTGGGCACTGTCCCTCAGCTCTTCAGCTCAAGGCTAGCGCTCTACCACTTGAGCCACAGCGCCACTTCCGGCTTTTTTCTTTTTGTGTATGTGGTGCTGAGGAATAGAACCCAGGGCCTCAGGCATGCAAGGCAAGCGCTGTACCACTGAGCCACCTTCCCAGCCCCAAGGTATCACTTTTCATTCCTAGCCATCCTCCTCTTTTGGGAGTTTTGAATCTGCCTCTGATGAGCTGTTCATTAATTTATAGTTTTGTTTTGTTTTTATCGCTTTCTCTTATTTTTGGCTTGTCATTTAATACTTAGCTCTTGCCTTTTTTCTTCAGCCTAAAAATTTTGTCAGAAGGTGGTGGTGGGAAGCCAGACCTTCCCACAGTCTTGTAATGAGTATCTGCTTGTTTTCATGTTGACATTTGCTCCCTCCTAAGGGCCTAAAAGATGCAGATTGCATTTCCTTCCTTCCTTCCTTCCTCCTTTCTTTCTTTCTTTCTTTCTTTCTTTCTTTCTTTCTTTCTTTCTTTCTTTCTTTCTCTCTCTCTCTCTCTCTCTCTCTCTCTCTTTCTTTTTTGTTGGTGTGGGGATTGAACTTTGGGCCTAAGTGCTGTCCCTGAGCCTCTTGTCCTCAAAGCTAGTGCTCTACCACTTGAGCCTCTTTGAGTGGTTAACTGGAGATAAGAGTCTCACAGCTGGGACTGGGAAGGTGGCTCAGTGGTAGAGTGCTTGCCTTCCATGCATGAAGTCCTGGGTTCGATTCTCAGCACCACATAAGAAGAAAAAGCTGGAAGTGGCACTGTGGCTCAAGTGGTAGAGTTGAAGAGCTGAGGGACAGCACCAGGCCTGGAGTTCAGGTCCCACGACCAACTAAAAAAAAAAAAAGTCTCGTGGTGATTTTTCTGTCTGGGCTGGCTTTGAACTTCAATCCTCAGATCTCAGCCTCCTGAGTAGCTAGGATTTCAGATGTGAGCCACTGGCACCCAGCTGTGAGACTCTCATCTTCATTTAACCAGCAAAATCCTGAAGTAGAGCTGTGCCTTAAAAGTAGAACACTGCCTTAAATGAAAAAGCTAAGGAACAGGTCTCAGGCCCTCACTTTAAGCCTCAGTACTAGCACATTAAAAAAAAAGAAAAGAGAAAAGTCTTCATTGCTTACAGTTTATTAGTGTTTCAAGATCAAGGTCCCAGCACATTCAGTGTCTGGTAAGGACATGCTCTCTGCTTTAAAGGTGATACCTCTTGCTTCATCCTCAGAGGCAGGAAGTGGCAAGCAGGTTCCCTCTTAAGCCTGTTTTAAAAGGGCTTTGCTCTCATGACCTAATCACCTCCTAAGACCACACCTCTTACCACTGTCATGTTGGGAATTAAATTGCTGCATACAAATTGGGAGGTGGCACAACATAACATTCAGACCATAAAAACTCACCCATGCCAAAAATTGGGCATTGTCCCTATTTTTAGAGGGAAGGAGGGAGTCGGTTGTAGGACTTGAACTCAGGGCCTGGGTGCTGTCCCTGAGCTTTTTTGCTCAAGGCTAGCACTCTATCATTTTGAGTCGCTGTGCCATATTCAGTTTTGTGATGGTTAACTGGAGATAAGAATCTCACAGCATTTTCTGCCCAAGCTAGCTTTGAACCCAATCCTCAGATCTCAGCCTCCTGAGTAGTTAGGATTACAGGTGTGAGTCACCGGAGCTCTTTTTTTTTTTTTTTTTTCTTATGTGGTGCTGAGGAATCGAACCCAGGGCCTCAGGCATGCAAGGCAAGCGCTCTACCACTGAGCCACCTTCCCAGCCCTCATTTTCTTTTCTTTTCTTTTTTTTTTGGGGGGGGGGGGATTCGGTCGTGGGGCCTGAATTCTGGGCCTGGGCACTGTCCCTCAGCTCTTCAGCTCAAGGCTAGTGCTCTACCTCACCGGAGCTCTTTATCATCCTTAATTTGTAGTGGATCCCTGAGTCTTGTTAATTCTTCCTTTTCATGCTCATCATTAGTTTAGGCATTTAGTTCTTGCCTTGATGGTCATGATCATCTCCTAATTTGTCGTCTGCCTCAACTTTTGTCCCTCAGTCCATTCTTTTTCAGCTCTTCAGCTCAAGGTGAGCGCTCTACCACCTGAGCTACAGCGCCACTTCCGGTTTTCTGGTGGTTTATTGGAGATAGGAGTCTCACGGTCTCTCCTGCCCGGGCTGGCTTTGAACCGCGATCCTCAGATCTCAGCCTCCTGAGTAGCTAGGATTATAGGCGTGAGCCACCAGCGCCCGGCCCTCAGTCCATTCTTTATACCATCATCTATGGACCATTCTGAAACACAAACATAAATGCTCTTTTCTTTCTTAAAATAGCTTCATTGGTATCCTCATGCTCAGGAAAAAGTCTTGTTTATGTAGCTGCCTTCATTTTTTTTTTTTTTTTTTTTGTCGGTTGTGGGGCTTCAACTCTGGGTCTGGGCGCTGTCCCTCAGCTCTTCAGCTCAAGGCTAGTGCTTTACCACTTGAGCCACAGCGCCACTTCCAGTTTTCTAGTGGTTTATTGGGGATAAGAGTCTCATAAACTTTACTGCCCAGGCTGGTTTTGAACCATGATCCTCAGATCTCAGCCTTCTGAGTAGCTAGGATTACAGGCATGAGGCACCAGCGCCCGGCACCTGCCTTCATTTTTACCTTACTATTCCTTTCATGCTTTCTCTCTGCAGCTATGCTGAAAGGCACTTCCCTGAATGTGCTGTCTTTGCACTTCTGTGTGTGGCCTTGCTCTAAACATGCCGCTCTGGTGTGTTCTTCCCTCTTGTCTGTTCCACTCAGTTTTCTGTGAGAAGCATTTCTTCCTCAGCTCTCTTAAGTTTCTGAATAAGTACCACTGGGTTTTGTGTGTATGTGTGTGGCCTGGTGCTGGTGGCTGATGCCTGTAATTCTAGCTACTCAGGAGTCTGAGATCTGAGGATCATGGTTCAAAGTCAGCCCAGGCAAGAAAGTCTGTGAGACTATTATCTACAGTTAACCACCAGAAAAACCATAAGTGAAGCTCTGGCTCAAAGTGGTAGAGTGCAAGACTTGAGTGAAAAAAGCTCTGGGATAGTGCCCAGGCCCTGAGTTATAAGTTTCAGTACCAACAAAACAAAACAAACAAACAAACAAAAACCCACAAAACTTTTCTAGGGCTGGGAATGAGACTTAGTATTAGAATGCTTGTCTAGCATGCATGAAGCCCTGGGTTTGATTCCTCAGTACCACATAAATAGATAAAAGCTGGAAGTGGCACTATGGCTCAAGTAGGAGAGTGCTGGCCTTGAGCAAAAAGAAGCTCAGGGATAGTGCTTGGGCTCTGAGTTCAATCCCCAGGACAGGCAAAACAAACAAACAAACCCAAACCTTTTCTATTTGTTGGGTCTTTGAGCCCCGATGTCTAATATTACCCTACTATGGTTATTTTTCAAATTGTTTTAGAGTTATAAAATTATCATTTGCGAAAATATATTTACTGGCCTGGGAAGGTAGCTCATTGGTAGAGTGCTTGCTTTGTATGCGTGAGGCCCTGGGTCCGATTCCCCAGCACCACATAAGCAGAAAAACCAGGAAGTGGTGCTGTGGCTCCAGTGGTAGAGTGCTAGCCTTGAGCTGAAGAGCTGAGGGACAGCGCCCAAGCCTGGAGTTCAGGCCCCACAACTGACCAAAAAAAAAAAATGTGTATATATTATTCCCTCATAATAAGCTGCTTGAGGGCAGCATATGGAATCCTTTAGCTTAAATGTTTTTCAGTTCAACTAGAGAACAAACAAATGTAGAATCTCATCAGCCTTCCTGTTTGTTTATTTATATCTAGTATCTGACACTCTTCTATTTCTCAGCTTTTTTTGCTTTTTCCTGGAAAGTCTTGCCCCATCTTGTTGCCTTTGCAGTGAGTGTTCTCCCTGTCAGGACTGCTTTTTCTCCTGTTAACATCCTACCCTGTTCCCAGGCCTGACTCTATCCCCTCCATTATGAAACCAGCTGACTGCTTTAGTCCATATTAATCTCTTCTATTTTTAGACTATTGTATTCAGCAACATAGTTTAACACTTAATTCACCCCTACTTGTTTCATTTATGTCTTTTTAACCTCCTGTGCTTGTTTCTTAGTTTAATTTTTTGAGGCAGGATCTGGAGCTCACTGTATTGCTCAGGCTGGCTTCAAACTCAATCCTGTCTCAGCCTCTCAAGGGCTAGGATTACAGGTGGGAGCCATCACACCTGCCTTTTTCTCCCTCCTGAGTTAGACTTCAGAGTTCTTAAATGTAACGACAATGTCTTTTACATTTTGTAGCTTATACATTACCAGTAAGTTGCTGACTATCAGTGTGTCAGTAAAGATGTGTGGCATACATCCACTTTTTTTTTGGTCGGTTGCGGGGCTTGCACTCTGGGCTTGGGCGCTGTCCCTGCGCAGTTAAGCCAACATATTTTTAATGATTGTGGGAAGCTAGCACATGACCACATCTCTATTACTGTCTCTGAAACTGAGTTCAAATAAAATAATTGCAAAGTTTGTGGCAAAAATACCAAGAGATTGAATGAGAACACCTGAGGATAAAGTTAGAGTATGGAGGATTGATGCAATAAATGTAAAATGTAAAAAAACAAAAAACAAAACTGTTAAAAAAATTAGTAAGGGCCTGGGAGTATGGCTCAGTGGTAGCATGCTTGCCTAGCATGCATGAAGTCCTGAGTTTGATTCTTCAGTACCACATAAACAGAAAAAGCCAGAAGTGGCGCTGTGGCTCAAGTGGTAGAATGCTAGCCTGGAGCACAAAGAAGCTCAAGGACGGTGCCTAGGCCCTAAGTTCAAGCCCCAGGACTAGGAGAAAAATATCAGTAAGACTTTTAGGAGGGAGGTGTGGCTCAGGTACCAGCCAAGTAAGTAAGCCAAGTGAAAGCGAGGAGGTCCTGAGTTCAAGCCCCTTTTAAAAGACAATTTAGAAGGAAAAATAATAGAAGTTTTCCTGAGCTAAAAGAGAACAAATGGAAAAGATTATTTGGATGAGTTCACTGTGTTTCTGGCAAGATTAAGGCAAAAGGGCACTAAGACAAATTCTGATAAAATTCTTAGTTGCCTGTGGCCTGTTGCCTGTATTGATAATGTTGTGCATGGCTTGTGAGTGATGTTGTAAATATCCAAAGGGCTCTTGGCAGATAGTCTGAAATGAGGAACAATTTTTATTTTTTATTTTTGCTAGTCCTGGGTCTTGAACTGAGGGCCTGGGCACTGTCCTTGAACTTCTTTTGCTCAAGGCTAACTTGACCCACAGACCCACTTCCAACTTTTTCTGGCTTATGTGGTACTGAGGAATCGAACCAAGGGCTTCATGCATGATAAGCAAGCACTCTACCACTAAGCCACATTTTTGCTAGCCCCAAGGAACAATTTTAAGGTAAGTTGGTTGAGGAGTTCATAGAACGTAAGGAATCCTGAGTTTCTTGATGAGTGTTGGTGATTCATGCCTGTAATCCTATGTACTCAGTAGGCTGAAATCTGAGGGGTCAAGGCTTAAAGTCAGACCCAGAAAAGTCTATGAAACATACTTTATCTTCAATTAACCACTGAAAGGTAGGAAGTGAAGGTGTGGTTTAAGTGAAAAAGGTAAGGGACAGTGACCAGGCCCTCAGTTCAAGCCCTAGTACTGACACAAAAAAGAAAAAATCCCAAACTTCTTGTTTTATTCTTCCAAGAGGAACATTCTGGGTCCAGATAATTATAGCAGCCAGCGAAGGAAAGATATCTAAAGGAAGCCCCTCTCCCCCACTTTTTTTTTTTTTTTTGTCAGTCGTGGGGCTTGAACTCTGAGCTTGGGTGCTGTTGCTGTGCTCTTCAGTTCAAGGTGAGTGCTCTACCGCTTGAACCACGGCGCCACTTCCCGTTTTCTAGTGGTTTATTGGAGATAAGAGTCTCACGGACTTTCCTGCCCGGGCTGGCTTTGAACCGTGATCCTCAGATCTCAGCCTCCTGAGTAGCTAGGATTGCAAGCGTGAGCCACCAGTGCCCAGCTTTCACTCAGGGCCTGGGCATTGTCTCTGACCTTTTTTACTCAAAACTAGTACTCTATCCCTTGAGCCACAGATCCACTTTTGATGTCTTGGTGGTTAATTGGAAATAAAGAGTCTCATGGATTTTCTTGACTGGGTTGGCTTTGAATTGTAGTCTCAGATCTCAGTCTCTTAAGTAACTAGGATTACAGGTGTGAGCCATCAGTACCCATCCTACTCCCTTTTTATTGGTGTTCCTGGGTCCTCACACTAACTGGACACTTTGTTAGTTGAGCTAGGTCCCCCAATCCTTTTCTTTCAATTTTTCATGTAGTGTCTCTCCATAACTCTACTTATCCTTAAATTGGAATCTATCTTCAGCTTCTAAGTAGCTAAAATTACAGACATGCACTACTACACTTGACTTAAAAGATCCATTTTAATGTGCATAGAACAGTTAATGATGGGTAGTTAGAGCAGAGAGATGATAAATTGATAACTGACACACCCTTGATTGCTTTTTTCTTTTTTATAATTTTTATTATTGTTATTAAGTGACTACATAATTTCACAAATTTCACAGTATTTGTGAGATAGTGATACTTAAAGTCACATACACGTTCAAACCTTCATGGGGCATATTGTCTTTATCGTGGTCTACAAAGTTTATGAGTTCTATGGATTGCTCTCTTTTCTTAAATCCAGTTCTGCATGTCAGGTCCATCTGAAGCTGTCTTGAGAATATATCCTAAGTCTGCTTCAGCCCATCAGTAATTGCAGCTAATCATCGCCTTGCTTGTGTTACCATATCTCTTGCTTCTGGAATGCCTTACCTGACATTTCTGCTTTCTTTCTTTCTTTCTTTTTTTTTTTTTTAACATTTACTCAGTGAAAACCTCTTTTATTCATGTTTCAGTACAAATCTCAAGTCCAAAGTAATGAATGACTCAATTACACAATTTATATTGGAAGATGTTCATTTATAGAATTCATTTGTAACATTGTTCATGATAGATCCTCTAATTTTTTTTTTTTTTTTGCTGGTCATGTAGCTTGAACTCTGGGCCTGGGCACTGTTCTGAGCTCTTCAGCTGAAGGCGAGCACTCTACTGCTTGAGCCATAGCACTCACTTCCAGCTTTTTCTGTGTATGTGATACTGAGGAATCGAACCCAGGGCCTCATGCATGCAAGGCATCTGCTTTCTTCTCTAAACAATATTTCACCAAATAGCTGGAAAACCTTTTAAAGTGCAAAGCAGATCATGTTGTTTACCTGTTTTTTTAATAAGACCCAAGCCCTTTAGCATGGCCTTGGAGGCCTACACAGTCCTGTTTGTTGCCCTTACGTGGTTTCTCCTACACTGCTGACCCATTTTCTTCCTTCTTTTCCTTCCTTTTCTCTCCTCTCTTCTCTCATTCTTCCTTTCCATTTTCTTTTATCTTGTTATTTTTATTTATTTTTTGAAGGTAAATAGAATTGGTTTATCTGAAACTGAAAGAAGTAGCAGAAACTATGAGGAGGAGTCTAAAGAGGAGTCCTAGCCGGGTGCCGGTGGCTCACGCCTGTAATCCTAGCTACTCAGGAGGCTGAGATCTGAGGATTGCGGTTCAAAGCCAGCCCGGGCAGGAAAGTCTGTGAGACTTTTACCTCCAAAAAAACCACTAGAAAACTGGAAGTGACACTGTGGCTCAAGTGGTGGAGCATTCACCTTGAGCTAAAGAGCTGAGGGACAGCGCCCAAGCCGAGTTCAAGCCCCACGACCGACCAAAAAAAAAAAAAAGGAATCCTTCCTCTTTCTTTCTTTCTTTGTTTTTTTGAGGGTCCGGGCCTTTAACATGGGGCCTAGGTATTGGTCTATCCCTGAGCTTCCTTTGCTCAAAGACAGTGCTCTACCATTTGAGCCACTGCTCGACTTCCAGCTTTTTTGATAATTTATTGGGGATAAGAGTCTAACAGACTTTCCTGCCCGGTCTGGCTTTGAATCTCCATTTTCAGGTATCAGCCTCCTCAGTAGTATGATTACAAGCATAATCCATCAGTGCCTGGCTCCACTTCTTCCTTTTATTTGTTTAGCTGATATTTATTGAGTGTCGGTGATAGAACAGAGATTCACAAAGTTCCTGGCCTTAGGGAGCTTACAACCAACCTGTAGGAATCAGGACAGAAAACAGTGTATCTCTTAGTGGAGAAAAAAGCATAGAGGCATAGAAAATACTGGGACAGGATTAATGATAATGTTTTAAAGTCGTCAGGGAAGGCTTCAATGTAAGATAATATTTGGACAAAATCTTCAGAGTGATGAGGCTTCCTGTTTCTTGAAGTTACCAGGCTGTGGTTGATAGATTCTAGGTTTGCCCTTGGCTTTCTTCTGCCTGGAATGTTTTGTCGCAAGATCTGTGCTTGGCTAACTTAAAGTTAATTCTTAGAGATTCCTTCCCTGGTCCCCAAGTTTAAATTAGCAACTTCTTCCTTCATTCTCCATCTCAGACTTTTTTCCTGTCTTAAAGTTTCTAATTAATACCACCATTTGAAATGATCTTGTTCATGTATTTATTGTTCATTATTGAATTTTCCCAGTAAAATAGTAGTACAAGTGCAGAGAGAGAGCTTGCTATCATGTTCTCCGCTGTCTCTCAGGGTGTAGAATATGCCCTAAATAGATTTGTTCAAGTGAATGAGTGGACATTGCAGGGAGGAGATTCTAATGGTTTCCTTCGGTGGTGGCAGCTTTGAAGATTCAAGTTTTGTCCTGGGGTCTGTTTCAGTAAGGGACCCCTGTGGAAGCTAGCCACAGCAGGAATATGAAAGCCTCTGTATTTTTGGGGTAGTTTCTTCCTTCACCTGTTTATGTGCCCTCTGATCCTATTTGTGATTTTTGCAATTGGATGATGTGTGACAACTTTCCATTTCATCAGCCTGCTTGGCTGCTTTGCTTACTCAGTTCGGATGATATTTACTATGCAAATACTGTTGGCACTCACTGCTCTAGGCCTCCTGGCATGAGAGCTGGCACCATACCATGCTCTCTGCAGAGGGGAATTCTCACTTTTTGTTGTTCTTTATACTTTGCTTACCTGTAGATTCTTTTTCTTTCTGCATTAACCAATGTATCACCCACAAGATCTATTCTCTGACATAAGTTGCTTGGATGGATTTTCTGTAGACTACACATTGTCAGCAACCTTCATTTTGGTTTAACTGGTTCTAGCTGGAATAAAACTAAATATTTTACATTCTAGCTTTTCCAACATTTTTTCTTAGCTCTCTCAATATCTTTTGCAGCATGCTTGAAAATCAGAGGAATGAAATATTCAGCCATATGGTACATACTGGGTTTGCTGAACTAAGTCAGACCTTTGGTCAATTTATTCTAGCATATACAAACAGTGTGGTGACTTCCAGAGTCATTCATGGGCGTCCGTAATATGTCCAGGTGGACACAGAATATTTGTCTCTGAAGTTCTCCAGCATTCCTCACAGGTGCCTATTGACTACCCATGTCAAAGATAATGTTTCAACACCAAATTTATTATAATTGCACGTATAGATCAAACAATCTCAAAATGTCCATTTAGTTGGCATTCTGTCTTGAATTTTAAGTTTCTTTATGTGTCTGATAAGTAGCACTTGGAACATCTTAATAATTAAGATAGTTCTGTGCTGGGTGCTGGTGGCTCACTCCTGTAATCCTAGCTACTCAGGAGGCTGAGATCTGAGGATCGTGGTTCAAAGCAGGCCTGGGCAGGAACATCTGTGAGACTCTTCAATAAACCATCATCAGTGGTGCCTGCCTATAAACCCAGTGCTCAAAAGACTGCAGATAGAGGGTCTCCTTGGAGGGCATTGAGCTACTTAGTGACATTCTGTCTCAAAAAAAAAAAAAAAAAAAGATTATCCTATACCAGCAAAAGACTGAAAAAACATTAGTTTACTGGGATCATCATGGTCAGAAATAAATTGTTCAGGATCCTGAATTTGATGGTCTTCAACTTTTCTTTAAAATTATAAAGTGCTTTTCATTAGCAGTACAGTTTCCCCCTTTCATTGATCCCTTTTCCTTTCTTTGTGTTTAGATTTAGATGCCTCAGTTTTCTCCTATATAAATGAGGATGGTGATAATATTTACCTAATAGGATTGATTTGAGGTCTGAGTTCATGGAAAAGTATAGTGACTGAAATATATGTCTGCTACACTGGGAACAATATAAGTATATTATTAGGGCTGGGAAGGTGGCTCAGTGGTAGAGCGCTTGCCTTGCATGCATGAGGCCCTGGGTTCCATTCCTCAGCACCACATAAGCAAAAAGAAAATATGCCGGAAGTGGCTCTGTGGCTCAAGTGGTAGAGCGCTAGCCTTGAGCTGAAGAGCTGAGGGACAGTGCCCAGGCCCAGAGTTCAGGCCCCATGACCGGACCAAAAAAAAAAAAAAAAGTGTATTATTATTTTTGCAGTATTATTTTATTTCCAACTTTCTTTCTTTCTTTTTTTTTTTTTTGGTTCAGTTATGGGGCCTGAACTCTGGGCCTGGGCACTGTCCCTCAGCTCTTCAGCTCAAGGCTAGCGCTCTACCACTTGAGCCACAGAGCCACTTCTGGCATATTTTCTTTTTGCTTATGTGGTGCTGAGGAATTGAACCCAGGGCCTCATGCATGCAAGGCAAGCGCTCTACCACTGAGCCATCTTCTCCTTCCTTATTTCCAACTTTCATTGTCATAGAACTTATGATTAATAAATGTAAATATCTGCACTGGGCATAGAGAACTAGATTTGGGTCTAACATTAGTCCAGACAGCTGTATTTATATTTATTTATTTATTTATTTGTCAGTTGTGGGGCCTGGACTCTGGGCCTGGGTACTGTCCCTCAGCTCTTCAGCTTAAGGCTAGCACTCTAGCACTTGAGCCACAGTGCCACTTCCAGCTTTTTCTGCTTATGTGGTGCTGAGGAATTGAACCCAGGGCCTCATACATGCAAGGCAAGCACTCTACCACTGAGCCACCTTCCCAGCCCCAAAGAGCTGTATTTAAAGCCACGAGAATAAGTGAAAGAGGGCCTGAAGTAAAAGTCTCTCAGAGGTTCTGGGGAATGCTGGTAGCATGGTAGAGGGAAGAATGCCTGCAGAGACATGGCTGGAAGCTTATCAAGAAAGCCAGAGAAGGAAAATGGAATTTGAGGGCTAGGAACATATAAAAGAGAAAGTGATTAAATGTTGCTGCAAACACCAAAGTAGTAAGGATTAACATGTATTCATTGGACTTAGCTACAAGGTGATTAATGAACTAGGTAGTTTTAATGTAATGGTATAAGGATCAGAAGCCAGCTAATGATAAAAAAATGAGGAAATGAGAGGAGGTGAATGAATTTGGAAAACCAATTTTTAGTAAGTTTGACAATAGGAGGAGAGCAGGACATAGCAGCAGTTTTTGGTTTTTGGGGTTTTTTTTTGACCAGTCTTGGGGCTTGAACTCCTCAGGGCAGAGCACTGTCCATAAGCTTCTTTTGCTCAAGGCTAGCACTCTACCACTTGAGCAACAGCACCACTTCTGGTCTATTCTGTGTATGTGGTACTGAGAAATGGAACCCAGGGCTTCATGCATGCTAGTCAAGTGCTCTACCATTAAGCCATATTCCCAGCCCCATAGCAATAGTTTTTTTTTTATAGTTCTTAGGGAAGATAGGATGTTGCAAATAGTTTCTTCTCCCCTTCTTCTGTTCATTTTTTTTTTCCATGCCAGTACTGTGGTTTGACCTCAAGGCCTCACACTCACTGATCTTTGCTCATAGCTAGTGCTCTACACTTGAGCCATGCCTTTGGCTTTTGTTGGTTAATTGGAGATAAGAGTTAGTTGGACTTGTGTGTCTAGGCTAGCTTTCAATTGAACTCCTCAGATCTCAGCCTCCTGAGTATTACCAGAGAATTACAGGCATTAGTTACTGTTACCTGGCAGCACTGTTGATATCTTGAGAGCATCAGCCAGGACATTCATCCCCACCATTATGGCAGCATGGAAAGGTGGTGGAAAGAACAACTCTTAAACTTTTATTCTGTCAGTCTTCTAAAGAGGGTTTGTAGCAATACTATAGGATAAGTGTGGTATGTCTTCTACAACCCTTTTAAAATGAAGTCTGGGGAAAATTAGTGCCATATCAAAATATGCATATATTTTAATGCAGAATTGAAGATCTAAGATAAAATGCAATCTAAAGTTTAAAATTTGTGAAGAATAAATTTTGCTCTACTGGTTGACATCTTTATGCTGTGCATCCTCTAAGCCTTCTAGCCCTTGCCTCTTCCCCCTCTCCCCCTTTGTTTTATAGAAAGAATTCAAAGAATGTTCTTATAGGCCAGGGAGAATTACTGAAGAATTGCAATTAAGAGTGTATGACATCTTCATTTGGTAGAAATCACTCTGGGGAAGGATAGTTTCAGGCTCCTGTGTCACAAACCAAAGGGACACCATTTACATAGAGTACAATGCGAAATAGTCCTAAATAGGCTACTAAAATGAGAAAATGAGTAGTCTCTGCAGTACAATTAGGGAAGATGTGATAAAAAGGCATTTAAAGAGGCAGAGTTGATGAGACTAATGTGGAGAAGCAGGAGATCACATGGATGTATAAATGTGTAGAGGGAATCTAGTGGGTTTAATCTCTGGTGGCTTTTTTATGATACTATTACTGGGACTTGTTCTCAGAGCTTGTGCTCTTGCTCAACTTGTTTGCTCAGGGCTGATACTCTGCCACTTGACTTACACCTCTAATGTGGCATTTTGCTGTTCAATTTGGAGATAGAGTGTCAAGGACTTTTCTGCCCAGGCTGGCTTCGAACCTCAGTCCTCCAGGTCTGAGCCCCCTGAGTAGCTAGCATTATAGATATGAGCCACCAGTACCTGGTTTGGTCTCTGGCTTCTTGACTAAGAGACCATTATTTCCTAATGTAAAGGAGAAGGAATAGGAGATGGCTGAGATACAATTTCACTGAATCTGGGAATGCGAGGATGGAGGTCTGTAGCAGGCGGTGTTCTTCAGATCTACATTGAACATTCCTCAGTATGTCTCACTGATAATAGAAGCCATGGCCTAGTTGAGGTCCAAAAGAGCAGGGAGAAGAGACTAAATAGACTGCTGGCGGGTACTGTTATTTAATAAGATGCTGCAAAAAGGAACCTGAAAAAGAGAGTGATCAAAGAGAGGAAAAAGAACAAAGCAACAGGGAATTTCCTAATTGTGTATTATTGTAGAGTTTAAGATACGGACTGAGAAAATGTCACTGAGATTTACAAGAAGAGAGGGGTTGTTAGTGGTGACCTTTGTGTGAACTTTTTTTTTTTTTTTGGTTGGTCGTGGGGCTTGAACCCTGGGTCTGGGCATTGTCCTTCAGCTCTTCAGCTCAAGGCTAGTGCTCTATCACTTGAGTCACAGCACCACTCCCAGTCTTCTGGTGGTTAATTGGAGATAAGAGTCTCATAGACTTTCCTGCTTGGGCTGGCTTTGACCGTGATCCTTAGATCTCAGCCTCCTGAGTAGCTAGGATTACAGGCATGAGCCACTGGTGCCCGGCTTCGTGAACTCTAGTAGTAGCACTAGGAGCAGAATAGTGTGGGAGACTGTACCCTACGGGTTTTCTATGTGCTTCCTATGGGAATGCAAGGCAGAGGGGAAGTAGAGGTAGGTACTGTCCTATCAAGCCTAGTTGTGTGAAGTGAAGAAAAGAAAAGCAAACAAACAAAAGGTAGCTAGGATGCTTGTACATTTGTCTGTCTTTGTGTCTCTTGTTTCATTCACTGCTATATTTCTAGGGTTGAAAAGAGGTGCTTGGTACGTATGTGACAGTTGAATTAATGGATTCTGTTAAGGGGAGACTTGAGTATGTTCACTTGTGGGGTAGAGGGGCAAGGGTCTTGGAGAGTAGGTGTTGTGGAGTAGGCCTTCCTTAAAGTTGGAGAGCCCAGCACTGCTAGAATGCTTATCTGGATATCAGGAGTGACTGCTTTTCTGTTAAAATGGAAGGGAAGGAGGAAGGCAGATATTTATAGATGGTGGAGGAGGAAGTTGAAAGACTTCTCTCTTGATGGCCTTATGTGAGTATTCTTTCCGTTAAAAATAGAGTGAGTGTATGTATCTTTGGAAAATGCTTTGTGAAGACATTAAAAAAAATACCCACCCTCGTTTAAATGAGTCGGCTTGCTTGGAAAGTCATAGCCATCTAACTGTAGGCCTGCCCATGGTTGTGATCATGACGTAAAGGGGAGGTGAGGTCAGGATGAGTAGGTCTTTCACCTCAGACCTGAATGTTGGGCATGGCTGTGAGCTGACAGGGGATAGACACACCTGTGTGCACCCTAGCTGTTCTGCCCTGGAGTAGTAGAATTCAGTCCTTGGGCTTCTATGGAAGTGGGGGAAGAAAGGGTATACAAGAAGCTCACATTTTCCTTTGTAAGAGAATGAACAGGCCTTGAGTGAAATCACTCCTTGTTACCAGATCCTTATCCTTGAGTCTTCCTCAGGCTTCTTTCCAATGATGTGTTTCTGATTCATTCCACAGGAAACTGCTTTCCCAACTTTGCCCAACCTGTTTCTCAAAAAAGTGTCTCTATTTAGAGGTAAAGGTAGTAGGAGAAAAAGGACGTGACAGTGCCACAATGAGTAATAAAAATCCAAGTCATACAGACCACATTCGTCTATCACATTGTGTAAGAGAACATTAAAGAGAATTCTACGTTTTCAGTTTAATCAAATTCAAGACTCTGTTAGGTCCTGGTAGCTCATGCCTGTAATCCTAGCTATAAGAAAAGAAAAAGAGCAGAAAGACAAACTCAACAGATTTTATTTGGGAGGAAAACTTGAAAGGGCAATCAAGTCCCCCAACGAGGATCCCTTTAAATATTAGGCAGAGAAAGTTGGGGCAGATGGACTTGGGGTGAGGTGGAGGTGGGATAGGTGAGGAGTTTCAAGGTCTCAATAGCATCTGTGTCCACCAGGGGCTTAAGCACCAGATGTGGCCTTGGTCTCAGGCTTTCTTCCAAGATAGCAGGGGAAAGGGAGATGATTGTCCTGGGCGGGGGGGGGGGGGGGGGGGGGAGGGGGGGGGGAATGGGGGTGGATGGGTGTCTATAGCAAGGACAGTTCTAAGATATGGCTGTCAGGGGGAAAGGTGAGTGCTTTCAGTTGAAGTTATTTTTCCATCACTAGTGACTCAGGAGGCTGAGATCTGAAGATCAAGGTTCAAAGTCAGACTGGGCAGTAAAGTCCATTGAGAATCCCCCCCCTCCCCAACCTGCCCCCCCCCCCCCCCCTTTGGTTGTGGGGCTTGAACTCTGGGCCTGGGTGCTGTCCCTGAGCTCTTCAGCTCAAGGTGAGCACTCTACCACTTTGAGCCACAGCACCACTTTCAGTTTTCTGGTGGTTAATTAATTGGAGGTAAGAGTCTCATGGACTCTCAATGGAGTCCAGGCTGGCTTTGAACCACGATCCTCAGATCTCAGCCTCCTAAGTAGCTAGGATTACAGGTGTGAGCCACCAGCATCCAGCCCATTGAGACCTTATCTCTAGTTAACAACCAAAAAGTTGGGAGTTGTGGCTCAAGTGGTAGAGTGTTAGTCTGGAGTGGAAAAGTTAAGAGACAGTACCCAGGTTGTAAGTTCAAACTTGGTCTGGCATGTTCTCTCTCTCCTCTCCTCTCTTCCCCCCTCTCCCCTCTCTCCTCTCTCTCCACCCTATTTCTCTAGAACTTTTTGAAAGTTTGGAGAAGAGAGTAGTAAGGATGGGTTTACAATCTGTTCGACTTGAGTTAAGACTGAAAACAAGCTGGTTGTTTTCTCATGTTGTCATCTGCATCAGCCAGCATTAGGAACCAACTTCTGGCAATTAAGCTATACAAGGCAGGGTAGAGTTGGATGTGAGCTCTGGCTTCTTCTGTTTTTGCATTTCTCACATGTTAGAACATGTTCCCTGGAAAGTGGCAGAGGATCCTTCAGGAAGGAAGTAGGTTCTAGGATACAGAGGGATTTTATTGAGACAAAGCTGCAGATTCTAGTCATACACTTGCTTCTATCAAGGGAGATAACTTCATAATGTAAAAAGCACCTGTTGACATTTTAGAGATTGAAGGAAATACTTTTTCTTCCTTGATAGAAGGTGATATCAAAAATTGACAAAGATATGGTAATTGGAACTCAGCATATTAATTGGTTCAGTAGTTAAGATTTTTTTTTAGGGGTCCGGTCTGGGCCTGGGCGCTGTCCCTCAGCTCTTCAGCTCAAGGCTAGCGCTCTACCACTTGAGCCACAGCGCCACTTCCAGCTTTTTTCTTTTTGCTTATGTGGTGCTGAGGAATCAAACCCAGGGCCTTATGTATGAAATGCAAGCACTCTACCACTGAGTCACCTTCCCAGCCCCTCTAGGTTGTTTAAACATTAGTTGAATAATTAAAACTCCACTGAGGCATTTAGTTTGGGGAAGAAGAAAGGACTTTATCAGAATTGTGGGAGAGAACAAGAGATTCATGTGGTTAATTTGACATGGATAACATAAGCATGTATTTCTCACTTTCACAGAGAACTAAGTTATTCCTTATTTTTCTGGAATTGATGTTACATGTTTGTGTCTAAAACTCTACTTCTGGTCATTTTGAATCCAGGTATGGTAGTGGAGGACAGAATGGGAAACATAAAACCTTGTCTCAAAAAAGAGGGAGGGGAATTTAGACCCTTGAACCCTTTTTATAGACTTTCAGTTACAATCTTTGTCACCATACCTGGCTTTCTCTCTCAAAATTGTAATTACTGCCGGGTGCTGGTGGTTCATGCCGGTAATCCTAGCTACTCAGGAGGCTGAGATCTGAAGATTGCAGTTCAAAGCCAGCCCAGGCAGGACAGTCCGTGAGACTCTTTATTTCCAGTTAACCACCAGAAAACCAGAAGTGGCACTGTGGCTCAAAGTAGTAGAGCACTATCCTTGAGCAAAAGAGCTCAGAGACAGTGCCCAAGCCCCAAGTTCAAGCTCCATGACTGACTTAAAAAACAATTGTATTTGTGTTGTGCTGTGCTGGGTGTAGTTCAGAAGTACCATGCATGAAAACCTGAGTTTGATTTCCAGCTCTGCCAAAATAGTAAAATATTCATCTTACAAATTGTTCTATAATCCAAATATACAGTAGATTGGAAACCAGTATTTTGAAAATAAAAACCAGTATAAAAAAAGTAGATTGGAACATGTAGAACAGTGCAAGCCTTGCATGTCTCTATAGTAAATAATTTTCTTATATTTTCTTAACACATTATTAGGGTCAGAAATCTGTTCCATTGCTGGTTCCTTTTTTTTTTTTTTGCCAGTCCTGGGGCTTGAACTCAGGGACAGGGAGCTGTCTCTCATCTTCTTTTGCTCAAGGCTAGCACTCTACCACTAGAGCCACGGCACCACTTCTGGCCTCTTCTTATATGGTGGTAATGAGGAATTGAACCCAGGGCTTCATGCATGTTAGGCAAGCACTCTACAACTGAACCACCTTCTCAGCCCTGCTGGTTCCATTTCTTTGGAGTTAAATTTTCTTTTTTCTTTTGCTGATACCAAGGGTTAAATTTCAGGGCCTTACTATTGCTTGGTTTGCTTGCTAGCTTGCTTAGCTGATGCTCTACTACTATGCTTCCAGCCTTGTTTTTGCTGATTATTTTTGGAGAGGTAGTCTCATAGACTTTGCTGCCTGGGCTGCAGTTCTGTTCTAAGCCTCTTAAATCGATAGGCCTATAGGCATAAGCCACCTACACCTGGCAGCAAGTTACTTTCCCTACTTTAACTTGTTCTTTTTTCCCTGAAACTGGGACTTATTTGCTATGGGATGCTATCATTGGCTGGTGCTCTACCACCTAAACCATGCTCCAAACCCCCACTTTAATTTTTTGTTAACTGCACTGTCAGAATCACTGCCCTAAGGTGCTGGAAAAAAACAAATTCCTTTGATTTAGATTTTGTTTCTTTCTGTAGTTGGACAGCTTCCTGTTTGCTCTCTGTCTCTGCCTCTCTCAAACAGAATCTTCCCCTTTTTCTTTTCTTTTTTTTGGGTCCAGTCGTGGGGCCTGAACTCTGGGCCTGGGCACTGTCCCTCAGCTCTTCAGCTCAAGGCTAGCACTCTACCACTTGAGCCACAGCGCCATTTCCGGCTTTTTGCTTGTGTGGTGCTGAGGAATTGAACCCAGGGCCTCATGCATACAAGGCAAGCACTCTACCACTGAGCCACCTTCCCAGCCCAGAATCTTCTCCTTTTTATCAACATGATATCCCCTTGAATCTCTCTGAGTATGTTAATTAGATATTTTTATCTAAAAAGTTCTTTTCTAATTCCTGAAATGCCTTACATTTCTTTTGGGGAAAGTTTTTCTGCTTGTTCACTTTAGCGTTTTGTTGTTTCCTCAAATGCCATATAATTGATGGTGGTTCAGCTAATGTGAATGACTTGGCTATTTGTATGGGTAATTGGTGTGGTTTTCTTCTGTAAGTGAAGAGTTTTTTTTTTTTTTTACTAGTGTTTAAATTATGATGGTGGAATATTACATACAAAAAGAGTAAGTGTAATACGTGAGAAACAGTTGTAACTTGAACACGGCTTATGTCTGTTGTCCGAACAAACTCAAACAAAATTATCTATACGGCCCAGTGGGCCTCTTCTGTCACTTACATGTCAGATGCAGCTTTTATCCCAATTTGGTTCATTGTCTAAATTTGCTTTATATTGTGTATTTGTCCCAAATAATAGATTAGTTTTACAAGTTTCTGAACTTTTTGTGATGGAATTGTGTTCTATGTAGTCCTCAGCACCTTGCATTTTTTTGGCTCCGTATTGTTTTTGAGATTCTTGCTGGTGTAAGTTATTGTAGTTCATTTTTTTCCCTTGCTGTTGAAGCACTCCATTATATAAGTGCATCTCAGTTTATTAGTCCATTTACCACTTGGCAGATAGTTGAGTAGTTTCTGCTTTTTTGTTATTGTAAATGTTACAGCTATGAATATTACATATTTCACATTTGAAAATATGTACTTGCACCATTAGTCTTGGATTTTCAAATATATATGAGATACAACAAGAATTTTGGGTAGGAAATTGTGATTAAAATATATTTTGTAGACTTGTGTTTTTCATAGTTTCTTAAATACATTTAGTTTTGTGTTCTGGGTTTTAAGAAAATAATTTAGCATAACTTTCTTTAAAGAATACAGAAGGAGGTGAGGGTTACAGAGAAACTTGAATTAGTAATTGTGGACCAATCTGTTCACCTTTGGGGAATAGTCTGGTATAGGACCTTCTTTTAAAGATATACGTCAAGCTGGGCACCGGTGCCTCATGCCTATAATCCTAGCTACTTAGGAGGGTGAGATCTGAGGATTGTGGTTTAAAGCCAGCCTGGGCAGGAAAGTCCATGAGACTCTTATCTCCTATTAACTACCAGAAAATCAGAAGTGGTGCAGTGACTCAAGTGGTAGAGAGCTTGCCTTGAGCCGAAGAGCTCAAGGCCCAGAGTTTAAGCCCCACGATTGACACCCCCTCCCCCCCCAAAAATATATATGATAAACTTCGCTCATAGACCTCTGGGACTCCTGTTTAAGTCAGATATGATGAGTGTTTCCTGATGCATAAACACAATGATACATTCATTTAAACATGTTTTGGGAGTTGTTGGAAATATTCTGATGATCACCATGGTAATTACATTTGGATAATGGAACTTGCTTGGACATGATAAAACCGTAAGCAGGTTTCCTTGCTTGGGCTTATGAAAGAACCTAAACCTGGGGCTTGGAGGGATCCCAGGTGTTCTCCTCACTCACACCTTCTCTTTGCAGCAACATGCACTGCATAAACGTGAGAACAGTTGGCCATGCTTCCAGTCCTAGTTCAGGAAAGTCAAGTTTTAGAGTTAGGGTGGATGAAAACAGCTTCATGATAATAGCTGAGATTTAGTGTGGCTTAAAAGATCAGAAAGGGAAAACAAACCCACTTGATGTCCATATTAAGTCCTAAATGTGAGTCCTTAATTTTCTCTTAACATCTCCTTTTCATATTTCACCAAACAGAATATTCACAGTTCTTTTCTCTCCCCTGCTGTGGAAAAGCATTTTAGAGAATATATTTGAATTGGGATGATGTAATATTTGTAAACTTATTATGGAGAAGTGTCACCTTTTCCCATATGGAGTATGCATGTATATCATTGAGCCCCCATTTCTATCAAAATCTGAACAGGAATAAGTACAATAATACATTCAGCATTTTTGTTATTGTAAAGAAATGTTAGTATATTAAGGAGATGTAAATGTACTTGGATTGAATAAGAATAAAAATTCCTAAAAGTGCTTAGGGTATTAGTAATTTATTTTTTCAGTACTGTGGTTTGAATTTAGGACTAAAGGCAGGGAGGTGTTCTACCACTGAGTCATGCCACCAGCCCCTAGTAATGGTTCTTAATTCTGGTTTGAAATTTGCATCACTGTTAGAAGAGGTGATATAGCCTTACAGTAGGAATTGTTTGTTTTTTTTTAAATACATGGTCACAAACTATCTGAAGAACAGAGAAAGCCACGCTAAGAGAAATACAAATAGAACATGTTAATTCTGTATTGTGGCTTACTATAGCATTTCTCATTCCCTTAAATTTTGAACTAGAATTCCTCCCAAAAAAAGTGTGACCCTGGGTGGTATGTGTGGTTGCCAGTTGTCTGACAGATTTGAAACTTTCTGGAATCTGACTCTTCTCTAAGCTGTACTATACAAAAGAACATAAGACATCCTACACATACATACTACTAAGGAAAGATAGAAAGTCTGATAACTAGAATGGCAAAAGGCTGCACTTGCCTTGGAATTTATAAGTGTTTAAAAAATATAAGTCTTGGGGCTGGGAAGGTGGCTTAGTGGCAGAGTGCTTGCTTTGCATGCATGAGGCCTGGGTTCGATTCCTCAGCACCACATAAAGCAGAAAAAGCTGGAAGTGGCGCTGTGACTCAAGTGGTAGAGCACTAGCTTTGAGCTGAAGAGCTGAGGGACAGCGTCCAGGCCCAGAGTTCAGGCCCACGACCAACAAAAAACCAAAAAAAACCAAAATACAAAAATAAGTCTTTTCATCTTTATTGATATGTGTTTTTGTAATTATTTTCCTTATCTTCATTTTCCCATGTCAAAGGAAAAGATTCACTTTCTCTGAGTTATCCCTCTCTTGAAATGTCAGTTTTACTTAGACTTGTACTGTGAAGAATGTTATGTTCATGCCTGTGTCTGACGTGCAAAGTGAGACAGACAGAGAGTGGGTGACTGACTCAGATGTAAATGATCTTATTATACCTGGGTAGCAACCACACCTAGAAACCTTGACAATAACAGGGTCTATGTTTGATATTCCTTACTTGTTAAATCCTGTCTGGATTTTAGCATGTCATGTGTGCTGTTCATCAGCAAAACTGAACAGGTGCTAGAACAATTACAAAGCTTTAATCAGACTTATGATGACACTCCTTCTCACTTAGGCTTTACAAAGAAAATGACACACAATAACCAAAACAAATTTTTGCTTGTTCCTTGAGGTCTTGGTCTGGTTCAGTGGTTTTAATGCTATACATCTTCCACCAAGATAGACAGCTCAGTGCTGGGCAAATTTGTCTCTCTCTTTTTTATTTTGTAGTGAATTCATTTTGTAAAAAAATGTAGCATACTATTTTTGAGTTGTAATAATAGGGAGTTTCCTTGTGAATCTCCATGCATACTCTCAATGTGCATTGAACAAATTGACCACTTCTGCCATATCCCCATTTCTTTCTTCTTTTTTTCAAAAGAAAGTGATGACAGTAAAAATGCAGAATCACTGAAAGTGTGTAAAGTTACCTTCAGCTTATGTATATAAGATGAAACATGAATTTTGCATTTAGATTTGGATTCCATTGTGTTTAAACTTGGATCCCATTTCCAGTATTTCATTATTCATATGCAGATAACCCAAAATTTGAAAAAATCTGAAATAAAAAAACACTTCTAAGCATTTTGGATGAGTGTTTGATTTGTTTCTACTTGATAACAATTGGTTTTGTTTTCTTTCATTCTGGTAAGTATAGTTTTATTTTCCTAGTTCTTTTTTTTCCCCTCATGGTTTTATTTTTTCTTACTGTACTTAATATACTATATGTATATTGGCTTTTTTTGGATATCCTTTTTTGTGGAGTATATTAGCCAAGCATATTTTGGATACTTAAAAATTGTGTTTGTCTTTCTTCTTACTGACTTATAGACATTATATATTCTGGGTATTGGTTGTATATGTTGCAGGTATCTTTTCTTGGTTTTTTTTTTTTTTTTTGGGTCAGTCATTGGGCTTGAACTCTGGCCCTGGGCACTGTCCCTGAGCTCTTCAGCTCTAGGCAAGCACTCTACCACTTTAGCCACAGCGCCACTTCTGGTTTTCTGGTCATTAATTGGAGATAAGAGTCTCATAGACGGGCTGGGAAGGTGGCTCAGTGGTAGAGCGCTTGCTTTGCATGCATGAGGCCCTGGGTTCCATTCCTTAGCACCACATAAGCAAAAAGAAAAAAGCTGGAAGTGGCACTGTGGCTCAAGTGGTAGAGCACTAGCCTTGAGCTGAAGAGCTGAGGGACAGTGCCCAGGCCCAGAGTTCAGGCCCCACGACCAGACCCCCAAAAAAAAAGAGTCTCATAGACTTTCTTGCCAGGGCTGGCTTTGAACCATGATCCTCAGATCTCAGCCTCCTAGGATTACAGGCATGAACCACTGATGCTGGGCTTTTCTTGGTGTCTAGACTTTGTACTCTCTTAATGGTGTTCCTTAATTACTCATTAAACTTATAGAAATGAACATTGCTATTTTGGTTTAAAAAAATATGTGCACATGCCACATCTCTGTAGAGATCATTACATGGGAACAGCCTAAGAAAATAGAAAGATCAGAAGTTCTGTTATAGTTCTAGCTATGCCTCTTCAGTAATGCTGGCTGTCTTAAAAATAAATGTGGGCTTTTGTTGCATGGAGAAGCAGCCAAGCGTAAGGATGGATCAATATAAATTCATCTCTAACCCTGGAGACTAGTAAAAGCTCAATCCCTGATGATACTGGCTTAGTAGAGCCATGCTTTTATATAAAGTATAGCACATACAAGCTAATGCTTAAGTTGCATATCAGTGTTTAGGATGTTGATACAATTTTAGTGTACCTGTTTGAAAAAGAGATAATGTAAACAAATTAAATTGACTTCTTTTATCCCCAGAGTTAGATTAAAATCCAAAATAGCTCCAAGTCACAAGTTAAAATATGTAGATACAGAGGACAAAAGACAGACATTGTTTCATTTAATATTAAGATCTCAGTTTGACTGTAAGTTGGCAGTTTAAGTCTATTATGTAGCTTCCTTAAGCTTCAGTTTCCCCATCTGTGAAAAGGATAACAGGAACCTACTTCATAAGGTTTTGTGAGGATTAAATGAGATGATTTGTGGTGATTGGTTCACAACAAAGCTCAGTAAATGTTTACTATTATGTATTAGGAAGTAAAGAATAAGGCTGAATGTATTTAATTTTTTTTGGGGGGGGGGGCAGGGTCGGGTCCGGTCGTAAGGCCTGAACTCTGGGCCTGGGCGCTGTCCCTCAGCTCTTCAGCTCAAGGCTAGCACTCTACCACTTGAGCCACAGCGCCACTTCTGGCTTGTTTCTTTTTGCTTATGTGGTGCTGAGGAATCGAACCCAGGGTCTCTGGCGTGCAAGGCAAGCACTCTACCACTGAGCCACCTTCCCAGCCCTGAATGTATTTAATTTGTAAGGACAAAGTGAATTTTTATATTCTTCTTCAAAAAAGTTATTTTTTTGAGACAAGGTCTTAATTGTGGCTCGGCTAGTCTTGCCTTAACCTCCCAGAGCTAGAATCTGAGAAGCAAAAGAAATTTCTTTTTGGTCAGGGGGGCCAGTCCTGGGGCTTGAACTCAAGGCCTGGGCACTGTCCCTGAGCTGTTTTTTTTTTTTGGCAGTTGTGGGGCTTGAACTCTGGGTCTGGGCGCTGTCCCTCAGCTCTTCAGCTCAGGGCGAGCGCTCTACTTCTTGAGCTACAGCGCCACTTCCGGTTTTCTAGTGGTTTATTGGAGATAGGAGTCTCACGGTCTCTCCTGCCTGGGCTGACTTTGAACCGCGATCCTCAGATCTCAGCCTCCTGAGTAGCTAGGATTACAGGCGTGAGCCACTGGCACCCGGCCCTGAGCTGTTTTTGCTCAAGGCTAACACTCTACCACTTGAGGCACAGCGCCACTTCATGCTTTTTCTGTTTATGTGGTACTGAGGATTGGAACCCAGGGCTTCACGCATGCTAGGCATTCTGCCACTGAGCCACCTTCCCAGCTCTGAGAAGCAAAATTTTAAGAGGCCAAGGTTAAAGATAGTAATCGTTTTCCAGAGTACAAGTTTATGTATTAATTTTTTGTTTTATCCCACTTTTCTCTTTGGCCTAGGGTTATCCTTGGATTTGAAGTTGCCTTTCCTGTTGTCTAAGCTTGCAACCCATGAAGCTAGCCTTCTGTAGCCTGCAGTTGACAGAAACACCAGTTCAGTTTACTTAGCACAACCACATTCACTTCTGAAAAACAAATTCACTGTTAATACCTCAGGCAAGAAGCTGAAATCAGAGGATTATAGTTCAAAAGCCAACCTAGGCAGAAAAGTCTGTCTTCTTCTCCAGTCAAGTCAGCAAAATACTGGGCTGTAGATGTGGCTCAACTGCTAGAAAGCCAGCCATGAGCAAGTGAGTGCATAAGGCCCTGGTTCAAGGTACAGTACCGATACATACAAATGCACACAAAAGCACAGCCCATAGTGGGAAGTGCATGCTCAGCATCTGTGTAGCCCTGAGTTCAGTCTCCAGCACCAAAACAAAATCATAGTATTTGCACTGTTTTTTGTTTTTAATTTTTTTATTCCTGTGTTTTTTAAGATGTGAGATAATGCTGTGCTACTCAGGCTGGCCCCAAACTCCTGGGCTCCTGATCCCCCCACCTCAACCTCCTGAGTAGCTAGGACTATATGGGCATATATGCTTACCTACACGCAACACTTGCACTATTTTTAGTTTTTTTTCTTTGCTAAAATGTTGTTCCTCTCCAAGAATACAGCAGTGCTATTCTGTATTAATCACCTATCTCTTGATTTGTTTGGAAGACAGTGTGGAGATACTAGGATTAAATTCTCTCTCTCTCTCTCTCTCTCTCTCTCTGTCTCTGTCTCTCTCCCTCTCCTTCTCCCTCTCCCTTTCTCTCTCCCTCTCCCTCTCTCCCTCCTTCTACAGTGTGGAGATACTAGGATTAAATTCTCATTCTCATTCTTTCTCTCTCTCTCTCTCCCCCCTCTCTCCTTCTCTCCCTCTTCTTCTCCTTCTCCCTCTCCCTCTCTCTCTCCCTTTTTCTTCCCCTCCCTCCCTCTCTCTCTTTCTCCCTTTCCCTTTCTCTCTCCCTCCTACTTGGGGTTTGAATTTAGCTGTCCCTGAGCTTTGTTTATTTTTTTGGTCAAGACTAGTACTCTTCCACTTGAGCCACAGCCTACTTCCAGATTTTTGGTGGTTAGAATCTCATGGACTTTCTGGCCTATGTTGGATTTGAACAGTGATCCTTGAATCTTAGCTTCTTGAGTAACTAGAATTACAGATGCCAGCTACTGGCATCAATGAATTTTTTTCTTTTAAGATTAGGTACACATAAGAATAATCTTCTGGCTAAGCGAAAATAAGACATATGTAGTATTTCATACAAGTGAAAGGAACTGGTGATTAGTTAAGTTTGAAAGTATTCTTGCTGCCATAGGTTTATAAATGAACAAAAGGCAGGAAGAAGCTTTCATCATTACCTTTGTAGATTATTTAGAGTAGTGCTTTTTCAAAACCTTTCTTATTGTAGAATAATATCTCAAACATTGATATAAAAGTAGAGAAATAAGGCAAATATATCCTTGTGTACCTATCACTCAATTTAACAATTATGAACTCATGATCAGTCTTATTAGTGTCCTTTCCTCCCCCTGTATTTAAAAGCAAATCTCCCGAGTATCTTGTCATCTCCCTCCACCTTCCCACTTACAGGTTTAAGCCATGGGTGCCTGGCTAGCCTCTGCTTTCTCATTGCTGGGATTATGGGCATGTGCCAGTACATCCTTTTTTTTTTTTTTTCTTAACCAGTCCTGGCACTTAAACTGAGGGCCTGAGCACTGTCCATGAGCTGCTTTTGCTCAAGGCTAGCCTTCTACCACTTGAGCCACAGTGCCACTTCCTGGGGCTTAAACTGAGGGCCTGAGCACTGTCCATGAGCTGCTTTTGCTCAAGGCTAGCATTCTACCACTTGAGCCACAGTGCCACTTCCAGCTTTTTCTGTGTGTGTGGTACTGAAGAATGGAACCCAGGGCTTCCTGCATGCCAGGCAAGCACTTTACTA
Source organism: Dipodomys spectabilis (assembly GCF_019054845.1). Taxonomy (NCBI): domain Eukaryota; kingdom Metazoa; phylum Chordata; class Mammalia; order Rodentia; family Heteromyidae; genus Dipodomys; species Dipodomys spectabilis. Next base: position 104,187 of record NW_024870716.1, on the reverse strand, counting down.
TAAAGCCATATTCCCAGCTCCAGTCAAGTCGTTTTGTTTTGTTTCCTTGTTTTGTTTTTGATGTGCTGGGCTTGAACTCAGGGCCTAGGCGTTGTCCCTGCGATTTTTGCCGCCCCCCTCAGGGCTAGCACAGTTCCACTTCTGGCTATTTTAATTGGACATGAGATTCTCATGGGCTTTCCTGCCTATGTTGGCTTCGAACCATGATCCTCAGATCTCAGCCTCCTGAGTAGCTAGGATTATATGCATGAGCCACAGGTGCCTGGCATATATACAGATAGATTATAAAACAAAATTCACACATAAGTGTGCAATCCAGTGATCTTTCGCATATTCATAAAGTTGTGCAGCCATCACCACTGTCTAGTTCTAGAACATTTCACCATCCCCAGAAGAAGCCCTTACCAATTAACATTCTCTTCTTTTTCGTCAGTTGTGGGGCCTGAATGCTAGGCCTAGGCACTGTCCCTCAGCTCTTCAGCTCAAGGCGAGCACTCTACCACTTGAGCCACAGTGCCACTTCCAGCTTTTTCTGCTAATGTGGTACTGAGGAATGGAACCTAGGGTCTCATGCATGCAAAGCAAGCACTCTACCACTGAGCCACCTTCCCAGCCCCCAGCATTCTCTTCTTATTTACCCTATTTGCTACTCTGGTAACCACTGAATGTTTTATATCCTTATGAATTTGCCTATTCTGGATACTCATGCAAATAAAATCATACAGTATGTGCCCTTTGGAATCTGACTTCTTTCATTTAACAATACTTTCAGTGTTCATGATATATCAGTAGCATGTATCAACACTTGAGTCTTTGTTTTGGCTGAAATTTCACTGTGCAATCCATTTAGTTTACACATCAGTTAGTGGAACCTAACTTTTTGGCTATTGTGAACAGTGCTGTTGTTGTGAACTGGTGCCTGTTCTTCCAAGTCACTTTTTTTTTTTTGCTGGTCCTAGGGCTTGAACTCAAAGCCTGGCCACTGACCCTGACCTTTTTTTACTCAAGGCTAGTGCTTTACCACTTGAACCACAGCACTAGTTTTGACTTTTTCTGAGTAGTTTATTGGAGGTAAGAGTCTCACAGACTTTCCTGCTTGGGCTGGCTTTGAACCCCAGTTCTCAGATCTTATCCTCCTGGATAGCTAGGATTACAGACATGAGTTATTGGCACTCAGCTTTAAAGTCACGTGCCTTGCATGTGTGAAGCAGACTTTCTGCCACTAAACTATATCCTTCAGCCCATACATTTGATCCAACACTTTTGAACTATATTTTTACTGTATTACTACTACTACTTCTGTTTTCATATATTGAGACAAGGTCTTGCTATGTTGCCCAAGCCTGGCTTTGAACACTCAATTCTTCTGCCTCAGTCTCCTAAGAACTGAAATTACAGATGTCATCACCTGCCCTTATTAAATTTATATTTAAGTTTCTTCTATTTTTTTCTAATTCTTTCTCCTGCCCACCAGAGTCACCTTATTTCTTCTAAAACTGGAATCAAGGAGTCAAGGGAAGAGAATATAACTCATTGGTTGAGTGCCTGCCTAGGGTATGTGAGGTCTTGAGCCCTAGATTCAATTCCTAGCATACCCCTCCTCCCTCCCCCCAAAAAATACTTCAAATTACAGTTATGATTCATTTTCACGGCTAGTTCCTGAATGGCTCATGCCGTAATTCTCCTTAGTTGGATGGCTGACATTGGGGGCATCAAAGTTGGAGACCAGACTGGGCAAAAAGTTTGAAAGGACGCCCCTTCTCCCCTGCCATCTCAATCAATAAAAAGGTGAGTCTGTGGTATACACTTGCCGTTCCAGCTATTCAGGGAGTATAAATAGGAAGGTTGTGGTTTAGGCCAATCTAGGCATAATATGAGGTCAGAATGGCAACTAATGAAAGCAAAAAGGGCTGAGATTTTTTTTTTTTTTGGTCCAGTCGTGGGGCCTGAACTCTGGGCCTGGGCACTGTCCCTCAGCTCTTTAGCTCAAGGCTAGCACTCTACCACTTGAGCCACAGCGCCACTCCTGGCTTTTTTCTTTTTGCTTATGTGGTGCTGAGGAATTGAACCCAGGGCCTCAGGCATGCAACGCAAGTGCTCTACCACTGAGCCACCTTCCCAGCCCAGGGCTGAGATTTTTGTTCGTTTTTTTTTTTTTGGGTCCAGTCGTGGGACCTGAACTCTGGACCTGGGCGCTGTCCCTCAGCTCTTCAGCTCAAGGCTAGCACTCTACCACTTGAACCACAGCGCCACTTCCGGCTTTTTTTCTTTTTGCTTATGTGGTGCTAAGGAATTAAACCCAGGGCCTCAGGCATGCAAGGCAAGCGCTCTACCACTGAGCCACCTTCCCAGCCCCAGATTTTTGTTCTTGAGAAACCTCTTTAGGTTGTGAGGCGGGAGGATGGATTTGGGCTACCTAGTGAGATCTTGTCTCAAAAAACAAAAACACAAACCTGATCCTTAATCCATTGTTGTTCTGTCAGCCCACAATGCCTTTATTTGGGCTGCTGTTACCTGCGTTTGAATTATGGCACATACTAATAACAACACCAAAATTCCCTTTGAGATCTAAGTTCTTCAAAGTAATTTATTATAGGGTCATTTTTAGACTAATTTTGACTTTCTCTAAATATGAATGCATTCCAATCATATTCACTTCCAAATTGTTATTCTCAAAAATAACACAGATTGCCAGGTGCCAGTGGCTCACACCTATAATCGTAGCTACTCAGGAGGCTGAGATCTGAGATCATGGTTCCAAAGCCAGCCCCGGGCAGGAAAGTCCAAGAGACTCTGATCTCCAATTAACCACCAGAAAACTGGAAGTGGCACTGTGGCTGAAGGTAGAGAGCTTGCTTTGAGCATGAAGAGCTGAGGGTCAGTGCCCAGGCCCAGAGTTCAAGCCCCACAACTGACAAAAAACAAAACAAAAAACATAGATCAGTGTGATACGGCAATACCTCTGGTATTAAGAAAACCTTTGACACTTTTAGTAACTGTCTTGTTTCTTCCCACAGAGCTGACAAATGGCCCTATGAGTAAAGCAAAGCCACAATGTTAGTGCTCAAGGCATTTCTTGATGAGTAGAACAGGAAAAGCCATATCAGGCAAGATCACACCCAGAGAGTGATTTTAAAGTTGCAGATTAATGATTTACAATAATTTGGAATTTTTACTTTTCATAAAATATGGATACCTACATTTCAGAATGTACACCTTGAAATAGTTTTATAGAATACATTTATGAACTTTTTTTTTTGACAGAATCAGAGCATAGTATAGATAAGTAAGATTTTCTGAGGAATTGTATAGCTTGGTAGATGTGAAGGTAGAAAACCTCTTACTCACTTTGTGTTCTTTCTAAGGGGAAGCTGAGGACAGTGGAAGCCAGCAGGCTGCCATACCTGCCCATTTTGTCTTCGCTTTGCACCGACTCCATTATCTTCCTCTAATCTAGGCTAACTGGATGAACTTTCTTTCTCAACTGCAGTGGACGCAGTCTGTCATGTATATGTGCATTGACATATTTGCACAAGGATAACAAAAGCTGACCTTGAACTTCTTGAGAAATACTCTTAACAACAAGTGAGAGGCAGAATGCTGTACTTTAAGGATAGCATATAGTTTTCTTTGAGAAAAAAATAAGTTAGGTAACTCTGAAGTTAAGCTGTTTTTTTTAATAACAGATAATTTAGAAATGCAATTAAAAATATAGATCACTTTTGCCAGATGTGGCAGAACATGCCTATAATCCCACCACTTGGTTGGGGTGGGGGTGGGGGTGAGGCTTTACCTGGGACCTTGCTTGGACCAGGGTGCTCTGTCTGTTGCCTTCCATGTAGCTGGGATGACAGCAGGCAGGCACATATTACCATGCTGGCTTGTTTTGTTGAGACAGGGGTCTCATTAACTTTTTCCCTTGAACTGTGATTCTCTCCATCTCCACCTTCTGGGTGATTAGGATTATAAGCATGTGTCATCACACACCTGGCTTCACCTTAGCTTATTTTTAGTACCTTCTTCCCTGACCTTTATAGCATTGTTTACCACCAACTTTGGCAAAAGTCTTTTTATCCCTTGGCTTTAGTGAAAATACCACTGTTTTTTGGGAGGAGGAGGTCAGTTCTGGGGCTTGAACTCAGGGCTTGTCCCTGAACTTTTTTTGCTCAAGGCTAGCATTAAGTTTGGCTAGGTGCTGGTGTTTCATGCTCATGATCCTAGGCAGGAGGTAAGACTACAAACCAAAAATAACCAGAACAAAAAAGTTGGGCTGGAGGCATGACTCAGCAGTAGCATGTCTGCCATTATATGTACGAAGTCCTGAGATCAAATCCCAGTACTGCTGAAAAAGACAGAGACAGAGAAGAAAATAAATGAATAAAATTTATGTTTAGTGCGAGTTTTATTATTACCCAGATTTTTTGAATATTTGCTAAAGATTAATTCTTTAAGCTATCACACAGATGTCCCAAATGGCAGTACCTCATTGTTTACTGAGCTTTTGTACTTATATTTTTCAGAGGAAAGAATACTATTGTAAATTGTAAGTAGTCAATAAATAACTATTGTATGCAAATCTGTTGGCAATGACATCTGGGAAGAAGAGATAAATAAAGTTTATTTCCTATAAAAAAAAGTTTTATGTTTAGTTAAAAGGAGTGAAAGTTTCTGAGAAGTAATGTTTTTTTGTATCTATAATTGAATGATGATTGTGTAACATTAGGAAAAAGTAATTTATGATACTGCTTTTGTGTATGTATGTGCCTATACCATCTTTTGAACTTAGGAACTCATGCTCTTACTTGGCCTGCTTGTTCATAGTTGGCATTTTACCACTTGAGCCTTGCCTTCAGTCCAGAATTTTGCTGGCTAGCTAGAGTTAGAGACTCATGGGCTTTTCTGCCCAGGCATACTTCCATCTGTGATCCTGTGATCTCAGTAGCTGGGATTATAGTCCTGAGCCACTGACACTAAGCTTTTTTTGGAAGGTAAGTTAGCAGTAACTCTAGCAGGGTTAATATTGTTCAATCTGGGTGTCAACAACTGTATATTAGTCAGGCTTCCAAGAATTATAACATAGGCTGAGCACAGTGACTCATACTTGCAATCCTAGCTACTTGGGAAGTGGAAATAGGAAGATCATGGTTCAAGGCCCATGATTCATGGGCCAAAAGTTAGCAAGACCTTACCTCAAAGAGCAAGTTGAGCTAGGCTCCAGTGCCTCATGCCTACATTTCTTCCTAATCAGGATTTAGGGTTACTGTTTGAAGCCTGCCCTACTAGACAAATCTGCAAGACTTCTTGTCTCCAATTAACCAGCAAAATAAGTTGGAACTGGAAGCATGGCTCAAGTGGTTGAGGGACAGCCATGATTGAAGGAGCCAAGTGAGAGCAAGAGGTCCTGAGTTCAAGTCCCATATTGGCAAGGAAAAAAAAAAAAGAACAAGTGGAACATAGTGTCACATATCTGTAATCCCATGATGTGTGAGGTGGAAGTAGAAGGTCTAAGGCTAGCCTTGTGCAAAATTGTCAGACTCTGATCTGCAAAATAACTAAAACAGAAAGTGCTGGGGGCTGGCACCCAGAAAAAAAAGTCATAAATGATAAAAAAAAACATGTGTAGAGGGCTGGGAAGGTGGCTCAGTGGTAGAGCGCTTGCCTTGCATGCATGGGGCCCTGGGTTCAATTCCTCAGCACCACATAAGCAGAAAAAAAAAAGCCGGAAGTGGCGCTGTGGCTCAAGTGGTAGAGCGCTAGCCTTGAGCTGAAGAGCTGAGGGACAGCGCCCAGGCCCAGAGTTCAGGCCCCACGACCGGACCCCCCCAAAAAACAAAAAACATGTGTAGAGAGAAACCAATTGAAACATTGAGTCATAGTCACTTAATTATGAGGATATTTTGTCTTTACAAGATTTTGTTGTTGTATTACTATTTTAGAGTATATGAATGTATACACACGAACTCAGTTCGTGTCAGTATAAACAGTTACACAGTATGGCCTTTTTCTTTTTTCATGGACCCAAGGTCTCAAGCATGCTGAATAAGCACTCTATTACTAAAGTAATATCTGAAGTACTCCTAACTCCCTTTTTGTTGCTGGAGATTGAACCCAGGGCCTCTAGCATGCGCTGTAACACTAAACTACCCCCTAGCCACTTCATGTGGCCTCTTGAGGTAGTCAGGAGGTTTGGTAAATGTGAGGTGAGGCACTTGGTTTGTATGAGGCTTCTGCCAGTCTACCATAGAATGCTGTTTTGCACTATCAGTTTTTTTCTTAGTAGGAGTAAATTCTTTCTTTCTTTTTTCTTTTTTTTTACTTAAAATAAATTTTATTAGTTATACAGAGAGATTTTATTGTTACCTTCCACACATTTGCATTATATTCTAATCCATCTCACTCATTCTGTCACCATCCTTTCCTGCTTTTTCTTCCTTTCTCCCATTCCTTTCTCTTTCTCCGATAGGAGTAACTCTTAATGATAAAGAATATAGTATGTAAACAATAACATTTATTATCAGTATTATGTACTTTATTAACTGCATGTGCTATACTTTTATGATGGGCAGTGCACACTATTGTCACTGGGAACATGTGAGTAATACCTTGGGCTGTGATGGGCTGTGGTGTCCACAAAGAGACAGGAATTTTCCGCCTCCCTTACAGTGTTCAGGGCCACCATGTATGTATATTGGACTTGTGATTGATCAAAACATCTTTTTTTTTTTTTTGTCGGTCCTGGGGCTTGAACTCTAGGCGTGGGTGCTGTCCCACCTCAGGGCTAGTGCTCTACCACTTGAGCCACAGCATCACCTTCAGGTTTGATTCCTTAGCACCACATGAGCAGAAAAAGCCGGAAGTGGTGCTGTGGCTCAAGTGGTAGAGCACTAGCCTTGAGCTGAAGAGCACAGTGACAGCGCCCAGGCCCAGAGTTCAGGCCCCACGACTGACACCACCCCCCCCCCCCCTGCAAAAAGTATAATAATCTCTTGGTGGGTTTCTCTAGAATTAGGTTAAGAGGAATGAAGTAAGAACTTTTTTTTTTGTCAGTCCTGGGGGTTGAACTCTGGGCCTGGGCGCTGTCTCTCAGATCTTCAGCTGAAGGTTAGTGCTCTACCACTTGAGCCACATCCCCACTTCCGGTTTTCTGGTGGTTTACTGATGATAAAAGTCTCATGGACTTCATTACCCAGGCTGGCTTTGAACCGTGATCCTCAGATCTCAGCCTCCTGAGTAGCTAGGATTACAGGGATGAGTCATTGGCACCTGGCTCTAAGTAAGGAAATTTTGACTTCATACTAGATGTACTTCCAAAATAAATGACAACTATAGATGACACATGTTTTGTGTCTGCTTTTCTGACATGTTTTAGATAAAACAGTCTTAAAAGCACAATTGATGGCTGGTTGCTGGTGGCTTACACCTGTAATCCTAGCTACTCAGGAGGCTGAGGATTAAGGTTCAAAGCCAGCCCAGACAGGAAAAGTCGGTGAAACTCTTATCTCCAATAAACCACCAGAAAACCAGAAGTGGCACTGTGGCTCAAGTGGTAGAGTGCTCACCTTGAGCTGAAGAGCTCAGGGACAGTGCCCAGGCCCAGAGTTCAAGGCCCAGGACCGAAAAAACAAAGCAAACAAACCAGAACAAAAACAATATTGATGCAAGCAGGAAGGGATTTCTCTTAAAAATGTAGATATTTACTGGGGGCTGGGGGCTTACGCTTGTAATCCTAGCTATTCAGGAGGCTGAGATTGGAGGATTGTGGTTCAAAGCCAACCCAGGCAGGAAAAAGTCTGTGAGACTCTTACCTCCAATTAACCACCAGAAAACCAGAAATGGTGCTGTAGCTTCAGTGGTAGAATATGTGCCGTGAGCTGAAGAGCTGAGGGACAGAGCCCAGGCCCAGAGTTCAAGCCCATGAGTGACCAAAAAAAAAAAAAAGTAGATATTCATATGTATACTCATGAATGGCATGTACATCTATAAATATATTTATAGAATATACAATATATACTACAAACCTAGCACACAGAATAACTCTAGGTATGTAGGGCTTGAACTCTGGGTCTGGGCTCTGTCTCTGAGCTCTTCAGCTCAAGGCTAGCACTCTACCACTTGAGCCATAGCACTACTTCCTCTTTTTATTTTTTGGTATTTATCTCCAGTGCTAAGGGGGAACTGAGGCCTTGGGTGGTAGGCACGTGCTCTCAGTGAACTGTATCCAGTTTGTGTTGGCATGCAGATGTGTTGGTATGATATGTTCTTATAGTTCTTTAAATGATAGAGATTTTTTTTGAAAATGTAATGGCTTTTTGTTTTGTTTTTAGTGTTGTAGTATTGTGTTCAGATTTTCTTAACACGGATTATAGCTTGTTTGTGTCAGTGAGTTTAAATTTTATGGTAATTAACCAACTGCATGATGTTTATAAAGAAGAAAGTATTCTAGACCAGTAAAATTTTGAATACAACTGCTCTGGCTTAGACTATGTATTTGAATTTCTTTCCATTGAGCAAGTTGGAAATGAGAATGGGAACTGGTAGACAGGAAGGGAGGGAGGGAGGAAAGAGAGAGAGAAAGAGAAAGAGAAAGAGAGAGAAAGAAAGAGAAAGGAAGGAAGAAAGAAAGAAAAAGGAAGGAAGGGAGAAAGGAAGGAAGGGAGAAAGAAGAAAGCAAGCAAGAAAGCTGGCACAGGTGGCTCACACCTGTAATCGTAGCTACTCAGGAGGCTGAGATCTGAGAATCATGATTCAAAGCCAGCTTGGGCAGGAAAGTCCATGAGATTCTTTTTTTTTTTTTTTTGGGTCCGGTCATGGGGCCTGAACTCTAAGCCTGGGCGACATCCCTCAGCTCTTCAGCTCAAGGCTAGTGCTCTACCACTTGAGTCACAGCGCCACTTCTGGCTTTTTTCTTTTTGCTTATGTGGTGCTGAGGAATCGAACCCAGGGCTTCTGGCATGCAAGGCAAGCGCTCTACCACTGAGCCACCTTCCCAGCCCCAGTCAATAAGATTCTTCTTTTTTTTTTTTTTGGGTCCGGTTGTGGGACCTGAACTCTGGGCCTGGGCGCTGTCCCTCAGCTCTTCAGCTCAAGGCTAGCCCTCTACCACTTGAGCCACAGCGCCACTTCCGGCTTTTTTCTTTTTGCTTATGTGGTGCTGAGGAATCGAACCCAGGGCCTCAGGCATGCAAGGCAAGCGCTCTACCACTGAGCCACCTTCCCAGTCCCCCAGTCCATGAGATTCTTATCTCCAATAAACCACTAGAAATCCGGAAGTGGCGCTGTGGCTCAAGTGGTAGAGTGCTCGCCTTGAGCTGAAGAGCTCAGGGACAGCACCAAGGCCCAGAGTTTGGCCCCGGGACCAACCAAAAAAAAAAAGAGAAAATTTGGTTGGTTGCTTATGATTTCTGAATTTGTTTTATAGGACATAAGTAGCCTATAAATTGACTTACATTGATAATACATAGCTCATATCTGTGAGCTTTTTGTTCCCTTATTCATTCATTAATTTTTACAGTGTTAGAGATTGGGCCAGGAACGTCACACATATTATTAGGCATGTACTCTACCACTGAGCTGTATCGCTAGTTTTTATTCTGGATCATTTCTTTTCTTTTTCTTTTTTTTTGGTAGGTTGTGGGGCTTGAACTCTGGGCCTGAGCGCTGTCCCTCAGCTCTTCAGCTCAAGACTAGTGCTCTACCATTTGAGCCACAGCGCCACTTCCTATTCTGGATCATTTCTAAAGAATTGTATGACTTACTCTTTCTTGGATAGATTAGATACTAATGAAAAATTCTGATCCATATTTAGCAGTCAAATTACCAAGTTGTGTGAGATTAGGAAGTTTTCCATGTCTTTGGCAATTTCGTATTTTTTTTTTAGGGGCAACTTTTAAGGCCAATGCAAATACTGTAACCTGTTTTCCCCCTTTAGTCAGCAGAATGTCAGCTATTTTACTCTGTTAGTTCTTCATCTAGTGAAGAAGAATTAGGTGCCTAGAAACTGAGTGTTATTTTTCATACCTGATTAGTTTTGTCTGTAATGGTTGTTTTTTTTTTTTTTTTTTTTTGAGTCTGGTTGTGGGGCCTGAACTCTGGGCCTGGGCGCTGTCCCTCAGCTCTTCAGCTCAAGACTAGTGCTCTACCACTTGAGCCATAGCATCACTTCCTATTTTCTGGTGTATTGGAAATAAGAGTCTCACAGACTTTTTCCTGCCTGGGCTGGCTTTGAACCAATATTCTCAGATCTCAGCCTCCAGAATAGTAGGATTACAGGCATGAACTACTGATGCCTGGCATAATACCATGTTTTGTTTTTGTTTTTGGTCGGTCATGGGGCTTGAACTCTGGGCCTGGGTGCTGTCCCTCAGCTCTTCAGCTCAAGGCTAGCACTCTACCACTTGAGCCACAGCGCTACTTCCATCTTTTTTTCTGCTTATGTGGTGCTGAGGAATCAAACCTAGGGCCTCATGTATGCAAGGCAAACACACTACCACTGAGCCACCTGTCCAGACCCAATACTACATTTTTTTAAAACTCCAAGTGGTCTCTTGGATTTTAAATTTAGGGTCAGCTTGGTTTTTGAGAATTGAGAATTCTTACAGATTTGTTGAATAGTATATTTAAATTTTTTTCATTCATATTTTTGTTATTTCCACTTATTTTTCTGACTGGTGGTTAAAAAAAAATTGTTATTGTAAAGGTGATATACAGAGAGGGGTTACAGGTACATAGATCAGGTAAAAAGTACATTTTTTTTTGGGGGGGGGGTCCGGTCATGGGGCCTGAACTCTGGGCCTGGGCACTGTCCCTCAGCTCTTCAGCTCAAGGCTAGCGCTCTACCACTTGAGCCACAGCTCTACTTCCGGCTTTTTCTGCTTATGTGATGCTGAGGAATTGAACCCAGGGCCTCATGCATGCAAGGTAAGCACTCTACCACTGAGCCACCTTCCCAGCCCCAAAAGTACATTTCTTTTTGGACATTGTCACCCCTTCCCTCACTCTCTCCCAGTTTTTCCCTCCCATCCACACTCGTAAGTTGTATATTCATTTTCAACATGGTGTCTAGTGAGCACCATTGCTGCAATTGCTCACCCTTTGTCCCTCCATTTCTGTGCCTCCCCTTACCTTCCCAAAGACAGAGAAATGAACAAACAAGAATCGTTCATGTTTTTTTTAATGAGGCTAGGACAGAATCTAATTTTGAATATTTATTTATTTTTTTTAATTTTGAATATTTAATAAGACATCTAGTCTAAAATAAGGGTTAACCTTGAAGGTATTCTTTATAATCATTTATCAGTAGCTCTATAAGTAAGGGACAGGACTGGGAAGGTAGCTTAGTGGTAGAGTGCATACATGAAGTTTTGGGTTCAATTCTTCAGTACACAGAAACAGAAAAAGCCAGAAGTGGCACTGTGACTCAAGTGGTAGAGCACTAGCCTCTAGCCAAACCAAATTCAGGAACAGTGCCTAGGCCCTGATTTCAAGCCCCAGAATTGGGAGGGGGGGAGGGAGGATGGGCAGGTAGGGACAGGCTCACCCCTATAATCCAAGGCACTCAGGCCTCTAAGATCTGAGGATTGAGGTTCAAAGCCAGAAAACCAGAAGTGGAGTTGTGGCTCAAAGTGTTAGAGCACTAGCCTTGAGCAAAAGAGCCCAGGTACAGCACCCAGATCCCAAGTTCAGGCCAAATGACTGACGACAAAATAAATAAATAAAAAATTAAGGGACAACTTAGTGGTGTTTAGTATATTTAGAGTTGTGCAAACATCACATCTCTCTCAATTTTAGGGTATTTTTGTCACAACAAATAAGAAACCTAAACCTCGGTCTAAGAAGGTGGCTCAGTGGTAGAGGGCTTACTTTGCATGCATGAGGCCCTGGGTTCCATTCCTCAGCACCACATAAGCAGAAAAAGCCGGAAGTGGTGCTGTGGCTTAAGTGATAGAGCTCTAGCCTTGAGCTGAAGAGCTGAGGGACAGCGCCCAGACCCAGAGTTCAGGCCCCATGACCGACAAAAAAACAAAACAAAACAAAAAACGAACAATAAAAAAAAAACAACTTAAACCTACTCATAATCGTTCCCTGTTTTCCTCTCTTTCTAAGCTCCAGGCAACCATTAAATTACTTTTGTATCCATGGATTTGCTTGTTCTGGATTTTTATATAAATAAAACTCTCCAATAATATATATATTCTTTTATAACTGGCTTCTTTCATTACCTCTTTTAAGATGCCAATCAAATGTTATATCAGTCACAGTGGTTTTATTCAGAGCAAAGTAATAACGTAATAATTCTTTCATTGTTGAGTAATACAATATTTTGAATATATAGATTTCTCAGATGACTGGAGATTATCTTAAATGCATTTTAAGAGCTAAAACTATGACATTTGAGTCATGGTTGATTGAAATTTTCCTAAAGTGAACGACATGATTCTCTAATTTCTTAAAAAAAAAAAACAACCAAACTGCTGGGCACTGGTGTTATCCTTGCTACTCAGGAAACAGAGATCTGAGGATTGATATTCAAAGCCAATCTGGGTAGGAAAGTCTGTGAAACTTACCTCCACTTAACCACCAAAACACAGGAAGTGGAGCTGTGCTCAACTGGTAGAGTCCTATCTTTGAGCAAAATAGCTCAGGCACAGCATCCAAGCCCTAAGTTTAAGCTCCAAGACTGGCACTGAACAGAAGACATACTTGGCACTTAACTATCATACCAAGTAGTACATGGTAAATTGCAGACCAATAATTATCTCTTAATCTATTTTTTTCTTTTTTTGGTCTGAGACTGGAACTTGAACTTGGTACCTGATACTTATGTTCATTGGCTAGTGCTCTACCAATCCAGCCACAACTTCAACCCCAATAATCTCGTAATTAAGTGAAGAGGTAGACAGGTCATTTTTCACACTGCTTTTGCTTATCTCTGAATTTTACTTTTTCTACTATGAACATATATCACTGTGTGAATGAAAGGGGAAGTGGAAAAAAAAAACTTAAATTCTAATCTAAAGTGAATGAATATAAGCTCTTCTGGCCTTCCCATTCTCCTCGGTTTCTAGGTGCCTAGACCCAGGAACATAGTCCTTTCTTCCATACTTGTCAGTTTGCCTCTCTTCCTATGCTTTTCTACTCTACCACATACAAAACACACTTATACCAAAGGGTAGGTTACAGTTATTTGGTTAGCTGCTCAAGAAACTCTTTTAAATAATAGCAAAACCACACACCACTCTTTGGAAATTGAATCCTTATTGATTTAGTACATGTTCTGACTTTGTTTCTTCGTCATTCTTGCTGTCCTTTATTCTGTGTCATGTCTCTTGCGCCTCATCTTTTTATTAACTATTCCTCTATTGACACATCATCTTTGCAGAGTTTTTCTACTATGGAAACAAGTATTTGCCTTTTAAGTAAAATAAACATTACAAGGAGTAGATTAACCCTTACATTGGGAGTTAAGAGGACTCAGTTTATTGTCCTAAATGATAGATATTGTTGAACTGTGAATATTGAGTTGTGGTCTTTTGTCTATAAAATGGGAATTATAATCTCTTCCTATATTATAGGACCTGCAAAAGCAAAGGAAGTTGAATGAAAGTGTCTGGGAAACTCTGGAATAATATATAGTTTGTGTGCCACGCCCATGTTGACTCTGCAGATGATCTGAGCCAAGGTGTAAGAGCTATTCTTATGCCTGTGGTGTGAACACCAGTAGGACCAAGTGGATCCCCAGAGGTTTCTTTTGGCTTGAGAATATGCCCATTTTTGGTTGGTTGATAGCCTTGCTTTGTCTTAGTGGTCTGTCAAACCTTAGGCATTGATTGTACCATTCTTAGTATGAATGCTGATGTTTTCAGTGAAAAGAGCTTTTTAGAAGACATCTGCAAAGAGTTCTACATGCTGAACTGGGATTATTGAAATGCTCCGTGTAGAGTCCTTTGAGGGATGTGGTAGAATTCATGGCAAGCAAAAGCTACCAGTTTGTTTTTTGTTGTTGTTTGGTTTTATTTTTTTTATTTTGTTTTATTTTTTGGTGGGACTTAAACTCAGGGTCTGGGTTCTGTCCCTGAGCTTTTCTGTGCAAGGCTAGTGCTCTATCACTTTGAGCTACTTCTGGGTGGTAAATGAAGATAAGAGTCTCACAGACTTTGCTGCTCTGTCTGGCTTTGAACTGTAATCCTCAGATCTCAGCCTCCTAAGAACCTAGGATTACAGGCATGAACCACCAGCACCTCACATCGAACAAAGTTTTTATTCCTGTAATTGTGATCATATCTATCTATCTATCTATCTATCTATCTATCTATCTATCTATCTATCTATCTATCTATCTATCTATATCTATCTATCTATCTTTCTATCTATCTATCTATCTATCTATCTATCTATCTATCTATCTATCTATCTATCTATCTATCTATCTATCTATCTATCTATCTATATCTATCTATCTATCTATCTATCTATATCTATCTATCTATCTATCTATATCTATCTATCTATCTATCTATCTATCTATCTATCTATCTAATCTATCTATCCGGTTGTGGGGCCTGAACTCTGGGCTTGGACACTGTCCCTCAGCTCTTCAGCTCTAGGCTAGTGCTCTACTACTTGAGCCACAGCACCACTTCTGGCTTTTTCTGCTTATCTGGTGCTGAGGAATCGAACTCAGGGCCTCATGCATGTAAGGCAAACACTCTACCACTGAGCCACCTTCCCAGCCCCTAATCTAATCTATCTATGCATGTCTTACTTAGACCTGAAGGAATATAGGTCATATAAATCAATCAACTTTTTGCACAGTCTAGAGTTCTTATTTTCCTTAAGATCGAAGTTCCCTCTCTACCATGTTTTTTTTTTTTTTCACCATTTCTTGAAGAAAAGGAAAATAATTACACAAATGTTACTCCTAGAAATATACACTTCAACACCATCTAATATAAGCTGTTACAAGTTTCAAGATTGATGGAATTGTATTATATGGTTAACTTGGTATAGTTCAAACGCATTGTGGATATTGCAGTATTTTGATTAGTCTCCTTTACCTATAGGAGAAAATAAATAAAGATTAAATGCTTCTGCATATTGTAGTATTGGTTGAAAAAAATCAAGAGTGATTAAGGTTTTTGCTCCTGCCAAGGGTGATACTCTTCTAGACTGGGAAGGAACCTTAGGAACTTCAGACTTCTTATAGATGTGGAAATGAAGGTCCTGACTGGTCAAGTTGGCAGCATTTTATTTCTGAAGTTGTATGCTACCAACAAGGAGCATCTCAAGGGGCAAAATGTGGGAAAGCAGAACAGTTATGGAGCTTCCAGTAAAAGAAGGAAGAATGGCTGTGTCTGGTAGTTCTGTTCTTTCTCAAACCTCACAAAGTGACCTTGAAGAATAGGGAAGACTTAGCCAGGTGCTGGTGACTCATGCCTGTAATCTAACCTACTCTGGAGGCTAAGATCTGAGGATCACTGCTTGAAGCTAGCCAGGGCAGGAAAGTCCTTGAGACTGTTACTTCCAATTAACCACCAGAAAACCAGAAGTGGTACTATGGCTCAAAATGGTAGATTGCTAATCTTGAGCAAAAGACCTCAGGGACAGCACCCAGGTCCTAAGTTCAAGCCCTATGACTGATTTTAACTAATAAGGATAGCTGTTTTTTAAGTCAGAGCTTTTAGTTGTATTCAGTGGGAGAACAAGGCTGTTGTAGACTTATTCCGAATCTCAGCTGACATCAGAAGTATGTTATTGTATCTCTTTTTTTAAGACATTAAAACTTGATGGAAACTATCTCTATTAAAAATAGCAAAGCCAGGCACTGGTGGCTCATGCTTGTAATTCTAGCTACTCAGGAAGCTGAGATCTAAGGATTGGGGTTCCAAGCCTGCCCAGGCAGGAAAGTCTGTGAGACTCATCTCCATAACCTCCAGAAAACTGGAAGTAGTGCTATGGGTCAAAATGGTAGGGCACTAGCCTTGAGCAAAAAAGCTCAGAGACAATGCTCAGGCCCTGAGTTCAAGCCTCATGATTGACAAAAAAATAAAAAGACAGAAAAATAACCTTGAGCAAAAAAATCTCAAGGACAACACCCAGGCCCTGAGTTCAAGCCCCACGACCCTCCCCACGCACACACACATGCGTGCGCACGTACACACACATACGCACATGCACGCGTGCACGGGCATGCACCTGTGCTTGCGTGACAGGAAAAAACTTGTCTGTGAATGATATTGCCTACGTCTTCCACATTGAGTACTGATAAACCTTGTATTGCCTTTTCATTATTTTCTTCCCTTATAGGGTTTTTGAGTTGAGGTGAAGAATGACGATGGAGGTAGTGGCATTTCCAAAGTTATGCCTCTCTCTTCTTGGTTAATTTGAAATAGTCCCTGAGTTGCATGGTGAGATTTGCTTTTTAGAATATAATTTGCTAATTTCAGGGTAATAAAGTACCAACTAACAGATGAACTGCTTAGTAAGTAGATTTGTAAAAGCAGAGAATTAGTTGGTATCTAACATATTATCCATAGAACTGCCTCTCATTTTAGGGAAAGCATTAAGCTGTTATCCATGAATACGTTAAACTTCCTTGGGAGATTGGAGAGTTAAGTTGGGACTGGGCCTTTCTGTAGATCAAATATATTAGGCTCTTTAATGATGACATGGTAAATTACTTTTCATTTCTGAAAACCAAGGCTTTCTTATGTAGCTGGTAATAATGACCTTTTTAACCTGCTAGACATTTGTAGGTAAAAGGGAGTGTGCATATGAGTTCTACCATTCTGAGTCATAATAATAACCTTTTCTCTTGGCCTGGTCTTGTCACAATTATTTCCAGGGAGTTGATGGTCAGGCTCTTAAGAAAAGGCTGATGCTTCTATTTTTGAGGGGGTCAGGTTGTGGGACCTGAACTCTGGGCCTGGGTGCTGTCCCTCAGCTCTTCAGCTCAAGGCTAGCGCTCTACCACTTGAGCCACAGCGCCACTTCCGGCTTTTTTCTTTTTGCTTATGTGGTGCTGAGGAATCAAACCCAGGGCCTCAGGCATGCAAGGCAAGTGCTCTACCACTGAGCCACCTTCCCAGCCCGAGGCTGATGCTTTTAATCCCTATCTACCTGGTAAACTGAGATTGCTTTGCCTATTGTTGGCTCTCACACTCTTTTTGTTGTTATTGGACTGTTATTCTTTACCAAAATATGGCTTGAGATCCAACTGTATTTTATATTAAGATTTACTTTTGCGGTTAAAAAAAAAAAAGAATCTAGCTATGTAGCTCAAGCTGTCTTTCTGTTTCACATTTTTAAGTCCTTGGATTATAGGTGTGTGTCACCATACTTAACTGTCTTTTTTTTTGGTGTTGGTACTGGGGCTTGAACTCATGTCTCATGCTCTTATTTGGCTTTTTCGATCAAGGCTTACATTCTACCACTTGAGCCATGCTCCGCTTCTGGTTTTTTGCTGATTAATTAGAAATAATAGTTTTATGGACTTTCCTGCCTGGTTGGTTTCAGACTATGATCCTGAGCATGAGCTATCAGTGCCTGGCTAGCTACACTTGTATATGTATGTGTGTGTATACACACATATAAATATGTATCTCACATAAATGGTCTTTTGAAATTATTTTTATGTATTTTTAATTTACTGGGAAAGAAATTTAAAAAGAAAAGGTTTAAAAAAGCTTAGGAGGAATAACTAAATTTTTATGTGGACAACTGCTGGTTGTTAAACTCTGGAGTCTTGTCAGTTGGTTGTAGAAACTTTTCACCTATAAATAGTTTTCTCTGATTTCTTTATGAGAGATTCAGTTGTTTGGAGGTCTTTACTGTCATTATTCCTTTAATACTTATGAACTCAAGAAGCCTTTCCAACTTCTGAGTTAAATTGAGAGTTCCCTGTTTTTTCTTGAAATCTTTGTATCTTGAAAGCACATCTAGGGAATTTGTCTTTCATATTTTGTAGTGTGTAGTACATATATCCAATATACATATATGTATGTAATTGTGAATGTATCTTTATCCATATGATAAAGATATATATGTACATTTATATTTATACCCATTGTGTTCTAGGCAGATTACTTGGATTTACAAATATGTATAAATTAGTTTAAGCATTGTTTTGTATGAGTCATCGACAATATTCTAAAATATGAATATAATAATAGTATATGAGTATATAATGCATGAACAAATACTTTTTTGAAGTACTTCAGATTATTTGAAGCTTTAAAGGCAACCTTTTTCTGAGACAAGGTTCTTAGACGCCTTGGCTTCATTCTTTCAACAAAACTTTTATTGACTGCTTAACTATTTAATAGATACTAGATGTAGCAAAATGACTATGACCCAGGTCTTGTTCACAAAGAACTCATAGTGTAATCAGGAACTGATTGTAATGAAAAGGAAATTAAAAATGATTGTATGCTGAGGTAAGTGATAATAGGGTATGAAAGCAAATGCCATGGCAACTGAGGGGAGGAGCTGAGGAAGGATGGGGCTGCCAGGAAAGCCTCACAGAGAATACAGATTTGTTTGCAGCCTCTTCTTGAATGACTTTGACTGTAGGCGTTGGAAGTCCTGTTCTCTACTCTTGGAAATTGGGCCTTTTAATTATTTATGTATCTTTGATGTTCATCCAGGACTGGAAATTTACTTTGAAATGCATCTCTTTCCAGTTAAACTTTTCATTTAACTTTTATTCCTTTAGGAAAAGACATGTCTGGATGCAGCTGTAGAAACTTATTCCTTAGAGTCCATTACAACAGAGCTCCAGTTGTACTGCTGGAGTGCCAGTGTAAAAGAAAGCAACTGATACTTATCAATACCTGTAATTCCTGAAATTGCTTAGGTTGTTCCTTCCTATTTGACAGAAAATACTTCTCATTGGTCTTCATTCCTTCTGTAAAAATAAAGCAAAACAAACCCCCTCCACAAATTTGGATGTTTATTATCAAGTCCTTTGTTTCTTCAAAGCTATGGTGTCCATCACATGCTAGAGACCAAGACCATGGTTACCTTAAACTGAATCTATAGCTTTCCTTTCTAAAAAAAAAAAAAAAAGCACTCATACAGAGGAGAGTTTGTTGGTTTTTCTTATTTTTGTGCATATGTGGATATATACATGTATATGTATGTGTGTGTGTGTGTATAGTTTTTATTTTGTCAGTCGTAGGGCTTGAACTCTGGGTCTGGGCGTTATCCCCGAGCTCTTTTTGCTCAAGGCTAGCTTTCTACCACTTTGAGCCATAGCACCACTTCCAGTTTTCTGGTGGTTAATTGGAGACAAGAGTCTCACGGATTTTCCTGCCCAGGCTGGCTTTGAACCTTGATCCTCAGGTCTCAGACTCCTGAGTAGCTAGGATTACAGTCATGAGCCTGTAATTATAGGCAGAGCTCTTTTGCATATTGTTAATATCTATTTCTTAGAAAAATACTTTGAAATAAGAGGAACTAGGAGCATTTGCTAAGGGGAGGGTTAAGTAAGGGTTGCACTTTGTATCTCTCTGGGAATGCTTTTGTGTTGGATTCAGCAAAGATTTACTGAATGCAATGGGGAAAAAAACTCCTAGGATCCTTCTGATGGATAAGAAGTTGAGGAAAAGACCTCTCTGTTCTGAAGGAACTACCAGTTTAATGCACTGTTTCTGAATCACTTTGTACCCAAAGATGGAGCTCTTTTTTTTTTTTTTCAAATTTTTTATTGTGATTAAGTGGTTACATAATTTCCCAAATTTCACAGTATTGTGGGATAGTGATGCTCAGTTAAAGTCACAAACACATTCTAACTTTCCTGGAGCAAATTGTCTATCATGGTCTATAACATTTATGAGTTCGATGAGCTTTGCGATACAGTTATTTCTTCCACATTGGGTGGTATGTACATTTCTTTTGTTTTGCATAGCAAAGATGGAGCTCTTTGCCATTTCCCAGACAATGAAAATTAGAGCTCTAATTTAACAATTCTATAAGCTGAAGAGGCTGTAGAGGTGTTTTTTTTTTTTTTTTTTTTGCTTGAAATGTTGAATACAGTTTGTCCATTGATGTGACATAATTTAGAATAACAGCAAACATTTTAATGTTTCAGAATGCTTCCTTCCATACAGTCTTTCATACAGTGTCATGATGTGGCCCCCTCTCATGCTGTGACTCTTCATAGACAGTATTAAATCAGATCTGCGCATCTCTAGGAGACAGTTGAGAGCTAGAGAATATGTCTTGGGTCAGCATCTTGGCTAGGAGGTGCTGTTAAAACAAAGGACTCCCTTGGCACTCGAAAACTGTTTAGGAGTGGGGTGCCAGGGATTCACACTTGTAATCCTATCTACTCAGAAGGTAGAGATCTGAGGATCACAGTTCAAAGTCTGGAAAGTCTATGAGATTCTTATCTCCAGTTAATCACAGGAAAAAAAAAGCCATGTGACTCTAGTGGTAGAGTGCTAGCCTTGAGCAAAGCAGCTCCTCTCCAGTTAATCACAGGAAAAAAAAAGCCATGTGACTCTAGTGGTAGAGTGCTAGCCTTGAGCAAAGCAGCTCCTGGACAGCACCCAGGCCCAAAGTTCAAATCCCAGGACCAGCATCTCCCTCCCCCCCCAAAAAAAAAAAAACCCACAAAAACATTTTAGTAGGCATGTACCATGTCACATGTGAGTCCTCCTAAATAAGGCTGCATAGGGTGCCATGTATCTTCATTTGGGCTCAACTAAAGAGCATCTTTTCAGGCTCTCCCTAAATCAATGCAGACTTTTAGCACATAATCCAGAAGAAATAAACCTCATGAAGTCTACAAGTTCAGCCATTTACCCAGAAGCCAGAATTCTAGTTTCACCTGTCTCAGCATGCAGTTCCTTTAATGAAAAAATGGAATGCCTACTGTGTAAACTTCTGTGCTGGGGACTTTGGGGAAATGGAGACCATGGAATTTCATGTTGTCAAGTTGCTTCAGATTTCCTAACACATTCTGTTCTTATAGTTCCACTTGCTATCCTACTTTCAGTTCTTCCTGGCCCCAAATGATGTTTACATTTAGAAATGATTACGGCAAATGTACGCATTTGTGATAGGGGTCCGTATGTGGTCTGCAAGTACTATCTGACCTTTACAGAAAAGATTGATTGCTATCCTGAGTCAAGTCCTCCAAAACATCACTTTTAGTTGTTTTCCTTCTTTCTGTCCGCACTGTCCCATATTTCACTCAGAGTAACACAGTAGCCTTCCAACTCGTCTGGCGCGTCAGTCCTGAGTTGCTGTCCCTGAATTCTTTTAGCTCAAGGCTGGCACTCTACAACTTGAGCGATAGCTTCGCTTCTACCTTTTTCGTGGTTAATTGGTGACATTCCTGCATAGGCTGGCTTTGAACCACTATCCTCTAATCTCAGTTTCTAGAGTCACTAAGATTACAGATAGGAGCCACTGGCACCTGGCCTTTTTCCTCCACTCTTTATAAAACACAAATACAATCATATCCTTTCACAAACGATACTGTAGTGTATGTTACAGCTTCCTCCCTCTTCTTGCCTCCCTCCCTTAACAACCTCTTCATCCTTTAGGACTCTCTTCAGTTGTCACATTTTCTGTAAAGCATTTCTGTCTTCTCTGGCATTGTTATATGCCTACCCCAGCTCTTGGACATGTAGACTGGGACTGAGAAGTTATATGCCCTTCAGTCATCCCTTCCACACAGCACCTTGAGAGCAGGTTTTGGTCCTATTTGCCTTTATATAGCCCCTACACCCAGCATCCTGTCTCACATGAAATAGGGCTCTAGTATTATAATATATACTTTTAGGAACAATTTCTAATCCTAAGACATGAAAAAAAAACAAAACACCAATCCAGTAGTTTCAAGATGTGTGATCAGTTTAACTGTCAGGCAGGATTTATAGCTTTTAAAGCTGGTTGATATGATGATCATGCTCTATCCTATCAATTTCTATGTTTCATCACTTGCTGAAAAAAAATTGTAAACCTTTTTAAGGTTATTATAAGAAATAATGGGGCTAGGAAAGTGGCTCAGTGGTAGAGTGCTTGCCAAACATGCATGAGGCCCTGGATTCGATTCCTGAGTACCACATAAGTAGAAAAAGCTGGAAGTGGCTCAGTGGTTCAAGTGGTGGAGTGCTCGCCTTGAGCTGAAGAGCTGAGGGACAGCGCCCAGGCCCAGAGTTCAAGCCCCACGACTGACCAAAAAACAAAAAAAAAGTAATAATACAGGAGTCCTATCATTATTTACTCATTTGCCCCAGTGTTAGCATATGGCAGAAGAATAATACAGCATTGCAACAGGATGTTGACATTGATACATTCAAGATAAGAACATTTCCAGCTTGGCACTTGTGGCTCATACCTGTAATCCTACCAATCTGGAGACTGAGATCTCAGGATCATGGTATTAAGCCAGCTGGGGCAGGAAAGTCTGAGAGGCTCTTATCTCCAGTAAGTCACTCAGAAAAAAACAAAAAAATAAAAAAACAGAAATAGCACTGTGGCTCAAGTGGTAGAGTGCTAGCCCTCAGTTGAAGAGGTAAGGGACAGTGCCCAGGCCCAGAGCGCAAGCCCCATGACCAACAAAAAAAACATTTTCAGCCCCCAAGCATCCCTCCATTTGCCCTTTGATAGCCACACCCATCTCTGCTTCCTCCTTAGGTCCTGTCAATAGCTAATTTGTCTTCCATATTTATAATTTTGAGAGTTTAATATGAACATAGTATAAATGTACTCACAAGATATATAATCTTTTGAGATTGAAATATTTTACCAGCATCATTCTTTACAAACATATCTGGATTGTTCTATGTGTCAGATTGCTTTTGTTTTTGTTTGTTTGAGACAGGCTGCCCTCATACTCCTGCCTCAGCCTCCTGAGTGCTGGAATTACCAGTTTACCACCATGCTCAGCTTCAGTAGTACTTTTGTTGTCAAATTTTCAGTTTTTTAAAAAAAATTTTATTTTTATTGTGAAAATACTGTACAGAGGGGTTACAATTACATGGGCAAGATAATAAGTACATTTCTTATCAAGCATTGTGGCCTCCTCCTTTGTTTCCCCTTCCCATCTTCCCTCTGCCCCCCAAATTTTCAGTTTTTAAGCATGAAGCAGTCCCTTGTTTATATATCCTTGTTTATATCTCCTTGAAATTTCTTTTAAAGCTAATAAAAGCTTTACCTTTTGTTTATAAAGGTGATTTTCTAACTTTACAGTTTTTTTTTTTTTTTTTTGAGTGTTCTCAGGTTTGAATTTAAGGCCTTGTGCTTGTTGTATAGGCCCTCTACCAATATTAATTTTTATACTATAGTACTTAAAAGTCTATTGGTCTGGGGCTGGGAAGGTGGCTTAGTGGTAGAGTGCTTGCCTTGCATGCATGAGGCACTGGGTTCGATTCCTCAGCACCACATAAGCAGAAAAAACCGGAAGTGGCACTGTGGCTCAAGTGGCCACTCAAGTGGAGTGTTAGCCTTGAGCTGAAGAGCTGGGGGACAGACAGCGCCCAGGCTCAGAGTTCAGGCCCCACAACCAGGGGGAAAAAAAACAAACCAAAAAAAAAAATCAAAAAACAAAAAACTGTTGGTCTGTCTTATACTTTGAATAGATGTTACCCATGCTTTCTAAAATTTTTTTTTAGAAAAATATGTTTTGGGGATTTGGAAAAATACTGAATTTTACTGAGCCTTGGCCCAAGTCTTGGCATATTTCAGTAAGTAGCACCAACAATTATAATGCTAGCTGGTTAAATTCAAGTCTTGCAAAATTTTTATTTTTGCTTAAAATCAGTCAACTCACTGAAATTTATCATTGTCAATTGTCAATTCTACCTTCATTTATGAGAAATATTTGCTAGATAGATATCCAAATTTTTTTTTTTTTTGGGTCCGGTCATGGGGCCTGAACTCTGGGCCTGGGCACTGTCCCTCAGCTCTTCAGCTCAAGGCTAGTGCTCTACCACTTGAGCTACAGCGCCACTTCCGGCTTTTTCTGCTTTATGTGGTGCTGAGGAATTGAACCCAGGGCCTCATGCATGCAAAGCAAGCACTCTACCACTGATGCACCTTCCCAGCCCCTAAAACAATTTTTTTTTTGGGGGGGGGGTCCGGTTGTGGGGCCTGAGCGCTGTCCCTCAGCTCTTCAGCTCAAGGCTAGCGCTCTGCCACTTGAGCCACAGCGCCACTTCCGGGTTTTTTCTTTTTGCTTATGTGGTGCTGAGGAATCGAACCCAGGGCCTCTGGTATGCAAGCGCTCTACCACTGAGCCACCTTCTCAGCCCCCAAATATTTCTTATTTATTCTTTCAGATAGAAATGGAGTTAATTAAAAGAGCAACTAACAGTTTATCACTCAGTTATACATATGCTTTTCATTGAAGCACAAAAAAATAGGGACTTGGAGTTAATGTGATTACAAGCAGCCAGGTACAACAGTGCCAGCAATCCCAGCCCTTGAAAGAACGAAAGCAGAGAGAATTGCTATTAGAGGTCAGCTCATGCAAAAGCATAATACTCTGTCTGAAAACAAAGCAAAAAAGTTCAATATGAAAGCATATACCTGTAATCTCAGCTATTCAGGAGGCAGAGGAAAGATCTTTGTCTGAGGCCGGAGTAGGCAAAAACATGAGACCTTATATGGAAAACAAAATTTAAACATGCAAAAAGATTACTGGTATGGTCCCTTGAACTCAGGTCCTGAGTTTAATGCCCATTACTATTGAAAACAAAACAAAAAAGATTCAACAGAATCAATAACTTTTTTTAAATGAGTACATGGCTTAATCACTCCTGCCTTAATTTGTGCTGATTCCAGTTTTACTCACCATTGCTTTTGTATCAACAGCACAAATGAAGTATTTTTGTACTGTATGTAGAACAAAAAGTAAATATTTCAAATAGACCTTTACATAGTAAAAAGGCTACTAATGTCTAACCACTGACTTTTTTTTGGGGGGGGGGGGGCGATGGGGAGGTGTTTGTTACCGGGCTTACTCTCAGGACCTGGGTGTTGTCCTTGGGCTCCACAGGTCCACTTCCTGTTTTCTGGTCATTAATTGGAGATAAGAGTCTTACAGACTTTCCTGCCCTGGCATGCTTGGAACCTCGGTCCTGAGATCTCAGCCTTCTGAGTAGCTAGAATTACAGGAGTGAGCCAGCAGTGCCCAGCTACCATTGACTTTTTTTGTTTGTTTGTTTTGTTTTGGGGCCTGAACTCTGGGCCTGGGCGTTGTCCCTGAGCTCTTAAGCTCAAGGCTAGTGCTCTACCACTTGAGCCACAGTGCCACTTCTGGCTTTTTCTGCTTATGTGGTGCTGAGGAATCGAACCCAGGGCCTCATGCATGTAAGGCAAGCACTCTACCACTGAGCTACCTTCCCAGCCCTACCATTGACTTTTAAACTTATTATTTATCTATTTTTAACTTTCTGGACTCCCTTAAATTCTTGGGAACTTCCCAGAAAGTATGAATGACTTCGTAGTTAGTAATTTCTGACTCAACCTATTTCTTACTCTTCTGATTTCAACTCTTTGTCTTTGTTTTTTGCTGATGCTGATGTAGAGCTAGTTTGTAGGTATGCTGTTCTGGGTAGAATACCTGTCCAGGTCAGTTCTCACATTTGCAGGCAACCTCAAACAGATAGCAGGCAAGTTCTGGGAATAAGTGTTAGCACCAAGGGGAAACCAGTTTATAGGCTCATCCCAGCCTCGAGGGGCAAAAGCAACAGGGAAGGGCCACAAACCTGCTAACCTTGTTGGCTTGCTTGTGGACCTGAGTTATGTCTGTTCCTTCTGCAGAAGTCTTTTTGGCCTTCAGGGTGGAAGAGATCTGAGGCTATAGACCTCCAGAGGTTTCTCAAGTGGACACAGGTTGCTTCCCTAGCTTCTGAGTCATATCACAGTGTTTTCATTCTAACTCATTCTAATCAGCCCAAGACAGGTATCCACATCCTGGCTGTAATGAACCTGTACATTTAAGGTGATTTTCCCTTACAAGCACTCTAGATGCCTCTTTTTGTTATTCAGGCCCATTTCCTTTAGTTTTATAAAAATAGATATCTACTAGCAGTACTCCTTATGATTTACTACTTAGAAGCAATTTTAAAACTTTTTTACTCCCAATCTACTTCATCTTTTCTTCTGTTTGTACCCCAATTTCTTTTTAGTCCAGTTTTCTGAAAATGGGCTGATTTGCCCTTGTGGAAACTTGGCAGTTTCTAGCGACATTGGTTTTTATGAATTAGGAGGGAGTTCTGGCTTCTGGTGCATAGAGGCAGTATGTTCATATATTTGTGTGTGTGTGCGTGCATGCTTGTGTGTATGTGGATGCTGGCCCAAGGGCTTGAACTCAGGGCCTGAGCACTGAACCTGAGCTTTTTTGCTCAAGACTACTGCTCTACAACTTGAGCCACAGCTCCATTTCTGGCTTTTTTGATGTGTAATTGGAGATAAGAGTCTCACAGACTTTCCTGCCTGGACTGACTATGAACCGGTGATCCTCATATATCAGCTCCGCTAGAGCTAGGATTACAGGTGTGAGCCACCAGCACCCACTCAGATCATTAGTTTTTAAACCTGAGAACTCCAAATGCCTGATGACATAAAAACAGATTTCTAGGTCCCAACAGAGGTTTTCTTTTTGTTTATTTGTTTGTTGTTGTTTTGTGAAACTTATCTAGAAATGCCTGTAGCTGTAGGATTCACTGATTCTTGTAGATACTCATAAGCTGAAAAAATAAATGTGCTCTGAAGACTGTTCCTGTGTAAAGAAATCATCCTTTGTTGCTCTCAGAATAATACACACCCTCCTGGGCAACCAGTTTTGTCAGTAAAACCAGTCAGGTAGCCCTCAGGTTACCAGGCTGTGCCAGTTGGAGTTTTGTGTCTGATAGAATGTTGGTTCTTCCTAGCTCTGTGGTGTGCCCTTTATCTGATTTGCTGCCAGCTAGGTTTTAAGCAGGGAAGGATGGGAGCAAATGTGGGAAGGGTTGAAGGTAGGGCTAGGAGAATAGGAGAAATACCCCTTCCCTTAAATCCTAGAAAGGGAGTTATTCAGTGCCAAGTCCTCCTCCTTAGCATCTATTTGCTGCCCACATTCACCAGGGTGGTAAGCACCTTTAAAGGTGCTTTTGGAATAACTCAACCTCTTAGCTCAAGGCAGGGGATACTGGGAAGTACAAGGTGCCGGCACTCCAGTCCTGCTTTCTTAGGGTACTCTTTGTCTTTGTTCATATTATATTTCTTGCTGACTGAAAGGGATAAAGAGAAACACAATGAGGATAAATTGCTTTGTTGCAATAATTTTGTGCCATGGAGATCACCAATGTGTTGAGGAAGGAAAGAAAAGATAGATAACTTTTATTTTTCTTTTGTCTTTTTCTGTAGCCAAGAGGTAGGTAGCCTTTTTTCCTTGCCTTTATCCTTTAGGGTAGTAAACTAGCATAATAAGTGTCCAGGTACCCAGCTCGCAACATCGGTCATGACCTATAAACACACATGGCCAGTCTAGTTGCATCTACTTCCTATCTACTCCCCCCCGCCCCGCTTTTTTCCTGGTTGGTCATGGGGCTTGCAGCTGGGTGCCAATGACTCACGCCTGTAATCCTAACTACTCAGGAGGCTGAGATCTGAGGATCGTAGTACAAAATCAGCCCAGGCAAGAAAGTCCATGAGACTCTTATCCCCAATTAACCACCAGAAAACCAGAAGTGGTGCTGTGGTTCAAGTGGTAGAGGACAGCACCCAAACATAGAATTCAAGCCTCATGACTGATCAAAAAAAAAAGAACATAATAATAGCTGGGTACTGGTGGCTTATGCCTGTAATCCTGGCTACTCAAGAAGCTGAGAGCTGAGGCTCATAATTTGAAGCCAGCCTGGGCATGAGTGTCTGTGAGACTCTAATCTTCAATTAATCACCAAAAAGCTGGAAGTGGAGCTGTAGCTCAAGTGTTAGAATGCTAGCCTTGAGCAAAAAAAGCTTAGTAAGGTCTAGGCCCTGAGTTCAAGTTCCAGGATTGGTGCACGTGCGCACACACACAATAACATTAACATTTTTTCTTTTTAACTATAAGCATTAGTATATAGTTTCATTCAGAAATACAAAAGACAGCTAATAGTCACATTTTGTTCCAATTGCAAACTTTTTCTTAATTGGTTTGATTTTTGAAAAGATGGTTGATAATCAGATGACCAAATCAAATTCTGGGAAAGTGTAGAGTATGTAATATCTAGTTTGGGGGATATTTACTTGGATTAGATTTATAAAATCCATGTTAAAGATCTAATTCTTTTTGTTTTTGTGTGTGCACACGTGCATGTGTGTGTGTGTATGTACATGTGTACATGGGTTTGGGGTTTTAACTCAGGGCCTGTGCACTGTTCCCGAGTTTTTTTTTTTTAACTGGTCAAAGATACTTTATTTTTTTTAATTTTTTTTTTATTGTAAAGATACTGTACAGAGGGGTTACAGTTACATGAGTAAGGCAATGAGTACATTTTCTATCCAGCATTGTTACCCACTCCTTTGTTTTTCCACTCATTCTGAATGTGCCCGGCAGAGGTCATTCAGCTAACAACAACGGTGGAGTATTTAGAGGCTGATATTTCCAGTCGCAGTCCATAGGATGGACATAGGTCGCGTCCAAGAAAACGGAAATCTGGTTCTCAAGTCTTCAACACAGTGCAATAAGGTGAGGTTCAACTTACTCCTCAGGTTGAAGTGTGTGAATGGGTAAAAGCTCTAATCACCAGTACACAGGTTGTAGAAACGAGAAGCAGATATTCCTAGTAAGCAGGTATCGTCCTACAGGACAAGTATCCCTTCCCTTACCAACTCCTCTTCCCTTCCCCAACCCCCCCCCCCCCCAAGTTGTAAAATTCCTTTTCAACATAGTGTCTTGTTGTTACTGAGCATTATGCGTCACTCAAGGCTAGTACTCCACCAGTTGAGCCATAGCTCCATTTCCAACTTTCTGGGTGGTTGATTGGAGATAAGAGTTTCACAGACTTTCCTCCTTGGCCTGGATCCTTAGATATCAGCCTCCTGAGTAGCTGGGATTACAGGCATGAGCAACCAGTATTTGGCATAAAATCTAATTCTTGATGTAAATTTAAGACAGTAAAATTGATCAAAGGAAATACTTACTATATATACAAAGTATTACTAATATACCCTGAGTCATAAGCACAAGTCACAGGTGGTCTTTATTGTACCTGGAAAGCCTTGTTGATGTTTTGTTTTCTCAATTTCACAGAGGACTGTTTCACGCCTTTTCTTTTCTTTTCTTTTTTTGCGGTGGGGGCGGTAGTGGGGCCTGAACTCTGGGCCTGGGCGCTGTCCCTCAGTTCTTCAGCTCAAGGCTAGCGCTCTATCACTTGAGCCACAGCGCCACTTCTGGCTTTTTTCTTTTTGCTTATGTGGTGCTAAGGAATCGAACCCAGGGCCTCAGGCATGCAAGGCAAGCACTCTACCACTGAGCCACCTTCCCAGCACCTTTTCTTTTAATCTCCTATACCTGTTTTGCTCTCTCACCTTTGGCTTTGTTTTATACTCATCTGAGAAAAGGCACATCCATCTAGAAGCATACTCTCATCTTCTCTCCATCACATCACACACAGTAAGTACCTTTGGCCCTGGACCATCTCTCATGTTCCACTGCTTGGGTAGTGTATAGTAAGGACTTGCATTGTTCCCCCACTATACTTCAGCCCTTCTCCATCCTTCACAGGACCTTGTTGCCTGCCTCTGTGTCTTCTTTCTATCAGCTCTGTGTGCAGGGTCTTCTTTTTTTTTTGGCCAGAACAGCCCTGTTGATATGCAGATAAGCTCTGGGGTACCCCGTTTTAGCAAGAAGAAATAATCTCTTATTTTGTCAAACTTTCCCTATTGTTAATGATCTACTTTTTTCTTCCTTTATAGCCACATCTTTCCCAAGAGTTTTCTGCTTGCTTTCTTACCTCCCAGACTGAGGATCAAATCCAAGGCCTTGTGCATGCTAAGCAGAGCTCTACCACCAAGCTTCATCCTCAGTCTGTCTTCTATTTTTGTCCTCTTTCATTCTCTGAGACTGATTCATTCAGGCTCCTCTCACTTCTTTACAAGCACTTCCTGACTGCTCACACTTGCTGCCTGTCCTTTTTCCTCTTCTCCACTCCTGTGGCTGGACTATCATCCTTATGTTGATGTCCTGTCTCTATCCACAACTTAGTCATAGTCTCTGACTTTCACCTGGATGATAGTAGCTTTTGATACAGACTTCATAGGTGTAGAGGAGAGTTCTGATTCTCCCCATTGCTTCCTCATTTTAGTAAATGGTCAAGTCAGAAACTTGAGAGTCTTCTAAGTCCTCTGCTTTTTTGCAGCCTTTAACATGTCTTACCAGTTTTAGCTCAGTGCTTGTCTTAAATACACACTGGTCTCTGCCTGTGCATTCACTTGCACTACTAATCACTGTCATTTTTCAATGGGAAAACAACTTGAGTTTCCTAATTAGTCTCTCTGCTTCCATTTTTGTCACCTGTACACTATTCTCATCGCAGCAGGCTCTATTAAAAACATTTAACCATATCATGTAACACTTCCTGCTTAGTTCTTAATAATGACTGTGTTTCATGTCGAATCAATTACTTCTTTTCACAGCCTTCAGGGTATCACTTTTCCAGCTTTATCTCTCCTGCTTTTCTTGTCTCTCATCATGCTGTGGCTGCATCTGCCCCTTTCACACCAAGATCTTCCATGCCACACTGCCTTGATACTTGGTGTTACATAGGCTGCTTATTCTTTAGGTTGCAGCTTAAGTGTCATCTCTTCTGAGAGCCTTTTTTTTTTTTTTTTTTTTGCACTCTTCCCAAGTAACCATTACCTCAAAAACTTCTTTGCCACATCATCTGTTTTTTCCAATACCTGTTTATTGAGTATCTATTCTCTGCCCAGTTGTGGGCCAGGTACAGAGGCTATAGCAGTGTCCATGTGAACTCAGGATGCTTTGTATCACATTCCAGCTGTGATTTGCACTGTGTATACTGCTGAAACAGGCAATGGAAAGAGTGAATTAAGAGACAGATACTGTTCTAGGTAGTGGTCAGAGATTATGACAAGGACTGCAAAGAAATGAGAGCATTATGATGATTTGGAGAACTAGTATTCTAAGCAGAGAGAGCTGTATATGAGGCTCTACCCCCACCCTAAGGAACAAACCGGTTGCCTTGGAAGACTAAGTTATAGGCATGTGGCCAGATGGAGTAAGGAAGTACTGAAAGGTGAACAAGAGCCAGATCACTTGTGGCCTCCTGCATTGTGGTAAGGGCTTTGGTTTTACTCTGAGTGGGAGTTTTGTTTTTTTTTTTATTTTATTTTATTTGAAAACATACTGTACAGAGGGGTTACAATTACATGGGCAGGAAAATGCATACATTTCTTACCAAGCATTGCAGCCTCCTCCTTTGTGAGTGGGAGTTTTTTGAGTAAGATGAAGATATGATCTGATTTGCATTTAAAAAGAATCATTGTTTCCCATGTGGAAATTAGTACAAAGGCCGAGACAAATCACAGAGAGACTACCCAGAAGTTCACACAGTAATGTAGACCAGAGAGGGTAATGTCTGAGCAATTTATTGCTTTTTTTCCCTAGAATTGTATCTAGAATTATAAGTTCTGTGAAGTCTGAAATCTTATGGGTCAGTTCAGTGCAATTCATGCCTGAAATACTTAAAACAGAATGACCTTCAAGTTCCTACATACTTATAGTATCTCAAGAAGCTGTTGCATACCAGGTTTCCTTTGTCTGAAAGGGTTCCAGAAGAGGATTGGTCTTAAGACATGGGTTCTCAGTCTCTGCTAGTCTGTGGATGACCCTGTGTCCTATTCCTGGTTTCACTGGCATAGTACCGAAGAGTTACAGGAGATGAGTAGTCACCTCCAATAAGATGTACATTTAAGACATTCTTTCTTTCTTTTTTTTTTTTGGGTCCGGTTGTGGGGCCTGAACTCTGGGCCTGGGCGCTATCCCTCAGCTCTTCAGCTCAAGGCTAGCACTCTACCACTTGAGCCACAGCGCCACTTCCGGCTTTTTTCTCTTTTTGCTTATGTGGTGCTGAGGAATCGAACCCAGGGCCTCAGGCATGCAAGGCAAGCGCTCTACCACTGAGTCACCTTCCCAGCCCCAGTGTGGCAGCTTGTAAAACTCTGATCAAAATAAAATGAATACTTTATGACCTTAATTCATAAAAGAGTATAGAAATATCTAAGGACAGGAACTGGAGATGTGGTAGAATGCCATAGTTGAGTGAGAAAGTTAAGCAAGAGCAGAAGGCTTTTGTACTAGCACCAAAAAATAAAAGAAGGAAGGAAGGAAGGAGGAAGGGAGGGAGGGAGGGAGGGTGGGAGAGTAGAAAGTCTAAGAGTAGGAGTGGACAGATGGCTTAAGTAGTAGGGAGCTTGTTTGGCAAATGCCAGGCCTTGAGTTCAAACCCTCGTATTGGTGGTGTAATTTGTTTTTGTTTTGTGGTTTATTTGTGGGGTTTTTTTTTTAGGTCTTTTTAGGGGGGCAAAGGAGGAGTACAGAAATGGAGTGAGGGAGGTTGAAATGCATTTATTGTATTTAGTAGATACTATGTGGAAAAGATGAAGATAAACTATACAATTTGTGGGCAGAGATGGAAGGGGGAAACTAGGGTGAAGGCAAAAGAAGGGATGACATCATCTAAAAGGAATTGTACTCATTACTTAACTTATGAAATGGTAACCCCTTTGCTTGACACCGTAATAATTACAGTAAAATTATATTTAAAAAAAAGCATAGCTGTGCGTGCGCGCGCGTGTGTGTGTGTGTGTGTGTGTGTGTGTGTGTGTGTGTGTGTCAGTCAGTGTGTCAGTGTCTGTTGTCTGTCTGTACTGGGACTTTAACTCAGGGCCTGGGCTCTGTCCCTTAGCTCCCCCTCCCCACCAGAGTAGCACTCTACCAGTTGAACCACAGCTCTACTTCCAGCTTTTTGGTGATTAATTGGAGATAAGCGTTTCATGGACTTACTTGCTTGATCTGGCTTTGAACCATGGTCTTCAAATCTCAGCCTCCTAAGTAGCTAGGATTACAAGGGTCTAGCTAAGAATGTGGTTTTTGGTGGGGTGTGTATATGTGTGTGTATGCGTGTATGTGTATACACCTACACGCATACACACACATATACACAAAATTCGCAGAGCACTAGCCTCCCTTCCCCAGCACTGGGGAAAAATTGTCAAGAGGCAGATTGTGATAGTCCTAGAACTTGCCAATACTGTCTTTCCAGTTCAACCGTAGATTTTCTATTTGCAGCCTTTTCCTTCTTCCTTCCCTTAGTGTCTCCTAAGAGCTTCCAAGGAAGCATCAATTCCCCAAATAATTGAACATTTTATAATGAATAAATTATAAAGCTGAAAATTCACAATATGTTTTATGTCGCCTGTGCTTCTCTCTTGTGTTTTTCCTGCTGGTTCCTTTAAGTTTACCATTTACTTGTCAGTTGTTGCCAGTGCTCAACATACATTTGTTTGGGGATCCAAGAATAAAAGGGAAGACTTATAACCAGGCACTGGTGGCTCATGCCTGTAATCCTAGCTCTCCTAGCTAAACCTAGTCTGAGATCTGTGGATCATGGAATAGTTTGAATCCAGCCTGGGCAAGAAAGTCCATGAAACTGTTACCTCCAGTTAATCACCAAATAGCTGGTAGTGGAGCTATGGCTCAAGTGGTAGAGCATTTACTAGCCTTGAGCTGAAAAAGCTCAGAGACTGCCCAGGCCCCCAGTTCAAGCTCCAGGACCATTTTGAAGGCCAGGTGTTGGTGGCTCACTCCTATAATTCTAGCTATTCAGGAGGCTGAGAGCTGAGGATCACGGTTCAAAGCCAGCCTAGGCAGGAAACTCCATGAGACTCTTATCTCCAATAAACCACTCAGAAAACCAGAAGTGGCACTGTGGCTCCAGTGGTAGAGTGCTTGCCTTGAGCTGAAGAGCCCAGGGATAGCATGTAGGCCCAGAGTTCAAGCCCCACAACAGAGAGAGAGAGAGAGAGAGAGAGAGAGAGAGAGAGAGAGAGAGAGAGAGAGAGATTGAGAGAGAGATTTCACACCTCTTTAAATCTTTGCTTTTATAAAAATATAAGGACTGGCCTGGTAGCTCAAATAAGCAAGCAGAGCTGCTACATAGCAAGCTGGTCGCCCTGAGTTCAAACTAGTATCAACATACATATACACCCAAACACACACAAAAGTGTTTGTGTGTCTGTGTTTGTGTGTGAAGAAGGCTTAGGATTTATCTGGTAGCTATAGAATACCAGTGTATTAAAACAAAGCTGGACTTAACTGTTCAGTTATTCCTCCAGTTCCTCCTTCCTTAAGGGAAACCAGTACTATGTTGAAGTACTACATTGGTGGAACAGTGTTGCATATTGATCTTTTAGTTTTCTTACCACACCATACTTATATGATTTGAATTTCTCCAAAACTATTTTTCAGTAGATGTGTAATAGTTATCATCTTCCCTCTTCTTTGAAGATCTGTTTTAGGGACTACTATCTGAATGCCAGGCCTTTCTACCCCTATTCAGGGCAGGGAGATGGATGCCATAACAAGATTTGTTAGCAGCAATTCAGCCAGCCCAGCTGCCGGGCTCTACTTTCATCGCCTCTGCCGTCCCACTGGACTTTGAGCCTGTTTTTATTAGAACATTACAATTTTGTGGACTGGGAATGGGATTTACTGGAATATAAAAGAAAAATATTGGGACTGGGAAGGTGACTCAATGGTAGAGCACTTGCCTGGCAGGCATGAGGCCCTGGGTTTGATTCCTCAGCACCACATAAGCAGAAAAAGCCGGAAGTGGTGCTGTGGCTCCAGTGGTAGAGGACTAGCCTTGAGCTGAAGAGCTGAGGAACAGCGCCCAGGCCCAGAGTACAAGCCCCATGACCCACCAAAAAGAAAAAAGGAAAAATATCTTAATTTCCAAAACTTAGATTTCCTTGTCTTGAATTGATTGAAGTAATTGCTAAGTGTTTTATTAATTTAAAATTTATCCTGCTTATAGTTTCTAAATGGCTTGGTTTTCCTTGACTTTCATGACAAGTAATAGCTAAACATGTAAACTTTGTTGTTTTCAATAAAAAAAAGTATAAGAATTGAGGAATAGCAAGAGCTGCTTTCTTTATGGCAGTTAGGAACAGCCTTCTGAAAAGGTAGCATTTGAACTGAGAGCTGAATTCTAAGAGGTAGCTAATTAATGAGAAAAGCAGGGAAAGAATGTTTCAGGCCCAGAGAATCATTGGTGGAAGTGTTGTAATACTTGGTATATCTGAGGGCCTGCAAGAAATGAGAGGAAAAAGTGGAGTTCAAATGCTCAGAAATGGTTTGTAGACACAAATCAGCAGGGTAAAATAATTTGAGGCTTTTGCAGGCTAGAGAGTGGATTTGTGTGTTACTTATATTTTTAAGAATTGAATGGTTTGTTTTTTTTTTTAAGAGAGAGAGCCATCGGGAAAAACATTAGAAGAGATTAGGAAGAGAAAACTTGAATATTCCAGTGGAAGTAATCAGGAACTTAATATGCCAAGAGCATCATGCTGCTGGTTCTCCTTTCTTTTCTCTATCTGGCACCTAGGGAAGAGGAGGCCTCCTGAGTAGTTAGGATTATATGTGTGAGCTAATACAGGCATGATACATCAGTGCCAGACTTCTATTCCAGTTTTAAAACTTAAAAACTTTTTTTTAAAAAACACTGGTCTTGCTTTGTTACCGAGGCTGGATCTGAATGTCTACTCTCAAGAAATTTTCCTGTCTTAGCAGCCCAATCCTCCTCTGTCCCAGCATGTAACAGCTGAGACTATGGTATTGTACCACCATATCTAGCTTTTAAAATTCTAATTCCTTTCCCTCTTCCCCAGAACTTGAACATAGGCCTTATGATCTACCCTTTGAGCAACACTTCCAGCCCTTAAATTCTAATTCTTTTCTTCCCATCGTATTCCTCCTGATCCTTTTACAAAAGTGAGATTAAATTATACATTCTAAAAATTCTTAGGCTATGTTATATAAAGGGAGATTTTGTATTTTGGCTCTTTACATTAAGGAACTAAATTGATACTATTTCTTAGATTATCACTTCATTGAGTTAATAATATATATTGCTGCTTTAAAATAGGTAGAATGCTGGGTGCCAGTGGCTCACGTCTATAATCCTAGCTACTCAGAAGGCTGAGATCTGAGGATCATAGTTTGAAACCAGCCTGGCCTAGGCAGAAAAGTCCCTATGAGACTTTTGTCTTCAATTCAACACTCAAAAATCAGAAGTGGAGTTATAGTTTAAAGTGGTAGAGTGCTAGCCTTGAGCACAAAAGAAGTTCAGGGACAGCGCCCAGCCCCTGAGTTCAAGCCCCATGACTGACCAGAATAAAAAAATTTAAAAAAAGGTAGTGTGACAAAACTCCAGCTTGTTGGTAGTATAGGTGCTTCTTCTTCTTCTTTTTTTTTTTCTTTCTGGTCATGGGGCTTGATCTCTGGGCCAGAGAGCTGTCCCTCAGCTCTTCAGCTCAAGGCGAAGCACTCTACCACTTGAACTACAGCACCACTTCTGGTTTTCTGGCGGTTTATTGGAGATAAGAGTTTCTCTGACTTTCCTGCCCGGGCTGGCTTTGAATTGTGATCCTCAGATCTCGGCCTTCTGAGTAGCTAGGGCTGGCTTTGAATTGTGATCCTCAGATCTCAGCCTTCTGAGTAGCTAGGATTACAGGCATGAGCCACCGCCACTTGGCAATTTTTACACTCTTGAAACCTCTCCCTTTACTTTCTATACTTGGTGGAATTTAAACCCCAGGATCAACACAGTGTTTTGAGTAGGGCCTGAGCTGAGTTTGGAGATGTAAACTTTGTTGACGTTATGGTAAACACAAAGCATATGATTAAAGATAGGTTACAGCTAACAAATAACTCTACTTCTTTTGCTAATGAGAAAGCCCTAGAAAGATTAGTGAATTGCCTAAGGCCACAAATGAGAAGGGATATGGATTGTAATAGGAAATCAGAGTCACAATTCCTGCTGGGAACACATCCTTTGTTTCAGCAGCAATGGTACAGGAACTTCTTGTCTCAGTAGGTGGAGCATGGGCCTAAATGTTGTCTTGAGTTTGAATGTGAACCATGACGTCTTTTGCAATGATATCTTCCATAAGAATTCCTACACCTATAAGGGTGTTTATCTTAATGGATTTAGTGAGAATGCATTTAAGTTTAATTACACATAAAGCTTCAGAAAGGAACAATCGCTTTATTTTTTCATTTAGCTGGTATTTGGGTGAAATTTAGATGTCTGCAGAATCTACTTTTAAAAATTAAAATCTATGCAAGCTGGATACTTCATCATGGGGTATAGACTTATTTAATCAGTATAATGCTTTATGTAATGTTGGGTGCTCAGAATTAATTGTAATATAGGAAAAGGTCCTAAAAAATATTAACACACTTTGCTGCATACTGGTAGTTCACACTTATCCTAGTTACTTCAGAGGCTGAGATCTGAGGATCGTACAGTTCAAAGCCAGCTTGGGCAGAAAAGTTTATCAGACTCTTATCTCCAGTTAACCAACAAAATGGAACTGTGATTCAAGTGGTAGAGTTCTATCTTTTAGTCAAAAAGCTAAGCGACAGTGTCCAGGCTCTGAGTTCAAGCATCAGTACCCTACCCTCCCAAAAAATTTAACACAATGTATTTTAAAAGTTTGGCTCAGTTCAAAGATACAATTTGATTTGTAATAAGGCATACTTGGTCTTTTATGTTAGTTTCTTGGTCCTAAATATCAGTTTAGATCTTTTGCTGTTTTAATTTTACCTTACTGTTTTGTGGATAAGATTACTTAATTTATTTTGGCAAGGTAAAATAATGGTGTCAGCCTTTCCAAGTAAGTCTTAATGGGTTTGTTTTGTGGACTCTTTTTTATTTTGTTTTAATAGAGTTCATTTGGTTTGCCTTGATTTTTTTTTTTTTTCCTGTCAGTCATGGGCCTTGAACTCTAGGCCTGATGCTTTCCCTCAGCTCTTCTGCTCAAGGCTAGTGCTCTACCACTTGAGCCACAGCCACTCAGTTTCAGCCACTCAGTGGTTTATGGGAAACAAGAGTCTCACAGACTTTCCTGCCTGAGTTGGCTTTGAACTGTGATTCTCAGATCTCAGCCTCCTGAGTAGCTAGTATTACAGGCGTGAGCCACCAGCACCCAGCAATATTTGCTTCTTTTTGAAGAGATGTCTTACTTTGAATAACACAGTATGTGTAAAAAGTGATTCCCATACTACCATTGTTAAGTTGGCCTTATCCCTGTCACGGAAGTGCAGATGTAAATGAGATAGATAGCACTTTGGCAGATGCCATCCCAAAACTATCACTTTGCTACTGTGAATAAGCCATGGTGTACATAGCTGGTGGTTTCCTGCCTTTGTGTATTGGTGGGATCTGTTTAGTACTGTGAAGTAAATCAGTTTTATTAACAGAAAGCCTCAGAAATACCAAGATTACCCATCAGAGTGAATACTACATAATGTTGGTCTGGCACTTTTGTAGTTTCTCTTACTTTATGACAGTTGAGAAGATAGATCCTGAGATTGACTCACGTATAAAAATGCTTGAGAAAAGAATTAAACAAGTGGCTTGTGCATGTGGCCTCCGAGGACTGCTTTAATGTAGTCTTCCTTCCTCTCTGGCTATTCTCTGTCAAGCTCTGGGAGTAGGATTCCTTTGTGATCTCCTAACTGCAGTTCAGCTCCTGCTATGTTGTTTTTTTTTTTCCTACTGCATTTCAGGTATTTATAATGTTTAGGAACTGGATCATTTTGTCTTCCTTTGCCAATAGGTGTTATCATCATAGGCACAGTTTGCTGAGAACTCCCTGACCTTAAGACATTGGCTCATGTAAGAAGAATTCAATCTTATTTGTCAGTACTTTGTATTATATTATGTTCTCTATTTCTGAGCTTACTTAGTATCTTGAAAGAGGCACGGGGTAGGGAAAATGGTTTTAGAAATATGAGTCATATATAAATAGAAATGAAAAAAATGGGGAGAGGTCTTAATGTCTCAGTTTTGTCTAAGAGTCGGGTTGTCTTTTTTTTTGTTAGTTATAAGACAGATCAACAAAGCATTGTGTGTGGATAGCTAGAGAACATTACGCCCAGCTAGTCCAGGGCAGTTGAACCTTACAGCTTTCCTGCTCATTGTTCTCTAGCAGTTACATAGGTGCCAGCCCAGCCTATGCTTCTCCTGTGACACTTGTCTTGTACAGGGAGCCATAGAGTGCCGATCTGGTTGAATGATCCTAAAAAAAGGCAACGGAACTAAAAGACTGAGGATCTGACAAAGGAGTTGGCTAACCCAGAGTATTTAAATAAATCTGATTTGCATGTTTTAAAAAATAGAAGTCCTTTACCTCAGTTTTATTTCCCTAAAATTTGGCTATTGTTACTTTTTATGACAAAGTAGGTAAAATTTGCTTCAAATGTAGACAGATACAGATATCAGGTCAATAAAAATGTCCAACTTCCTTAAAAAATAAAGCTAGTTCTTTTTGTTTTGTTACATAGATAGTTTAAAACTCATCCATTTTCCTATTTTGTCCTGTTAATTTGTCCTTTAGGTAAAATTGGCATTTACACATAGTGCTATACCTTTTATACTCCTGCACTTTTTCACTTAGTGTGTGCCTTAGAGAATATTCCATATCCACACATAAAGTTTTTTTTTTCAATTTTTGCTTTTTGGAGGGAGAGGATATTAAACATTAACCTCATGGCTTCATATGTGCTGAGTAATTGCTCTACCACTGAGCTGTATACCCTCAGTCCCTACTGATTTTTTTTTCTTTTTCCTTTTGGCATTACTAGGGTTTGAACTTGTACTTGCTAAGTAGGCATGCTTGTACTGCCCCTTTTTGGGTGGATTTATTTCGAGATAGATAATGTCTCATTCTTTGTCCTGTGGTATCACTCTAGCTTGTACTGTGATCCACCTGTTTGTAGTTTCAAGTCACTAATCCCAGTGACATATGTGACTCAGTCACATGTCACCATTCCTGGTCATTGTCTGACATGGACTTGTGACATTTATTTATTTATTTGCTGCTGGAGCTGGCTTCTGACCATCATCATTACATTTCTGCCTCCCATGTAGCTAAGATTACAGGCTTGAGCAACCATGCCCAGTTTGCGTGCGTGCGTGCGTGCGTGCGTGCGTGCGTGCGTGCGTGCGTGCGTGCGTGCGTGCGTGCGTGCGTGCGTGCGTGCGTGCGTGCGTGCGTGCGTGCGTGTGTTTGGTACCAGTCCTAAGGCTTGAACCCCGAGCCTGGGTGCAGTTCCTGAGCATGTTTTTTCCCCTGCCCCTCAATGTTAATTCTCTACCACTTGAGCCACAGCTCTACTTCTGAGTTTTTTGGTGGTTAATTGGAGATAAGAATCTCACAGCCAGGCGCCAGTGGCTCGTGCCTGTAATCCTAGCTACTCAGGAGGCTGAGATCTGAGGATCTCTGTTCAAAGCCAGCCTGGGCAGGAAAGTCTGTGAGACTCTTATCTCCAGTAAAACACTAGAAAACCGGAAGTGGAGCTGTGGCTCAAGTGGTAGAGGAGCACTTGCCTTGAGCTGAAGAACGCAGGGACAGTGTCCAAGCCCAGAGTTCAAGCCCCACAACCGACCAAAAAAAAAAAAAAGAATCTCACAGACGTTTCCTGTCCAAGCTGATTTCAAACTGCTCTGTTTGTAGTTAGAATTACAGGTGTGAGCCACTGGCACCCAGCTGATATTTATTTATTTATTTTGGTCAGTCATGGTGCTTGAACTCAGGGCCTGGGCGCTGTCCCTGAGCTCTTCAGCTCAAGGTGAGCGCTCTACTGCTTGAGCTACAACAACACTCTGTTTTCTGGTGGTTAATTGGGGATAAGAGTCTCATGGACTTTCCCTGCTTGGGCTGGCTTTGAACTGCGATATTCAGATCTCAGCCTCCTGAGT
Organism: Dipodomys spectabilis; assembly: GCF_019054845.1. Taxonomy (NCBI): domain Eukaryota; kingdom Metazoa; phylum Chordata; class Mammalia; order Rodentia; family Heteromyidae; genus Dipodomys; species Dipodomys spectabilis. Next base: position 63,199 of record NW_024870716.1, on the reverse strand, counting down.
AGCTAGGATTACAGGTGTGAGCCACTGGTGCCCTGCTCACTTTTTTTTTTTAAACGCCTGGTTAGTGCATATCAAAATGAGAACACCATCATTTTATTTGACAACATAACCTTTTGAATCACTTAAAAATTATTTTAACTTAAGCAAAGACATTTGGAGTCCTGGAATCTTATATTGAAGTGTTTGGATTATTTGTCAGTATTAGGGAGTTTTCTGTAAAAAAGTTCTTTCAATTTATGCATTATGCTAATAATGTGTGCAGACAGCAGCTACTTCAGTATTCTGATTATAGAAGCAAGAGGTTAAAAATGAGAATGTTAATTTTAACAATGGTAGGTGGTGCTGATGCCTTCTCTGTGCAGAGGCGTGTTGTTGAAATGAGTATCACTTCTTTGAATCAGAAAGTGGTGTCTCAACATGTGCCTCATGGATCTGAGGACTTTAAGAGGACACTGTCATGAGATTCAGCACATGGCAAGCAGTGACTATGGCTTTGTATTTGTCCTGTTCTGTCCTGTACAGGTGACACAGACTGGCACGTGTGTGTGTAAAATACTGATTCCAGTTTAGTCTAACAAAAGAATGCTTTGATGATATATTAGAGTTCTTTTATAATTGTCTTTTCAATCTTTATGAATATAAAATGTATGCTATAGAAAAGTTCTCATGTTTAAGGAGATGGCTAGAAATGGAACAATAAAAGTCTTTTCACAGTTTAGAGTCAGTGGCTTAGTTGTTTTCAGTCTTTCAGCTTCTTTCCACCCTTGGCAAGTTTGCTTTCCTGCTTACTGATGAGCACTCTTGTAGTTATGGTCTTATTCTGTTCTATTCTTATTCCATCTGATTGGGTTCCACTGCAGCCATGTGACTGGTTGATGTTAGATTCACAAATAACTCAAGTGACTTCTCATTATGAGTTTGATCTGCTTTCTTTAATGCTGTCAAGTTATTTGCACTCACTGCTGCATTAATGAGCAAAAACATTTTTTCTTTTTTCTAAGAAAGGGCAGACCAGGAATCCTGATGATTTATAAAACCAGTAAACCAGTTAATTAAGGCAATACTTTCTTGGGAGCAGGAGATACAACCTGCATCTCAAAATGTACCCATCTCAAACATAATTTTGCTAAGTAGACTTAATCCTATGCCACATCATTAGGGAGCTTTTCTCCCCTTCTCTTCCCTCCAGTTTTGAAATGAGTGGGTATCCCTTGTTTCCCAGTCTGTTCTTGTAATCCTAGACTTAAAGCATCATTCTTCTTCAGCCACCTGAGGGCTGGGACTACAGGCGAGCACTGCAATGCTCAGGGAGAATCTTTTTTTTTTTTTTTTTGTCGGTCGTGGGGCTTGAACTCTGGGTCTGGGCGCTGTCCCTCAGCTCTTCAGCTCAAGGCTAGCGCTCTACCACTTGAGCTACAGCGCCACTTCTGGTTTTCTGGTGGTTTATTGGAGATAAGAGTCTCACGGTCTCTCCTGCCCAGGCTGGCTTTGAACCACGATCCTCAGATCTCAGCCTCCTGAGTAGCTACGATTACAGGCGTGAGCCACTAGCGCCCGGCCTCAGGGAGAATCTTAACAGGACTACTTTGTCGCCCAGTCTCCCTATATCAATTCATATTCATACCATCTCCTCCTCTTAGAGACATTTGAAATACAACATTATACTTGGCTTTCCAGTTAGATACATTATTCTAAAGTATATCTGTATAAAGCCAGGTTTTTCATGAATGCCTCTGCTTAATCTCTTTGGTCATTTGCAAGTGGATAATTTTACAAAACATCCTGCTTCTTTTTCTTGTTTTTCTATGAAGAATATGAAATGTCCAATGCCCCATCTCCCCCCCTTTTTTTGTACTACTGTTGTTCGAAATCTCTCCCTTCAGCTTTATGGTAATATAGGGGTTTGAATTCATGGATTCACACTTGCTAGGCAGAGACCCTACTATTGAGCTACATCTATAAACTTTTTTTTTTTTTTTGTCGGTGGTGGGACCTGAACTCTGGGTCTGGGCGCTGTCCCTTAGCTCTTCAGCTCAAGGCTAGTGCTCTACCATTTGAGCCACAGCACCACTTCCGGCTTTTTCTGTTTATGTGGTGCTGAGGAATTGAACCCAGGGCCTCATGCATGCAAGGCAAGCACTCTACCACTGAGCCACCTTCGCAGCCCTATAAACTTTTTTTGAAATAGGGTCTTTTGAAATAGCTGTGCCCTGGGACCATGATCTTCCTATTTTAGGCTCCACCATGCCTAGCTTCTTCCACTGAGATGGAGTCTCCTGTACTTTTCTTCCCTGTCTGGCTTGATGCTTCAGTCCTCCTAGTTCTCAGCCTCCCATGCAGCTAAGATGACACATGTATGTCATTGTGCTTAATTATTGGTTAAGAAGGGGGATTTCTTGAACTTTCCTGCCTAGATTGGCCTCAAATTATGTTCCTCAGCTATAATAGGCTGATCTCAGCCTCCTAAGTGGCTAGGATTATAGGTGTGAACCACTGGTGCCTGGCTTCTTTTTTCTTCTTAATGCTTCTTCAATACAGCTTTGATGATGATCCTTTATTAAACATCTTTCAAGTTGTTTTGGGATTTATTACTTTGCTTTGCTAGCCCCCTCCTCTAAAAAAAAAGAAACCTAAGAACAAATTAATGAAAGAGCAAAGTTGAATCATGGTCATATCATTCTTCTAGAGGTAAGAAGACTAAGAGAGTACTGGAGGGCTGGGAAGGTGGCTCAGTGGTAGAGTGCTTGCCTTGCATGCCTGAGGCCCTGGGTTCGATTCCTCAGCACCACATAAGCAAAAAAGAAAAAAGCCGGAAGTGGCGCGGTGGCTCAAGTGGTAGAGCGCTAGCCTTGAGCTGAAGAGCTGAGGGACAGCGCCCAGACCCAGAGTTCAGGCCCCATGACCGGACCCCCCCCCCCCAAAAAAAAACCAAAAGAGAGTACTGGAAACTACCTATAGTCCCACAGCTAGTTAAGAATGGATCTAGTCAGGTGCTGGTAGTTGACACCTGTAATTGTAGCTACTGAGGAGGCTAAGACTGGAGAATTATGGTTTCCGCAAGCACAGGCAGAAAAGTTTGTGAGATTGCCATCTCTAACCAACTAGCCAAAAGCCAGGCTGGAGGTATGACTCTAGTGTAGAGCACCAGCCCTGAGTTTTCAAAAGAATGGATTCAGTTATCTGACCAGATCATTTTCTACCATGCAGTATTATCTATATCATGTAGTAAAAATGTCTTTTAGCCATGAATGGTTGTACATACATGAAATCTCAACCACTCAAGAGGCTTAGGCTGGAGGATGTCAAGTTAGTTTTGTCATCGCCAGCTGCTACAACTTAGTGAAACTCTGATTCAAAAGAAAATTTATAGAAAAGTGCTAGAGATATAATTCAGTGGTAGAGCTCCTTGCTTGGTACTGTTAAAGAAGAAAAAAAGGTCTTTTTTGTGTAGAAAGATTTTCTTTTTTAACATAGGTTTTTAATTGTAAAAATACTGTGCAGAGTATGTACTCATGAGTAATGAGTACATTTCCTATGGAGCATTGTAAACTCCTCCTTTGTTTTTCCCCTACCATCCCTTCCCTCCCCACCTTCCCAACTCCTCCTGTGACCCCCCTTTGCAGAAGTTGTGAAGTTTTCAACAAAGTGTCTTGTACATCTCATTGTTACAATGGGTCAGCCTGTATCCTTATTTCAGCGTTTTGTTATTTCCCTTCCCCTCCCCAAATTAGAACAATATATACAAGATGCACAGCACTGGAATCAAAATACAGTGAAAACAAGTTATGCCATGGGGGAAGAACATACCAAAGAAACAAAAAAATCACTTAGTACATTATAAATACATTAAAAACAATAGCAAGAAAGAAAAACTCACTTGTGTTCATATCTTGGGGTTCATTTAGTTTAACATCATCTTATATGGTACATATGTCCTAGACATATACTATATGTCCTAGACATATAGACATATGTCCTAGACATATACCATATGGTTATATGTACATATGTACATATGTCCTAGACATATACTAGTTAATTACAAATAAGGGAAACCATGGGACCTATGTTTCTTTGGGCCTGGCTTACTTCACTTAATATAATTATTTCCAAGTCTTTCCATTTCCTAACAAATGGGACGATGTCATTCTTTCTGATGGAGGCATAGAATTTCATTATATATACCACATAGTCTTAAAGGATATTTCTTTTTGCTAGAGAAATTCTTGACCTTTTTTATTTTTTAAATTTTTTTTGGCGGTTGTGGGCTTGAACTCTGGGCCTGGGCGCTGTCCCTCAGCTCTTCAGCTCAAGGTGAGCATTCTACCACTTGAGCTACAGCGCCAGTTCCGGTTTTCTAGTGGTTTATTGGAGATAGGAGTCTCACGGTCTCTCCTGCCCGGGCTGGCTTTGAACCGCTATCCTCAGATCTCAGCCTCCTAAGTAGCTAGGATTACAGGCGTGAGCCACCAGTGCCTGGCTTTGGGGCTTGAACTCAGGACCTTGTGTACTCACTTAGAGCCCCTCTCCTGCCTGGGTTGGCTGTGAACTTTGATTCACTAGGATTATAGTCAGGAACCACCTGTGTCTAGAAATGTTTTTTTGACAGCTATATAATATTTCAAAATAATTTTTAGGCCATTCCTAGTTATTGAACATCAGAATTTTTATGGTTTGTCATTTTAGGAATGACACTGAGTGGGCAAATTTTTGTCTTTTTTTAGAATAGAGTCTTAGAAAAGATATTGTGTCAATATATAAACCTTATAGCCAGTATAGTAGTGTCTATAATCCTAGCACTTGGAAATCTGAAGCCGAAGGATTTTTTCCAGTTCAAGGCTAGCCTGGGCTATGTAATGAGACCTTGTCTTAAAAAAAAAAAATCCCACCAAAAGCATAAACATTTTAAAGATTCTTGATCAGTGTACAGTTGCTTCCCTTGAGGAGATGTTCTGATTTCATTATTTCCTCACTTAACCAGATGTCCATATAATAAAACATAGAAAGCTTGACAGGACGTAATTATAGCCTTTGCTCCAGGAGATTGGTGCCATTGGTTATTAGTGTAACAGTTATCATCAACACCATTTCTACAAAGATTATCTATTTTCTGTAATGGCTTTAGAAGATTTTGAGATTATAATCTGTGCATTGTTTTGTTCTTTTCCTGATCATGTAATTTATGACAGCTATTTTGTAAGGACATCCGTATTTACATTCATATTCAACAGTTCCCATTTCCTGCAGTTCATTTGAGCAGGAAAAAAACCTGAAATATTGGAAACCTTTGTTTTTAATTTGTAAGCTGACTCAAATATCTAGGAGACAGTATTAGATTTATAAAACTAGAAAGTGCTATTTTCATGATGATTAGAAATTAACATTTACTCTTTCATACTAGATGGCAAGTAAATTCTTTTTTTTTTTTTTTTTTTTTTGTTGGTCGTGGGGCCTGAACTCAGGGCCTGCGTACTGTCTCTCAGCTCTTCAGCTCAAGGCTAGCACTCTACTACTTGAGCCACAGCACCATTTCCGGCTTTTTCTGTTTATGTGGTGCTTAGAATCAAACCCAGGGCCTTATGCATGCAAGGCAAGCACTCTAACACTGAGCCACCTTCCCAGCTCTAGACAGCAAGTAATTTCAAGAATCATATATATTGAATTAAGTATAGTTGCACCCATTCAGTTTCATTAATACAGCCAACACAGTTGAGTCAGTTGCCCTTTGATGTCTGATGATTAGCAACCCATCCATTGCCCTACCTGTTAATATCAGATGAAGATAATGATTGGTACTAGAATAAGCTTACTGTTGTTTCCCACAGAAATGTCCTTGTCATGGTGTACATAAATGTGAGTATAAATGCCATTTTACAAATGCGATAAGCAAATCTTCCTGTTAGCAGTCCTTAACTAGCTGTACTGCATATGTTATTGGAGGGACCCCTTACAGTATGCTGATGGTAATCACATATAGAAACAAGTCTTAAAAGAGCAGGGAGGCTGGTTCCCATCAACCTGGCCTGAGATTAGCTGCACAGCAGGCTCATTTTCCCCTCCTATTTGTAGGTAGTTCAGAACAACATTCCTATACCTGTTTAGATAAAGTTTGAATGGGTTATTTAAAAATTGATGACTTGGTTTTAAAAAAATATTTCTGTACAGTAGGTATAGCTATTCCTATTTATCTTTTACTTTTCTTCTGAAAATTATTTTCTGAAGACGAGTGTTTGTGAGAGGCCTTATATTTACCCCCAGTGTTAAAACATAGTCCTGGCATGTGTTTATATTTCTGAATTCATTAATTTGCATAGCTGTTTCCTCTTCCAGGGAGGGTTCTGTCCAGAAGACTGTTCCTAAAATATGTGTGCACGGGGCTGGGAAGGTGGCTCAGTGGTAGAGCGCTTGCCTTGCATGCCTGAGGCCCTGGGTTCGATTCCTCAGCACCACATAAGCAAAAAGAAAAAAAAAAGCCGGAAGTGGCGCTGTGGCTCAAGTGGTAGAGTGCTAGCCTTGAGCTGAAGAGCTGAGGGACAGCGCCCAGGCCCTGAGTTCAGGCCCCACGACTGGACCCAAAAAAAATAAAATAAAATATGTATGCATGTTCTCCCATGAGTTCTGCTTGGTTTCCTTGTTTGATGCTATAGCCTCATTTCCCATCTGAAGCCCCATACTCTGTTCTGCTTTTCTTTTTCCTTAGAACTTTTCATTTTCATTCTATAGATCTCCCTATTATATTGATAATTGTGCCCATCTCTTCCCTCAAATATAAGAAACTCTACCAGAGGATTTTTTTTTTTCAATTTGTTTTACCAGATGATTTTTATCTGCTCTGGCACATTTCAAACAATACTGGCTAGATGGGAGACTAGTAACATTATGTATGTTTATGTATATTCATATTATTTGTGGAACACATTGACCAAAGAGAGACTTCTCATTGGAAAAGTGTTTGCTTTTTGTATTTTATTTTTTACCAGTCTTGGGGCTTGAACTCAGGGCCTGAGCACTGTCCTTGAGCTTCTTTTGCTCGAGTCTAGCACTCTACCACTTGAGCCACAGCGCCACTTCAGGCTTTTTCTGTTATGTGGTACTGAGGAATTGAACCCAGGGCTCATGCATGCTAGGCAAGCATTTTACCACTAAGTCACATTCCCAGTCCCTACTTTTTGTATTTTAAATGAAATATATGTGTGTGTGTGTGTGTGTGCGTGTGTGTGTGTGTGTATATATATATATATATATATATATGTCATACACACACACACGCACACACACACACACACATTTTTTTTTTGGCCAGTCACGGGGCTTGAACTTGGCCTGGGTGCTGTCCCTCAGCTCTTCAGCTCAAGGCTAGCTCTCTACCACTTGAGCCACAGTGCCACTTCCAGTTTTCTGGTGGTTAATTGGAGATAAGAGTCTCATAGACTTTACTGCTCAGGCTGGCTTTGAACTGAGATCCTCAGATCTCAGCCTCTTTACTAGCTAGGATTACAGGTGTGAGTTACCAGCACCTGGCTAAATGAAGTATTTTATCTGGCATAGTGGTTCATACCTCTAATCCCAGCTACTCAGGAAGTAGATATGAGGATCATAGTTCAAGGCCAGCCTGGAAAAAAAGTTAACTAGATCCCTATTTCAAACAATGAGCTGGACTTAATGGCATACAGCTGACACTCCAGCTATTCAGGAGGCCTAAGGAAGGAGGGTCATGGTCTACACCAGCCAGGCAAAAATGGAAAACCTTAGTCAGGTGCTGCTGGCTCGTACATGAAATTGTAGTTACTCAGAAGGATAGGACTTAGAAAATTGTGGTTTGAAGGCAGTCTGAGCATAAGAGCCCTCAAGACTCCAGCAAAGCCGGGCTAGAGAGGTGGCTTAAATGATAGAATACCAGTCTGAGAAGCCATTGAATTCAAGCCCTGTTAACAGAAAGGAAAGGCAAAACTACCTTGCTAACTAAATAGTGAAACCACAAGATTTGAGTTGTGGCTCTTTAGCATATTTGAAGCCTTGAGTTCAAACCCAGTCCTGACCAAAATTAAAAAAATACGATTTTCTGTAAGTTTTTGATAACATTGATATCACCGATTTTATACATATACACACTTATTTTTTTCTAAAGTTTGCACTTAGGGTTTTAACATTTATCAAGCAAACACTCTACCAACTTGAGCCACACTTCTAGTCTTGTACTTTATTTTTATTTTTTTGCACTATTCCTGAGCTTCTTTTGTTCAAGGCTAGCACTCCACCACTTGAGCCACAGCACCACTTCTGGCTTTTTCTGTGTATGTGATACTGAGGAATTGAACCCAGGGCCTCCTGAATAGCTGGGGTCACAGCTGTATGCCATTAAGCTTATTGTTTGAAATGGGGATCTAGTTAACTTTTTTTCCAGGCTGGCCTTGAACTATGCCTCATGTCTACTTCCTGAGTAGCTGGGATTAGAGGTATGAATCAGATATGCCAGATAAAATATTTCATGCTGGGCAAGCACTCTACCACTAAGCCACATTCCTAGCCCTTTGATTTTTTTATTTTTTATCCATTTCAGTGAACATTTCTCTTCCTTCTTTTGACTGTTCTTGTTGGCCTTAGTGTTTCTATGCATTTTTGCTTCCCTTTTGTATTTAATATATGATTTTCCCTTTAGCATTTAAATCTTAGTATATCTCATACTCATTCTCTTAAAGAGCCCATTCTATCTGCATGTGATTTTGATGTTAGGCACCATCTTCACTCCCATATGCCATTACCTGTTTTACCCTGATGTGCTGCAAATGTTATTCCTATTATATATAATTCAACATTCTGATCCTATGATCAGAGCAAAAATTCCCTCTCATATTAGCCACTCATGAGTGTTTCGCAGAGGTGTTTGTGGAAATCCCCCTTGTCTGCTTTGAGTAGATTCATACATTTCAGTTTCCAAGCTAGCATGTTAATATACTGAAGTAGTTGGGCCATTTTTTTTTGTTAGGAATCAATTAGGGTAAAGAAGTGGGGAGAGAAAGAGAACTTTGTACATTCACAATTGGTGTGGTATAGTACATACTAAAGATACTTATAACTTAATACTTAGGTAGTTTTTGACAATAGTATCTAAGTTAAAACTATTTAAAGTTTGCATGGCTTATACATGTAATTCCAGCACCACAGAGGGCTGAGGCAGGCAGATGATGAGTTTGAGGGCAGCCTAGCTATATAAAAAGTTCCAAGAAGCTGGTCACTGGTGACTAACACATAATCCTAGCTACTTAGGAGGCTGAGATCTGAGGATCATAGTTGAAAGCCAGCCCAGGCAGGAAAATCAGTGAGACTCTTATCTCCAATTAACGACCAGAAAACTGGAAGTGGAGCTGTTGCTGTAAGTAGTAGAGTGCCAGCCTTGAGCAAAAAAGCTCAAGGACAATGCCCAGGCCCTGAGTTCAAACCCTATAACTGACCAAAAAAAAGAAAAAAGTTCCAGGCCAGTTGAGGCTGCATAGCAAGACCTTGTCTCAAAAACAAACAAAAAAATTAAAATAGAACAAACAAAAAAGACCTAATGTTTAATATTTGCATGTAACCTTTTCCTAAGCAAATAAAAAGTATGTCAGCTTAAATTGAAAAATAGGCAAGGTCATTCCTTTTTATAAATCAGTAAAGAATGTAGTTTTGCCTGCAGTATATCCAAGTCTGGAAGGAGCAATAGCAGCATGAGAGAATCTGGGAAGGGAGAGTATTACAGTGTGAGAAACAAAACACTTGGTTTTATCACCTGACTGCCTAGACTAAGAAAGAAAGGTATTTGAGAACTGAGTCTTTAAGGCTGTAGTGACCTGGGCACTGTGATCCTAATTACTCAGGAGGCTAAAATGTTTGATGCCAGTGGGAGTACAACAATCTGCAAGATACCATTTCAAGTTAGCCAGAAAAATGCTAGGCTTGAGCTGTGGATCAAGTGGTAGAGTGCCAAACATGAGGCCCTGAGTTCATACCTGGTACTGTCAAAAAAAATTTTTTTTAAGATAATTGCTAATGGCAATTGATCATCTCTCAGAATTTTAAACTACTTGGTTGCCTTGTGAATGAGACCTGTTTCTTGCTGGTATGGATACAATAGATGTCTTTTCTCAGAAGTGCTCAAAGTTTAAATTCATAGTGATGATTAAGCCATGGACAGATTCCAGGCCGTGGCTTGCTGAATCAGAGGAACCTTTTGGGAAATGTTGACCTTGGCACTGACCAGGGCACCAGATTCCTTTCTCTGCATTGTTTCAAAACTCATGCAAGCTCCTGATGGATTGTTCTTTCCCAGATAGTGATGTGCATTGAATACTGTGCTAAATACAGACAACTCAGGTATTAAATGTTCATATTGCAAATGTATTGGTTCTATGATGCCTTTAAATAGCAAACTTCCTTATTCATTAGAAAAAATGATATTTTATCATCTGTAAAGAAATGGAAAGACCTGGAAAAATTATGTAAAGAGAAGTGAGTCATGTCCAATGAGACAAAGGTCAAATGTTTTCCCTTACAACATAGAAGCTAAAATTACTTATGTAGGTAAATATTAAAATTACATGTATGTAAATAGGTTGGGTGGTATGCAATTATATACAAATATATTGACTGAAATATGGTAGATTCAGGGAGAGCTCAAATAGTGTAATTCCTTAGAAAGGCAAAGGCAAAGTTCAACAAAATAAACACCAAAAAAGGGGTACTTGAAGAGGGTGAGGGGAGAGGGGTAGGCAAATGAAGACAAGAAGTGGAGGAGATTGCAGTCAAGAATCCAGTATAGGGGTGGGAAGGTGGCTCAGTGGTAGAGCGCTTGCCTTGCATGCAAGAGGCCCTGGGTTCGATTCCTCAGCACCACATAAGCAAAAAGAAAAAAACCGGAAGTGGTGCTGTGGCTCAAGTGGTAGAGTGCTAGCCTTGAGCTGAAGAGCTGAGGGACAGTGCCCAGGCCCGGAGTTCAGGCCCCACGACCGGACCCAAAAAACAAAACAAAAAAAAAACAAAACAAAACCCAGAATCCAGTGTATATACTACAAAATTAAGAAAAGCGAGGGAAGGGGGTGGATTTGGAGGGATGAGTAAGAACATTGAAGGGTGACATTGATCAAGACATTTTGTATTCATAAACTGTTTTGTTAAATGCTAAAGAAAGAGCAAACTCTCTAGAGCTAATAAATATAATGCATTATATACAATTTTGAGAAACAAATACATTCCATAAAACACAGACGATAAGTACAAACATGTTTCTAATCTCATGTCCTTTCCTTTCTTTATGTGCTAGCATGGTCAAGTGACAATATACACACCTGAAATGCTCTGTGCACTTGCTAAGGAAATAGCACAGTAGTTGACTAGTTTTTATGGCTGGCCTTTTTTTTTATCTTCTGTTTTTTTTCCCCCCCTCGGTCGTAGGGCTTAAACTCTGGGCCTTGATGCTGTCCCTCAGCTCTTCAGCTCAAGGCTAGCGCAGTATCACTTGAGCCACAGCACCATTTCCAGTTTTCTAGTGGTTTATTAGAGATAAGAGTTTCACGAACTTTCCTGCCCAGGCTGGCTTTGAACTGTGATCCTCAGATCTCAGCCTCCTGAATAAGTAGGATTACAGGCGTGAGCCACCAGCACCTGTCTGGCTGGCCTTAAAAAGTATATCTCTTGTTGATGAATAACATTACATTACTAGTAGGTGATATATGATATACAACAGGTACATATAATACTAGTCCACTGAAAATTTTATAACTTGTTTTATGCTTAGGCATGTGATCAATTTTTTTTAAATTTTGTATTAATTTCTTCTTTTTTTTTTTTTGGTCGGTCATGGGGCTTGAACTCTGGGCCTGGGCGCTGCCCCTCAGCTCTTCAGCTCAAGGCGAGCACTCTACCACTTGAGCTACAGCGCCACTTCCGGTTTTCTGGTGGTTTATTGGAGATAGGAGGCTCACGGTCTCTCCTGCCCGGGCTGGCTTTGAACCGCGATCCTCAGATCTCAGCCTCCTGAGTAGCTAGGATTACAGGCGTGAGCCACCAGCGCCCGGCTTGTATTAATTTCTTTATTTCCAGTCCTAGGGCTTAAGCCTGGGCATTGTCAGCATTTTCATTCAAGGCTAGTGTTCTACCATTTCAGCCACAGCTCCACTTCTGGCTTTTTGGTGGTTAATTGGAGATAGAGTCTCATAAACTTTTCTTCCTGGGCTGGCTTCAAACTGCAGCCCTCAGCTCTCAGCCTCCTGAGTAGCTAGGATTATAGGCATGAGCTACTGGTCCCTGGCCTGTTTTTGTTTTTTAACTTTTCAGATATATTTTACATGCCACTTAATTTACCCAACCCTGTATAAATTTACACAGTTGCCTAACCATTTCTGTAATCTGATATTAGAGTATTTTTACCACCCCTGATAATCACTATTTTCTGTCTCAAGATTTGCCTGTTCTATGGGCTGGGAAGGTGGCTCAGTGGTAGAGCGCTTGCCTTGCATGCTCGAGGCCTTGGGTTCGATTCCTCAGCACCACATAAGCAAAAAAGAAAAAAGCCGAAAGTGGCGCTGTGGCTCAAGTGGTAGAGCACTAGCCTTGAGCTGAAGAGCTGAGGGACAGCACCCAGGCCCAGAGTTCAGGTCCCACGACCCGACCCAAAAAAGATTTGCCTGTTCTGGGCCTTCATATAATAGAATTATACAAATAACCTTTTCTACTTGGCATAGTGTTTTCAAGGTTCATAGAGTCTATAGTACGTATAAGTACTTTTAAAAAAAATTTCTAGCTAATATGTCATTGTAATATGCCATTGTGTGTCTGTGCTCCAGCAGTTGATAAATAGTTGGTTTGCTTAAGTTTTTTCATTTACAATAATGCTGTTATGAACATGGATGTACAAAGATTTGTGTGAATGTATTTTTTTTTCCAATGAAATAATTTGAGATGATCATCAACATGAGTGCCACCCATTGCAAAAAAACTCCACATCGCTAGTCACTGGTGGCTCAAGCCTGTAACTAGCTACTCAGAGGGCTGAGATCTGAGGATCACAGTTCCAAGTCAGTCTGGGTAGGAAAGAAGGTGAAATTCTTATCTCCATTAAAAACTTCAAGAAAAACTGAATGTGGAGCTATGGCTCAAGTGGTAGAGCACTAGCCTAAAACACAAAAGTTCAGGGACAGCACCAGGCCCAAGTTCAAGTCTCAAGACAGGCAAAAAAACCCAAAAAACAAAAACAAGAAAACCCTCCAAAACCCACATTACAGGTCTTATCTTGGTAATTTTCCCCCCTGAGATTTTGGCGGTGGTTGGTGAGGACAAAGGATAGATAGGAGAACCAGGAGTTACTAAGGGTCTACTCTGAAGCCAAGTGCTGGTGTCTCATGCCTGTAATCCTAGCTGCTCAGGAGGGTAAGAGCTGAGGATTGTGAAGCCAGCTCTTCAATTAAACCACCAAAAATCTGGAAGTGGGATCTGTGGCTCAAGGAGTAGAACACCAGCTTTGGGTTAAAAAGCTAAGAAATAGTACCTAGGCTTTAAGTCCATCCCCAGATCGCCAGTACTCTTCTCTTACTCCCCTCCCCCACCCCCCATAAAGGTTTACTCTGAATTAAGCACTCTGCTAGGAGCTCTACATCAGTTATCTCAGTCCTATTAGCTATCCTGTAAAACAGGAACAGGACTCCTTTACAAGGACTTAGGCAGGGGTAGCTCAGAGGTAAAATGCTTGTTAGTATGTGCAGGGCTTTAGTTCACCCCCAGTATACAACAAAGACAAGTAAAACAAACAAACAAGGACTCAGAAACCTTAATCAACTCTACCAAAGAGATTTAGCTCATAAGTGATGAGCCAGCCTTAGAACATCACACAGATTTGGAAGATCCAGACATTTTTAAACATTTATATAATCTCATTGCTTTTCATCAAATCAAAGTATTTCAGTGATTTATCTTTCCTCTCCTCTCCCCTCTCATCACCCCTCTCTTTTTCTCTTCTCCTCCCTCTCCATTCCCCCCCTCCTTTCTTCTTTTCTTCCTTTCCTCGTTCTGAAAAGAACTCCAGTGTTCTATCAGCCATATACTTAGTTTGAAGCTCCTGTGGCCAAGGTAAGAGTTTTCTGTCAGGCTCTTTCATTGAAGCATGATTGAATAGAATGTGTAAAAGCAGAGTTGATATAGCTCAAACTTGGGGAATTTCCTGGAATTACTAATAGCTCAGGGACCAGCTCTTGGTCTGAACCCAAAGGAAAAGCATCATTCTTCATACCATTTACGTATTTTCAGGCTTTCATCTTTTAACAATTAACAAATTAGTAATTGAAATTTGTGTTCACATGACTATTTTTAGCTAATAGTTAATTTGATAATGTTTTCATGAGGAACTTACAGCGTTTCTAATGATTATTTTTTCTTAATGAAAATAAACAAGTGCAGTTTGGGAAGGCCATTTTGATTATGCTAAAATCTTTCATAGAAACAATATTTATCAGAAATCCTAACAACAGTGTAGTCTATTGATGCTTTCTTTTATTTTATTGTATTGATCCTGGGATTTGAACTCAGGGCCTGGGCACTATCTTTGAGCTTTTTTGCTCAAGGCTGGCACTCTACCACTGGAGCCACAGCTCCACTTCTGGCTTTTCAGTGGATAATTGTAGGCTGATTCTGATCCTTAGATCTCAGCCTCATGAGTAGGTAGAATATAAGCATGAGCCACAGGCACAAGTTTTTAAAAAGCTTTAGGAACAGTTTTTGGTTTTGGTGGTGACACCATGTCACAGTAATTATTTGCTATTGATTGGAAATCATCTCAGTAACTGTGTAGTTGTTGATTATGGAAATGGAATATATAAGAGGCCACAAGTAACAAGTTCTTAAACAAGATTGCCATTCATTTCTATGTATTGTGGCAATCTATGCTAGTCTGGCAGGACTGCTTTGTGGGCTCATCAGACTTCAGGCTCTTTTTGCCCTGTTCCTTCCTCATTCTTGGATCTGATTCTCAACCCATGGTCCAAGATGATGATTACTAAGCCATCAGGAAAGGAGGAAGGGAAAGGAAAACATTCCCTTTCCATTCATTTAAGAGCAGTACTTGGAAAATGCACACATTCTTTCTGCACACATCCCTTCCATATTGGCCGCTACTCAGTTGCTTGACTTCCCTTATCTGGTAGGGGACTGGGAAAGATGATCTTTATTCTGAGTGATTTGCTCACATGAAAGACAAAAGTAGGGCTATGGGTGACCCCTCACTCTTCTTACGTCACTTGGCACACAAACTGCTTATGCTTGGCTTTTTTTCTCCTCCCTTATGCTTGGATTTACAGTTATTTTTTCTCTGTCATATTCTATTCAAACATCATGACACTTCTTTGTGTGTGCAGGTACTAGGGCTTGAACTCAGGGCCTCTTGCTCAGATTTTTTGCTCACAGCTGGCACTTTACCACTTGAGGCACGCTGCTAGTTGAATGAATGTATTTAAATTAAAATAAATTTCCCTCTGAGCGGAAGCAGGAAAAGGGGTCATGAGTTCAAGGTCAGCCTGGACTATGTAGCAAGCCCTGTCTCAAGCAGCAATAATAAAAACAAAAGATTGGGCTATTCAGGTCAGTGAGATCTGGGGATAGTGTTTCAAAGCCTGCCTGGGCAGGAAAGTCCATGAGACTTTTATTTCCAATTAATCTCCAAAAAGCTGGAAATGGGGCTGAGGCTCAAGTGGTAGAGTACTATCCTTGAGAAAAAAACCGCAAGGACAGCACCTTGAGTTCAAGCTCTAGGAGTGGCATGAGCACATAAACACACACAAATCATCAAAATAAAACAAACTTTCATTCTTGATAAAACTATTATAAAACTATTTACTTCAAATGAAAATTAGAAATTAGTATTTCAAATTTATGACTTCCTTCCTTTCCTTTCCTTTCCCCTTCCTTCTTTCCTTCCTTCCTTCTTTCTTTTCTTTTCTTCCTTCTTTCCTTCTTTCCTTCTTTCTGAGTTCAAGCCTGTCCTAGGGCTTGAACTCAGGGCCTAGGAACTGTCCCTGAGCCTCTGTGGAGGCTAGTGCTGTACCACTTGAGTCACAGCAGCATTGCCAGCTTTTTCTTTTTTTCTTTTGTCGGTCCTGGGGCTTGAACTCGAGGCCTGGGTGTGTCCCTCAGCTCTTCAGCTCAAGGCTAGTGCTCTACCACTTGAGCCACAATGCCACTTCCATGTGGTATATTGGAGATAAGAGTATCACAGACTTTCCTGCCTGGGCTGGCTTTGAACCATGATCCTCAGATCTCAGACTCTTTATAGCTAGGATTATAGGCGTGAGCCACTAGCCCCAGCTACCGCCAGCTTTTTCTGAGTAGTGTATTGGAGATAAGAGTCTCATGGACTTTCCTGCCCAGGCTGGCTTCAAAACTGTGATCCTTAGATCTCAGCCTCCTGAGTAGCTAGGATTACAGGCATAAGCCACCAGCACCCGCCTATGACACTACTTTTTTTTTTTTTTTTTTTTGGTCAGTCATGGGGCTTGAACTCTGGACCTGGGCACTGTCCCCTGAGCTCTACCACTTGAGCCACAGTGACACTTCTGGTTTTCTGGTGGTTTATTGGAGATAAGAGTCTCACAGATTTTCCTGCCTGGGAACCACTATCCTCAGATTTCAACCTCCTAAGTAGCTAGAATTACTGGTGTGAGCCACTGGTGCCTGGCTATGACACTACTTTTAATGAATATTTATATTTTGGTGAATTTTATATAGCTTTGGAAATTTTCAAGTATATGACTATAACACCTAAATGTAATTGAACAAGCTTAACATTTGATTACTTCTAGCTTTTATTCTAGAATAATATAGAATATGTAGAATATATAGAATATATATAGAATAATAAGATTACTACCTGCTACCCTTAAATGGAATGTTTAAGCTCTTAATTTTCACAGTTCCAAGTATTAATAACCTTGTAAGTTTTAATTTTTTATATTCAGATGGAGGGTGATATGATGTTGTTTGGGGAAAAAAGAATGTCGTGCAAGACTTTTTGTTATTATTGGAAGTAGTATTTTTTCCTTTAAATTTTTACTTTGTGATTAGTACATTGGGTGAAGTACAGGAAATATCTATTAGAACTCTGAAGTATTATTCCTCTCATTGTTGTCTTTGTTATTTTAGGATACGGAATTTGGTGTGTGTGTGTGTGTGTGTGTGTGTGTGTGTGTGTGTGTGTGTGTGTGTGTGTGTGTGTGTGTGTGTGTGTGTGTGTGTGTGTGTGTGTGTGTGTGTGTGTGTGTGTGTGTGTGTGTGTGTGTGTGTGTGTGTGTGTGTACTGTGTGTACTGTGTGTACTGTGTGTGTGTCTTCTTCTATTAAAATTGAAACTGCAGGAAGAGGTAAATTTTTCTGTAATAATTTTGGAGATTTAAATGTCTATCAAGTAACAGTAGACACACAAATTACAGAAATCAACAAAGTATCCTGTATCAGTCAAATTGAAAGTTATATTTTCTAAGCACCGGTAGATGTGTTCATAAAATTTGTAAATTTTGTGAGACTCTTTAGAAAGTTTATCCTCTTTCTTTATTTCACTCTAGTTTTTAAAATACTGACTTGTCTGCTCAGGGTGTCAGTTTATTTTTTCATTTTTTTATCTTAATTTTTTTGTGACAGCACTGGGGCTTGAACTCAGAGAACTTTCTTTTAGCTTTTCACAAAAGGCTGGCACTATACCACTTGAGCCACAGCTTTACTTTCTACTTCTGGTTTTTTAATGTTTTTGGTGTTTTTTTTTTTTTTTTTTGGTCTGGTAATTGGAGATAAGAGTCTCAGAGACTTTCCTGCTCTTATAGCTTCGAACAATGATCCTCTGATCTCAGCTTCCTAAGTAGCTAGGCTTACAGGCATGAGCCACCAGTGCCTGGCTTAAAGGTATCAGTTCTTATACCACAGAAATTCTATGGACAGAGTTCTTACAAATTACATTGTTACAAAATCATGTTTATTCTATTTGGTTGTTTGTCTTCCCTTCTCAGGAACCTTTTTCTTTTGCTGAGGTAGCATAGAAAGGCAAGATTTGTTTTTATTCCATCTTTAAAAATAGTTACCACCAGCAAATTATTTTAAGTTTTGCTATGTTAAAAGAGGATGCAGAAGCAGCAGCTGACTGTCCGTGTTGAGTCTAAGATCCATGATGCCCCTGAATGGTTTAGAAATTCCCATTTCTTGCCAGGCATGGTTGGGTCACGCCTGGAATCCTCTAGCTACTCAGGAGGCTGAGATCTGAGGACCACAGTTCAACAGGAAAGTTCATGAGACTCTTGTCCCCAATAAATTACCAAAAAGAAAAAAACAACAACAACAACAAAAAAACCAAACCAGGTAAGTGGTAGAGCACTAGCCTTGAGCAAAAGAAGCTTAGGGACAGAGTTGAATTCAAGAACAGGCCTTGAATTCAAGGGGGGAGGGGAGGAAGACAACTCCTTTTTCTTCTTCACTACCACTGCTGGTCCTTTTTCTTTCTTCCTCTCCCAGCATCCTTCACCAGACCTGACTGCCCTGAACTTTCACCACCATTTCCTTCAAAACTGCTGCTGGGACCGTCTTCACTTAGTCTCTATCTCTTTCCCCTGGGCCTTTATGAGCAAATAGCTAAGAAAATTTCCATTTTTAGTGTTTCCTCTAAGACATAAATTAATCTTCAGTTTTCTCTGTTGCTTTGTCTTTACGCCAAGATTCAAATTGAGAAAAGAAAAGCAGTTCTGGGAAGTAGGGAAGAATTATTCTAGAAGGGAGCTTTTACATCCTCTTGGTGGCCTTTCCTGGATTCTTTCCAAAAGCTCTCTCCTTGTGTAATCCTATATTTTCATTCTGAGGATGTTGTATTTTGCCATCCCAAGATGGATTCTCAGTATATTTCTCATATAAACTTTTAAGAAAATCATAGAAGCTAGGTTGATAGTATTACCTGCCATTTATTCAACACGCATTGTTGATTAATTTGATTGTTGTTCAGTAAATATTCGCTAGCCTAAGCCCCTGCTTTCTTTTCTCATCTTCCAACTATCCTAGCTCTAAGCTATTCCAATCCTTAACCTTTCCCAGGCACTACTGCAGAAAAAAAACAAACTGTGGGAATTTGTACCACTGAAAAAAGTTGTGCTGTTTTCCTGGGTTCTCAGCACTGTATGGCATTAGCGTAGCACATATCATTGAGTGTTACTCTGTTTTAGGAATACATACAAACATTTTGTATGTGTTATTTCTTTTAATAATGTGTATGTTCTGTTATCACATTGTACAGTTGAGGAAGGAAGTTAATTTTTGGGATTCATAACTGGTGAAATTGTGTTGGGGCTGGGAGTACAGTCTGTGTCAAACTCAGCCTGTGTATTTCATTTCTGTATAGGCAATTCTGCAGATCTCTACCGAACCTTCTTTAACTCCTCTATCCCACTCAGCAGAGCCTTAGAAAGGCAGCATAGAGTAGTAGTTCAGAGATTTGTCCCTAGAGCCATAGAAGCAACATGGTATGCATAATCACTTAATCACTCACCTGAAAACTGGAACTTAATATTGCCACTTGATGAGACCATTTTGAGGATCGAATGAATTAGTGCACATAATTGGCACCTGGCTTGAAATATGCAGTAATTAATATACCAGGGGAAATAAGCAAAGCTCTTTATTCTTATTGCTGTACACAAAAAAATTAGACATCATGAAGCCAGAGCCCCTTGACCTGTATCATCACTTTCCCCAGCACCTAGTCCTGCCTATCCATCTTTAGCTCTTCTTTCAGTGGAAGTGTCATTAAAGTCCTCCTGAGCACTCAGCCTTTTAAACACCTTGATGGACACAAAGTGATACTTCCACCGATTTTCTGTACAGTGGGGTAAAAGGAATGCTTGGCTTTTGGAGATGACTGGCCCAGGGTTTCCATGTTTCTTGGGCAACTAGGTTGTCCAAAGGCTGAGGATAAACATATCCACAGCTGTAAAACACAGAAACCGTGTTCTCAGCACAGGATGGGAAGCCTTAGAGCAGCTAAACTACTGTATGATGTGGTTCAATCAGATGAACCTCAGCCCCCTTCCTCAAACTTGTTAATTAAACAATTAATTGTAGGATTGTTTTCAGATTGTCTCAATGCTGGAAATGATGGTGAATTTCATGACCCTAACTACAAATGTTAGACCTTGTCTCAAGCTGAAGGAGTGCTTTGCATGTAGGAGGTTGTTGGTCAAATTGGTGTTTGAATCCTCTTAGTGTATTTTTCCTTTCTTTCCCTTCTTCCTCCAAAAGAAGCCTCGTTCTCCTTGACTCTAGCTTCTGTACCTACTGTCTCCTATCTAATTCTTTTGGGGCACTGCTGCACTCATTCCACTATTCTGCTTGTCTTCTGTATCCACAGTTGTTCTTAACTGGACTACTGGTGATCCAGCTGCCAGACCTAGTAGGTTTTTTTTAATATTTGTGTCAGCATACATTTTCTCATCTTTTTCTTCTCCTTTCTGGTCTCCCTACTGTGTCTCAGGATCATCTCCATTCCTTTGCTAGCTCTTTAAATGTTAGTTTACACAGGATTCCTTCTTTTCTCACACTGCATTCCTTCTAGGTGACAGCATTCACACCCGAGGCTTCAGCTGCCACCTCCTACGCTGATGGTTTCCCAAAGTCTATATGTTCATACTGTTCGTATTATTACTCGCCTCCTGGATA